>NC_138188.1:79177559-79882559 GCF_964194105.1 Spermophilus citellus
CTGACCTTGGCCTGCGCGATCCCCTCCCTTCCCTTCCCTCCCCTGCCCTCTCGCCTTGCATGCTGCCCCTAAGCCCAGCCAGCCCTCCCTATCCCAGGAGCTTTAAGCTCCAGTCCCGGGGCCTGGCTCCTGGGCTGGGCCCCTGAGCGCGTGTTCTTCGTCGTCGTGTCGCGTGGCGTGCCGTGGCGTCGGGTGGCGTCGCTCCAGGTCGTCGGGTCGGACGGGGGCCCCTTGGTTGGGCCCCCTACCGCGCGCGCTCCCCGCGGTCCCCCTTGCGCCGCCCGCCGCCGCCCCCCCACCCCACCGCAGCCCACTCTCTCCTCCTCCTCCTCCTCCTCCTCCTCCTCCTCCTCCTCCTCCTCCTCCTCGCGACGCCCCTTCCTCCCCTTCCCTCTTTCCCCCTGAGCTCTCTCCCTGCCGCTTGTCCTAGGTCGCGTGGCTCCCTAGCCTGGGCTCCTCCAGTGGGTCCCGGGGCCCCTCCCACCCAGCCACCCAGACACCCAGCTACCCAGCTTCATGCTGGCCGCTGGCAGCCTTTCCACATGCAGGGCCCTCCTTTGGCCCTGCCTGGGTCCAGGTCCCTCCCTCTCTGTAGGATCTACTCTCCTGGATTGCATAGGAGTGCCATCAGCTGGCCTCTGCAAGGCTCCCTAGGGGAAACACAGCCCTGCCCCTCGCCTGGGCCCCCTTGGCTGCAGGAAGCCTGACACCTGGCAGTGGACCTGGGCGCTGCGCTGACCTTGGCCTGCGCGATCCCCTCCCTTCCCTTCCCTCCCCTGCCCTCTCGCCTTGCATGCTGCCCCTAAGCCCAGCCAGCCCTCCCTATCCCAGGAGCTTTAAGCTCCAATCCCGGGGCCTGGCTCCTGGGCTGGGCCCCTGAGCGCGTGTTCTTCGTCGTCGTGTCGCGTGGCGTGCCTTGGCGTCGGGTGGCGTCGCTCCAGGTCGTCGGGTCGGACGGGGGCCCCTTGCTTGGGCCCCCTACCACGCGCGCTCCCCGCGGTCCCCCTTGCGCCGCCCGCCGCCGCCCCCCCACCCCACCGCAGCCCACTCTCTCCTCCTCCTCCTCCTCCTCCTCCTCCTCCTCCTCCTCCTGGCGACGCCCCTTCCTCCCCTTCCCTCTTTCCCCCTGAGCTCTCTCCCTGCCGCTTGTCCTAGGTCGCGTGGCTCCCTAGCCTGGGCTCCTCCAGTGGGTCCCGGGGCCCCTCCCACCCAGCCACCCAGACACCCAGCTACCCAGCTTCATGCTGGCCGCTGGCAGCCTTTCCACACGCAGGGCCCTCCTTTGGCCCTGCCTGGGTCCAGGTCCCTCCCTCTCTGGAGGATCTACTCCCCTGGATTGCAGAGGAGTGCCATCAGCTGGCCTCTGCAAGGCTCCCTAGGGGAAACACAGCCCTGCCCCTCGCCTGGGCCCCCTTGGCTGCAGGAAGCCTGACACCTGGCAGTGGACCTGGGCGCTGCGCTGACCTTGGCCTGCGCGATCCCCTCCCTTCCCTTCCCTCCCCTGCCCTCTCGCCTTGCATGCTGCCCCTAAGCCCAGCCAGCCCTCCCTATCCCAGGAGCTTTAAGCTCCAGTCCCGAGGCCTGGCTCCTGGGCTGGGCCCCTGAGCGCGTGTTCTTCGTCATCGTGTCGCGTGGCGTGCCTTGGCGTCGGGTGGCGTCGCTCCAGGTCGTCGGGTCGGACGGGGGCCCCTTGCTTGGGCCCCCTACCGCGCGCGCTCCCCGCGGTCCCCCTTGCGCCGCCCGCCGCCGCCCCCCCACCCCACCGCAGCCCACTCTCTCCTCCTCCTCCTCCTCCTCCTCCTCCTCCTCCTCCTGGCGACGCCCCTTCCTCCCCTTCCCTCTTTCCCCCTGAGCTCTCTCCCTGCCGCTTGTCCTAGGTCGCCTGGCTCCCTAGCCTGGGCTCCTCCAGTGGGTCCCGGGGCCCCTCCCACCCAGCCACCCAGACACCCAGCTACCCAGCTTCATGCTGGCCGCTGGCAGCTTTTCCACACGCAGGGCCCTCCTTTGGCCCTGCCTGGGTCCAGGTCCCTCCCTCTCTGGAGGATCTACTCCCCTGGATTGCAGAGGAGTGCCATCAGCTGGCCTCTGCAAGGCTCCCTAAGGGAAACACAGCCCTGCCCCTCGCCTGGGCCCCCTTGGCTGCAGGAAGCCTGACACCTGGCAGTGGACCTGGGCGCTGCGCTGACCTTGGCCTGCGCGATCCCCTCCCTTCCCTTCCCTCCCCTGCCCTCTCGCCTTGCATGCTGCCCCTAAGCCCAGCCAGCCCTCCCTATCCCAGGAGCTTTAAGCTCCAGTCCCGGGGCCTGGCTCCTGGGCTGGGCCCCTGAGCGCGTGTTCTTCGTCGTCGTGTCGCGTGGCGTGCCGTGGCGTCGGGTGGCGTCGCTCCAGGTCGTCGGGTCGGACGGGGGCCCCTTGGTTGGGCCCCCTACCGCGCGCGCTCCCCGCGGTCCCCCTTGCGCCGCCCGCCGCCGCCCCCCCACCCCACCGCAGCCCACTCTCTCCTCCTCCTCCTCCTCCTCCTCCTCCTCCTCCTGGCGACGCCCCTTCCTCCCCTTCCCTCTTTCCCCCTGAGCTCTCTCCCTGCCGCTTGTCCTAGGTCGCGTGGCTCCCTAGCCTGGGCTCCTCCAGTGGGTCCCGGGGCCCCTCCCACCCAGCCACCCAGACACCCAGCTACCCAGCTTCATGCTGGCCGCTGGCAGCCTTTCCACATGCAGGGCCCTCCTTTGGCCCTGCCTGGGTCCAGGTCCCTCCCTCTCTGTAGGATCTACTCTCCTGGATTGCATAGGAGTGCCATCAGCTGGCCTCTGCAAGGCTCCCTAGGGGAAACCCAGCCCTGCCCCTCGCCTGGGCCCCCTTGGCTGCAGGAAGCCTGACACCTGGCAGTGGACCTGGGCGCTGCGCTGACCTTGGCCTGCGCGATCCCCTCCCTTCCCTTCCCTCCCCTGCCCTCTCGCCTTGCATGCTGCCCCTAAGCCCAGCCAGCCCTCCCTATCCCAGGAGCTTTAAGCTCCAGTCCCGGGGCCTGGCTCCTGGGCTGGGCCCCTGAGCGCGTGTTCTTCGTCGTCGTGTCGCGTGGCGTGCCGTGGCGTCGGGTGGCGTCGCTCCAGGTCGTCGGGTCGGACGGGGGCCCCTTGCTTGGGCCCCCTACCGCGCGCGCTCCCCGCGGTCCCCCTTGCGCCGCCCGCCGCCGCCCCCCCACCCCACCGCAGCCCACTCTCTCCTCCTCCTCCTCCTCCTCCTCCTCCTCCTCCTCCTCCTCCTGGCGACGCCCCTTCCTCCCCTTCCCTCTTTCCCCCTGAGCTCTCTCCCTGCCGCTTGTCCTAGGTCGCGTGGCTCCCTAGCCTGGGCTCCTCCAGTGGGTCCCGGGGCCCCTCCCACCCAGCCACCCAGACACCCAGCTACCCAGCTTCATGCTGGCCGCTGGCAGCCTTTCCACATGCAGGGCCCTCCTTTGGCCCTGCCTGGGTCCAGGTCCCTCCCTCTCTGTAGGATCTACTCTCCTGGATTGCATAGGAGTGCCATCAGCTGGCCTCTGCAAGGCTCCCTAGGGGAAACACAGCCCTGCCCCTCGCCTGGGCCCCCTTGGCTGCAGGAAGCCTGACACCTGGCAGTGGACCTGGGCGCTGCGCTGACCTTGGCCTGCGCGATCCCCTCCCTTCCCTTCCCTCCCCTGCCCTCTCGCCTTGCATGCTGCCCCTAAGCCCAGCCAGCCCTCCCTATCCCAGGAGCTTTAAGCTCCAGTCCCGGGGCCTGGCTCCTGGGCTGGGCCCCTGAGCGCGTGTTCTTCGTCGTCGTGTCGCCTGGCGTGCCTTGGCGTCGGGTGGCGTCGCTCCAGGTCGTCGGGTCGGACGGGGGCCCCTTGCTTGGGCCCCCTACCACGCGCGCTCCCCGCGGTCCCCCTTGCGCCGCCCGCCGCCGCCCCCCCACCCCACCGCAGCCCACTCTCTCCTCCTCCTCCTCCTCCTCCTCCTCCTCCTCCTCCTCCTCCTCGCGACGCCCCTTCCTCCCCTTCCCTCTTTCCCCCTGAGCTCTCTCCCTGCCGCTTGTCCTAGGTCGCGTGGCTCCCTAGCCTGGGCTCCTCCAGTGGGTCCCGGGACCCTTCCCACCCAGCCACCCAGACACCCAGCTACCCAGCTTCATGCTGGCCGCTGGCAGCCTTTCCACACGCAGGGCCCTCCTTTGGCCCTGCCTGGGTCCAGGTCCCTCCCTCTCTGGAGGATCTACTCCCCTGGATTGCAGAGGAGTGCCATCAGCTGGCCTCTGCGCCCTGAAGGCTCCCTAGGGGAAACACAGCCCTGCCCCTCGCCTGGGCCCCCTTGGCTGCAGGAAGCCTGACACCTGGCAGTGGACCTGGGCGCTGCGCTGACCTTGGCCTGCGCGAGATCCCCTCCCTTCCCTTCCCTCCCCTGCCCTCTCGCCTTGCATGCTGCCCCTAAGCCCAGCCAGCCCTCCCTATCCCAGGAGCTTTAAGCTCCAGTCCCGGGGCCTGGCTCCTGGGCTGGGCCCCTGAGCGCGTGTTCTTCCTCCTCGTGTCGCGTGGCGTGCCATGGCGTCGGGTGGCGTCGCTCCAGGTCGTCGGGTCGGACGGGGGCCCCTTGCTTGGGCCCCCTACCGCGCGCGCTCCCCGCGGTCCCCCTTGCGCCGCCCGCCGCCGCCCCCCCACCCCACCGCAGCCCACTCTCTCCTCCTCCTCCTCCTCCTCCTCCTCCTCCTCCTGGCGACGCCCCTTCCTCCCCTTCCCTCTTTCCCCCTGAGCTCTCTCCCTGCCGCTTGTCCTAGGTCGCGTGGCTCCCTAGCCTGGGCTCCTCCAGTGGGTCCCGGGGCCCCTTCCACCCAGCCACCCAGACACCCAGCTACGAAGCTTCATGCTGGCCGCTGGCAGCCTTTCCACACGCAGGGCCCTCCTTTGGCCCTGCCTGGGTCCAGGTCCCTCCCTCTCTGGAGGATCTACTCCCCTGGATTGCAGAGGAGTGCCATCAGCTGGCCTCTGCAAGGCTCCCTAGGGGAAACAGCCCTGCCCCTCGCCTGGGCCCCCTTGGCTGCAGGAAGCCTGACACCTGGCAGTGGACCTGGGCGCTGCGCTGACCTTGGCCTGCGCGATCCCCTCCCTTCCCTTCCCTCCCCTGCCCTCTCGCCTTGCATACTGCCCCTAAGCCCAGCCAGCCCTCCCTATCCCAGGAGCTTTAAGCTCCAGTCCCAGGGCCTGGCTCCTGGGCTGGGCCCCTGAGCGCGTGTTCTTCGTCGTCTTGTCGCATGGCGTGCCGTGGCGTCGGGTGGCGTCGCTCCAGGTCGTCGGGTCGGACCGGGGCCCCTTGGTTGGGCCCCCTACCGCGCGCGCTCCCCGCGGTCCCCCTTGCGCCGCCCGCCGCCGCCCCCCCACCCCACCGCAGCCCACTCTCTCCTCCTCCTCCTCCTCCTCCTCCTCCTCCTCCTCCTCCTCCTCCTCGCGACGCCCCTTCCTCCCCTTCCCTCTTTCCCCCTGAGCTCTCTCCCTGCCGCTTGTCCTAGGTCGCGTGGCTCCCTAGCCTGGGCTCCTCCAGTGGGTCCCGGGGCCCCTCCCACCCAGCCACCCAGACACCCAGCTACCCAGCTTCATGCTGGCCGCTGGCAGCCTTTCCACACGCAGGGCCCTCCTTTGGCCCTGCCTGGGTCCAGGTCCCTCCCTCTCTGTAGGATCTACTCTCCTGGATTGCATAGGAGTGCCATCAGCTGGCCTCTGCAAGGCTCCCTAGGGGAAACACAGCCCTGCCCCTCGCCTGGGCCCCCTTGGCTGCAGGAAGCCTGACACCTGGCAGTGGACCTGGGCACTGCGCTGACCTTGGCCTGCGCGATCCCCTCCCTTCCCTTCCCTCCCCTGCCCTCTCGCCTTGCATGCTGCCCCTAAGCCCAGCCAGCCCTCCCTATCCCAGGAGCTTTAAGCTCCAGTCCGGGGCCTGGCTCCTGGGCTGGGCCCCTGAGAGCGTGTTCTTCGTCCTCGTGTCGCGTGGCGTGCCGTGGCGTCGGGTGGCGTAGCTCCAGGTCATCGGGTCGGACGGGGGCCCCTTGCTTGGGCCCCCTACCGCGCGCGCTCCCCGCGGTCCCCCTTGCGCCGCCCGCCGCAGCCCCCCCACCCCACCGCAGCCCACTCTCTCCTCCTCCTCCTCCTCCTCCTCCTGGCGACGCCCCTTCCTCCCCTTCCCTCTTTCCCCCTGAGCTCTCTCCCTGCCGCTTGTCCTAGGTCGAGTGGCTCCCTAGCCTGGGCTCCTCCAGTGGGTCCCGGGGCCCCTCCCACCCAGCCACCCAGACACCCACACCCAGCTTCATGCTGTCCGCTGGCAGCCTTTCCACACGCAGGGCCCTCCTTTGGCCCTGCTTGGGTCCAGGTCCCTCCCTCTCTGGAGGATCTACTCCCCTGGATTGCAGAGGAGTGCCATCAGCTGGCCTCTGCGCCCTGAAGGCTCCCTAGGGGACACACAGCCCTGCCCCTCGCCTGGGACCCCTTGGCTGCAGGAAGCCTGACACCTGGCAGTGGACCTGGGCGCTGCGCTGACCTTGGCCTGCGCGAGATCCCCTCCCTTCCCTTCCCTCCCCTGCCCTCTCGCCTTGCATGCTGCCCCTAAGCCCAGCCAGCCCTCCCTATCCCAGGAGCTTTAAGCTCCAGTCCCGGGGCCTGGCTCCTGGGCTGGGCCCCTGAGCGCGTGTTCTTCGTCGTCGTGTCGCGTGGCGTGCCGTGGCGTCGGGTGGCGTCGCTCCAGGTCGTCGGGTCGGACGGGGGCCCCTTGCTTGGGCCCCCTACCGCGCGCGCTCCCCGGGGTCCCCCTTGCGCCACCCGCCGCCGCCCCCCCACCCCACCGCAGCCCACTCTCTCCTCCTCCTCCTCCTCCTCCTCCTCCTGGCGACGCCCCTTCCTCCCCTTCCCTCTTTCCCCCTGAGCTCTCTCCCTGCCGCTTGTCCTAGGTCGCGTGGCTCCCTAGCCTGGGCTCCTCCAGTGGGTCCCGGGGCCCCTCCCACCCAGCCACCCAGACACCCACACCCAGCTTCATGCTGGCCGCTGGCAGCCTTTCCACACGCAGGGCCCTCCTTTGGCCCTGCTTGGGTCCAGGTCCCTCCCTCTCTGGAGGATCTACTCCCCTGGATTGCAGAGGAGTGCCATCAGCTGGCCTCTGCGCCCTGAAGGCTCCCTAGGGGAAACACAGCCCTGCCCCTCGCCTGGGCCCCCTTGGCTGCAGGAAGCCTGACACCTGGCAGTGGACCTGGGCGCTGCGCTGACCTTGGCCTGCGCGAGATCCCCTCCCTTCCCTTCCCTCCCCTGCCCTCTCGCCTTGCATGCTGCCCCTAAGCCCAGCCAGCCCTCCCTATCCCAGGAGCTTTAAGCTCCAGTCCCGGGCCTGGCTCCTGGGCTGGGCCCCTGAGCGCGTGTTCTTCGTCGTCGTGTCGCGTGGCGTGCCATGGCGTCGGGTGGCGTCGCTCCAGGTCGTCGGGTCGGACGGGGGCCCCTTGCTTGGGCCCCCTACCACGCGCGCACCCGCGGTCCCCCTTGCGCCGCCCGCCGCCGCCCCCCCACCCCACCGCAGCCCACTCTCTCCTCCTCCTCCTCCTCCTCCTCCTCCTCCTCCTCCTGGCGACGCCCCTTCCTCCCCTTCCCTCTTTCCCCCTGAGCTCTCTCCCTGCCGCTTGTCCTAGGTCGCGTGGCTCCCTAGCCTGGGCTCCTCCAGTGGGTCCCGGGGCCCCTCCCACCCAGCCACCCAGACACCCACACCCAGCTTCATGCTGGCCGCTGGCAGCCTTTCCACACGCAGGGCCCTCCTTTGGCCCTGCTTGGGTCCAGGTCCCTCCCTCTCTGGAGGATCTACTCCCCTGGATTGCAGAGGAGTGCCATCAGCTGGCCTCTGCGCCCTGAAGGCTCCCTAGGGGAAACACAGCCCTGCCCCTCGCCTGGGCCCCCTTGGCTGCAGGAAGCCTGACACCTGGCAGTGGACCTGGGCGCTGCGCTGACCTTGGCCTGCGCGAGATCCCCTCCCTTCCCTTCCCTCCCCTGCCCTCTCGCCTTGCATGCTGCCCCTAAGCCCAGCCAGCCCTCCCTATCCCAGGAGCTTTAAGCTCCAGTCCCGGGGCCTGGCTCCTGGGCTGGGCCCCTGAGCGCGTGTTCTTCGTCGTCGTGTCGCGTGGCGTGCCGTGGCGTTGGGTGGCGTCGCTCCAGGTCGTCGGGTCGGACGGGGGCCCCTTGCTTGGGCCCCCAACCCTGCGCGCTCCCCGCGGTCCCCCTTGCGCCGCCCGCCGCCGCCCCCCCACCCCACCGCAGCCCACTCTCTCCTCCTCCTCCTCCTCCTCCTCCTCCTCCTCCTCCTGGCGACACCCCTTCCTCCCCTTCCCTCTTTCCCCCTGAGCTCTCTCCCTGCCGCTTGTCCTAGGTCGCGTGGCTCCCTAGCCTGGGCTCCTCCAGTGGGTCCCGGGGCCCCTCCCACCCAGCCACCCAGACACCCAGCTACCCAGCTTCATGCTGGCCGCTGGCAGCCTTTCAACACGCAGGGCCCTCCTTTGGCCCTGCCTGGGTCCAGGTCCCTCCCTCTCTGGAGGATCTACTCCCCTGGATTGCAGAGGAGTGCCATCAGCTGGCCTCTGCAAGGCTCCCTAGGGGAAACACAGCCCTGCCCCTCGCCTGGGCCCCCTTGGCTGCAGGAAGCCTGACACCTGGCAGTGGACCTGGGCGCTGCGCTGACCTTGGCCTGCGCGATCCCCTCCCTTCCCTTCCCTCCCCTGCCCTCTCGCCTTGCATGCTGCCCCTAAGCCCAGCCAGCCCTCCCTATCCCAGGAGCTTTAAGCTCCAGTCCCGGGGCCTGGCTCCTGGGCTGGGCCCCTGAGCGCGTGTTCTTCGTCGTCTTGTCGCGTGGCGTGCCGTGGCGTCGGGTGGCGTCGCTCCAGGTCGTCGGGTCGGACGGGGGCCCCTTGCTTGGGCCCCCTACCGCGCGCGCTCCCCGCGGTCCCCCTTGCGCCGCCCGCCGCCGCCCCACCACCCCACCGCAGCCCACTCTCTCCTCCTCCTCCTCCTCCTCCTCCTCCTCCTCCTCCTCGCGACGCCCCTTCCTCCCCTTCCCTCTTTCCCCCTGAGCTCTCTCCCTGCCGCTTGTCCTAGGTCGCGTGGCTCCCTAGCCTGGGCTCCTCCAGTGGGTCCCGGGGCCCCTCCCACCCAGCCACCCAGACACCCAGCTACCCAGCTTCATGCTGGCCGCTGGCAGCCTTTCCACACGCAGGGCCCTCCTTTGGCCCTGCCTGGGTCCAGGTCCCTCCCTCTCTGGAGGATCTACTCCCCTGGATTGCAGAGGAGTGCCATCAGCTGGCCTCTGCAAGGCTCCCTAGGGGAAACACAGCCCTGCCCCTCGCTTGGGCCCCCTTGGCTGCAGGAAGCCTGACACCTGGCAGTGGACCTGGGCGCTGCGGTGACCTTGGCCTGCGTGATCCCCTCCCTTCCCTTCCCTCCCCTGCCCTCTCGCCTTGCATGCTGCCCCTAAGCCCAGCCAGCCCTCCCTATCCCAGGAGCTTTAAGCTCCAGTCCCGGGGCCTGGCTCCTGGGCTGGGCCCCTGTTAGCGTGTTCTTCCTCGTCGTGTCGCGTGGCGTGCCGTGGCGTCGGGTGGCGTAGCTCCAGGTCGTCGGGTCGGACGGGGGCCCCTTGCTTGGGCCCCCTACCGCGCGCGCTCCCCGCGGTCCCCCTTGCGCCGCCCGCCGCAGCCCCCCCACCCCACCGCAGCCCACTCTCTCCTCCTCCTCCTCCTCCTCCTCCTGGCGACGCCCCTTCCTCCCCTTCCCTCTTTCCCCCTGAGCTCTCTCCCTGCCGCTTGTCCTAGGTCGCGTGGCTCCCTAGCCTGGGCTCCTCCAGTGGGTCCCGGGGCCCCTCCCACCCAGCCACCCAGACACCCAGCTACCCAGCTTCATGCTGGCCGCTGGCAGCCTTTCCACACGCAGGGCTCTCCTTTGGCCCTGCTTGGGTCCAGGTCCCTCCCTCTCTGGAGGATCTACTCCCCTGGATTGCAGAGGAGTGCCATCAGCTGGCCTCTGCGCCCTGAAGGCTCCCTAGGGGAAACACAGCCCTGCCCCTCGCCTGGGACCCTTTGGCTGCAGGAAGCCTGACACCTGGCAGTGGACCTGGGCGCTGCGCTGACCTTGGCCTGCCGGAGATCCCCTCCCTTCCCTTCCCTCCCCTGCCCTCTCGCCTTGCATGCTGCCCCTAAGCCCAGCCAGCCCTCCCTATCCCAGGAGCTTTAAGCTCCAGTCCCGGGGCCTGGCTCCTGGGCTGGGCCCCTGAGCGCGTGTTCTTCGTCGTCGTGTCGCGTGGCGTGCCGTGGCGTCGGGTGGCGTCGCTCCAGGTCGTCGGGTCGGACGGGGGCCCCTTGCTTGGGCCCCCTACCGCGCGCGCTCCCCGCGGTCCCCCTTGCGCCGCCCGCCGCCGCCCCCCCACCCCACCGCAGCCCACTCTCTCCTCCTCCTCCTCCTCCTCCTCCTCCTCCTCCTCCTGGCGACGCCCCTTCCTCCCCTTCCCTCTTTCCCCCTGAGCTCTCTCCCTGCCGCTTGTCCTAGGTCGCGTGGCTCCCTAGCCTGGGCTCCTCCAGTGGGTCCCGGGGCCCCTCCCACCCAGCCACCCAGACACCCAGCTACCCAGCTTCATGCTGGCCGCTGGCAGCCTTTCCACATGCAGGGCCCTCCTTTGGCCCTGCCTGGGTCCAGGTCCCTCTCTCTCTGTAGGATCTACTCTCCTGGATTGCATAGGAGTGCCATCAGCTGGCCTCTGCAAGGCTCCCTAGGGGAAACACAGCCCTGCCCCTCGCCTGGGCCCCCTTGGCTGCAGGAAGCCTGACACCCGGCAGTGGACCTGGGCGCTGCGCTGACCTTGGCCTGCGCGATCCCCTCCCTTCCCTTCCCTCCCCTGCCCTCTCGCCTTGCATGCTGCCCCTAAGCCCAGCCAGCCCTCCCTATCCCAGGAGCTTTAAGCTCCAGTCCCGGGGCCTGGCTCCTGGGCTGGGCCCCTGAGCGCGTGTTCTTCCTCGTCGTGTCGCGTGGCGTGCCGTGGCGTCGGGTGGCGTCGCTCCAGGTCGTCGGGTCGGACGGGGGCCCCTTGCTTGGGCCCCCTACCGCGCGCGCTCCCCGCGGTCCCCCTTGCGCCGCCCGCCGCCGCCCCCCCACCCCACCGCAGCCCACTCTCTCCTCCTCCTCCTCCTCCTCCTCCTCCTCCTCCTCCTCCTCCTGGCGACGCCCCTTCCTCCCCTTCCCTCTTTCCCCCTGAGCTCTCTCCCTGCCGCTTGTCCTAGGTCGCGTGGCTCCCTAGCCTGGGCTCCTCCAGTGGGTCCCGGGGCCCCTCCCACCCAGCCACCCAGACACCCAGCTACCCAGCTTCATGCTGGCCGCTGGCAGCCTTTCCACATGCAGGGCCCTCCTTTGGCCCTGCCTGGGTCCAGGTCCCTCCCTCTCTGTAGGATCTACTCTCCTGGATTGCATAGGAGTGCCATCAGCTGGCCTCTGCAAGGCTCCCTAGGGGAAACACAGCCCTGCCCCTCGCCTGGGCCCCCTTGGCTGCAGGAAACCTGACACCTGGCAGTGGACCTGGGCGCTGCGCTGACCTTGGCCTGCGCGATCCCCTCCCTTCCCTTCCCTCCCCTGCCCTCTCGCCTTGCATGCTGCCCCTAAGCCCAGCCAGCCCTCCCTATCCCAGGAGCTTTAAGCTCCAGTCCCGGGGCCTGGCTCCTGGGCTGGGCCCCTGAGCGCGTGTTCTTCGTCGTCGTGTCGCGTGGCGTGCCGTGGCGTCGGGTGGCGTCGCTCCAGGTCGTCGGGTCGGACGGGGGCCCCTTGCTTGGGCCCCCTACCGCGCGCGCTCCCCGCGGTCCCCCTTGCGCCGCCCGCCGCCGCCCCCCCACCCCACCGCAGCCCACTCTCTCCTCCTCCTCCTCCTCCTCCTCCTCCTCCTCCTCCTCGCGACGCCCCTTCCTCCCCTTCCCTCTTTCCCCCTGAGCTCTCTCCCTGCCGCTTGTCCTAGGTCGCGTGGCTCCCTAGCCTGGGCTCCTCCAGTGGGTCCCGGGGCCCCTCCCACCCAGCCACCCAGACACCCAGCTACCCAGCTTCATGCTGGCCGCTGGCAGCCTTTCCACACGCAGGGCCCTCCTTTGGCCCTGCCTGGGTCCAGGTCCCTCCCTCTCTGGAGGATCTACTCCCCTGGATTGCAGAGGAGTGCCATCAGCTGGCCTCTGCGCCCTGAAGGCTCCCTAGGGGAAACACAGCCCTGCCCCTCGCCTGGGCCCCCTTGGCTGCAGGAAGCCTGACACCTGGCAGTGGACCTGGGCGCTGCGCTGACCTTGGCCTGCGCGAGATCCCCTCCCTTCCCTTCCCTCCCCTGCCCTCTCGCCTTGCATGCTGCCCCTAAGCCCAGCCAGCCCTCCCTATCCCAGGAGCTTTAAGCTCCAGTCCCGGGGCCTGGCTCCTGGGCTGGGCCCCTGAGCGCGTGTTCTTCCTCCTCGTGTCGCGTGGCGTGCCATGGCGTCGGGTGGCGTCGCTCCAGGTCGTCGGGTCGGACGGGGGCCCCTTGCTTGGGCCGCCTACCGCGCGCGCTCCCCGCGGTCCCCCTTGCGCCGCCCGCCGCCGCCCCCCCACCCCACCGCAGCCCACTCTCTCCTCCTCCTCCTCCTCCTCCTCCTCCTCCTCCTGGCGACGCCCCTTCCTCCCCTTCCCTCTTTCCCCCTGAGCTCTCTCCCTGCCGCTTGTCCTAGGTCGCGTGGCTCCCTAGCCTGGGCTCCTCCAGTGGGTCCCGGGGCCCCTTCCACCCAGCCACCCAGACACCCAGCTACGAAGCTTCATGCTGGCCGCTGGCAGCCTTTCCACACGCAGGGCCCTCCTTTGGCCCTGCCTGGGTCCAGGTCCCTCCCTCTCTGGAGGATCTACTCCCCTGGATTGCAGAGGAGTGCCATCAGCTGGCCTCTGCAAGGCTCCCTAGGGGAAACACAGCCCTGCCCCTCGCCTGGGCCCCCTTGGCTGCAGGAAGCCTGACACCTGGCAGTGGACCTGGGCGCTGCGCTGACCTTGGCCTGCGCGATCCCCTCCCTTCCCTTCCCTCCCCTGCCCTCTCGCCTTGCATGCTGCCCCTAAGCCCAGCCAGCCCTCCCTATCCCAGGAGCTTTAAGCTCCAGTCCCAGGGCCTGGCTCCTGGGCTGGGCCCCTGAGCGCGTGTTCTTCGTCGTCTTGTCGCGTGGCGTGCCGTGGCGTCGGGTGGCGTCGCTCCAGGTCGTCGGGTCGGACGGGGGCCCCTTGGTTGGGCCCCCTACCGCGCGCGCTCCCCGCGGTCCCCCTTGCGCCGCCCGCCGCCGCCCCCCCACCCCACCGCAGCCCACTCTCTCCTCCTCCTCCTCCTCCTCCTCCTCCTCCTCCTCCTCCTCCTCCTCGCGACGCCCCTTCCTCCCCTTCCCTCTTTCCCCCTGAGCTCTCTCCCTGCCGCTTGTCCTAGGTCGCGTGGCTCCCTAGCCTGGGCTCCTCCAGTGGGTCCCGGGGCCCCTCCCACCCAGCCACCCAGACACCCAGCTACCCAGCTTCATGCTGGCCGCTGGCAGCCTTTCCACATGCAGGGCCCTCCTTTGGCCCTGC
Organism: Spermophilus citellus; assembly: GCF_964194105.1. Lineage (NCBI taxonomy): Eukaryota > Metazoa > Chordata > Mammalia > Rodentia > Sciuridae > Spermophilus > Spermophilus citellus. Next base: position 79,191,157 of record NC_138188.1, read on the forward strand.
CTGGGTCCAGGTCCCTCCCTCTCTGTAGGATCTACTCTCCTGGATTGCATAGGAGTGCCATCAGCTGGCCTCTGCAAGGCTCCCTAGGGGAAACACAGCCCTGCCCCTCGCCTGGGCCCCCTTGGCTGCAGGAAGCCTGACACCTGGCAGTGGACCTGGGCGCTGCGCTGACCTTGGCCTGCGCGATCCCCTCCCTTCCCTTCCCTCCCCTGCCCTCTCGCCTTGCATGCTGCCCCTAAGCCCAGCCAGCCCTCCCTATCCCAGGAGCTTTAAGCTCCAGTCCCGGGGCCTGGCTCCTGGGCTGGGCCCCTGAGCGCGTGTTCTTCGTCGTCGTGTCGCGTGGCGTGCCGTGGCGTCGGGTGGCGTCGCTCCAGGTCGTCGGGTCGGACGGGGGCCCCTTGCTTGGGCCCCCTACCGCGCGCGCTCCCCGCGGTCCCCCTTGCGCCGCCCGCCGCCGCCCCCCCACCCCACCGCAGCCCACTCTCTCCTCCTCCTCCTCCTCCTCCTCCTCCTCGCGACGCCCCTTCCTCCCCTTCCCTCTTTCCCCCTGAGCTCTCTCCCTGCCGCTTGTCCTAGGTCGCGTGGCTCCCTAGCCTGGGCTCCTCCAGTGGGTCCCGGGGCCCCTCCCACCCAGCCACCCAGACACCCAGCTACCCAGCTTCATGCTGGCCGCTGGCAGCCTTTCCACACGCAGGGCCCTCCTTTGGCCCTGCCTGGGTCCAGGTCCCTCCCTCTCTGGAGGATCTACTCCCCTGGATTGCAGAGGAGTGCCATCAGCTGGCCTCTGCAAGGCTCCCTAGGGGAAACACAGCCCTGCCCCTCGCCTGGGCCCCCTTGGCTGCAGGAAGCCTGACACCTGGCAGTGGACCTGGGCGCTGCGCTGACCTTGGCCTGCGTGATCCCCTCCCTTCCCTTCCCTCCCCTGCCCTCTCGCCTTGCATGCTGCCCCTAAGCCCAGCCAGCCCTCCCTATCCCAGGAGCTTTAAGCTCCAGTCCCGGGGCCTGGCTCCTGGGCTGGGCCCCTGAGAGCATGTTCTTCGTCGTCGTGTCGCGTGGCGTGCCGTGGCGTCGGGTGGCGTAGCTCCAGGTCGTCGGGTCGGACGGGGGCCCCTTGCTTGGGCCCCCTACCGCGCGCGCTCCCCGCGGTCCCCCTTGCGCCGCCCGCCGCAGCCCCCCCACCCCACCGCAGCCCACTCTCTCCTCCTCCTCCTCCTCCTCCTCCTCCTCCTCCTCCTGGCGACGCCCCTTCCTCCCCTTCCCTCTTTCCCCCTGAGCTCTCTCCCTGCCGCTTGTCCTAGGTCGAGTGGCTCCCTAGCCTGGGCTCCTCCAGTGGGTCCCGGGGCCCCTCCCACCCAGCCACCCAGACACCCAGCTACCCAGCTTCATGCTGGCCGCTGGCAGCCTTTCCACACGCAGGGCCCTCCTTTGGCCCTGCTTGGGTCCAGGTCCCTCCCTCTCTGGAGGATCTACTCCCCTGGATTGCAGAGGAGTGCCATCAGCTGGCCTCTGCGCCCTGAAGGCTCCCTAGGGGAAACACAGCCCTGCCCCTCGCCTGGGACCCCTTGGCTGCAGGAAGCCTGACACCTGGCAGTGGACCTGGGCGCTGCGCTGACCTTGGCCTGCGCGAGATCCCCTCCCTTCCCTTCCCTCCCCTGCCCTCTCGCCTTGCATGCTGCCCCTAAGCCCAGCCAGCCCTCCCTATCCCAGGAGCTTTAAGCTCCAGTCCCGGGGCCTGGCTCCTGGGCTGGGCCCCTGAGCGCGTGTTCTTCGTCGTCGTGTCGCGTGGCGTGCCGTGGCGTCGGGTGGCGTCGCTCCAGGTCGTCGGGTCGGACGGGGGCCCCTTGCTTGGGCCCCCTACCGCGCGCGCTCCCCGGGGTCCCCCTTGCGCCACCCGCCGCCGCCCCCCCACCCCACCGCAGCCCACTCTCTCCTCCTCCTCCTCCTCCTCCTCCTCCTCCTGGCGACGCCCCTTCCTCCCCTTCCCTCTTTCCCCCTGAGCTCTCTCCCTGCCGCTTGTCCTAGGTCGCGTGGCTCCCTAGCCTGGGCTCCTCCAGTGGGTCCCGGGGCCCCTCCCACCCAGCCACCCAGACACCCACACCCAGCTTCATGCTGGCCGCTGGCAGCCTTTCCACACGCAGGGCCCTCCTTTGGCCCTGCTTGGGTCCAGGTCCCTCCCTCTCTGGAGGATCTACTCCCCTGGATTGCAGAGGAGTGCCATCAGCTGGCCTCTGCGCCCTGAAGGCTCCCTAGGGGAAACACAGCCCTGCCCCTCGCCTGGGCCCCCTTGGCTGCAGGAAGCCTGACACCTGACAGTGGACCTGGGCGCTGCGCTGACCTTGGCCTGCGCGAGATCCCCTCCCTTCCCTTCCCTCCCCTGCCCTCTCGCCTTGCATGCTGCCCCTAAGCCCAGCCAGCCCTCCCTATCCCAGGAGCTTTAAGCTCCAGTCCCGGGCCTGGCTCCTGGGCTGGGCCCCTGAGCGCGTGTTCTTCGTCGTCGTGTCGCGTGGCGTGCCATGGCGTCGGGTGGCGTCGCTCCAGGTCGTCGGGTCGGACGGGGGCCCCTTGCTTGGGCCCCCTACCACGCGGGCACCCGCGGTCCCCCTTGCGCCGCCCGCCGCCGCCCCCCCACCCCACCGCAGCCCACTCTCTCCTCCTCCTCCTCCTCCTCCTCCTCCTCCTCCTCCTGGCGACGCCCCTTCCTCCCCTTCCCTCTTTCCCCCTGAGCTCTCTCCCTGCCGCTTGTCCTAGGTCGCGTGGCTCCCTAGCCTGGGCTCCTCCAGTGGGTCCCGGGGCCCCTCCCACCCAGCCACCCAGACACCCACACCCAGCTTCATGCTGGCCGCTGGCAGCCTTTCCACACGCAGGGCCCTCCTTTGGCCCTGCTTGGGTCCAGGTCCCTCCCTCTCTGGAGGATCTACTCCCCTGGATTGCAGAGGAGTGCCATCAGCTGGCCTCTGCGCCCTGAAGGCTCCCTAGGGGAAACACAGCCCTGCCCCTCGCCTGGGCCCCCTTGGCTGCAGGAAGCCTGACACCTGGCAGTGGACCTGGGCGCTGCGCTGACCTTGGCCTGCGCGAGATCCCCTCCCTTCCCTTCCCTCCCCTGCCCTCTCGCCTTGCATGCTGCCCCTAAGCCCAGCCAGCCCTCCCTATCCCAGGAGCTTTAAGCTCCAGTCCCGGGGCCTGGCTCCTGGGCTGGGCCCCTGAGCGCGTGTTCTTCCTCCTCGTGTCGCGTGGCGTGCCATGGCGTCGGGTGGCGTCGCTCCAGGTCGTCGGGTCGGACGGGGGCCCCTTGCTTGGGCCGCCTACCGCGCGCGCTCCCCGCGGTCCCCCTTGCGCCGCCCGCCGCCGCCCCCCCACCCCACCGCAGCCCACTCTCTCCTCCTCCTCCTCCTCCTCCTCCTCCTCCTCCTGGCGACGCCCCTTCCTCCCCTTCCCTCTTTCCCCCTGAGCTCTCTCCCTGCCGCTTGTCCTAGGTCGCGTGGCTCCCTAGCCTGGGCTCCTCCAGTGGGTCCCGGGGCCCCTTCCACCCAGCCACCCAGACACCCAGCTACGAAGCTTCATGCTGGCCGCTGGCAGCCTTTCCACACGCAGGGCCCTCCTTTGGCCCTGCCTGGGTCCAGGTCCCTCCCTCTCTGGAGGATCTACTCCCCTGGATTGCAGAGGAGTGCCATCAGCTGGCCTCTGCAAGGCTCCCTAGGGGAAACACAGCCCTGCCCCTCGCCTGGGCCCCCTTGGCTGCAGGAAGCCTGACACCTGGCAGTGGACCTGGGCGCTGCGCTGACCTTGGCCTGCGCGATCCCCTCCCTTCCCTTCCCTCCCCTGCCCTCTCGCCTTGCATGCTGCCCCTAAGCCCAGCCAGCCCTCCCTATCCCAGGAGCTTTAAGCTCCAGTCCCAGGGCCTGGCTCCTGGGCTGGGCCCCTGAGCGCGTGTTCTTCGTCGTCTTGTCGCGTGGCGTGCCGTGGCGTCGGGTGGCGTCGCTCCAGGTCGTCGGGTCGGACGGGGGCCCCTTGGTTGGGCCCCCTACCGCGCGCGCTCCCCGCGGTCCCCCTTGCGCCGCCCGCCGCCGCCCCCCCACCCCACCGCAGCCCACTCTCTCCTCCTCCTCCTCCTCCTCCTCCTCCTCCTCCTCCTCCTCCTCCTCGCGACGCCCCTTCCTCCCCTTCCCTCTTTCCCCCTGAGCTCTCTCCCTGCCGCTTGTCCTAGGTCGCGTGGCTCCCTAGCCTGGGCTCCTCCAGTGGGTCCCGGGGCCCCTCCCACCCAGCCACCCAGACACCCAGCTACCCAGCTTCATGCTGGCCGCTGGCAGCCTTTCCACATGCAGGGCCCTCCTTTGGCCCTGCCTGGGTCCAGGTCCCTCCCTCTCTGTAGGATCTACTCTCCTGGATTGCATAGGAGTGCCATCAGCTGGCCTCTGCAAGGCTCCCTAGGGGAAACACAGCCCTGCCCCTCGCCTGGGCCCCCTTGGCTGCAGGAAGCCTGACACCTGGCAGTGGACCTGGGCGCTGCGCTGACCTTGGCCTGCGCGATCCCCTCCCTTCCCTTCCCTCCCCTGCCCTCTCGCCTTGCATGCTGCCCCTAAGCCCAGCCAGCCCTCCCTATCCCAGGAGCTTTAAGCTCCAGTCCCGGGGCCTGGCTCCTGGGCTGGGCCCCTGAGCGCGTGTTCTTCGTCGTCGTGTCGCGTGGCGTGCCGTGGCGTCGGGTGGCGTCGCTCCAGGTCGTCGGGTCGGACGGGGGCCCCTTGGTTGGGCCCCCTACCGCGCGCGCTCCCCGCGGTCCCCCTTGCGCCGCCCGCCGCCGCCCCCCCACCCCACCGCAGCCCACTCTCTCCTCCTCCTCCTCCTCCTCCTCCTCCTCGCGACGCCCCTTCCTCCCCTTCCCTCTTTCCCCCTGAGCTCTCTCCCTGCCGCTTGTCCTAGGTCGCGTGGCTCCCTAGCCTGGGCTCCTCCAGTGGGTCCCGGGGCCCCTCCCACCCAGCCACCCAGACACCCAGCTACCCAGCTTCATGCTGGCCGCTGGCAGCCTTTCCACACGCAGGGCCCTCCTTTGGCCCTGCCTGGGTCCAGGTCCCTCCCTCTCTGGAGGATCTACTCCCCTGGATTGCAGAGGAGTGCCATCAGCTGGCCTCTGCAAGGCTCCCTAGGGGAAACACAGCCCTGCCCCTCGCCTGGGCCCCCTTGGCTGCAGGAAGCCTGACACCTGGCAGTGGACCTGGGCGCTGCGCTGACCTTGGCCTGCGTGATCCCCTCCCTTCCCTTCCCTCCCCTGCCCTCTCGCCTTGCATGCTGCCCCTAAGCCCAGCCAGCCCTCCCTATCCCAGGAGCTTTAAGCTCCAGTCCCGGGGCCTGGCTCCTGGGCTGGGCCCCTGAGAGCATGTTCTTCGTCGTCGTGTCGCGTGGCGTGCCGTGGCGTCGGGTGGCGTAGCTCCAGGTCGTCGGGTCGGACGGGGGCCCCTTGCTTGGGCCCCCTACCGCGCGCGCTCCCCGCGGTCCCCCTTGCGCCGCCCGCCGCAGCCCCCCCACCCCACCGCAGCCCACTCTCTCCTCCTCCTCCTCCTCCTCCTCCTGGCGACGCCCCTTCCTCCCCTTCCCTCTTTCCCCCTGAGCTCTCTCCCTGCCGCTTGTCCTAGGTCGAGTGGCTCCCTAGCCTGGGCTCCTCCAGTGGGTCCCGGGGCCCCTCCCACCCAGCCACCCAGACACCCAGCTACCCAGCTTCATGCTGGCCGCTGGCAGCCTTTCCACACGCAGGGCCCTCCTTTGGCCCTGCTTGGGTCCAGGTCCCTCCCTCTCTGGAGGATCTACTCCCCTGGATTGCAGAGGAGTGCCATCAGCTGGCCTCTGCGCCCTGAAGGCTCCCTAGGGGAAACACAGCCCTGCCCCTCGCCTGGGACCCCTTGGCTGCAGGAAGCCTGACACCTGGCAGTGGACCTGGGCGCTGCGCTGACCTTGGCCTGCGCGAGATCCCCTCCCTTCCCTTCCCTCCCCTGCCCTCTCGCCTTGCATGCTGCCCCTAAGCCCAGCCAGCCCTCCCTATCCCAGGAGCTTTAAGCTCCAGTCCCGGGGCCTGGCTCCTGGGCTGGGCCCCTGAGCGCGTGTTCTTCGTCGTCGTGTCGCGTGGCGTGCCGTGGCGTCGGGTGGCGTCGCTCCAGGTCGTCGGGTCGGACGGGGGCCCCTTGCTTGGGCCCCCTACCGCGCGCGCTCCCCGGGGTCCCCCTTGCGCCACCCGCCGCCGCCCCCCCACCCCACCGCAGCCCACTCTCTCCTCCTCCTCCTCCTCCTCCTCCTCCTCCTGGCGACGCCCCTTCCTCCCCTTCCCTCTTTCCCCCTGAGCTCTCTCCCTGCCGCTTGTCCTAGGTCGCGTGGCTCCCTAGCCTGGGCTCCTCCAGTGGGTCCCGGGGCCCCTCCCACCCAGCCACCCAGACACCCACACCCAGCTTCATGCTGGCCGCTGGCAGCCTTTCCACACGCAGGGCCCTCCTTTGGCCCTGCTTGGGTCCAGGTCCCTCCCTCTCTGGAGGATCTACTCCCCTGGATTGCAGAGGAGTGCCATCAGCTGGCCTCTGCGCCCTGAAGGCTCCCTAGGGGAAACACAGCCCTGCCCCTCGCCTGGGCCCCCTTGGCTGCAGGAAGCCTGACACCTGGCAGTGGACCTGGGCGCTGCGCTGACCTTGGCCTGCGCGAGATCCCCTCCCTTCCCTTCCCTCCCCTGCCCTCTCGCCTTGCATGCTGCCCCTAAGCCCAGCCAGCCCTCCCTATCCCAGGAGCTTTAAGCTCCAGTCCCGGGCCTGGCTCCTGGGCTGGGCCCCTGAGCGCGTGTTCTTCGTCGTCGTGTCGCGTGGCGTGCCATGGCGTCGGGTGGCGTCGCTCCAGGTCGTCGGGTCGGACGGGGGCCCCTTGCTTGGGCCCCCTACCACGCGGGCACCCGCGGTCCCCCTTGCGCCGCCCGCCGCCGCCCCCCCACCCCACCGCAGCCCACTCTCTCCTCCTCCTCCTCCTCCTCCTCCTCCTCCTCCTCCTGGCGACGCCCCTTCCTCCCCTTCCCTCTTTCCCCCTGAGCTCTCTCCCTGCCGCTTGTCCTAGGTCGCGTGGCTCCCTAGCCTGGGCTCCTCCAGTGGGTCCCGGGGCCCCTCCCACCCAGCCACCCAGACACCCACACCCAGCTTCATGCTGGCCGCTGGCAGCCTTTCCACACGCAGGGCCCTCCTTTGGCCCTGCTTGGGTCCAGGTCCCTCCCTCTCTGGAGGATCTACTCCCCTGGATTGCAGAGGAGTGCCATCAGCTGGCCTCTGCGCCCTGAAGGCTCCCTAGGGGAAACACAGCCCTGCCCCTCGCCTGGGCCCCCTTGGCTGCAGGAAGCCTGACACCTGGCAGTGGACCTGGGCGCTGCGCTGACCTTGGCCTGCGCGAGATCCCCTCCCTTCCCTTCCCTCCCCTGCCCTCTCGCCTTGCATGCTGCCCCTAAGCCCAGCCAGCCCTCCCTATCCCAGGAGCTTTAAGCTCCAGTCCCGGGGCCTGGCTCCTGGGCTGGGCCCCTGAGCGCGTGTTCTTCGTCGTCTTGTCGCGTGGCGTGCCGTGGCGTTGGGTGGCGTCGCTCCAGGTCGTCGGGTCGGACGGGGGCCCCTTGCTTGGGCCCCCAACCCTGCGCGCTCCCCGCGGTCCCCCTTGCGCCGCCCGCCGCCGCCCCCCCACCCCACCGCAGCCCACTCTCTCCTCCTCCTCCTCCTCCTCCTCCTCCTCCTCCTCCTGGCGACGCCCCTTCCTCCCCTTCCCTCTTTCCCCCTGAGCTCTCTCCCTGCCGCTTGTCCTAGGTCGCGTGGCTCCCTAGCCTGGGCTCCTCCAGTGGGTCCCGGGGCCCCTCCCACCCAGCCACCCAGACACCCACACCCAGCTTCATGCTGGCCGCTGGCAGCCTTTCCACACGCAGGGCCCTCCTTTGGCCCTGCTTGGGTCCAGGTCCCTCCCTCTCTGGAGGATCTACTCCCCTGGATTGCAGAGGAGTGCCATCAGCTGGCCTCTGCGCCCTGAAGGCTCCCTAGGGGAAACACAGCCCTGCCCCTCGCCTGGGCCCCCTTGGCTGCAGGAAGCCTGACACCTGGCAGTGGACCTGGGCGCTGCGCTGACCTTGGCCTGCGCGAGATCCCCTCCCTTCCCTTCCCTCCCCTGCCCTCTCGCCTTGCATGCTGCCCCTAAGCCCAGCCAGCCCTCCCTATCCCAGGAGCTTTAAGCTCCAGTCCCGGGGCCTGGCTCCTGGGCTGGGCCCCTGAGCGCGTGTTCTTCCTCCTCGTGTCGCGTGGCGTGCCATGGCGTCGGGTGGCGTCGCTCCAGGTCGTCGGGTCGGACGGGGGCCCCTTGCTTGGGCCGCCTACCGCGCGCGCTCCCCGCGGTCCCCCTTGCGCCGCCCGCCGCCGCCCCCCCACCCCACCGCAGCCCACTCTCTCCTCCTCCTCCTCCTCCTCCTCCTCCTCCTCCTGGCGACGCCCCTTCCTCCCCTTCCCTCTTTCCCCCTGAGCTCTCTCCCTGCCGCTTGTCCTAGGTCGCGTGGCTCCCTAGCCTGGGCTCCTCCAGTGGGTCCCGGGGCCCCTTCCACCCAGCCACCCAGACACCCAGCTACGAAGCTTCATGCTGGCCGCTGGCAGCCTTTCCACACGCAGGGCCCTCCTTTGGCCCTGCCTGGGTCCAGGTCCCTCCCTCTCTGGAGGATCTACTCCCCTGGATTGCAGAGGAGTGCCATCAGCTGGCCTCTGCAAGGCTCCCTAGGGGAAACACAGCCCTGCCCCTCGCCTGGGCCCCCTTGGCTGCAGGAAGCCTGACACCTGGCAGTGGACCTGGGCGCTGCGCTGACCTTGGCCTGCGCGATCCCCTCCCTTCCCTTCCCTCCCCTGCCCTCTCGCCTTGCATGCTGCCCCTAAGCCCAGCCAGCCCTCCCTATCCCAGGAGCTTTAAGCTCCAGTCCCAGGGCCTGGCTCCTGGGCTGGGCCCCTGAGCGCGTGTTCTTCGTCGTCTTGTCGCGTGGCGTGCCGTGGCGTCGGGTGGCGTCGCTCCAGGTCGTCGGGTCGGACGGGGGCCCCTTGGTTGGGCCCCCTACCGCGCGCGCTCCCCGCGGTCCCCCTTGCGCCGCCCGCCGCCGCCCCCCCACCCCACCGCAGCCCACTCTCTCCTCCTCCTCCTCCTCCTCCTCCTCCTCCTCCTCCTCCTCCTCCTCGCGACGCCCCTTCCTCCCCTTCCCTCTTTCCCCCTGAGCTCTCTCCCTGCCGCTTGTCCTAGGTCGCGTGGCTCCCTAGCCTGGGCTCCTCCAGTGGGTCCCGGGGCCCCTCCCACCCAGCCACCCAGACACCCAGCTACCCAGCTTCATGCTGGCCGCTGGCAGCCTTTCCACATGCAGGGCCCTCCTTTGGCCCTGCCTGGGTCCAGGTCCCTCCCTCTCTGTAGGATCTACTCTCCTGGATTGCATAGGAGTGCCATCAGCTGGCCTCTGCAAGGCTCCCTAGGGGAAACACAGCCCTGCCCCTCGCCTGGGCCCCCTTGGCTGCAGGAAGCCTGACACCTGGCAGTGGACCTGGGCGCTGCGCTGACCTTGGCCTGCGCGATCCCCTCCCTTCCCTTCCCTCCCCTGCCCTCTCGCCTTGCATGCTGCCCCTAAGCCCAGCCAGCCCTCCCTATCCCAGGAGCTTTAAGCTCCAGTCCCGGGGCCTGGCTCCTGGGCTGGGCCCCTGAGCGCGTGTTCTTCGTCGTCGTGTCGCGTGGCGTGCCGTGGCGTCGGGTGGCGTCGCTCCAGGTCGTCGGGTCGGACGGGGGCCCCTTGCTTGGGCCCCCTACCGCGCGCGCTCCCCGCGGTCCCCCTTGCGCCGCCCGCCGCCGCCCCCCCACCCCACCGCAGCCCACTCTCTCCTCCTCCTCCTCCTCCTCCTCCTCCTCGCGACGCCCCTTCCTCCCCTTCCCTCTTTCCCCCTGAGCTCTCTCCCTGCCGCTTGTCCTAGGTCGCGTGGCTCCCTAGCCTGGGCTCCTCCAGTGGGTCCCGGGGCCCCTCCCACCCAGCCACCCAGACACCCAGCTACCCAGCTTCATGCTGGCCGCTGGCAGCCTTTCCACACGCAGGGCCCTCCTTTGGCCCTGCCTGGGTCCAGGTCCCTCCCTCTCTGGAGGATCTACTCCCCTGGATTGCAGAGGAGTGCCATCAGCTGGCCTCTGCAAGGCTCCCTAGGGGAAACACAGCCCTGCCCCTCGCCTGGGCCCCCTTGGCTGCAGGAAGCCTGACACCTGGCAGTGGACCTGGGCGCTGCGCTGACCTTGGCCTGCGTGATCCCCTCCCTTCCCTTCCCTCCCCTGCCCTCTCGCCTTGCATGCTGCCCCTAAGCCCAGCCAGCCCTCCCTATCCCAGGAGCTTTAAGCTCCAGTCCCGGGGCCTGGCTCCTGGGCTGGGCCCCTGAGAGCATGTTCTTCGTCGTCGTGTCGCGTGGCGTGCCGTGGCGTCGGGTGGCGTAGCTCCAGGTCGTCGGGTCGGACGGGGGCCCCTTGCTTGGGCCCCCTACCGCGCGCGCTCCCCGCGGTCCCCCTTGCGCCGCCCGCCGCAGCCCCCCCACCCCACCGCAGCCCACTCTCTCCTCCTCCTCCTCCTCCTCCTCCTGGCGACGCCCCTTCCTCCCCTTCCCTCTTTCCCCCTGAGCTCTCTCCCTGCCGCTTGTCCTAGGTCGAGTGGCTCCCTAGCCTGGGCTCCTCCAGTGGGTCCCGGGGCCCCTCCCACCCAGCCACCCAGACACCCAGCTACCCAGCTTCATGCTGGCCGCTGGCAGCCTTTCCACACGCAGGGCCCTCCTTTGGCCCTGCTTGGGTCCAGGTCCCTCCCTCTCTGGAGGATCTACTCCCCTGGATTGCAGAGGAGTGCCATCAGCTGGCCTCTGCGCCCTGAAGGCTCCCTAGGGGAAACACAGCCCTGCCCCTCGCCTGGGACCCCTTGGCTGCAGGAAGCCTGACACCTGGCAGTGGACCTGGGCGCTGCGCTGACCTTGGCCTGCGCGAGATCCCCTCCCTTCCCTTCCCTCCCCTGCCCTCTCGCCTTGCATGCTGCCCCTAAGCCCAGCCAGCCCTCCCTATCCCAGGAGCTTTAAGCTCCAGTCCCGGGGCCTGGCTCCTGGGCTGGGCCCCTGAGCGCGTGTTCTTCGTCGTCGTGTCGCGTGGCGTGCCGTGGCGTCGGGTGGCGTCGCTCCAGGTCGTCGGGTCGGACGGGGGCCCCTTGCTTGGGCCCCCTACCGCGCGCGCTCCCCGGGGTCCCCCTTGCGCCACCCGCCGCCGCCCCCCCACCCCACCGCAGCCCACTCTCTCCTCCTCCTCCTCCTCCTCCTCCTCCTCCTGGCGACGCCCCTTCCTCCCCTTCCCTCTTTCCCCCTGAGCTCTCTCCCTGCCGCTTGTCCTAGGTCGCGTGGCTCCCTAGCCTGGGCTCCTCCAGTGGGTCCCGGGGCCCCTCCCACCCAGCCACCCAGACACCCACACCCAGCTTCATGCTGGCCGCTGGCAGCCTTTCCACACGCAGGGCCCTCCTTTGGCCCTGCTTGGGTCCAGGTCCCTCCCTCTCTGGAGGATCTACTCCCCTGGATTGCAGAGGAGTGCCATCAGCTGGCCTCTGCGCCCTGAAGGCTCCCTAGGGGAAACACAGCCCTGCCCCTCGCCTGGGCCCCCTTGGCTGCAGGAAGCCTGACACCTGGCAGTGGACCTGGGCGCTGCGCTGACCTTGGCCTGCGCGAGATCCCCTCCCTTCCCTTCCCTCCCCTGCCCTCTCGCCTTGCATGCTGCCCCTAAGCCCAGCCAGCCCTCCCTATCCCAGGAGCTTTAAGCTCCAGTCCCGGGCCTGGCTCCTGGGCTGGGCCCCTGAGCGCGTGTTCTTCGTCGTCGTGTCGCGTGGCGTGCCATGGCGTCGGGTGGCGTCGCTCCAGGTCGTCGGGTCGGACGGGGGCCCCTTGCTTGGGCCCCCTACCACGCGGGCACCCGCGGTCCCCCTTGCGCCGCCCGCCGCCGCCCCCCCACCCCACCGCAGCCCACTCTCTCCTCCTCCTCCTCCTCCTCCTCCTCCTCCTCCTCCTGGCGACGCCCCTTCCTCCCCTTCCCTCTTTCCCCCTGAGCTCTCTCCCTGCCGCTTGTCCTAGGTCGCGTGGCTCCCTAGCCTGGGCTCCTCCAGTGGGTCCCGGGGCCCCTCCCACCCAGCCACCCAGACACCCACACCCAGCTTCATGCTGGCCGCTGGCAGCCTTTCCACACGCAGGGCCCTCCTTTGGCCCTGCTTGGGTCCAGGTCCCTCCCTCTCTGGAGGATCTACTCCCCTGGATTGCAGAGGAGTGCCATCAGCTGGCCTCTGCGCCCTGAAGGCTCCCTAGGGGAAACACAGCCCTGCCCCTCGCCTGGGCCCCCTTGGCTGCAGGAAGCCTGACACCTGGCAGTGGACCTGGGCGCTGCGCTGACCTTGGCCTGCGCGAGATCCCCTCCCTTCCCTTCCCTCCCCTGCCCTCTCGCCTTGCATGCTGCCCCTAAGCCCAGCCAGCCCTCCCTATCCCAGGAGCTTTAAGCTCCAGTCCCGGGGCCTGGCTCCTGGGCTGGGCCCCTGAGCGCGTGTTCTTCGTCGTCTTGTCGCGTGGCGTGCCGTGGCGTTGGGTGGCGTCGCTCCAGGTCGTCGGGTCGGACGGGGGCCCCTTGCTTGGGCCCCCAACCCTGCGCGCTCCCCGCGGTCCCCCTTGCGCCGCCCGCCGCCGCCCCCCCACCCCACCGCAGCCCACTCTCTCCTCCTCCTCCTCCTCCTCCTCCTCCTCCTCCTCCTGGCGACACCCCTTCCTCCCCTTCCCTCTTTCCCCCTGAGCTCTCTCCCTGCCGCTTGTCCTAGGTCGCGTGGCTCCCTAGCCTGGGCTCCTCCAGTGGGTCCCGGGGCCCCTCCCACCCAGCCACCCAGACACCCAGCTACCCAGCTTCATGCTGGCCGCTGGCAGCCTTTCAACACGCAGGGCCCTCCTTTGGCCCTGCCTGGGTCCAGGTCCCTCCCTCTCTGGAGGATCTACTCCCCTGGATTGCAGAGGAGTGCCATCAGCTGGCCTCTGCAAGGCTCCCTAGGGGAAACACAGCCCTGCCCCTCGCCTGGGCCCCCTTGGCTGCAGGAAGCCTGACACCTGGCAGTGGACCTGGGCGCTGCGCTGACCTTGGCCTGCGCGATCCCCTCCCTTCCCTTCCCTCCCCTGCCCTCTCGCCTTGCATGCTGCCCCTAAGCCCAGCCAGCCCTCCCTATCCCAGGAGCTTTAAGCTCCAGTCCCGGGGCCTGGCTCCTGGGCTGGGCCCCTGAGCGCGTGTTCTTCGTCGTCGTGTCGCGTGGCGTGCCGTGGCGTCGGGTGGCGTCGCTCCAGGTCGTCGGGTCGGACGGGGGCCCCTTGCTTGGGCCCCCTACCGCGCGCGCTCCCCGCGGTCCCCCTTGCGCCGCCCGCCGCCGCCCCACCACCCCACCGCAGCCCACTCTCTCCTCCTCCTCCTCCTCCTCCTCCTCCTCCTCCTCCTCGCGACGCCCCTTCCTCCCCTTCCCTCTTTCCCCCTGAGCTCTCTCCCTGCCGCTTGTCCTAGGTCGCGTGGCTCCCTAGCCTGGGCTCCTCCAGTGGGTCCCGGGGCCCCTCCCACCCAGCCACCCAGACACCCAGCTACCCAGCTTCATGCTGGCCGCTGGCAGCCTTTCCAAACGCAGGGCCCTCCTTTGGCCCTGCCTGGGTCCAGGTCCCTCCCTCTCTGGAGGATCTACTCCCCTGGATTGCAGAGGAGTGCCATCAGCTGGCCTCTGCGCCCTGAAGGCTCCCTAGGGGAAACACAGCCCTGCCCCTCGCCTGGGCCCCCTTGGCTGCAGGAAGCCTGACACCTGGCAGTGGACCTGGGCACTGCGCTGACCTTGGCCTGCGCGATCCCCTCCCTTCCCTTCCCTCCCCTGCCCTCTCGCCTTGCATGCTGCCCCTAAGCCCAGCCAGCCCTCCCTATCCCAGGAGCTTTAAGCTCCAGTCCCGGGCCTGGCTCCTGGGCTGGGCCCCTGAGCGCGTGTTCTTCGTCGTCGTGTCGCGTGGCGTGCCAGTGGCGTCGGGTGGCGTCGCTCCAGGTCGTTGGGTCGGACAGGGGCCCCTTGCTTGGGCCCCCTACCGCGCGCGCTCCCGGGGTCCCCCTTGCGCCACCCGCCGCCGCCCCCCCACCCCACCGCAGCCCACTCTCTCCTCCTCCTCCTCCTCCTCCTCCTCCTCCTCCTCCTCCTCCTGGCGAAGCCCCTTCCTCCCCTTCCCTCTTTCCCCCTGAGCTCTCTCCCTGCTGTTTGTCCTAGGTCGTGTGGCTCCCTAGCCTGGGCTCCTCCAGTGGGTCCCGGGGCCCCTCCCACCCAGCCACCCAGACACCCAGCTACCCAGCTTCATGCTGGCCACTGGCAGCCTTTCCACACGCAGGGCCCTCCTTTGGCCCTGCTTGGGTCCAGGTCCCTCCCTCTCTGGAGGATCTACTCCCCTGGATTGCAGAGGAGTGCCATCAGCTGGCCTCTGCGCCCTGAAGGCTCCCTAGGGGAAACACAGCCCTGCCCCTCGCCTGGGCCCCCTTGGCTGCAGGAAGCCTGACACCTGGCAGTGGACCTGGGCGCTGCGCTGACCTTGGCCTGCGCGATCCCCTCCCTTCCCTTCCCTCCCCTGCCCTCTCGCCTTGCATGCTGCCCCTAAGCCCAGCCAGCCCTCCCTATCCCAGGAGCTTTAAGCTCCAGTCCCGGGGCCTGGCTCCTGGGCTGGGCCCCTGAGCGCGTGTTCTTCGTCGTCGTGTCGCGTGGCGTGCCGTGGCGTCGGGTGGCGTCGCTCCAGGTCGTCGGGTCGGACGGGGGCCCCTTGCTTGGGCCCCCTACCGCGCGCGCTCCCCGCGGTCCCCCTTGCGCCGCACGCCGCCGCCCCCCCACCCCACCGCAGCCCACTCTCTCCTCCTCCTCCTCCTCCTCCTCCTCCTCCTCCTCCTCCTCCTCCTCCTGGCGAAGCCCCTTCCTCCCCTTCCCTCTTTCCCCCTGAGCTCTCTCCCTGCCGCTTGTCCTAGGTCGCGTGGCTCCCTAGCCTGGGCTCCTCCAGTGGGTCCCGGGGCCCCGCCCACCCAGCCACCCAGACACCCAGCTACCCAGCTTCATGCTGGCCGCTGGCAGCCTTTCCACACGCAGGGCCCTCCTTTGGCCCTGCTTGCGTCCAGGTCCCTCCCTCTCTGGAGGATCTACTCCCCTGGATTGCAGAGGAGTGCCATCAGCTGGCCTCTGCGCCCTGAAGACTCCCAGGGGAAACACAGCCCTGCCCCTCTCCTGGGCCCCCTTGGCTGCAGGAAGCCTGACACCTGGCAGTGGACCTGGGCGCTGCGCTGACCTTGGCCTGCGCGATCCCCTCCCTTCCCTTCCCTCCCCTGCCCTCTCGCCTTGCATGCTGCCCCTAAGCCCAGCCAGCCCTCCCTATCCCAGGAGCTTTAAGCTCCAGTCCCGGGGCCTGGCTCCTGGGCTGGGCCCCTGAGCGCGTGTTCTTCGTCGTCGTGTCGCGTGGCGTGCCAGTGGCGTCCGGTGGCGTCGCTCCAGGTCGTTGGGTCGGACAGGGGCCCCTTGCTTGGGCCCCCTACCGCGCGCGCTCCCCGAGGTCCCCCTTGCGCCGCCCCCCGCCGCCCCCCCACCCCACCGCAGCCCACTCTCTCCTCCTCCTCCTCCTCCTCCTCCTCCTCCTCCTCCTCCTCCTCCTGGCGAAGCCCCTTCCTCCCCTTCCCTCTTTCCCCCTGAGCTCTCTCCCTGCCGCTTGTCCTAGGTCGCGTGGCTCCCTAGCCTGGGCTCCTCCAGTGGGTCCCGGGGCCCCTCCCACCCAGCCACCCAGACACCCAGCTACCCAGACACCCAGCTACCCAGCTTCATGCTGGCCGCTGGCAGCCTTTCCACACGCAGGGCCCTCCTTTGGCCCTGCTTGGGTCCAGGTCCCTCCCTCTCTGGAGGATCTACTCCCCTGGATTGCAGAGGAGTGCCATCAGCTGGCCTCTGCGCCCTGAAGGCTCCCTAGGGGAAACACAGCCCTGCCCCTCGCCTGGGCCCCCTTGGCTGCAGGAAGCCTGACACCTGGCAGTGGACCTGGGCACTGCGCTGACCTTGGCCTGCGCGATCCCCTCCCTTCCCTTCCCTCCCCTGCCCTCTCGCCTTGCATGCTGCCCCTAAGCCCAGCCAGCCCTCCCTATCCCAGGAGCTTTAAGCTCCAGTCCCGGGCCTGGCTCCTGGGCTGGGCCCCCGAGCGCGTGTTCTTCGTCGTCGTGTCGCGTGGCGTGCCGTGGCGTCGGGTGGCGTCGCTCCAGGTCGTCGGGTGGGACGGGGGCCCCTTGCTTGGGCCCCCTACCGCGCGCGCTCCCCGCGGTCCCCCTTGCGCCGCCCGCCGCCGCCCCCCCACCCCACCGCAGCCCACTCTCTCCTCCTCCTCCTCCTCCTCCTCCTCCTCCTCCTCCTCCTCCTCCTCCTGGCGACGCCCCTTCCTCCCCTTCCCTCTTTCCCCCTGAGCTCTCTCCCTGCCGCTTGTCCTAGGTCGCGTGGCTCCCTAGCCTGGGCTCCTCCAGTGGGTCCCGGGGCCCCTCCCACCCAGCCACCCAGACACCCACACCCAGCTTCATGCTGGCCGCTGGCAGCCTTTCCACACGCAGGGCCCTCCTTTGGCCCTGCTTGGGTCCAGGTCCCTCCCTCTCTGGAGGATCTACTCCCCTGGATTGCAGAGGAGTGCCATCAGCTGGCCTCTGCACCCTGAAGGCTCCCTAGGGGAAACACAGCCCTGCCCCTCGCCTGGGCCCCCTTGGCTGCAGGAAGCCTGACACCTGGCAGTGGACCTGGGCGCTGCGCTGACCTTGGCCTGCGCGAGATCCCCTCCCTTCCCTTCCCTCCCCTGCCCTCTCGCCTTGCATGCTGCCCCTAAGCCCAGCCAGCCCTCCCTATCCCAGGAGCTTTAAGCTCCAGTCCCGGGGCCTGGCTCCTGGGCTGGGCCCCTGAGCGCGTGTTCTTCGTCGTCGTGTCGCGTGGCGTGCCGTGGCGTCGGGTGGCGTCGCTCCAGGTCGTCGGGTCGGACGGGGGCCCCTTGCTTGGGCCCCCTACCGCGCGCGCTCCCCGCGGTCCCCCTTGCGCCGCCCGCCGCCGCCCCCCCACCCCACCGCAGCCCACTCTCTCCTCCTCCTCCTCCTCCTCCTCCTCCTCCTCCTCCTGGCGACGCCCCTTCCTCCCCTTCCCTCTTTCCCCCTGAGCTCTCTCCCTGCCGCTTGTCCTAGGTCGCGTGGCTCCCTAGCCTGGGCTCCTCCAGTGGGTCCCGGGGCCCCTCCCACCCAGCCACCCAGACACCCACACCCAGCTTCATGCTGGCCACTGGCAGCCTTTCCACACGCAGGGCCCTCCTTTGGCCCTGCTTGGGTCCAGGTCCCTCCCTCTCTGGAGGATCTACTCCCCTGGATTGCAGAGGAGTGCCATCAGCTGGCCTCTGCGCCCTGAAGGCTCCCTAGGGGAAACACAGCCCTGCCCCTCGCCTGGGCCCCCTTGGCTGCAGGAAGCCTGACACCTGGCAGTGGACCTGGGCGCTGCGCTGACCTTGGCCTGCGCGAGATCCCCTCCCTTCCCTTCCCTCCCCTGCCCTCTCGCCTTGCATGCTGCCCCTAAGCCCAGCCAGCCCTCCCTATCCCAGGAGCTTTAAGCTCCAGTCCCGGGGCCTGGCTCCTGGGCTGGGCCCCTGAGCGCGTGTTCTTCGTCGTCGTGTCGCGTGGCGTGCCATGGCGTCGGGTGGCGTCGCTCCAGGTCGTCGGGTCGGACGGGGGCCCCTTGCTTGGGCCCCCTACCGCGCGCGCTCCCCGCGGTCCCCCTTGCGCCGCCCGCCGCCGCCCCCCCACCCCACCGCAGCCCACTCTCTCCTCCTCCTCCTCCTCCTCCTCCTCCTCCTCCTCCTGGCGACGCCCCTTCCTCCCCTTCCCTCTTTCCCCCTGAGCTCTCTCCCTGCCGCTTGTCCTAGGTCGCGTGGCTCCCTAGCCTGGGCTCCTCCAGTGGGTCCCGGGGCCCCTTCCACCCAGCCACCCAGACACCCAGCTACGAAGCTTCATGCTGGCCGCTGGCAGCCTTTCCACACGCAGGGCCCTCCTTTGGCCCTGCCTGGGTCCAGGTCCCTCCCTCTCTGGAGGATCTACTCCCCTGGATTGCAGAGGAGTGCCATCAGCTGGCCTCTGCAAGGCTCCCTAGGGGAAACACAGCCCTGCCCCTCGCCTGGGCCCCCTTGGCTGCAGGAAGCCTGACACCTGGCAGTGGACCTGGGCGCTGCGCTGACCTTGGCCTGCGCGATCCCCTCCCTTCCCTTCCCTCCCCTGCCCTCTCGCCTTGCATGCTGCCCCTAAGCCCAGCCAGCCCTCCCTATCCCAGGAGCTTTAAGCTCCAGTCCCGGGGCCTGGCTCCTGGGCTGGGCCCCTGAGCGCGTGTTCTTCGTCGTCGTGTCGCGTGGCGTGCCGTGGCGTCGGGTGGCGTCGCTCCAGGTCGTCGGGTCGGACGGGGGCCCCTTGCTTGGGCCCCCTACCGCGCGCGCTCCCCGCGGTCCCCCTTGCGCCGCCCGCCGCCGCCCCCCCACCCCACCGCAGCCCACTCTCTCCTCCTCCTCCTCCTCCTCCTCCTCCTCCTCCTCGCGACGCCCCTTCCTCCCCTTCCCTCTTTCCCCCTGAGCTCTCTCCCTGCCGCTTGTCCTAGGTCGCGTGGCTCCCTAGCCTGGGCTCCTCCAGTGGGTCCCGGGGCCCCTCCCACCCAGCCACCCAGACACCCAGCTACCCAGCTTCATGCTGGCCGCTGGCAGCCTTTCCACACGCAGGGCCCTCCTTTGGCCCTGCCTGGGTCCAGGTCCCTCCCTCTCTGGAGGATCTACTCCCCTGGATTGCAGAGGAGTGCCATCAGCTGGCCTCTGCAAGGCTCCCTAGGGGAAACACAGCCCTGCCCCTCGCCTGGGCCCCCTTGGCTGCAGGAAGCCTGACACCTGGCAGTGGACCTGGGCGCTGCGCTGACCTTGGCCTGCGCGATCCCCTCCCTTCCCTTCCCTCCCCTGCCCTCTCGCCTTGCATGCTGCCCCTAAGCCCAGCCAGCCCTCCCTATCCCAGGAGCTTTAAGCTCCAGTCCCGGGGCCTGGCTCCTGGGCTGGGCCCCTGAGCGCGTGTTCTTCGTCGTCGTGTCGCGTGGCGTGCCGTGGCGTCGGGTGGCCTCGCTCCAGGTCGTCGGGTCGGACGGGGGCCCCTTGCTTGGGCCCCCTACCGCGCGCGCTCCCCGCGGTCCCCCTTGCGCCGCCCGCCGCCGCCCCCCCACCCCACCGCAGCCCACTCTCTCCTCCTCCTCCTCCTCCTCCTCCTCCTCCTCCTCGCGACGCCCCTTCCTCCCCTTCCCTCTTTCCCCCTGAGCTCTCTCCCTGCCGCTTGTCCTAGGTCGCGTGGCTCCCTAGCCTGGGCTCCTCCAGTGGGTCCCGGGGCCCCTCCCACCCAGCCACCCAGACACCCAGCTACCCAGCTTCATGCTGGCCGCTGGCAGCCTTTCCACACGCAGGGCCCTCCTTTGGCCCTGCCTGGGTCCAGGTCCCTCCCTCTCTGGAGGATCTACTCCCCTGGATTGCAGAGGAGTGCCATCAGCTGGCCTCTGCAAGGCTCCCTAGGGGAAACACAGCCCTGCCCCTCGCCTGGGCCCCCTTGGCTGCAGGAAGCCTGACACCTGGCAGTGGACCTGGGCGCTGCGCTGACCTTGGCCTGCGCGATCCCCTCCCTTCCCTTCCCTCCCCTGCCCTCTCGCCTTGCATGCTGCCCCTAAGCCCAGCCAGCCCTCCCTATCCCAGGAGCTTTAAGCTCCAGTCCCGGGGCCTGGCTCCTGGGCTGGGCCCCTGAGCGCGTGTTCTTCGTCGTCGTGTCGCGTGGCGTGCCGTGGCGTCGGGTGGCGTCGCTCCAGGTCGTCGGGTCGGACGGGGGCCCCTTGCTTGGGCCCCCTACCGCGCGCGCTCCCCGCGGTCCCCCTTGCGCCGCCCGCCGCCGCCCCCCCACCCCACCGCAGCCCACTCTCTCCTCCTCCTCCTCCTCCTCCTCCTCCTCCTCCTCCTCGCGACGCCCCTTCCTCCCCTTCCCTCTTTCCCCCTGAGCTCTCTCCCTGCCGCTTGTCCTAGGTCGCGTGGCTCCCTAGCCTGGGCTCCTCCAGTGGGTCCCGGGGCCCCTCCCACCCAGCCACCCAGACACCCAGCTACCCAGCTTCATGCTGGCCGCTGGCAGCCTTTCCACACGCAGGGCCCTCCTTTGGCCCTGCCTGGGTCCAGGTCCCTCCCTCTCTGGAGGATCTACTCCCCTGGATTGCAGAGGAGTGCCATCAGCTGGCCTCTGCAAGGCTCCCTAGGGGAAACACAGCCCTGCCCCTCGCCTGGGCCCCCTTGGCTGCAGGAAGCCTGACACCTGGCAGTGGACCTGGGCGCTGCGCTGACCTTGGCCTGCGCGATCCCCTCCCTTCCCTTCCCTCCCCTGCCCTCTCGCCTTGCATGCTGCCCCTAAGCCCAGCCAGCCCTCCCTATCCCAGGAGCTTTAAGCTCCAGTCCCGGGGCCTGGCTCCTGGGCTGGGCCCCTGAGCGTGTGTTCTTCGTCATCGTGTCGCGTGGCGTGCCGTGGCGTCGGGTGGCGTCGCTCCAGGTCGTCGGGTCGGACGGGGGCCCCTTGCTTGGGCCCCCTACCGCGCGCGCTCCCCGCGGTCCCCCTTGCGCCGCCCGCCGCCGCCCCCCCACCCCACCGCAGCCCACTCTCTCCTCCTCCTCCTCCTCCTCCTCCTCCTCCTCCTCCTCCTGGCGACGCCCCTTCCTCCCCTTCCCTCTTTCCCCCTGAGCTCTCTCCCTGCCGCTTGTCCTAGGTCGCGTGGCTCCCTAGCCTGGGCTCCTCCAGTGGGTCCCGGGGCCCCTCCCACCCAGCCACCCAGACACCCACACCCAGCTTCATGCTGGCCACTGGCAGCCTTTCCACACGCAGGGCCCTCCTTTGGCCCTGCTTGGGTCCAGGTCCCTCCCTCTCTGGAGGATCTACTCCCCTGGATTGCAGAGGAGTGCCATCAGCTGGCCTCTGCGCCCTGAAGGCTCCCTAGGGGAAACACAGCCCTGCCCCTCGCCTGGGCCCCCTTGGCTGCAGGAAGCCTGACACCTGGCAGTGGACCTGGGCGCTGCGCTGACCTTGGCCTGCGCGAGATCCCCTCCCTTCCCTTCCCTCCCCTGCCCTCTCGCCTTGCATGCTGCCCCTAAGCCCAGCCAGCCCTCCCTATCCCAGGAGCTTTAAGCTCCAGTCCCGGGGCCTGGCTCCTGGGCTGGGCCCCTGAGCGCGTGTTCTTCGTCGTCGTGTCGCGTGACGTGCCGTGGCGTCGGGTGGCGTCGCTCCAGGTCGTCGGGTCGGACGGGGGCCCCTTGCTTGGGCCCCCTACCGCGCGCGCTCCCCGCGGTCCCCCTTGCGCCGCCCGCCGCCGCCCCCCCACCCCACCGCAGCCCACTCTCTCCTCCTCCTCCTCCTCCTCCTCCTCCTCCTCCTCGCGACGCCCCTTCCTCCCCTTCCCTCTTTCCCCCTGAGCTCTCTCCCTGCCGCTTGTCCTAGGTCGCGTGGCTCCCTAGCCTGGGCTCCTCCAGTGGGTCCCGGGGCCCCTCCCACCCAGCCACCCAGACACCCAGCTACCCAGCTTCATGCTGGCCGCTGGCAGCCTTTCCACACGCAGGGCCCTCCTTTGGCCCTGCCTGGGTCCAGGTCCCTCCCTCTCTGGAGGATCTACTCCCCTGGATTGCAGAGGAGTGCCATCAGCTGGCCTCTGCAAGGCTCCCTAGGGGAAACACAGCCCTGCCCCTCGCCTGGGCCCCCTTGGCTGCAGGAAGCCTGACACCTGGCAGTGGACCTGGGCGCTGCGCTGACCTTGGCCTGCGCGATCCCCTCCCTTCCCTTCCCTCCCCTGCCCTCTCGCCTTGCATGCTGCCCCTAAGCCCAGCCAGCCCTCCCTATCCCAGGAGCTTTAAGCTCCAGTCCCGGGGCCTGGCTCCTGGGCTGGGCCCCTGAGCGCGTGTTCTTCGTCGTCTTGTCGCGTGGCGTGCCGTGGCGTCGGGTGGCGTCGCTCCAGGTCGTCGGGTCGGACGGGGGCCCCTTGGTTGGGCCCCCTACCGCGCGCGCTCCCCGCGGTCCCCCTTGCGCCGCCCGCCGCCGCCCCCCCACCCCACCGCAGCCCACTCTCTCCTCCTCCTCCTCCTCCTCCTCCTCCTCCTCCTCCTCCTCCTGGCGACGCCCCTTCCTCCCCTTCCCTCTTTCCCCCTGAGCTCTCTCCCTGCCACTTGTCCTAGGTCGCGTGGCTCCCTAGCCTGGGCTCCTCCAGTGGGTCCCGGGGCCCCTCCCACCCAGCCACCCAGACACCCAGCTACCCAGCTTCATGCTGGCCGCTGGCAGCCTTTCCACATGCAGGGCCCTCCTTTGGCCCTGCCTGGGTCCAGGTCCCTCCCTCTCTGTAGGATCTACTCTCCTGGATTGCATAGGAGTGCCATCAGCTGGCCTCTGCAAGGCTCCCTAGGGGAAACACAGCCCTGCCCCTCGCCTGGGCCCCCTTGGCTGCAGGAAGCCTGACACCTGGCAGTGGACCTGGGCGCTGCGCTGACCTTGGCCTGCGCGATCCCCTCCCTTCCCTTCCCTCCCCTGCCCTCTCGCCTTGCATGCTGCCCCTAAGCCCAGCCAGCCCTCCCTATCCCAGGAGCTTTAAGCTCCAGTCCCGGGGCCTGGCTCCTGGGCTGGGCCCCTGAGAGCGTGTTCTTCGTCGTCGTGTCGCGTGGCGTGCCGTGGCGTCGGGTGGCGTCGCTCCAGGTCGTCGGGTCGGACGGGGGCCCCTTGCTTGGGCCCCCTACCGCGCGCGCTCCCCGCGGTCCCCCTTGCGCCGCCCGCCGCCGCCCCCCCACCCCACCGCAGCCCACTCTCTCCTCCTCCTCCTCCTCCTCCTCCTCCTCCTCCTCTTCCTCCTGGCGACGCCCCTTCCTCCCCTTCCCTCTTTCCCCCTGAGCTCTCTCCCTGCCGCTTGTCCTAGGTCACGTGGCTCCCTAGCCTGGGCTCCTCCAGTGGGTCCCGGGGCCCCTTCCACCCAGCCACCCAGACACCCAGCTACGAAGCTTCATGCTGGCCGCTGGCAGCCTTTCCACACGCAGGGCCCTCCTTTGGCCCTGCCTGGGTCCAGGTCCCTCCCTCTCTGGAGGATCTACTCCCCTGGATTGCAGAGGAGTGCCATCAGCTGGCCTCTGCAAGGCTCCCTAGGGGAAACACAGCCCTGCCCCTCGCCTGGGCCCCCTTGGCTGCAGGAAGCCTGACACCTGGCAGTGGACCTGGGCGCTGCGCTGACCTTGGCCTGCGCGATCCCCTCCCTTCCCTTCCCTCCCCTGCCCTCTCGCCTTGCATGCTGCCCCTAAGCCCAGCCAGCCCTCCCTATCCCAGGAGCTTTAAGCTCCAGTCCCGGGGCCTGGCTCCTGGGCTGGGCCCCTGAGCGCGTGTTCTTCGTCGTCGTGTCGCGTGGCGTGCCGTGGCGTCGGGTGGCGTCGCTCCAGGTCGTCGGGTCGGACGGGGGCCCCTTGCTTGGGCCCCCTACCGCGCGCGCTCCCCGCGGTCCCCCTTGCGCCGCCCGCCGCCGCCCCCCCACCCCACCGCAGCCCACTCTCTCCTCCTCCTCCTCCTCCTCCTCCTCCTCCTCCTCCTCCTCCTCCTCCTCGCGACGCCCCTTCCTCCCCTTCCCTCTTTCCCCCTGAGCTCTCTCCCTGCCGCTTGTCCTAGGTCGCGTGGCTACCTAGCCTGGGCTCCTCCAGTGGGTCCCGGGGCCCCTCCCACCCAGCCACCCAGACACCCAGCTACCCAGCTTCATGCTGGCTGCTGGCAGCCTTTCCACACGCAGGGCCCTCCTTTGGCCCTGCCTGGGTCCAGGTCCCTCCCTCTCTGGAGGATCTACTCCCCTGGATTGCAGAGGAGTGCCATCAGCTGGCCTCTGCAAGGCTCCCTAGGGGAAACACAGCCCTGCCCCTCGCCTGGGCCCCCTTGGCTGCAGGAAGCCTGACACCTGGCAGTGGACCTGGGCGCTGCGCTGACCTTGGCCTGTGCGATCCCCTCCCTTCCCTTCCCTCCCCTGCCCTCTCGCCTTGCATGCTGCCCCTAAGCCCAGCCAGCCCTCCCTATCCCAGGAGCTTTAAGCTCCAGTCCCGGGGCCTGGCTCCTGGGCTGGGCCCCTGAGCGCGTGTTCTTCGTCGTCGTGTCGCGTGGCGTGCCGTGGCGTCGGGTGGCGTCGCTCCAGGTCGTCGGGTCGGACGGGGGCCCCTTGCTTGGGCCCCCTACCGCGCGCGCTCCCCGCGGTCCCCCTTGCGCCGCCCGCCGCCGCCCCCCCACCCCACCGCAGCCCACTCTCTCCTCCTCCTCCTCCTCCTCCTCCTCCTCCTCCTCCTCCTCGCGACGCCCCTTCCTCCCCTTCCCTCTTTCCCCCTGAGCTCTCTCCCTGCCGCTTGTCCTAGGTCGCGTGGCTCCCTAGCCTGGGCTCCTCCAGTGGGTCCCGGGGCCCCTCCCACCCAGCCACCCAGACACCCAGCTACCCAGCTTCATGCTGGCCGCTGGCAGCCTTTCCACACGCAGGGCCCTCCTTTGGCCCTGCCTGGGTCCAGGTCCCTCCCTCTCTGGAGGATCTACTCCCCTGGATTGCAGAGGAGTGCCATCAGCTGGCCTCTGCAAGGCTCCCTAGGGGAAACACAGCCCTGCCCCTCGCCTGGGCCCCCTTGGCTGCAGGAAGCCTGACACCTGGCAGTGGACCTGGGCGCTGCGCTGACCTTGGCCTGCGCGATCCCCTCCCTTCCCTTCCCTCCCCTGCCCTCTCGCCTTGCATGCTGCCCCTAAGCCCAGCCAGCCCTCCCTATCCCAGGAGCTTTAAGCTCCAGTCCCGGGGCCTGGCTCCTGGGCTGGGCCCCTGAGCGCGTGTTCTTCGTCGTCGTGTCGCGTGGCGTGCCGTGGCGTCGGGTGGCGTCGCTCCAGGTCGTCGGGTCGGACGGGGGCCCCTTGCTTGGGCCCCCTACCGCGCGCGCTCCCCGCGGTCCACCTTGCGCCGCCCGCCGCCGCCCCCCCACCCCACCGCAGCCCACTCTCTCCTCCTCCTCCTCCTCCTCCTCCTCCTCCTCCTCCTCCTCCTCCTCGCGACGCCCCTTCCTCCCCTTCCCTCTTTCCCCCTGAGCTCTCTCCCTGCCGCTTGTCCTAGGTCGCGTGGCTCCCTAGCCTGGGCTCCTCCAGTGGGTCCCGGGGCCCCTCCCACCCAGCCACCCAGACACCCAGCTACCCAGACACCCAGCTACCCAGCTTCATGCTGGCCGCTGGCAGCCTTTCCACACGCAGGGCCCTCCTTTGGCCCTGCTTGGGTCCAGGTCCCTCCCTCTCTGGAGGATCTACTCCCCTGGATTGCAGAGGAGTGCCATCAGCTGGCCTCTGCGCCCTGAAGGCTCCCTAGGGGAAACACAGCCCTGCCCCTCGCCTGGGCCCCCTTGGCTGCAGGAAGCCTGACACCTGGCAGTGGACCTGGGCACTGCGCTGACCTTGGCCTGCGCGATCCCCTCCCTTCCCTTCCCTCCCCTGCCCTCTCGCCTTGCATGCTGCCCCTAAGCCCAGCCAGCCCTCCCTATCCCAGGAGCTTTAAGCTCCAGTCCCGGGCCTGGCTCCTGGGCTGGGCCCCCGAGCGCGTGTTCTTCGTCGTCGTGTCGCGTGGCGTGCCGTGGCGTCGGGTGGCGTCGCTCCAGGTCGTCGGGTGGGACGGGGGCCCCTTGCTTGGGCCCCCTACCGCGCGCGCTCCCCGCGGTCCCCCTTGCGCCGCCCGCCGCCGCCCCCCCACCCCACCGCAGCCCACTCTCTCCTCCTCCTCCTCCTCCTCCTCCTCCTCCTCCTCCTGGCGACGCCCCTTCCTCCCCTTCCCTCTTTCCCCCTGAGCTCTCTCCCTGCCGCTTGTCCTAGGTCGCGTGGCTCCCTAGCCTGGGCTCCTCCAGTGGGTCCCGGGGCCCCTTCCACCCAGCCACCCAGACACCCAGCTACGAAGCTTCATGCTGGCCGCTGGCAGCCTTTCCACACGCAGGGCCCTCCTTTGGCCCTGCCTGGGTCCAGGTCCCTCCCTCTCTGGAGGATCTACTCCCCTGGATTGCAGAGGAGTGCCATCAGCTGGCCTCTGCAAGGCTCCCTAGGGGAAACACAGCCCTGCCCCTCGCCTGGGCCCCCTTGGCTGCAGGAAGCCTGACACCTGGCAGTGGACCTGGGCGCTGCGCTGACCTTGGCCTGCGCGAGATCCCCTCCCTTCCCTTCCCTCCCCTGCCCTCTCGCCTTGCATGCTGCCCCTAAGCCCAGCCAGCCCTCCCTATCCCAGGAGCTTTAAGCTCCAGTCCCGGGGCCTGGCTCCTGGGCTGGGCCCCTGAGCGCGTGTTCTTCGTCGTCGTGTCGCGTGGCGTGCCGTGGCGTCGGGTGGCGTCGCTCCAGGTCGTCGGGTCGGACGGGGGCCCCTTGCTTGGGCCCCCTACCGCGCGCGCTCCCCGCGGTCCCCCTTGCGCCGCCCGCCGCCGCCCCCCCACCCCACCGCAGCCCACTCTCTCCTCCTCCTCCTCCTCCTCCTCCTCCTCCTCCTCCTCGCGACGCCCCTTCCTCCCCTTCCCTCTTTCCCCCTGAGCTCTCTCCCTGCCGCTTGTCCTAGGTCGCGTGGCTCCCTAGCCTGGGCTCCTCCAGTGGGTCCCGGGGCCCCTCCCACCCAGCCACCCAGACACCCAGCTACCCAGCTTCATGCTGGCCGCTGGCAGCCTTTCCACACGCAGGGCCCTCCTTTGGCCCTGCCTGGGTCCAGGTCCCTCCCTCTCTGGAGGATCTACTCCCCTGGATTGCAGAGGAGTGCCATCAGCTGGCCTCTGCAAGGCTCCCTAGGGGAAACACAGCCCTGCCCCTCGCCTGGGCCCCCTTGGCTGCAGGAAGCCTGACACCTGGCAGTGGACCTGGGCGCTGCGCTGACCTTGGCCTGCGCGATCCCCTCCCTTCCCTTCCCTCCCCTGCCCTCTCGCCTTGCATGCTGCCCCTAAGCCCAGCCAGCCCTCCCTATCCCAGGAGCTTTAAGCTCCAGTCCCGGGGCCTGGCTCCTGGGCTGGGCCCCTGAGCGCGTGTTCTTCGTCGTCGTGTCGCGTGGCGTGCCGTGGCGTCGGGTGGCGTCGCTCCAGGTCGTCGGGTCGGACGGGGGCCCCTTGCTTGGGCCCCCTACCGCGCGCGCTCCCCGCGGTCCCCCTTGCGCCGCCCGCCGCCGCCCCCCCACCCCACCGCAGCCCACTCTCTCCTCCTCCTCCTCCTCCTCCTCCTCCTCCTCCTCCTCCTCGCGACGCCCCTTCCTCCCCTTCCCTCTTTCCCCCTGAGCTCTCTCCCTGCCGCTTGTCCTAGGTCGCGTGGCTCCCTAGCCTGGGCTCCTCCAGTGGGTCCCGGGGCCCCTCCCACCCAGCCACCCAGACACCCAGCTACCCAGCTTCATGCTGGCCGCTGGCAGCCTTTCCACACGCAGGGCCCTCCTTTGGCCCTGCCTGGGTCCAGGTCCCTCCCTCTCTGGAGGATCTACTCCCCTGGATTGCAGAGGAGTGCCATCAGCTGGCCTCTGCAAGGCTCCCTAGGGGAAACACAGCCCTGCCCCTCGCCTGGGCCCCCTTGGCTGCAGGAAGCCTGACACCTGGCAGTGGACCTGGGCGCTGCGCTGACCTTGGCCTGCGCGATCCCCTCCCTTCCCTTCCCTCCCCTGCCCTCTCGCCTTGCATGCTGCCCCTAAGCCCAGCCAGCCCTCCCTATCCCAGGAGCTTTAAGCTCCAGTCCCGGGGCCTGGCTCCTGGGCTGGGCCCCTGAGCGCGTGTTCTTCGTCGTCGTGTCGCGTGGCGTGCCGTGGCGTCGGGTGGCGTCGCTCCAGGTCGTCGGGTCGGACGGGGGCCCCTTGCTTGGGCCCCCTACCGCGCGCGCTCCCCGCGGTCCCCCTTGCGCCGCCCGCCGCCGCCCCCCCACCCCACCGCAGCCCACTCTCTCCTCCTCCTCCTCCTCCTCCTCCTCCTCCTCCTCCTCCTCCTCGCGACGCCCCTTCCTCCCCTTCCCTCTTTCCCCCTGAGCTCTCTCCCTGCCGCTTGTCCTAGGTCGCGTGGCTCCCTAGCCTGGGCTCCTCCAGTGGGTCCCGGGGCCCCTCCCACCCAGCCACCCAGACACCCAGCTACCCAGCTTCATGCTGGCCGCTGGCAGCCTTTCCACACGCAGGGCCCTCCTTTGGCCCTGCCTGGGTCCAGGTCCCTCCCTCTCTGGAGGATCTACTCCCCTGGATTGCAGAGGAGTGCCATCAGCTGGCCTCTGCAAGGCTCCCTAGGGGAAACACAGCCCTGCCCCTCGCCTGGGCCCCCTTGGCTGCAGGAAGCCTGACACCTGGCAGTGGACCTGGGCGCTGCGCTGACCTTGGCCTGCGCGAGATCCCCTCCCTTCCCTTCCCTCCCCTGCCCTCTCGCCTTGCATGCTGCCCCTAAGCCCAGCCAGCCCTCCCTATCCCAGGAGCTTTAAGCTCCAGTCCCGGGGCCTGGCTCCTGGGCTGGGCCCCTGAGCGCGTGTTCTTCGTCGTCGTGTCGCGTGGCGTGCCGTGGCGTCGGGTGGCGTCGCTCCAGGTCGTCGGGTCGGACGGGGGCCCCTTGCTTGGGCCCCCTACCGCGCGCGCTCCCCGCGGTCCCCCTTGCGCCGCCCGCCGCCGCCCCCCCACCCCACCGCAGCCCACTCTCTCCTCCTCCTCCTCCTCCTCCTCCTCCTCGCGACGCCCCTTCCTCCCCTTCCCTCTTTCCCCCTGAGCTCTCTCCCTGCCGCTTGTCCTAGGTCGCGTGGCTCCCTAGCCTGGGCTCCTCCAGTGGGTCCCGGGGCCCCTCCCACCCAGCCACCCAGACACCCAGCTACCCAGCTTCATGCTGGCCGCTGGCAGCCTTTCCACACGCAGGGCCCTCCTTTGGCCCTGCCTGGGTCCAGGTCCCTCCCTCTCTGGAGGATCTACTCCCCTGGATTGCAGAGGAGTGCCATCAGCTGGCCTCTGCAAGGCTCCCTAGGGGAAACACAGCCCTGCCCCTCGCCTGGGCCCCCTTGGCTGCAGGAAGCCTGACACCTGGCAGTGGACCTGGGCGCTGCGCTGACCTTGGCCTGCGCGATCCCCTCCCTTCCCTTCCCTCCCCTGCCCTCTCGCCTTGCATGCTGCCCCTAAGCCCAGCCAGCCCTCCCTATCCCAGGAGCTTTAAGCTCCAGTCCCGGGGCCTGGCTCCTGGGCTGGGCCCCTGAGCGCGTGTTCTTCGTCGTCGTGTCGCGTGGCGTGCCGTGGCGTCGGGTGGCGTCGCTCCAGGTCGTCGGGTCGGACGGGGGCCCCTTGCTTGGGCCCCCTACCGCGCGCGCTCCCCGCGGTCCCCCTTGCGCCGCCCGCCGCCGCCCCCCCACCCCACCACAGCCCACTCTCTCCTCCTCCTCCTCCTCCTCCTCCTCCTCGCGACGCCCCTTCCTCCCCTTCCCTCTTTCCCCCTGAGCTCTCTCCCTGCCGCTTGTCCTAGGTCGCGTGGCTCCCTAGCCTGGGCTCCTCCAGTGGGTCCCGGGGCCCCTCCCACCCAGCCACCCAGACACCCAGCTACCCAGCTTCATGCTGGCCGCTGGCAGCCTTTCCACACGCAGGGCCCTCCTTTGGCCCTGCCTGGGTCCAGGTCCCTCCCTCTCTGGAGGATCTACTCCCCTGGATTGCAGAGGAGTGCCATCAGCTGGCCTCTGCAAGGCTCCCTAGGGGAAACACAGCCCTGCCCCTTGCCTGGGCCCCCTTGGCTGCAGGAAGCCTGACACCTGGCAGTGGACCTGGGCGCTGCGCTGACCTTGGCCTGCGCGAGATCCCCTCCCTTCCCTTCCCTCCCCTGCCCTCTCGCCTTGCATGCTGCCCCTAAGCCCAGCCAGCCCTCCCTATCCCAGGAGCTTTAAGCTCCAGTCCCGGGCCTGGCTCCTGGGCTGGGCCCCTGAGCGCGTGTTCTTCCTCGTCGTGTCGCGTGGCGTGCCATGGCGTCGGGTGGCGTCGCTCCAGGTCGTCGGGTCGGACGGGGGCCCCTTGCTTGGGCCCCCTACCGCGCGCACTCCCCGCGGTCCCCCTTGCGCCGCCCGCCGCCGCCCCCCCACCCCACCGCAGCCCACTCTCTCCTCCTCCTCCTCCTCCTCCTCCTCCTCCTCCTCCTCCTCGCGACGCCCCTTCCTCCCCTTCCCTCTTTCCCCCTGAGCTCTCTCCCTGCCGCTTGTCCTAGGTCACGTGGCTCCCTAGCCTGGGCTCCTCCAGTGGGTCCCGGGGCCCCTCCCACCCAGCCACCCAGACACCCACACCCAGCTTCATGCTGGCCGCTGGCAGCCTTTCCACATGCAGGGCCCTCCTTTGGCCCTGCCTGGGTCCAGGTCCCTCCCTCTCTGTAGGATCTACTCTCCTGGATTGCATAGGAGTGCCATCAGCTGGCCTCTGCAAGGCTCCCTAGGGGAAACACAGCCCTGCCCCTCGCCTGGGCCCCCTTGGCTGCAGGAAGCCTGACACCTGGCAGTGGACCTGGGCGCTGCGCTGAACTTGGCCTGCGCGATCCCCTCCCTTCCCTTCCCTCCCCTGCCCTCTCGCCTTGCATGCTGCCCCTAAGCCCAGCCAGCCCTCCCTATCCCAGGAGCTTTAAGCTCCAGTCCCGGGGCCTGGCTCCTGGGCTGGGCCCCTGAGCGCGTGTTCTTCGTCGTCGTGTCGCGTGGCGTGCCGTGGCGTCGGGTGGCGTCGCTCCAGGTCGTCGGGTCGGACGGGGGCCCCTTGCTTGGGCCCCCTACCGCGCGCGCTCCCCGCGGTCCCCCTTGCGCCGCCCGCCGCCGCCCCCCCACCCCACCGCAGCCCACTCTCTCCTCCTCCTCCTCCTCCTCCTCCTCCTCCTCCAGCTCCTCCTCCTCGCGACGCCCCTTCCTCCCCTTCCCTCTTTCCCCCTGAGCTCTCTCCCTGCCGCTTGTCCTAGGTCGCGTGGCTCCCTAGCCTGGGCTCCTCCAGTGGGTCCCAGGGCCCCTCCCACCCAGCCACCCAGACACCCACACCCAGCTTCATGCTGGCCGCTGGCAGCCTTTCCACACGCAGGGCCCTCCTTTGGCCCTGCTTGGGTCCAGGTCCCTCCCTCTCTGGAGGATCTACTCCCCTGGATTGCAGAGGAGTGCCATCAGCTGGCCTCTGCGCCCTGAAGGCTCCCTAGGGGAAACACAGCCCTGCCCCTCGCCTGGGACCCCTTGGCTGCAGGAAGCCTGACACCTGGCAGTGGACCTGGGCGCTGCGCTGACCTTGGCCTGCGCGAGATCCCCTCCCTTCCCTTCCCTCCCCTGCCCTCTCGCCTTGCATGCTGCCCCTAAGCCCAGCCAGCCCTCCCTATCCCAGGAGCTTTAAGCTCCAGTCCCGGGGCCTGGCTCCTGGGCTGGGCCCCTGAGCGCGTGTTCTTCGTCGTCGTGTCGCGTGGCGTGCCGTGGCGTCGGGTGGCGTCGCTCCAGGTCGTCGGGTCGGACGGGGGCCCCTTGCTTGGGCCCCCTACCGCGCGCGCTCCCCGCGGTCCCCCTTGCGCCGCCCGCCGCCGCCCCCCCACCCCACCGCAGCCCACTCTCTCCTCCTCCTCCTCCTCCTCCTCCTCCTCCTCCTCGCGACGCCCCTTCCTCCCCTTCCCTCTTTCCCCCTGAGCTCTCTCCCTGCCGCTTGTCCTAGGTCGCGTGGCTCCCTAGCCTGGGCTCCTCCAGTGGGTCCCGGGGCCCCTCCCACCCAGCCACCCAGACACCCAGCTACCCAGCTTCATGCTGGCCGCTGGCAGCCTTTCCACACGCAGGGCCCTCCTTTGGCCCTGCCTGGGTCCAGGTCCCTCCCTCTCTGGAGGATCTACTCCCCTGGATTGCAGAGGAGTGCCATCAGCTGGCCTCTGCAAGGCTCCCTAGGGGAAACACAGCCCTGCCCCTCGCCTGGGCCCCCTTGGCTGCAGGAAGCCTGACACCTGGCAGTGGACCTGGGCGCTGCGCTGACCTTGGCCTGCGCGATCCCCTCCCTTCCCTTCCCTCCCCTGCCCTCTCGCCTTGCATGCTGCCCCTAAGCCCAGCCAGCCCTCCCTATCCCAGGAGCTTTAAGCTCCAGTCCCGGGGCCTGGCTCCTGGGCTGGGCCCCTGAGCGCGTGTTCTTCGTCGTCGTGTCGCGTGGCGTGCCGTGGCGTCGGGTGGCGTCGCTCCAGGTCGTCGGGTCGGACGGGGGCCCCTTGCTTGGGCCCCCTACCGCGCGCGCTCCCCGCGGTCCCCCTTGCGCCGCCCGCCGCCGCCCCCCCACCCCACCACAGCCCACTCTCTCCTCCTCCTCCTCCTCCTCCTCCTCCTCCTCCTCGCGACGCCCCTTCCTCCCCTTCCCTCTTTCCCCCTGAGCTCTCTCCCTGCCGCTTGTCCTAGGTCGCGTGGCTCCCTAGCCTGGGCTCCTCCAGTGGGTCCCGGGGCCCCTCCCACCCAGCCACCCAGACACCCAGCTACCCAGCTTCATGCTGGCCGCTGGCAGCCTTTCCACACGCAGGGCCCTCCTTTGGCCCTGCCTGGGTCCAGGTCCCTCCCTCTCTGGAGGATCTACTCCCCTGGATTGCAGAGGAGTGCCATCAGCTGGCCTCTGCAAGGCTCCCTAGGGGAAACACAGCCCTGCCCCTTGCCTGGGCCCCCTTGGCTGCAGGAAGCCTGACACCTGGCAGTGGACCTGGGCGCTGCGCTGACCTTGGCCTGCGCGAGATCCCCTCCCTTCCCTTCCCTCCCCTGCCCTCTCGCCTTGCATGCTGCCCCTAAGCCCAGCCAGCCCTCCCTATCCCAGGAGCTTTAAGCTCCAGTCCCGGGCCTGGCTCCTGGGCTGGGCCCCTGAGCGCGTGTTCTTCCTCGTCGTGTCGCGTGGCGTGCCATGGCGTCGGGTGGCGTCGCTCCAGGTCGTCGGGTCGGACGGGGGCCCCTTGCTTGGGCCCCCTACCGCGCGCACTCCCCGCGGTCCCCCTTGCGCCGCCCGCCGCCGCCCCCCCACCCCACCGCAGCCCACTCTCTCCTCCTCCTCCTCCTCCTCCTCCTCCTCCTCCTCCTCCTCGCGACGCCCCTTCCTCCCCTTCCCTCTTTCCCCCTGAGCTCTCTCCCTGCCGCTTGTCCTAGGTCGCGTGGCTCCCTAGCCTGGGCTCCTCCAGTGGGTCCCGGGACCCCTCCCACCCAGCCACCCAGACACCCACACCCAGCTTCATGCTGGCCGCTGGCAGCCTTTCCACATGCAGGGCCCTCCTTTGGCCCTGCCTGGGTCCAGGTCCCTCCCTCTCTGTAGGATCTACTCTCCTGGATTGCATAGGAGTGCCATCAGCTGGCCTCTGCAAGGCTCCCTAGGGGAAACACAGCCCTGCCCCTCGCCTGGGCCCCCTTGGCTGCAGGAAGCCTGACACCTGGCAGTGGACCTGGGCGCTGCGCTGAACTTGGCCTGCGCGATCCCCTCCCTTCCCTTCCCTCCCCTGCCCTCTCGCCTTGCATGCTGCCCCTAAGCCCAGCCAGCCCTCCCTATCCCAGGAGCTTTAAGCTCCAGTCCCGGGGCCTGGCTCCTGGGCTGGGCCCCTGAGCGCGTGTTCTTCGTCGTCGTGTCGCGTGGCGTGCCGTGGCGTCGGGTGGCGTCGCTCCAGGTCGTCGGGTCGGACGGGGGCCCCTTGCTTGGGCCCCCTACCGCGCGCGCTCCCCGCGGTCCCCCTTGCGCCGCCCGCCGCCGCCCCCCCACCCCACCGCAGCCCACTCTCTCCTCCTCCTCCTCCTCCTCCTCCTCCTCCTCCTCCTCCTCCTCCTCGCGACGCCCCTTCCTCCCCTTCCCTCTTTCCCCCTGAGCTCTCTCCCTGCCGCTTGTCCTAGGTCGCGTGGCTCCCTAGCCTGGGCTCCTCCAGTGGGTCCCAGGGCCCCTCCCACCCAGCCACCCAGACACCCACACCCAGCTTCATGCTGGCCGCTGGCAGCCTTTCCACACGCAGGGCCCTCCTTTGGCCCTGCTTGGGTCCAGGTCCCTCCCTCTCTGGAGGATCTACTCCCCTGGATTGCAGAGGAGTGCCATCAGCTGGCCTCTGCGCCCTGAAGGCTCCCTAGGGGAAACACAGCCCTGCCCCTCGCCTGGGACCCCTTGGCTGCAGGAAGCCTGACACCTGGCAGTGGACCTGGGCGCTGCGCTGACCTTGGCCTGCGCGAGATCCCCTCCCTTCCCTTCCCTCCCCTGCCCTCTCGCCTTGCATGCTGCCCCTAAGCCCAGCCAGCCCTCCCTATCCCAGGAGCTTTAAGCTCCAGTCCCGGGGCCTGGCTCCTGGGCTGGGCCCCTGAGCGCGTGTTCTTCGTCGTCGTGTCGCGTGGCGTGCCGTGGCGTCGGGTGGCGTCGCTCCAGGTCGTCGGGTCGGACGGGGGCCCCTTGCTTGGGCCCCCTACCGCGCGCGCTCCCCGCGGTCCCCCTTGCGCCGCCCGCCGCCGCCCCCCCACCCCACCGCAGCCCACTCTCTCCTCCTCCTCCTCCTCCTCCTCCTCCTCCTCCTCGCGACGCCCCTTCCTCCCCTTCCCTCTTTCCCCCTGAGCTCTCTCCCTGCCGCTTGTCCTAGGTCGCGTGGCTCCCTAGCCTGGGCTCCTCCAGTGGGTCCCGGGGCCCCTCCCACCCAGCCACCCAGACACCCAGCTACCCAGCTTCATGCTGGCCGCTGGCAGCCTTTCCACACGCAGGGCCCTCCTTTGGCCCTGCCTGGGTCCAGGTCCCTCCCTCTCTGGAGGATCTACTCCCCTGGATTGCAGAGGAGTGCCATCAGCTGGCCTCTGCAAGGCTCCCTAGGGGAAACACAGCCCTGCCCCTCGCCTGGGCCCCCTTGGCTGCAGGAAGCCTGACACCTGGCAGTGGACCTGGGCGCTGCGCTGACCTTGGCCTGCGCGATCCCCTCCCTTCCCTTCCCTCCCCTGCCCTCTCGCCTTGCATGCTGCCCCTAAGCCCAGCCAGCCCTCCCTATCCCAGGAGCTTTAAGCTTCAGTCCCGGGGCCTGGCTCCTGGGCTGGGCCCCTGAGCGCGTGTTCTTCGTCGTCGTGTCGCGTGGCGTGCCGTGGCGTCGGGTGGCGTCGCTCCAGGTCGTCGGGTCGGACGGGGGCCCCTTGCTTGGGCCCCCTACCGCGCGCGCTCCCCGCGGTCCCCCTTGCGCCGCCCGCCGCCGCCCCCCCACCCCACCGCAGCCCACTCTCTCCTCCTCCTCCTCCTCCTCCTCCTCCTCGCGACGCCCCTTCCTCCCCTTCCCTCTTTCCCCCTGAGCTCTCTCCCTGCCGCTTGTCCTAGGTCGCGTGGCTCCCTAGCCTGGGCTCCTCCAGTGGGTCCCGGGGCCCCTCCCACCCAGCCACCCAGACACCCAGCTACCCAGCTTCATGCTGGCCGCTGGCAGCCTTTCCACACGCAGGGCCCTCCTTTGGCCCTGCCTGGGTCCAGGTCCCTCCCTC
The DNA here is from genome assembly GCF_964194105.1 of Spermophilus citellus. Lineage (NCBI taxonomy): Eukaryota > Metazoa > Chordata > Mammalia > Rodentia > Sciuridae > Spermophilus > Spermophilus citellus. Next base: position 79,226,716 of record NC_138188.1, read on the forward strand.
TCTGGAGGATCTACTCCCCTGGATTGCAGAGGAGTGCCATCAGCTGGCCTCTGCAAGGCTCCCTAGGGGAAACACAGCCCTGCCCCTCGCCTGGGCCCCCTTGGCTGCAGGAAGCCTGACACCTGGCAGTGGACCTGGGCGCTGCGCTGACCTTGGCCTGCGCGATCCCCTCCCTTCCCTTCCCTCCCCTGCCCTCTCGCCTTGCATGCTGCCCCTAAGCCCAGCCAGCCCTCCCTATCCCAGGAGCTTTAAGCTCCAGTCCCGGGGCCTGGCTCCTGGGCTGGGCCCCTGAGCGCGTGTTCTTCGTCATCGTGTCGCGTGGCGTGCCGTTGCGTCGGGTGGCGTCGCTCCAGGTCGTCGGGTCGGACGGGGGCCCCTTGCTTGGGCCCCCTACCGCGCGCGCTCCCCGCGGTCCCCGTTGCGCCGCCCGCCGCCGCCCCCCCACCCCACCGCAGCCCACTCTCTCCTCCTCCTCCTCCTCCTCCTCCTCCTCCTCCTCCTGGCGACGCCCCTTCCTCCCCTTCCCTCTTTCCCCCTGAGCTCTCTCCCTGCCGCTTGTCCTAGGTCGCGTGGCTCCCTAGCCTGGGCTCCTCCAGTGGGTCCCGGGGCCCCTCCCACCCAGCCACCCAGACACCCACACCCAGCTTCATGCTGGCCACTGGCAGCCTTTCCACACGCAGGGCCCTCCTTTGGCCCTGCTTGGGTCCAGGTCCCTCCCTCTCTGGAGGATCTACTCCCCTGGATTGCAGAGGAGTGCCATCAGCTGGCCTCTGCGCCCTGAAGGCTCCCTAGGGGAAACACAGCCCTGCCCCTCGCCTGGGCCCCCTTGGCTGCAGGAAGCCTGACACCTGGCAGTGGACCTGGGCGCTGCGCTGACCTTGGCCTGCGCGAGATCCCCTCCCTTCCCTTCCCTCCCCTGCCCTCTCGCCTTGCATGCTGCCCCTAAGCCCAGCCAGCCCTCCCTATCCCAGGAGCTTTAAGCTCCAGTCCCGGGGCCTGGCTCCTGGGCTGGGCCCCTGAGCGCGTGTTCTTCGTCGTCGTGTCGCGTGGCGTGCCGTGGCGTCGGGTGGCGTCGCTCCAGGTCGTCGGGTCGGACGGGGGCCCCTTGCTTGGGCCCCCTACCGCGCGCGCTCCCCGCGGTCCCCCTTGCGCCGCCCGCCGCCGCCCCCCCACCCCACCGCAGCCCACTCTCTCCTCCTCCTCCTCCTCCTCCTCCTCCTCCTCCTCCTCCTCCTGGCGACGCCCCTTCCTCCCCTTCCCTCTTTCCCCCTGAGCTCTCTCCCTGCCGCTTGTCCTAGGTCGCGTGGCTCCCTAGCCTGGGCTCCTCCAGTGGGTCCCGGGGCCCCTGCCACCCAGCCACCCAGACACCCACACCCAGCTTCATGCTGGCCGCTGGCAGCCTTTCCACACTCAGGGCCCTCCTTTGGCCCTGCTTGGGTCCAGGTCCCTCCCTCTCTGGAGGATCTACTCCCCTGGATTGCAGAGGAGTGCCATCAGCTGGCCTCTGCGCCCTGAAGGCTCCCTAGGGGAAACACAGCCCTGCCCCTCGCCTGGGCCCCCTTGGCTGCAGGAAGCCTGACACCTGGCAGTGGACCTGGGCGCTGCGCTGACCTTGGCCTGCGCGAGATCCCCTCCCTTCCCTTCCCTCCCCTGCCCTCTCGCCTTGCATGCTGCCCCTAAGCCCAGCCAGCCCTCCCTATCCCAGGAGCTTTAAGCTCCAGTCCCGGGGCCTGGCTCCTGGGCTGGGCCCCTGAGCGCGTGTTCTTCGTCGTCGTGTCGCGTGGCGTGCCGTGGCGTCGGGTGGCGTCGCTCCAGGTCGTCGGGTGGGACGGGGGCCCCTTGCTTGGGCCCCCTACCGCGCGCGCTCCCCGCGGTCCCCCTTGCGCCGCCCGCCGCCGCCCCCCCACCCCACCGCAGCCCACTCTCTCCTCCTCCTCCTCCTCCTCCTCCTCCTCCTCCTCCTCCTCCTGGCGACGCCCCTTCCTCCCCTTCCCTCTTTCCCCCTGAGCTCTCTCCCTGCCGCTTGTCCTAGGTCGCGTGGCTAATTAGCCTGGGCTCCTCCAGTGGGTCCCGGGGCCCCTCCCACCCAGCCACCCAGACACCCACACCCAGCTTCATGCTGGCCGCTGGCAGCCTTTCCACACGCAGGGCCCTCCTTTGGCCCTGCTTGGGTCCAGGTCCCTCCCTCTCTGGAGGATCTACTCCCCTGGATTGCAGAGGAGTGCCATCAGCTGGCCTCTGCGCCCTGAAGGCTCCCTAGGGGAAACACAGCCCTGCCCCTCGCCTGGGCCCCCTTGGCTGCAGGAAGCCTGACACCTGGCAGTGGACCTGGGCGCTGCGCTGACCTTGGCCTGAGCGAGATCCCCTCCCTTCCCTTCCCTCCCCTGCCCTCTCGCCTTGCATGCTGCCCCTAAGCCCAGCCAGCCCTCCCTATCCCAGGAGCTTTAAGCTCCAGTCCCGGGGCCTGGCTCCTGGGCTGGGCCCCTGAGAGCGTGTTCTTCGTCGTCGTGTCGCGTGGCGTGCCGTGGCGTCGGGTGGCGTCGCTCCAGGTCGTCGGGTCGGACGGGGGCCCCTTGCTTGGGCCCCCTACCGCGCGCGCTCCCCGCGGTCCCCCTTGCGCCGCCCGCCGCCGCCCCCCCACCCCACCGCAGCCCACTCTCTCCTCCTCCTCCTCCTCCTCCTCCTCCTCCTCCTGGCGACGCCCCTTCCTCCCCTTCCCTCTTTCCCCCTGAGCTCTCTCCCTGCCGCTTGTCCTAGGTCGCGTGGCTCCCTAGCCTGGGCTCCTCCAGTGGGTCCCGGGGCCCCTTCCACCCAGCCACCCAGACACCCAGCTACGAAGCTTCATGCTGGCCGCTGGCAGCCTTTCCACACGCAGGGCCCTCCTTTGGCCCTGCCTGGGTCCAGGTCCCTCCCTCTCTGGAGGATCTACTCCCCTGGATTGCAGAGGAGTGCCATCAGCTGGCCTCTGCAAGGCTCCCTAGGGGAAACACAGCCCTGCCCCTCGCCTGGGCCCCCTTGGCTGCAGGAAGCCTGACACCTGGCAGTGGACCTGGGCGCTGCGCTGACCTTGGCCTGCGCGATCCCCTCCCTTCCCTTCCCTCCCCTGCCCTCTCGCCTTGCATGCTGCCCCTAAGCCCAGCCAGCCCTCCCTATCCCAGGAGCTTTAAGCTCCAGTCCCGGGGCCTGGCTCCTGGGCTGGGCCCCTGAGCGCGTGTTCTTCGTCGTCGTGTCGCGTGGCGTGCCGTGGCGTCGGGTGGCGTCGCTCCAGGTCGTCGGGTCGGACGGGGGCCCCTTGCTTGGGCCCCCTACCGCGCGCGCTCCCCGCGGTCCCCCTTGCGCCGCCCGCCGCCGCCCCCCCACCCCACCACAGCCCACTCTCTCCTCCTCCTCCTCCTCCTCCTCCTCCTCCTCCTCGCGACGCCCCTTCCTCCCCTTCCCTCTTTCCCCCTGAGCTCTCTCCCTGCCGCTTGTCCTAGGTCGCGTGGCTCCCTAGCCTGGGCTCCTCCAGTGGGTCCCGGGGCCCCTCCCACCCAGCCACCCAGACACCCAGCTACCCAGCTTCATGCTGGCCGCTGGCAGCCTTTCCACATGCAGGGCCCTCCTTTGGCCCTGCCTGGGTCCAGGTCCCTCCCTCTCTGTAGGATCTACTCTCCTGGATTGCATAGGAGTGCCATCAGCTGGCCTCTGCAAGGCTCCCTAGGGGAAACACAGCCCTGCCCCTCGCCTGGGCCCCCTTGGCTGCAGGAAGCCTGACACCTGGCAGTGGACCTGGGCGCTGCGCTGACCTTGGCCTGCGCGATCCCCTCCCTTCCCTTCCCTCCCCTGCCCTCTCGCCTTGCATGCTGCCCCTAAGCCCAGCCAGCCCTCCCTATCCCAGGAGCTTTAAGCTCCAGTCCCGGGGCCTGGCTCCTGGGCTGGGCCCCTGAGCGCGTGTTCTTCGTCGTCGTGTCGCGTGGCGTGCCGTGGCGTCGGGTGGCGTCGCTCCAGGTCGTCGGGTCGGACGGGGGCCCCTTGCTTGGGCCCCCTACCGCGCGCGCTCCCCGCGGTCCCCCTTGCGCCGCCCGCCGCCGCCCCCCCACCCCACCGCAGCCCACTCTCTCCTCCTCCTCCTCCTCCTCCTCCTCCTCCTCCTCCTCCTCCTCGCGACGCCCCTTCCTCCCCTTCCCTCTTTCCCCCTGAGCTCTCTCCCTGCCGCTTGTCCTAGGTCGCGTGGCTCCCTAGCCTGGGCTCCTCCAGTGGGTCCCGGGGCCCCTCCCACCCAGCCACCCAGACACCCAGCTACCCAGCTTCATGCTGGCCGCTGGCAGCCTTTCCACACGCAGGGCCCTCCTTTGGCCCTGCCTGGGTCCAGGTCCCTCCCTCTCTGGAGGATCTACTCCCCTGGATTGCAGAGGAGTGCCATCAGCTGGCCTCTGCAAGGCTCCCTAGGGGAAACACAGCCCTGCCCCTCGCCTGGGCCCCCTTGGCTGCAGGAAGCCTGACACCTGGCAGTGGACCTGGGCGCTGCGCTGACCTTGGCCTGCGCGAGATCCCCTCCCTTCCCTTCCCTCCCCTGCCCTCTCGCCTTGCATGCTGCCCCTAAGCCCAGCCAGCCCTCCCTATCCCAGGAGCTTTAAGCTCCAGTCCCGGGGCCTGGCTCCTGGGCTGGGCCCCTGAGAGCGTGTTCTTCGTCGTCGTGTCGCGTGGCGTGCCGTGGCGTCGGGTGGCGTAGCTCCAGGTCGTCGGGTCGGACGGGGGCCCCTTGCTTGGGCCCCCTACCGCGCGCGCTCCCCGCGGTCCCCCTTGCGCCGCCCGCCGCAGCCCCCCCACCCCACCGCAGCCCACTCTCTCCTCCTCCTCCTCCTCCTCCTCCTGGCGACGCCCCTTCCTCCCCTTCCCTCTTTCCCCCTGAGCTCTCTCCCTGCCGCTTGTCCTAGGTCGCGTGGCTCCCTAGCCTGGGCTCCTCCAGTGGGTCCCAGGGCCCCTCCCACCCAGCCACCCAGACACCCACACCCAGCTTCATGCTGGCCGCTGGCAGCCTTTCCACACTCAGGGCCCTCCTTTGGCCCTGCTTGGGTCCAGGTCCCTCCCTCTCTGGAGGATCTACTCCCCTGGATTGCAGAGGAGTGCCATCAGCTGGCCTCTGCGCCCTGAAGGCTCCCTAGGGGAAACACAGCCCTGCCCCTCGCCTGGGCCCCCTTGGCTGCAGGAAGCCTGACACCTGGCAGTGGACCTGGGCGCTGCGCTGACCTTGGCCTGCGCGAGATCCCCTCCCTTCCCTTCCCTCCCCTGCCCTCTCGCCTTGCATGCTGCCCCTAAGCCCAGCCAGCCCTCCCTATCCCAGGAGCTTTAAGCTCCAGTCCCGGGGCCTGGCTCCTGGGCTGGGCCCCTGAGCGCGTGTTCTTCGTCGTCGTGTCGCGTGGCGTGCCGTGGCGTCGGGTGGCGTCGCTCCAGGTCGTCGGGTCGGACGGGGGCCCCTTGCTTGGGCCCCCTACCGCGCGCGCTCCCCGCGGTCCCCCTTGCGCCGCCCGCCGCCGCCCCCCCACCCCACCGCAGCCCACTCTCTCCTCCTCCTCCTCCTCCTCCTCCTCCTCCTCCTCGCGACGCCCCTTCCTCCCCTTCCCTCTTTCCCCCTGAGCTCTCTCCCTGCCGCTTGTCCTAGGTCGCGTGGCTCCCTAGCCTGGGCTCCTCCAGTGGGTCCCGGGGCCCCTCCCACCCAGCCACCCAGACACCCAGCTACCCAGCTTCATGCTGGCCGCTGGCAGCCTTTCCACACGCAGGGCCCTCCTTTGGCCCTGCCTGGGTCCAGGTCCCTCCCTCTCTGGAGGATCTACTCCCCTGGATTGCAGAGGAGTGCCATCAGCTGGCCTCTGCAAGGCTCCCTAGGGGAAACACAGCCCTGCCCCTCGCCTGGGCCCCCTTGGCTGCAGGAAGCCTGACACCTGGCAGTGGACCTGGGCGCTGCGCTGACCTTGGCCTGCGCGAGATCCCCTCCCTTCCCTTCCCTCCCCTGCCCTCTCGCCTTGCATGCTGCCCCTAAGCCCAGCCAGCCCTCCCTATCCCAGGAGCTTTAAGCTCCAGTCCCGGGGCCTGGCTCCTGGGCTGGGCCCCTGAGCGCGTGTTCTTCGTCATCGTGTCGCGTGGCGTGCCGTGGCGTCGGGTGGCGTCGCTCCAGGTCGTCGGGTCGGACGGGGGCCCCTTGCTTGGGCCCCCTACCGGGCGCGCTCCCCTGCGGTCCCCCTTGCGCCGCCCGCCGCCGCCCCCCCACCCCACCGCAGCCCACTCTCTCCTCCTCCTCCTCCTCCTCCTCCTCCTCCTCCTCCTCCTGGCGACGCCCCTTCCTCCCCTTCCCTCTTTCCCCCTGAGCTCTCTCCCTGCCGCTTGTCCTAGGTCGCGTGGCTCCCTAGCCTGGGCTCCTCCAGTGGGTCCCGGGGCCCCTCCCACCCAGCCACCCAGACACCCACACCCAGCTTCATGCTGGCCACTGGCAGCCTTTCCACACGCAGGGCCCTCCTTTGGCCCTGCTTGGGTCCAGGTCCCTCCCTCTCTGGAGGATCTACTCCCCTGGATTGCAGAGGAGTGCCATCAGCTGGCCTCTGCGCCCTGAAGGCTCCCTAGGGGAAACACAGCCCTGCCCCTCGCCTGGGCCCCCTTGGCTGCAGGAAGCCTGACACCTGGCAGTGGACCTGGGCGCTGCGCTGACCTTGGCCTGCGCGAGATCCCCTCCCTTCCCTTCCCTCCCCTGCCCTCTCGCCTTGCATGCTGCCCCTAAGCCCAGCCAGCCCTCCCTATCCCAGGAGCTTTAAGCTCCAGTCCCGGGGCCTGGCTCCTGGGCTGGGCCCCTGAGCGCGTGTTCTTCGTCGTCGTGTCGCGTGGCGTGCCGTGGCGTCGGGTGGCGTCGCTCCAGGTCGTCGGGTCGGACGGGGGCCCCTTGCTTGGGCCCCCTACCGCGCGCGCTCCCCGCGGTCCCCCTTGCGCCGCCCGCCGCCGCCCCCCCACCCCACCGCAGCCCACTCTCTCCTCCTCCTCCTCCTCCTCCTCCTCCTCCTCCTCGCGACGCCCCTTCCTCCCCTTCCCTCTTTCCCCCTGAGCTCTCTCCCTGCCGCTTGTCCTAGGTCGCGTGGCTCCCTAGCCTGTGCTCCTCCAGTGGGTCCCGGGGCCCCTCCCACCCAGCCACCCAGACACCCAGCTACCCAGCTTCATGCTGGCCGCTGGCAGCCTTTCCACACGCAGGGCCCTCCTTTGGCCCTGCCTGGGTCCAGGTCCCTCCCTCTCTGGAGGATCTACTCCCCTGGATTGCAGAGGAGTGCCATCAGCTGGCCTCTGCGCCCTGAAGGCTCCCTAGGGGAAACACAGCCCTGCCCCTCGCCTGGGCCCCCTTGGCTGCAGGAAGCCTGACACCTGGCAGTGGACCTGGGCGCTGCGCTGACCTTGGCCTGCGCGATCCCCTCCCTTCCCTTCCCTCCCCTGCCCTCTCGCCTTGCATGCTGCCCCTAAGCCCAGCCAGCCCTCCCTATCCCAGGAGCTTTAAGCTCCAGTCCCGGGGCCTGGCTCCTGGGCTGGGCCCCTGAGCGCGTGTTCTTCGTCGTCGTGTCGCGTGGCGTGCCGTGGCGTCGGGTGGCGTCGCTCCAGGTCGTCGGGTCGGACGGGGGCCCCTTGCTTGGGCCCCCTACCGCGCGCGCTCCCCGCGGTCCCCCTTGCGCCGCCCGCCGCCGCCCCCCCACCCCACCACAGCCCACTCTCTCCTCCTCCTCCTCCTCCTCCTCCTCCTCCTCCTCGCGACGCCCCTTCCTCCCCTTCCCTCTTTCCCCCTGAGCTCTCTCCCTGCCGCTTGTCCTAGGTCGCGTGGCTCCCTAGCCTGGGCTCCTCCAGTGGGTCCCGGGGCCCCTCCCACCCAGCCACCCAGACACCCAGCTACCCAGCTTCATGCTGGCCGCTGGCAGCCTTTCCACATGCAGGGCCCTCCTTTGGCCCTGCCTGGGTCCAGGTCCCTCCCTCTCTGTAGGATCTACTCTCCTGGATTGCATAGGAGTGCCATCAGCTGGCCTCTGCAAGGCTCCCTAGGGGAAACACAGCCCTGCCCCTCGCCTGGGCCCCCTTGGCTGCAGGAAGCCTGACACCTGGCAGTGGACCTGGGCGCTGCGCTGACCTTGGCCTGCGCGATCCCCTCCCTTCCCTTCCCTCCCCTGCCCTCTCGCCTTGCATGCTGCCCCTAAGCCCAGCCAGCCCTCCCTATCCCAGGAGCTTTAAGCTCCAGTCCCGGGGCCTGGCTCCTGGGCTGGGCCCCTGAGCGCGTGTTCTTCGTCGTCGTGTCGCGTGGCGTGCCGTGGCGTCGGGTGGCGTCGCTCCAGGTCGTCGGGTCGGACGGGGGCCCCTTGCTTGGGCCCCCTACCGCGCGCGCTCCCCGCGGTCCCCCTTGCGCCGCCCGCCGCCGCCCCCCCACCCCACCGCAGCCCACTCTCTCCTCCTCCTCCTCCTCCTCCTCCTCCTCCTCCTCCTCCTCCTCCTCGCGACGCCCCTTCCTCCCCTTCCCTCTTTCCCCCTGAGCTCTCTCCCTGCCGCTTGTCCTAGGTCGCGTGGCTCCCTAGCCTGGGCTCCTCCAGTGGGTCCCGGGGCCCCTCCCACCCAGCCACCCAGACACCCAGCTACCCAGCTTCATGCTGGCCGCTGGCAGCCTTTCCACACGCAGGGCCCTCCTTTGGCCCTGCCTGGGTCCAGGTCCCTCCCTCTCTGGAGGATCTACTCCCCTGGATTGCAGAGGAGTGCCATCAGCTGGCCTCTGCAAGGCTCCCTAGGGGAAACACAGCCCTGCCCCTCGCCTGGGCCCCCTTGGCTGCAGGAAGCCTGACACCTGGCAGTGGACCTGGGCGCTGCGCTGACCTTGGCCTGCGCGAGATCCCCTCCCTTCCCTTCCCTCCCCTGCCCTCTCGCCTTGCATGCTGCCCCTAAGCCCAGCCAGCCCTCCCTATCCCAGGAGCTTTAAGCTCCAGTCCCGGGGCCTGGCTCCTGGGCTGGGCCCCTGAGAGCGTGTTCTTCGTCGTCGTGTCGCGTGGCGTGCCGTGGCGTCGGGTGGCGTAGCTCCAGGTCGTCGGGTCGGACGGGGGCCCCTTGCTTGGGCCCCCTACCGCGCGCGCTCCCCGCGGTCCCCCTTGCGCCGCCCGCCGCAGCCCCCCCACCCCACCGCAGCCCACTCTCTCCTCCTCCTCCTCCTCCTCCTCCTGGCGACGCCCCTTCCTCCCCTTCCCTCTTTCCCCCTGAGCTCTCTCCCTGCCGCTTGTCCTAGGTCGCGTGGCTCCCTAGCCTGGGCTCCTCCAGTGGGTCCCAGGGCCCCTCCCACCCAGCCACCCAGACACCCACACCCAGCTTCATGCTGGCCGCTGGCAGCCTTTCCACACGCAGGGCCCTCCTTTGGCCCTGCTTGGGTCCAGGTCCCTCCCTCTCTGGAGGATCTACTCCCCTGGATTGCAGAGGAGTGCCATCAGCTGGCCTCTGCGCCCTGAAGGCTCCCTAGGGGAAACACAGCCCTGCCCCTCGCCTGGGCCCCCTTGGCTGCAGGAAGCCTGACACCTGGCAGTGGACCTGGGCGCTGCGCTGACCTTGGCCTGCGCGAGATCCCCTCCCTTCCCTTCCCTCCCCTGCCCTCTCGCCTTGCATGCTGCCCCTAAGCCCAGCCAGCCCTCCCTATCCCAGGAGCTTTAAGCTCCAGTCCCGGGGCCTGGCTCCTGGGCTGGGCCCCTGAGCGCGTGTTCTTCGTCGTCGTGTCGCGTGGCGTGCCGTGGCGTCGGGTGGCGTCGCTCCAGGTCGTCGGGTCGGACGGGGGCCCCTTGCTTGGGCCCCCTACCGCGCGCGCTCCCCGCGGTCCCCCTTGCGCCGCCCGCCGCCGCCCCCCCACCCCACCGCAGCCCACTCTCTCCTCCTCCTCCTCCTCCTCCTCCTCCTCCTCCTCCTCGCGACGCCCCTTCCTCCCCTTCCCTCTTTCCCCCTGAGCTCTCTCCCTGCCGCTTGTCCTAGGTCGCGTGGCTCCCTAGCCTGGGCTCCTCCAGTGGGTCCCGGGGCCCCTCCCACCCAGCCACCCAGACACCCAGCTACCCAGCTTCATGCTGGCCGCTGGCAGCCTTTCCACACGCAGGGCCCTCCTTTGGCCCTGCCTGGGTCCAGGTCCCTCCCTCTCTGGAGGATCTACTCCCCTGGATTGCAGAGGAGTGCCATCAGCTGGCCTCTGCAAGGCTCCCTAGGGGAAACACAGCCCTGCCCCTCGCCTGGGCCCCCTTGGCTGCAGGAAGCCTGACACCTGGCAGTGGACCTGGGCGCTGCGCTGACCTTGGCCTGCGCGATCCCCTCCCTTCCCTTCCCTCCCCTGCCCTCTCGCCTTGCATGCTGCCCCTAAGCCCAGCCAGCCCTCCCTATCCCAGGAGCTTTAAGCTCCAGTCCCGGGGCCTGGCTCCTGGGCTGGGCCCCTGAGCGCGTGTTCTTCGTCGTCGTGTCGCGTGGCGTGCCGTGGCGTCGGGTGGCGTCGCTCCAGGTCGTCGGGTCGGACGGGGGCCCCTTGCTTGGGCCCCCTACCGCGCGCGCTCCCCGCGGTCCCCCTTGCGCCGCCCGCCGCCGCCCCCCCACCCCACCGCAGCCCACTCTCTCCTCCTCCTCCTCCTCCTCCTCCTCCTCCTCCTCCTCGCGACGCCCCTTCCTCCCCTTCCCTCTTTCCCCCTGAGCTCTCTCCCTGCCGCTTGTCCTAGGTCGCGTGGCTCCCTAGCCTGGGCTCCTCCAGTGGGTCCCGGGGCCCCTCCCACCCAGCCACCCAGACACCCAGCTACCCAGCTTCATGCTGGCCGCTGGCAGCCTTTCCACACGCAGGGCCCTCCTTTGGCCCTGCCTGGGTCCAGGTCCCTCCCTCTCTGGAGGATCTACTCCCCTGGATTGCAGAGGAGTGCCATCAGCTGGCCTCTGCAAGGCTCCCTAGGGGAAACACAGCCCTGCCCCTCGCCTGGGCCCCCTTGGCTGCAGGAAGCCTGACACCTGGCAGTGGACCTGGGCGCTGCGCTGACCTTGGCCTGCGCGATCCCCTCCCTTCCCTTCCCTCCCCTGCCCTCTCGCCTTGCATGCTGCCCCTAAGCCCAGCCAGCCCTCCCTATCCCAGGAGCTTTAAGCTCCAGTCCCGGGGCCTGGCTCCTGGGCTGGGCCCCTGAGCGCGTGTTCTTCGTCATCGTGTCGCGTGGCGTGCCGTGGCGTCGGGTGGCGTCGCTCCAGGTCGTCGGGTCGGACGGGGGCCCCTTGCTTGGGCCCCCTACCGGGCGCGCTCCCCTGCGGTCCCCCTTGCGCCGCCCGCCGCCGCCCCCCCACCCCACCGCAGCCCACTCTCTCCTCCTCCTCCTCCTCCTCCTCCTCCTCCTCCTCCTCCTCCTGGCGACGCCCCTTCCTCCCCTTCCCTCTTTCCCCCTGAGCTCTCTCCCTGCCGCTTGTCCTAGGTCGCGTGGCTCCCTAGCCTGGGCTCCTCCAGTGGGTCCCGGGGCCCCTCCCACCCAGCCACCCAGACACCCACACCCAGCTTCATGCTGGCCACTGGCAGCCTTTCCACACGCAGGGCCCTCCTTTGGCCCTGCTTGGGTCCAGGTCCCTCCCTCTCTGGAGGATCTACTCCCCTGGATTGCAGAGGAGTGCCATCAGCTGGCCTCTGCGCCCTGAAGGCTCCCTAGGGGAAACACAGCCCTGCCCCTCGCCTGGGCCCCCTTGGCTGCAGGAAGCCTGACACCTGGCAGTGGACCTGGGCGCTGCGCTGACCTTGGCCTGCGCGAGATCCCCTCCCTTCCCTTCCCTCCCCTGCCCTCTCGCCTTGCATGCTGCCCCTAAGCCCAGCCAGCCCTCCCTATCCCAGGAGCTTTAAGCTCCAGTCCCGGGGCCTGGCTCCTGGGCTGGGCCCCTGAGCGCGTGTTCTTCGTCGTCGTGTCGCGTGGCGTGCCGTGGCGTCGGGTGGCGTCGCTCCAGGTCGTCGGGTCGGACGGGGGCCCCTTGCTTGGGCCCCCTACCGCGCGCGCTCCCCGCGGTCCCCCTTGCGCCGCCCGCCGCCGCCCCCCCACCCCACCGCAGCCCACTCTCTCCTCCTCCTCCTCCTCCTCCTCCTCCTCCTCCCCCTGCGACGCCCCTTCCTCCCCTTCCCTCTTTCCCCCTGAGCTCTCTCCCTGCCGCTTGTCCTAGGTCGCGTGGCTCCCTAGCCTGTGCTCCTCCAGTGGGTCCCGGGGCCCCTCCCACCCAGCCACCCAGACACCCAGCTACCCAGCTTCATGCTGGCCGCTGGCAGCCTTTCCACACGCAGGGCCCTCCTTTGGCCCTGCCTGGGTCCAGGTCCCTCCCTCTCTGGAGGATCTACTCCCCTGGATTGCAGAGGAGTGCCATCAGCTGGCCTCTGCAAGGCTCCCTAGGGGAAACACAGCCCTGCCCCTCGCCTGGGCCCCCTTGGCTGCAGGAAGCCTGACACCTGGCAGTGGACCTGGGCGCTGCGCTGACCTTGGCCTGCGCGATCCCCTCCCTTCCCTTCCCTCCCCTGCCCTCTCGCCTTGCATGCTGCCCCTAAGCCCAGCCAGCCCTCCCTATCCCAGGAGCTTTAAGCTCCAGTCCCGGGGCCTGGCTCCTGGGCTGGGCCCCTGAGCGCGTGTTCTTCCTCGTCTTGTCGCGTGGCGTGCCGTGGCGTCGGGTGGCGTCGCTCCAGGTCGTCGGGTCGGACGGGGGCCCCTTGGTTGGGCCCCCTACCGCGCGCGCTCCCCGCGGTCCCCCTTGCGCCGCCCGCCGCCGCCCCCCCACCCCACCGCAGCCCACTCTCTCCTCCTCCTCCTCCTCCTCCTCCTCCTCCTCGCGACGCCCCTTCCTCCCCTTCCCTCTTTCCCCCTGAGCTCTCTCCCTGCCGCTTGTCCTAGGTCGCGTGGCTCCCTAGCCTGGGCTCCTCCAGTGGGTCCCGGGGCCCCTCCCACCCAGCCACCCAGACACCCAGCTACCCAGCTTCATGCTGGCCGCTGGCAGCCTTTCCACATGCAGGGCCCTCCTTTGGCCCTGCCTGGGTCCAGGTCCCTCCCTCTCTGTAGGATCTACTCTCCTGGATTGCATAGGAGTGCCATCAGCTGGCCTCTGCAAGGCTCCCTAGGGGAAACACAGCCCTGCCCCTCGCCTGGGCCCCCTTGGCTGCAGGAAGCCTGACACCTGGCAGTGGACCTGGGCGCTGCGCTGACCTTGGCCTGCGCGATCCCCTCCCTTCCCTTCCCTCCCCTGCCCTCTCGCCTTGCATGCTGCCCCTAAGCCCAGCCAGCCCTCCCTATCCCAGGAGCTTTAAGCTCCAGTCCCGGGGCCTGGCTCCTGGGCTGGGCCCCTGAGCGCGTGTTCTTCGTCGTCGTGTCGCGTGGCGTGCCGTGGCGTCGGGTGGCGTCGCTCCAGGTCGTCGGGTCGGACGGGGGCCCCTTGCTTGGGCCCCCTACCGCGCGCGCTCCCCGCGGTCCCCCTTGCGCCGCCCGCCGCCGCCCCCCCACCCCACCGCAGCCCACTCTCTCCTCCTCCTCCTCCTCCTCCTCCTCCTCCTCCTCCTCCTCCTCCTCGCGACGCCCCTTCCTCCCCTTCCCTCTTTCCCCCTGAGCTCTCTCCCTGCCGCTTGTCCTAGGTCGCGTGGCTCCCTAGCCTGGGCTCCTCCAGTGGGTCCCGGGGCCCCTCCCACCCAGCCACCCAGACACCCAGCTACCCAGCTTCATGCTGGCCGCTGGCAGCCTTTCCACACGCAGGGCCCTCCTTTGGCCCTGCCTGGGTCCAGGTCCCTCCCTCTCTGGAGGATCTACTCCCCTGGATTGCAGAGGAGTGCCATCAGCTGGCCTCTGCAAGGCTCCCTAGGGGAAACACAGCCCTGCCCCTCGCCTGGGCCCCCTTGGCTGCAGGAAGCCTGACACCTGGCAGTGGACCTGGGCGCTGCGCTGACCTTGGCCTGCGCGAGATCCCCTCCCTTCCCTTCCCTCCCCTGCCCTCTCGCCTTGCATGCTGCCCCTAAGCCCAGCCAGCCCTCCCTATCCCAGGAGCTTTAAGCTCCAGTCCCGGGGCCTGGCTCCTGGGCTGGGCCCCTGAGAGCGTGTTCTTCGTCGTCGTGTCGCGTGGCGTGCCGTGGCGTCGGGTGGCGTAGCTCCAGGTCGTCGGGTCGGACGGGGGCCCCTTGCTTGGGCCCCCTACCGCGCGCGCTCCCCGCGGTCCCCCTTGCGCCGCCCGCCGCAGCCCCCCCACCCCACCGCAGCCCACTCTCTCCTCCTCCTCCTCCTCCTCCTCCTGGCGACGCCCCTTCCTCCCCTTCCCTCTTTCCCCCTGAGCTCTCTCCCTGCCGCTTGTCCTAGGTCGAGTGGCTCCCTAGCCTGGGCTCCTCCAGTGGGTCCCAGGGCCCCTCCCACCCAGCCACCCAGACACCCACACCCAGCTTCATGCTGGCCGCTGGCAGCCTTTCCACACGCAGGGCCCTCCTTTGGCCCTGCTTGGGTCCAGGTCCCTCCCTCTCTGGAGGATCTACTCCCCTGGATTGCAGAGGAGTGCCATCAGCTGGCCTCTGCACCCTGAAGGCTCCCTAGGGGAAACACAGCCCTGCCCCTCGCCTGGGCCCCCTTGGCTGCAGGAAGCCTGACACCTGGCAGTGGACCTGGGCGCTGCGCTGACCTTGGCCTGCGCGATCCCCTCCCTTCCCTTCCCTCCCCTGCCCTCTCGCCTTGCATGCTGCCCCTAAGCCCAGCCAGCCCTCCCTATCCCAGGAGCTTTAAGCTCCAGTCCCGGGGCCTGGCTCCTGGGCTGGGCCCCTGAGCGCGTGTTCTTCGTCGTCGTGTCGCGTGGCGTGCCGTGGCGTCGGGTGGCGTCGCTCCAGGTCGTCGGGTCGGACGGGGGCCCCTTGCTTGGGCCCCCTACCGCGCGCGCTCCCCGCGGTCCCCCTTGCGCTGCCCGCCGCCGCCCCCCCACCCCACCGCAGCCCACTCTCTCCTCCTCCTCCTCCTCCTCCTCCTCCTCCTCCTCGCGACGCCCCTTCCTCCCCTTCCCTCTTTCCCCCTGAGCTCTCTCCCTGCCGCTTGTCCTAGGTCGCGTGGCTCCCTAGCCTGGGCTCCTCCAGTGGGTCCCGGGGCCCCTCCCACCCAGCCACCCAGACACCCAGCTACCCAGCTTCATGCTGGCCGCTGGCAGCCTTTCCACACGCAGGGCCCTCCTTTGGCCCTGCTTGGGTCCAGGTCCCTCCCTCTCTGGAGGATCTACTCCCCTGGATTGCAGAGGAGTGCCATCAGCTGGCCTCTGCAAGGCTCCCTAGGGGAAACACAGCCCTGCCCCTCGCCTGGGCCCCCTTGGCTGCAGGAAGCCTGACACCTGGCAGTGGACCTGGGCGCTGCGCTGACCTTGGCCTGCGCGATCCCCTCCCTTCCCTTCCCTCCCCTGCCCTCTCGCCTTGCATGCTGCCCCTAAGCCCAGCCAGCCCTCCCTATCCCAGGAGCTTTAAGCTCCAGTCCCGGGGCCTGGCTCCTGGGCTGGGCCCCTGAGCGCGTGTTCTTCGTCGTCGTGTCGCGTGGCGTGCCGTGGCGTCGGGTGGCGTCGCTCCAGGTCGTCGGGTCGGACGGGGGCCCCTTGCTTGGGCCCCCTACCGCGCGCGCTCCCCGCGGTCCCCCTTGCGCCGCCCGCCGCCGCCCCCCCACCCCACCGCAGCCCACTCTCTCCTCCTCCTCCTCCTCCTCCTCCTCCTCCTCCTCCTCCTCCTCCTCGCGACGCCCCTTCCTCCCCTTCCCTCTTTCCCCCTGAGCTCTCTCCCTGCCGCTTGTCCTAGGTCGCGTGGCTCCCTAGCCTGGGCTCCTCCAGTGGGTCCCGGGGCCCCTCCCACCCAGCCACCCAGACACCCAGCTACCCAGCTTCATGCTGGCCGCTGGCAGCCTTTCCACACGCAGGGCCCTCCTTTGGCCCTGCCTGGGTCCAGGTCCCTCCCTCTCTGGAGGATCTACTCCCCTGGATTGCAGAGGAGTGCCATCAGCTGGCCTCTGCAAGGCTCCCTAGGGGAAACACAGCCCTGCCCCTCGCCTGGGCCCCCTTGGCTGCAGGAAGCCTGACACCTGGCAGTGGACCTGGGCGCTGCGCTGACCTTGGCCTGCGCGAGATCCCCTCCCTTCCCTTCCCTCCCCTGCCCTCTCGCCTTGCATGCTGCCCCTAAGCCCAGCCAGCCCTCCCTATCCCAGGAGCTTTAAGCTCCAGTCCCGGGGCCTGGCTCCTGGGCTGGGCCCCTGAGAGCGTGTTCTTCGTCGTCGTGTCGCGTGGCGTGCCGTGGCGTCGGGTGGCGTAGCTCCAGGTCGTCGGGTCGGACGGGGGCCCCTTGCTTGGGCCCCCTACCGCGCGCGCTCCCCGCGGTCCCCCTTGCGCCGCCCGCCGCAGCCCCCCCACCCCACCGCAGCCCACTCTCTCCTCCTCCTCCTCCTCCTCCTCCTGGCGACGCCCCTTCCTCCCCTTCCCTCTTTCCCCCTGAGCTCTCTCCCTGCCGCTTGTCCTAGGTCGAGTGGCTCCCTAGCCTGGGCTCCTCCAGTGGGTCCCAGGGCCCCTCCCACCCAGCCACCCAGACACCCACACCCAGCTTCATGCTGGCCGCTGGCAGCCTTTCCACACGCAGGGCCCTCCTTTGGCCCTGCTTGGGTCCAGGTCCCTCCCTCTCTGGAGGATCTACTCCCCTGGATTGCAGAGGAGTGCCATCAGCTGGCCTCTGCGCCCTGAAGGCTCCCTAGGGGAAACACAGCCCTGCCCCTCGCCTGGGCCCCCTTGGCTGCAGGAAGCCTGACACCTGGCAGTGGACCTGGGCGCTGCGCTGACCTTGGCCTGCGCGAGATCCCCTCCCTTCCCTTCCCTCCCCTGCCCTCTCGCCTTGCATGCTGCCCCTAAGCCCAGCCAGCCCTCCCTATCCCAGGAGCTTTAAGCTCCAGTCCCGGGGCCTGGCTCCTGGGCTGGGCCCCTGAGCGCGTGTTCTTCCTCGTCGTGTCGCGTGGCGTGCCATGGCGTCGGGTGGCGTCGCTCCAGGTCGTCGGGTCGGACGGGGGCCCCTTGCTTGGGCCCCCTACCGCGCGCGCTCCCCGCGGTCCCCCTTGCGCCGCCCGCCGCCGCCCCCCCACCCCACCGCAGCCCACTCTCTCCTCCTCCTCCTCCTCCTCCTCCTCCTCCTCCTGGCGACGCCCCTTCCTCCCCTTCCCTCTTTCCCCCTGAGCTCTCTCCCTGCCGCTTGTCCTAGGTCGCGTGGCTCCCTAGCCTGGGCTCCTCCAGTGGGTCCCGGGGCCCCTTCCACCCAGCCACCCAGACACCCAGCTAAGAAGCTTCATGCTGGCCGCTGGCAGCCTTTCCACACGCAGGGCCCTCCTTTGGCCCTGCCTGGGTCCAGGTCCCTCCCTCTCTGGAGGATCTACTCCCCTGGATTGCAGAGGAGTGCCATCAGCTGGCCTCTGCGCCCTGAAGGCTCCCTAGGGGAAACACAGCCCTGCCCCTCGCCTGGGCCCCCTTGGCTGCAGGAAGCCTGACACCTGGCAGTGGACCTGGGCGCTGCGCTGACCTTGGCCTGCGCGATCCCCTCCCTTCCCTTCCCTCCCCTGCCCTCTCGCCTTGCATGCTGCCCCTAAGCCCAGCCAGCCCTCCCTATCCCAGGAGCTTTAAGCTCCAGTCCCGGGGCCTGGCTCCTGGGCTGGGCCCCTGAGCGCGTGTTCTTCGTCATCCTGTCGCAGTGGCGTGCCGTGGCGTCGGGTGGCGTCGCTCCAGGTCGTCGGGTCGGACGGGGGCCCCTTGCTTGGGCCCCCTACCGCGCGCGCTCCCCGAGGTCCCCCTTGCGCCGCCCGCCGCCGCCCCCCCACCCCACCGCAGCCCACTCTCTCCTCCTCCTCCTCCTCCTCCTCCTCCTCCTCCTCCTCCTCCTCGCGACGCCCCTTCCTCCCCTTCCCTCTTTCCCCCTGAGCTCTCTCCCTGCCGCTTGTCCTAGGTCGCGTGGCTCCCTAGCCTGGGCTCCTCCAGTGGGTCCCGGGGCCCCTCCCACCCAGCCACCCAGACACCCAGCTACCCAGCTTCATGCTGGCCGCTGGCAGCCTTTCCACATGCAGGGCCCTCCTTTGGCCCTGCCTGGGTCCAGGTCCCTCCCTCTCTGTAGGATCTACTCTCCTGGATTGCATAGGAGTGCCATCAGCTGGCCTCTGCAAGGCTCCCTAGGGGAAACACAGCCCTGCCCCTCGCCTGGGCCCCCTTGGCTGCAGGAAGCCTGACACCTGGCAGTGGACCTGGGCGCTGCGCTGACCTTGGCCTGCGCGATCCCCTCCCTTCCCTTCCCTCCCCTGCCCTCTCGCCTTGCATGCTGCCCCTAAGCCCAGCCAGCCCTCCCTATCCCAGGAGCTTTAAGCTCCAGTCCCGGGGCCTGGCTCCTGGGCTGGGCCCCTGAGAGCGTGTTCTTCGTCTTCGTGTCGCGTGGCGTGCCGTGGCGTCGGGTGGCGTCGCTCCAGGTCGTCGGGTCGGACGGGGGCCCCTTGCTTGGGCCCCCTACCGCGCGCGCTCCCCGCGGTCCCCCTTGCGCCGCCCGCCGCCGCCCCCCCACCCCACCGCAGCCCACTCTCTCCTCCTCCTCCTCCTCCTCCTCCTCGTCCTCCTCCTCCTCCTCCTGGCGACGCCCCTTCCTCCCCTTCCCTCTTTCCCTCTGAGCTCTCTCCCTGCTGCTTGTCCTAGGTCGCGTGGCTCCCTAGCCTGGGCTCCTCCAGTGGGTCCCGGGGCCCCTCCCACCCAGCCACCCAGACACCCAGCTACCCAGCTTCATGCTGGCCGCTGGCAGCCTTTCCACACGCAGGGCCCTCCTTTGGCCCTGCCTGGGTCCAGGTCCCTCCCTCTCTGGAGGATCTACTCCCCTGGATTGCAGAGGAGTGCCATCAGCTGGCCTCTGCAAGGCTCCCTAGGGGAAACACAGCCCTGCCCCTCGCCTGGGCCCCCTTGGCTGCAGGAAGCCTGACACCTGGCAGTGGACCTGGGCACTGCGCTGACCTTGGCCTGCGCGATCCCCTCCCTTCCCTTCCCTCCCCTGCCCTCTCGCCTTGCATGCTGCCCCTAAGCCCAGCCAGCCCTCCCTATCCCAGGAGCTTTAAGCTCCAGTCCCGGGGCCTGGCTCCTGGGCTGGGCCCCTGAGCGCGTGTTCTTCGTCGTCGTGTCGCGTGGCGTGCCGTGGCGTCGGGTGGCGTCGCTCCAGGTCGTCGGGTGGGACGGGGGCCCCTTGCTTGGGCCCCCTACCGCGCGCGCTCCCCGCGGTCCCCCTTGCGCCGCCCGCCGCCGCCCCCCCACCCCACCGCAGCCCACTCTCTCCTCCTCCTCCTCCTCCTCCTCCTCCTCCTCCTCCTCGCGACGCCCCTTCCTCCCCTTCCCTCTTTCCCCCTGAGCTCTCTCCCTGCCGCTTGTCCTAGGTCGCGTGGCTCCCTAGCCTGGGCTCCTCCAGTGGGTCCCGGGGCCCCTCCCACCCAGCCACCCAGACACCCAGCTACCCAGCTTCATGCTGGCCGCTGGCAGCCTTTCCACACGCAGGGCCCTCCTTTGGCCCTGCCTGGGTCCAGGTCCCTCCCTCTCTGGAGGATCTACTCCCCTGGATTGCAGAGGAGTGCCATCAGCTGGCCTCTGCAAGGCTCCCTAGGGGAAACACAGCCCTGCCCCTCGCCTGGGCCCCCTTGGCTGCAGGAAGCCTGACACCTGGCAGTGGACCTGGGCGCTGCGCTGACCTTGGCCTGCGCGATCCCCTCCCTTCCCTTCCCTCCCCTGCCCTCTCGCCTTGCATGCTGCCCCTAAGCCCAGCCAGCCCTCCCTATCCCAGGAGCTTTAAGCTCCAGTCCCGGGGCCTGGCTCCTGGGCTGGGCCCCTGAGCGCGTGTTCTTCGTCGTCGTGTCGCGTGGCGTGCCGTGGCGTCGGGTGGCGTCGCTCCAGGTCGTCGGGTCGGACGGGGGCCCCTTGCTTGGGCCCCCTACCGCGCGCGCTCCCCGCGGTCCCCCTTGCGCCGCCCGCCGCCGCCCCCCCACCCCACCGCAGCCCACTCTCTCCTCCTCCTCCTCCTCCTCGCGATGCCCCTTCCTCCCCTTCCCTCTTTCCCCCTGAGCTCTCTCCCTGCCGCTTGTCCTAGGTCGCGTGGCTCCCTAGCCTGGGCTCCTCCAGTGGGTCCCGGGGCCCCTCCCACCCAGCCACCCAGACACCCAGCTACCCAGCTTCATGCTGGCCGCTGGCAGCCTTTCCACACGCAGGGCCCTCCTTTGGCCCTGCTTGGGTCCAGGTCCCTCCCTCTCTGGAGGATCTACTCCCCTGGATTGCAGAGGAGTGCCATCAGCTGGCCTCTGCAAGGCTCCCTAGGGGAAACACAGCCCTGCCCCTCGCCTGGGCCCCCTTGGCTGCAGGAAGCCTGACACCTGGCAGTGGACCTGGGCGCTGCGCTGACCTTGGCCTGCGCGATCCCCTCCCTTCCCTTCCCTCCCCTGCCCTCTCGCCTTGCATGCTGCCCCTAAGCCCAGCCAGCCCTCCCTATCCCAGGAGCTTTAAGCTCCAGTCCCGGGGCCTGGCTCCTGGGCTGGGCCCCTGAGCGCGTGTTCTTCGTCGTCGTGTCGCGTGGCGTGCCGTGGCGTCGGGTGGCGTCGCTCCAGGTCGTCGGGTCGGACGGGGGCCCCTTGCTTGGGCCCCCTACCGCGCGCGCTCCCCGCGGTCCCCCTTGCGCCGCCCGCCGCCGCCCCCCCACCCCACCGCAGCCCACTCTCTCCTCCTCCTCCTCCTCCTCCTCCTCCTCCTCCTCCTCCTCCTCCTCCTGGCGACGCCCCTTCCTCCCCTTCCCTCTTTCCCCCTGAGCTCTCTCCCTGCCGCTTGTCCTAGGTCGCGTGGCTCCCTAGCCTGGGCTCCTCCAGTGGGTCCCGGGGCCCCTCCCACCCAGCCACCCAGACACCCAGCTACCCAGCTTCATGCTGGCCGCTGGCAGCCTTTCCACACGCAGGGCCCTCCTTTGGCCCTGCCTGGGTCCAGGTCCCTCCCTCTCTGGAGGATCTACTCCCCTGGATTGCAGAGGAGTGCCATCAGCTGGCCTCTGCAAGGCTCCCTAGGGGAAACACAGCCCTGCCCCTCGCCTGGGCCCCCTTGGCTGCAGGAAGCCTGACACCTGGCAGTGGACCTGGGCGCTGCGCTGACCTTGGCCTGCGCGATCCCCTCCCTTCCCTTCCCTCCCCTGCCCTCTCGCCTTGCATGCTGCCCCTAAGCCCAGCCAGCCCTCCCTATCCCAGGAGCTTTAAGCTCCAGTCCCGGGGCCTGGCTCCTGGGCTGGGCCCCTGAGCGCGTGTTCTTCGTCGTCGTGTCGCGTGGCGTGCCGTGGCGTCGGGTGGCGTCGCTCCAGGTCGTCGGGTCGGACGGGGGCCCCTTGCTTGGGCCCCCTACCGCGCGCGCTCCCCGCGGTCCCCCTTGCGCCGCCCGCCGCCGCCCCCCCACCCCACCGCAGCCCACTCTCTCCTCCTCCTCCTCCTCCTCCTCCTCCTCCTCCTCCTCCTCCTCCTGGCGACGCCCCTTCCTCCCCTTCCCTCTTTCCCCCTGAGCTCTCTCCCTGCCGCTTGTCCTAGGTCGCGTGGCTCCCTAGCCTGGGCTCCTCCAGTGGGTCCCGGGGCCCCTCCCACCCAGCCACCCAGACACCCAGCTACCCAGCTTCATGCTGGCCGCTGGCAGCCTTTCCACACGCAGGGCCCTCCTTTGGCCCTGCCTGGGTCCAGGTCCCTCCCTCTCTGTAGGATCTACTCCCCTGGATTGCAGAGGAGTGCCATCAGCTGGCCTCTGCAAGGCTCCCTAGGGGAAACACAGCCCTGCCCCTCGCCTGGGCCCCCTTGGCTGCAGGAAGCCTGACACCTGGCAGTGGACCTGGGCGCTGCGCTGACCTTGGCCTGCGCGATCCCCTCCCTTCCCTTCCCTCCCCTGCCCTCTCGCCTTGCATGCTGCCCCTAAGCCCAGCCAGCCCTCCCTATCCCAGGAGCTTTAAGCTCCAGTCCCGGGGCCTGGCTCCTGGGCTGGGCCCCTGAGCGCGTGTTCTTCGTCGTCGTGTCGCGTGGCGTGCCGTGGCGTCGGGTGGCGTCGCTCCAGGTCGTCGGGTCGGACGGGGGCCCCTTGCTTGGGCCCCCTACCGCGCGCGCTCCCCGCGGTCCCCCTTGCGCCGCCCGCCGCCGCCCCCCCACCCCACCGCAGCCCACTCTCTCCTCCTCCTCCTCCTCCTCCTCCTCCTCCTCCTCGCGACGCCCCTTCCTCCCCTTCCCTCTTTCCCCCTGAGCTCTCTCCCTGCCGCTTGTCCTAGGTCGCGTGGCTCCCTAGCCTGGGCTCCTCCAGTGGGTCCCGGGGCCCCTCCCACCCAGCCACCCAGACACCCAGCTACCCAGCTTCATGCTGGCCGCTGGCAGCCTTTCCACACGCAGGGCCCTCCTTTGGCCCTGCCTGGGTCCAGGTCCCTCCCTCTCTGGAGGATCTACTCCCCTGGATTGCAGAGGAGTGCCATCAGCTGGCCTCTGCAAGGCTCCCTAGGGGAAACACAGCCCTGCCCCTCGCCTGGGCCCCCTTGGCTGCAGGAAGCCTGACACCTGGCAGTGGACCTGGGCGCTGCGCTGACCTTGGCCTGCGCGATCCCCTCCCTTCCCTTCCCTCCCCTGCCCTCTCGCCTTGCATGCTGCCCCTAAGCCCAGCCAGCCCTCCCTATCCCAGGAGCTTTAAGCTCCAGTCCCGGGGCCTGGCTCCTGGGCTGGGCCCCTGAGCGCGTGTTCTTCGTCGTCGTGTCGCGTGGCGTGCCGTGGCGTCGGGTGGCGTCGCTCCAGGTCGTCGGGTCGGACGGGGGCCCCTTGCTTGGGCCCCCTACCGCGCGCGCTCCCCGCGGTCCCCCTTGCGCCGCCCGCCGCCGCCCCCCCACCCCACCGCAGCCCACTCTCTCCTCCTCCTCCTCCTCCTCCTCCTCCTCCTCCTCCTCCTGGCGACGCCCCTTCCTCCCCTTCCCTCTTTCCCCCTGAGCTCTCTCCCTGCCGCTTGTCCTAGGTCGCGTGGCTCCCTAGCCTGGGCTCCTCCAGTGGGTCCCGGGGCCCCTCCCACCCAGCCACCCAGACACCCAGCTACCCAGCTTCATGCTGGCCGCTGGCAGCCTTTCCACACGCAGGGCCCTCCTTTGGCCCTGCCTGGGTCCAGGTCCCTCCCTCTCTGGAGGATCTACTCCCCTGGAT
Organism: Spermophilus citellus; assembly: GCF_964194105.1. Classification (NCBI taxonomy): domain Eukaryota; kingdom Metazoa; phylum Chordata; class Mammalia; order Rodentia; family Sciuridae; genus Spermophilus; species Spermophilus citellus. Next base: position 79,249,917 of record NC_138188.1, read on the forward strand.
TGCAGAGGAGTGCCATCAGCTGGCCTCTGCAAGGCTCCCTAGGGGAAACACAGCCCTGCCCCTCGCCTGGGCCCCCTTGGCTGCAGGAAGCCTGACACCTGGCAGTGGACCTGGGCGCTGCGCTGACCTTGGCCTGCGCGAGATCCCCTCCCTTCCCTTCCCTCCCCTGCCCTCTCGCCTTGCATGCTGCCCCTAAGCCCAGCCAGCCCTCCCTATCCCAGGAGCTTTAAGCTCCAGTCCCGGGGCCTGGCTCCTGGGCTGGGCCCCTGAGAGCGTGTTCTTCGTCGTCGTGTCGCGTGGCGTGCCGTGGCGTCGGGTGGCGTAGCTCCAGGTCGTCGGGTCGGACGGGGGCCCCTTGCTTGGGCCCCCTACCGCGCGCGCTCCCCGCGGTCCCCCTTGCGCCGCCCGCCGCAGCCCCCCCACCCCACCGCAGCCCACTCTCTCCTCCTCCTCCTCCTCCTCCTCCTGGCGACGCCCCTTCCTCCCCTTCCCTCTTTCCCCCTGAGCTCTCTCCCTGCCGCTTGTCCTAGGTCGAGTGGCTCCCTAGCCTGGGCTCCTCCAGTGGGTCCCAGGGCCCCTCCCACCCAGCCACCCAGACACCCACACCCAGCTTCATGCTGGCCGCTGGCAGCCTTTCCACACGCAGGGCCCTCCTTTGGCCCTGCTTGGGTCCAGGTCCCTCCCTCTCTGGAGGATCTACTCCCCTGGATTGCAGAGGAGTGCCATCAGCTGGCCTCTGCAAGGCTCCCTAGGGGAAACACAGCCCTGCCCCTCGCCTGGGCCCCCTTGGCTGCAGGAAGCCTGACACCTGGCAGTGGACCTGGGCGCTGCGCTGACCTTGGCCTCCGCGATCCCCTCCCTTCCCTTCCCTCCCCTGCCCTCTCGCCTTGCATGCTGCCCCTAAGCCCAGCCAGCCCTCCCTATCCCAGGAGCTTTAAGCTCCAGTCCCGGGGCCTGGCTCCTGGGCTGGGCCCCTGAGCGCGTGTTCTTCGTCGTCGTGTCGCGTGGCGTGCCGTGGCGTCGGGTGGCGTCGCTCCAGGTCGTCGGGTCGGACGGGGGCCCCTTGCTTGGGCCCCCTACCGCGCGCGCTCCCCGCGGTCCCCCTTGCGCCGCCCGCCGCCGCCCCCCCACCCCACCGCAGCCCACTCTCTCCTCCTCCTCCTCCTCCTCCTCCTCCTCCTCCTCCTCCTCCTCCTCCTGGCGACGCCCCTTCCTCCCCTTCCCTCTTTCCCCCTGAGCTCTCTCCCTGCCGCTTGTCCTAGGTCGCGTGGCTCCCTAGCCTGGGCTCCTCCAGTGGGTCCCGGGGCCCCTCCCACCCAGCCACCCAGACACCCAGCTACCCAGCTTCATGCTGGCCGCTGGCAGCCTTTCCACACGCAGGGCCCTCCTTTGGCCCTGCCTGGGTCCAGGTCCCTCCCTCTCTGGAGGATCTACTCCCCTGGATTGCAGAGGAGTGCCATCAGCTGGCCTCTGCAAGGCTCCCTAGGGGAAACACAGCCCTGCCCCTCGCCTGGGCCCCCTTGGCTGCAGGAAGCCTGACACCTGGCAGTGGACCTGGGCGCTGCGCTGACCTTGGCCTGCGCGATCCCCTCCCTTCCCTTCCCTCCCCTGCCCTCTCGCCTTGCATGCTGCCCCTAAGCCCAGCCAGCCCTCCCTATCCCAGGAGCTTTAAGCTCCAGTCCCGGGGCCTGGCTCCTGGGCTGGGCCCCTGAGCGCGTGTTCTTCGTCGTCGTGTCGCGTGGCGTGCCGTGGCGTCGGGTGGCGTCGCTCCAGGTCGTCGGGTCGGACGGGGGCCCCTTGCTTGGGCCCCCTACCGCGCGCGCTCCCCGCGGTCCCCCTTGCGCCGCCCGCCGCCGCCCCCCCACCCCACCGCAGCCCACTCTCTCCTCCTCCTCCTCCTCCTCCTCCTCCTCCTCCTCCTCGCGATGCCCCTTCCTCCCCTTCCCTCTTTCCCCCTGAGCTCTCTCCCTGCCGCTTGTCCTAGGTCGCGTGGCTCCCTAGCCTGGGCTCCTCCAGTGGGTCCCGGGGCCCCTCCCACCCAGCCACCCAGACACCCAGCTACCCAGCTTCATGCTGGCCGCTGGCAGCCTTTCCACACGCAGGGCCCTCCTTTGGCCCTGCTTGGGTCCAGGTCCCTCCCTCTCTGGAGGATCTACTCCCCTGGATTGCAGAGGAGTGCCATCAGCTGGCCTCTGCAAGGCTCCCTAGGGGAAACACAGCCCTGCCCCTCGCCTGGGCCCCCTTGGCTGCAGGAAGCCTGACACCTGGCAGTGGACCTGGGCGCTGCGCTGACCTTGGCCTGCGCGATCCCCTCCCTTCCCTTCCCTCCCCTGCCCTCTCGCCTTGCATGCTGCCCCTAAGCCCAGCCAGCCCTCCCTATCCCAGGAGCTTTAAGCTCCAGTCCCGGGGCCTGGCTCCTGGGCTGGGCCCCTGAGCGCGTGTTCTTCGTCGTCGTGTCGCGTGGCGTGCCGTGGCGTCGGGTGGCGTCGCTCCAGGTCGTCGGGTCGGACGGGGGCCCCTTGCTTGGGCCCCCTACCGCGCGCGCTCCCCGCGGTCCCCCTTGCGCCGCCCGCCGCCGCCCCCCCACCCCACCGCAGCCCACTCTCTCCTCCTCCTCCTCCTCCTCCTCCTCCTCCTCCTCCTCCTCCTCCTCCTGGCGACGCCCCTTCCTCCCCTTCCCTCTTTCCCCCTGAGCTCTCTCCCTGCCGCTTGTCCTAGGTCGCGTGGCTCCCTAGCCTGGGCTCCTCCAGTGGGTCCCGGGGCCCCTCCCACCCAGCCACCCAGACACCCAGCTACCCAGCTTCATGCTGGCCGCTGGCAGCCTTTCCACACGCAGGGCCCTCCTTTGGCCCTGCCTGGGTCCAGGTCCCTCCCTCTCTGGAGGATCTACTCCCCTGGATTGCAGAGGAGTGCCATCAGCTGGCCTCTGCAAGGCTCCCTAGGGGAAACACAGCCCTGCCCCTCGCCTGGGCCCCCTTGGCTGCAGGAAGCCTGACACCTGGCAGTGGACCTGGGCGCTGCGCTGACCTTGGCCTGCGCGAGATCCCCTCCCTTCCCTTCCCTCCCCTGCCCTCTCGCCTTGCATGCTGCCCCTAAGCCCAGCCAGCCCTCCCTATCCCAGGAGCTTTAAGCTCCAGTCCCGGGGCCTGGCTCCTGGGCTGGGCCCCTGAGAGCGTGTTCTTCGTCGTCCTGTCGCGTGGCGTGCCGTGGCGTCGGGTGGCGTAGCTCCAGGTCGTCGGGTCGGACGGGGGCCCCTTGCTTGGGCCCCCTACCGCGCGCGCTCCCCGCGGTCCCCCTTGCGCCGCCCGCCGCCGCCCCCCCACCCCACCGCAGCCCACTCTCTCCTCCTCCTCCTCCTCCTCCTCCTGGCGACGCCCCTTCCTCCCCTTCCCTCTTTCCCCCTGAGCTCTCTCCCTGCCGCTTGTCCTAGGTCGAGTGGCTCCCTAGCCTGGGCTCCTCCAGTGGGTCCCAGGGCCCCTCCCACCCAGCCACCCAGACACCCACACCCAGCTTCATGCTGGCCGCTGGCAGCCTTTCCACACGCAGGGCCCTCCTTTGGCCCTGCTTGGGTCCAGGTCCCTCCCTCTCTGGAGGATCTACTCCCCTGGATTGCAGAGGAGTGCCATCAGCTGGCCTCTGCGCCCTGAAGGCTCCCTAGGGGAAACACAGCCCTGCCCCTCGCCTGGGCCCCCTTGGCTGCAGGAAGCCTGACACCTGGCAGTGGACCTGGGCGCTGCGCTGACCTTGGCCTGCACGAGATCCCCTCCCTTCCCTTCCCTCCCCTGCCCTCTCGCCTTGCATGCTGCCCCTAAGCCCAGCCAGCCCTCCCTATCCCAGGAGCTTTAAGCTCCAGTCCCGGGGCCTGGCTCCTGGGCTGGGCCCCTGAGCGCGTATTCTTCGTCGTCGTGTCGCGTGGCGTGCCATGGCGTCGGGTGGCGTCGCTCCAGGTCGTCGGGTCGGACGGGGGCCCCTTGCTTGGGCCCCCTACCGCGCGGCTCCCCGCGGTCCCCCTTGCGCCGCCCGCCGCCGCCCCCCCACCCCACCGCAGCCCACTCTCTCCTCCTCCTCCTCCTCCTCCTCCTCCTCCTCCTGGCGACGCCCCTTCCTCCCCTTCCCTCTTTCCCCCTGAGCTCTCTCCCTGCCGCTTGTCCTAGGTCGCGTGGCTCCCTAGCCTGGGCTCCTCCAGTGGGTCCCGGGGCCCCTTCCACCCAGCCACCCAGACACCCAGCTAAGAAGCTTCATGCTGGCCGCTGGCAGCCTTTCCACACGCAGGGCCCTCCTTTGGCCCTGCCTGGGTCCAGGTCCCTCCCTCTCTGGAGGATCTACTCCCCTGGATTGCAGAGGAGTGCCATCAGCTGGCCTCTGCAAGGCTCCCTAGGGGAAACACAGCCCTGCCCCTCGCCTGAGCCCCCTTGGCTGCAGGAAGCCTGACACCTGGCAGTGGACCTGGGCGCTGCGCTGACCTTGGCCTGCGCGATCCCCTCCCTTCCCTTCCCTCCCCTGCCCTCTCGCCTTGCATGCTGCCCCTAAGCCCAGCCAGCCCTCCCTATCCCAGGAGCTTTAAGCTCCAGTCCCGGGGCCTGGCTCCTGGGCTGGGCCCCTGAGCGCGTGTTCTTCGTCGTCGTGTCGCGTGGCGTGCCGTGGCGTCGGGTGGCGTCGCTCCAGGTCGTCGGGTCGGACGGGGGCCCCTTGCTTGGGCCCCCTACCGCGCGCGCTCCCCGCGGTCCCCCTTGCGCTGCCCGCCGCCGCCCCCCCACCCCACCGCAGCCCACTCTCTCCTCCTCCTCCTCCTCCTCCTCCTCCTCCTCCTCGCGACGCCCCTTCCTCCCCTTCCCTCTTTCCCCCTGAGCTCTCTCCCTGCCGCTTGTCCTAGGTCGCGTGGCTCCCTAGCCTGGGCTCCTCCAGTGGGTCCCGGGGCCCCTCCCACCCAGCCACCCAGACACCCAGCTACCCAGCTTCATGCTGGCCGCTGGCAGCCTTTCCACACGCAGGGCCCTCCTTTGGCCCTGCTTGGGTCCAGGTCCCTCCCTCTCTGGAGGATCTACTCCCCTGGATTGCAGAGGAGTGCCATCAGCTGGCCTCTGCAAGGCTCCCTAGGGGAAACACAGCCCTGCCCCTCGCCTGGGCCCCCTTGGCTGCAGGAAGCCTGACACCTGGCAGTGGACCTGGGCGCTGCGCTGACCTTGGCCTGCGCGATCCCCTCCCTTCCCTTCCCTCCCCTGCCCTCTCGCCTTGCATGCTGCCCCTAAGCCCAGCCAGCCCTCCCTATCCCAGGAGCTTTAAGCTCCAGTCCCGGGGCCTGGCTCCTGGGCTGGGCCCCTGAGCGCGTGTTCTTCGTCGTCGTGTCGCGTGGCGTGCCATGGCGTCGGGTGGCGTCGCTCCAGGTCGTCGGGTCGGACGGGGGCCCCTTGCTTGGGCCCCCTACCGCGCGCGCTCCCCGCGGTCCCCCTTGCGCCGCCCGCCGCCGCCCCCCCACCCCACCGCAGCCCACTCTCTCCTCCTCCTCCTCCTCCTCCTCCTCCTCCTCCTCCTCCTCCTCCTCCTCGCGACGCCCCTTCCTCCCCTTCCCTCTTTCCCCCTGAGCTCTCTCCCTGCCGCTTGTCCTAGGTCGCGTGGCTCCCTAGCCTGGGCTCCTCCAGTGGGTCCCGGGGCCCCTCCCACCCAGCCACCCAGACACCCACACCCAGCTTCATGCTGGCCACTGGCAGCCTTTCCACACGCAGGGCCCTCCTTTGGCCCTGCTTGGGTCCAGGTCCCTCCCTCTCTGGAGGATCTACTCCCCTGGATTGCAGCGGAGTGCCATCAGCTGGCCTCTGCGCCCTGAAGGCTCCCTAGGGGAAACACAGCCCTGCCCCTCGCCTGGGCCCCCTTGGCTGCAGGAAGCCTGACACCTGGCAGTGGACCTGGGCGCTGCGCTGACCTTGGCCTGCGCGAGATCCCCTCCCTTCCCTTCCCTCCCCTGCCCTCTCGCCTTGCATGCTGCCCCTAAGCCCAGCCAGCCCTCCCTATCCCAGGAGCTTTAAGCTCCAGTCCCGGGGCCTGGCTCCTGGGCTGGGCCCCTGAGCGCGTGTTCTTCGTCGTCGTGTCGCGTGGCGTGCCATGGCGTCGGGTGGCGTCGATCCAGGTCGTCGGGTCGGACGGGGGCCCCTTGCTTGGGCCCCCTACCGCGCGCGCTCCCCGCGGTCCCCCTTGCGCCGCCCGCCGCCGCCCCCCCACCCCACCGCAGCCCACTCTCTCCTCCTCCTCCTCCTCCTCCTCCTCCTCCTCCTGGCGACGCCCCTTCCTCCCCTTCCCTCTTTCCCCCTGAGCTCTCTCCCTGCCGCTTGTCCTAGGTCGCGTGGCTCCCTAGCCTGGGCTCCTCCAGTGGGTCCCGGGGCCCCTTCCACCCAGCCACCCAGACACCCAGCTACGAAGCTTCATGCTGGCCGCTGGCAGCCTTTCCACACGCAGGGCCCTCCTTTGGCCCTGCCTGGGTCCAGGTCCCTCCCTCTCTGGAGGATCTACTCCCCTGGATTGCAGAGGAGTGCCATCAGCTGGCCTCTGCAAGGCTCCCTAGGGGAAACACAGCCCTGCCCCTCGCCTGGGCCCCCTTGGCTGCAGGAAGCCTGACACCTGGCAGTGGACCTGGGCGCTGCGCTGACCTTGGCCTGCGCGATCCCCTCCCTTCCCTTCCCTCCCCTGCCCTCTCGCCTTGCATGCTGCCCCTAAGCCCAGCCAGCCCTCCCTATCCCAGGAGCTTTAAGCTCCAGTCCCGGGGCCTGGCTCCTGGGCTGGGCCCCTGAGCGCGTGTTCTTCGTCGTCTTGTCGCGTGGCGTGCCGTGGCGTCGGGTGGCGTCGCTCCAGGTCGTCGGGTCGGACGGGGGCCCCTTGGTTGGGCCCCCTACCGCGCGCGCTCCCCGAGGTCCCCCTTGCGCCGCCCGCCGCCGCCCCCCCACCCCACCGCAGCCCACTCTCTCCTCCTCCTCCTCCTCCTCCTCCTCCTCCTCCTCCTCCTCCTCCTCGCGACGCCCCTTCCTCCCCTTCCCTCTTTCCCCCTGAGCTCTCTCCCTGCCGCTTGTCCTAGGTCGCGTGGCTCCCTAGCCTGGGCTCCTCCAGTGGGTCCCGGGGCCCCTCCCACCCAGCCACCCAGACACCCAGCTACCCAGCTTCATGCTGGCCGCTGGCAGCCTTTCCACATGCAGGGCCCTCCTTTGGCCCTGCCTGGGTCCAGGTCCCTCCCTCTCTGTAGGATCTACTCTCCTGGATTGCATAGGAGTGCCATCAGCTGGCCTCTGCAAGGCTCCCTAGGGGAAACACAGCCCTGCCCCTCGCCTGGGCCCCCTTGGCTGCAGGAAGCCTGACACCTGGCAGTGGACCTGGGCGCTGCGCTGACCTTGGCCTGCGCGATCCCCTCCCTTCCCTTCCCTCCCCTGCCCTCTCGCCTTGCATGCTGCCCCTAAGCCCAGCCAGCCCTCCCTATCCCAGGAGCTTTAAGCTCCAGTCCCGGGGCCTGGCTCCTGGGCTGGGCCCCTGAGCGCGTGTTCTTCGTCGTCGTGTCGCGTGGCGTGCCGTGGCGTCGGGTGGCGTCGCTCCAGGTCGTCGGGTCGGACGGGGGCCCCTTGCTTGGGCCCCCTACCGCGCGCGCTCCCCGCGGTCCCCCTTGCGCCGCCCGCCGCCGCCCCCCCACCCCACCGCAGCCCACTCTCTCCTCCTCCTCCTCCTCCTCCTCCTCCTCCTCCTCCTCCTTCTCCTGGCGACGCCCCTTCCTCCCCTTCCCTCTTTCCCCCTGAGCTCTCTCCCTGCCGCTTGTCCTAGGTCGCGTGGCTCCCTAGCCTGGGCTCCTCCAGTGGGTCCCGGGGCCCCTCCCACCCAGCCACCCAGACACCCAGCTACCCAGCTTCATGCTGGCCGCTGGCAGCCTTTCCACACGCAGGGCCCTCCTTTGGCCCTGCCTGGGTCCAGGTCCCTCCCTCTCTGGAGGATCTACTCCCCTGGATTGCAGAGGAGTGCCATCAGCTGGCCTCTGCAAGGCTCCCTAGGGGAAACACAGCCCTGCCCCTCGCCTGGGCCCCCTTGGCTGCAGGAAGCCTGACACCTGGCAGTGGACCTGGGCGCTGCGCTGACCTTGGCCTGCGCGATCCCCTCCCTTCCCTTCCCTCCCCTGCCCTCTCGCCTTGCATGCTGCCCCTAAGCCCAGCCAGCCCTCCCTATCCCAGGAGCTTTAAGCTCCAGTCCCGGGGCCTGGCTCCTGGGCTGGGCCCCTGAGCGCGTGTTCTTCGTCGTCGTGTCGCGTGGCGTGCCGTGGCGTCGGGTGGCGTCGCTCCAGGTCGTCGGGTCGGACGGGGGCCCCTTGCTTGGGCCCCCTACCGCGCGCGCTCCCCGCGGTCCCCCTTGCGCCGCCCGCCGCCGCCCCCCCACCCCACCGCAGCCCACTCTCTCCTCCTCCTCCTCCTCCTCCTCCTCGCGACGCCCCTTCCTCCCCTTCCCTCTTTCCCCCTGAGCTCTCTCCCTGCCGCTTGTCCTAGGTCGCGTGGCTCCCTAGCCTGGGCTCCTCCAGTGGGTCCCGGGGCCCCTCCCACCCAGCCACCCAGACACCCAGCTACCCAGCTTCATGCTGGCCGCTGGCAGCCTTTCCACACGCAGGGCCCTCCTTTGGCCCTGCCTGGGTCCAGGTCCCTCCCTCTCTGGAGGATCTACTCCCCTGGATTGCAGAGGAGTGCCATCAGCTGGCCTCTGCAAGGCTCCCTAGGGGAAACACAGCCCTGCCCCTCGCCTGGGCCCCCTTGGCTGCAGGAAGCCTGACACCTGGCAGTGGACCTGGGCGCTGCGCTGACCTTGGCCTGCGCGATCCCCTCCCTTCCCTTCCCTCCCCTGCCCTCTCGCCTTGCATGCTGCCCCTAAGCCCAGCCAGCCCTCCCTATCCCAGGAGCTTTAAGCTCCAGTCCCGGGGCCTGGCTCCTGGGCTGGGCCCCTGAGCGCGTGTTCTTCGTCGTCGTGTCGCGTGGCGTGCCGTGGCGTCGGGTGGCGTCGCTCCAGGTCGTCGGGTCGGACGGGGGCCCCTTGCTTGGGCCCCCTACCGCGCGCGCTCCCCGCGGTCCCCCTTGCGCCGCCCGCCGCCGCCCCCCCACCCCACCGCAGCCCACTCTCTCCTCCTCCTCCTCCTCCTCCTCCTCCTCCTCCTCCTCCTCCTCCTGGCGACGCCCCTTCCTCCCCTTCCCTCTTTCCCCCTGAGCTCTCTCCCTGCCGCTTGTCCTAGGTCGCGTGGCTCCCTAGCCTGGGCTCCTCCAGTGGGTCCCGGGGCCCCTCCCACCCAGCCACCCAGACACCCAGCTACCCAGCTTCATGCTGGCCGCTGGCAGCCTTTCCACACGCAGGGCCCTCCTTTGGCCCTGCCTGGGTCCAGGTCCCTCCCTCTCTGGAGGATCTACTCCCCTGGATTGCAGAGGAGTGCCATCAGCTGGCCTCTGCAAGGCTCCCTAGGGGAAACACAGCCCTGCCCCTCGCCTGGGCCCCCTTGGCTGCAGGAAGCCTGACACCTGGCAGTGGACCTGGGCGCTGCGCTGACCTTGGCCTGCGCGATCCCCTCCCTTCCCTTCCCTCCCCTGCCCTCTCGCCTTGCATGCTGCCCCTAAGCCCAGCCAGCCCTCCCTATCCCAGGAGCTTTAAGCTCCAGTCCCGGGGCCTGGCTCCTGGGCTGGGCCCCTGAGCGCGTGTTCTTCGTCGTCGTGTCGCGTGGCGTGCCGTGGCGTCGGGTGGCGTCGCTCCAGGTCGTCGGGTCGGACGGGGGCCCCTTGCTTGGGCCCCCTACCGCGCGCGCTCCCCGCGGTCCCCCTTGCGCCGCCCGCCGCCGCCCCCCCACCCCACCGCAGCCCACTCTCTCCTCCTCCTCCTCCTCCTCCTCCTCGCGACGCCCCTTCCTCCCCTTCCCTCTTTCCCCCTGAGCTCTCTCCCTGCCGCTTGTCCTAGGTCGCGTGGCTCCCTAGCCTGGGCTCCTCCAGTGGGTCCCGGGGCCCCTCCCACCCAGCCACCCAGACACCCAGCTACCCAGCTTCATGCTGGCCGCTGGCAGCCTTTCCACACGCAGGGCCCTCCTTTGGCCCTGCCTGGGTCCAGGTCCCTCCCTCTCTGGAGGATCTACTCCCCTGGATTGCAGAGGAGTGCCATCAGCTGGCCTCTGCAAGGCTCCCTAGGGGAAACACAGCCCTGCCCCTCGCCTGGGCCCCCTTGGCTGCAGGAAGCCTGACACCTGGCAGTGGACCTGGGCGCTGCGCTGACCTTGGCCTGCGCGATCCCCTCCCTTCCCTTCCCTCCCCTGCCCTCTCGCCTTGCATGCTGCCCCTAAGCCCAGCCAGCCCTCCCTATCCCAGGAGCTTTAAGCTCCAGTCCCGGGGCCTGGCTCCTGGGCTGGGCCCCTGAGCGCGTGTTCTTCGTCGTCGTGTCGCGTGGCGTGCCGTGGCGTCGGGTGGCGTCGCTCCAGGTCGTCGGGTCGGACGGGGGCCCCTTGCTTGGGCCCCCTACCGCGCGCGCTCCCCGCGGTCCCCCTTGCGCCGCCCGCCGCCGCCCCCCCACCCCACCGCAGCCCACTCTCTCCTCCTCCTCCTCCTCCTCCTCCTCCTCCTCCTCCTCCTCCTCCTGGCGACGCCCCTTCCTCCCCTTCCCTCTTTCCCCCTGAGCTCTCTCCCTGCCGCTTGTCCTAGGTCGCGTGGCTCCCTAGCCTGGGCTCCTCCAGTGGGTCCCGGGGCCCCTCCCACCCAGCCACCCAGACACCCAGCTACCCAGCTTCATGCTGGCCGCTGGCAGCCTTTCCACACGCAGGGCCCTCCTTTGGCCCTGCCTGGGTCCAGGTCCCTCCCTCTCTGGAGGATCTACTCCCCTGGATTGCAGAGGAGTGCCATCAGCTGGCCTCTGCAAGGCTCCCTAGGGGAAACACAGCCCTGCCCCTCGCCTGGGCCCCCTTGGCTGCAGGAAGCCTGACACCTGGCAGTGGACCTGGGCGCTGCGCTGACCTTGGCCTGCGCGATCCCCTCCCTTCCCTTCCCTCCCCTGCCCTCTCGCCTTGCATGCTGCCCCTAAGCCCAGCCAGCCCTCCCTATCCCAGGAGCTTTAAGCTCCAGTCCCGGGGCCTGGCTCCTGGGCTGGGCCCCTGAGCGCGTGTTCTTCGTCGTCGTGTCGCGTGGCGTGCCGTGGCGTCGGGTGGCGTCGCTCCAGGTCGTCGGGTCGGACGGGGGCCCCTTGCTTGGGCCCCCTACCGCGCGCGCTCCCCGCGGTCCCCCTTGCGCCGCCCGCCGCCGCCCCCCCACCCCACCGCAGCCCACTCTCTCCTCCTCCTCCTCCTCCTCCTCCTCCTCCTCCTCCTCCTTCTCCTGGCGACGCCCCTTCCTCCCCTTCCCTCTTTCCCCCTGAGCTCTCTCCCTGCCGCTTGTCCTAGGTCGCGTGGCTCCCTAGCCTGGGCTCCTCCAGTGGGTCCCGGGGCCCCTCCCACCCAGCCACCCAGACACCCAGCTACCCAGCTTCATGCTGGCCGCTGGCAGCCTTTCCACACGCAGGGCCCTCCTTTGGCCCTGCCTGGGTCCAGGTCCCTCCCTCTCTGGAGGATCTACTCCCCTGGATTGCAGAGGAGTGCCATCAGCTGGCCTCTGCAAGGCTCCCTAGGGGAAACACAGCCCTGCCCCTCGCCTGGGCCCCCTTGGCTGCAGGAAGCCTGACACCTGGCAGTGGACCTGGGCGCTGCGCTGACCTTGGCCTGCGCGATCCCCTCCCTTCCCTTCCCTCCCCTGCCCTCTCGCCTTGCATGCTGCCCCTAAGCCCAGCCAGCCCTCCCTATCCCAGGAGCTTTAAGCTCCAGTCCCGGGGCCTGGCTCCTGGGCTGGGCCCCTGAGCGCGTGTTCTTCGTCGTCGTGTCGCGTGGCGTGCCGTGGCGTCGGGTGGCGTCGCTCCAGGTCGTCGGGTCGGACGGGGGCCCCTTGCTTGGGCCCCCTACCGCGCGCGCTCCCCGCGGTCCCCCTTGCGCCGCCCGCCGCCGCCCCCCCACCCCACCGCAGCCCACTCTCTCCTCCTCCTCCTCCTCCTCCTCCTCGCGACGCCCCTTCCTCCCCTTCCCTCTTTCCCCCTGAGCTCTCTCCCTGCCGCTTGTCCTAGGTCGCGTGGCTCCCTAGCCTGGGCTCCTCCAGTGGGTCCCGGGGCCCCTCCCACCCAGCCACCCAGACACCCAGCTACCCAGCTTCATGCTGGCCGCTGGCAGCCTTTCCACACGCAGGGCCCTCCTTTGGCCCTGCCTGGGTCCAGGTCCCTCCCTCTCTGGAGGATCTACTCCCCTGGATTGCAGAGGAGTGCCATCAGCTGGCCTCTGCAAGGCTCCCTAGGGGAAACACAGCCCTGCCCCTCGCCTGGGCCCCCTTGGCTGCAGGAAGCCTGACACCTGGCAGTGGACCTGGGCGCTGCGCTGACCTTGGCCTGCGCGATCCCCTCCCTTCCCTTCCCTCCCCTGCCCTCTCGCCTTGCATGCTGCCCCTAAGCCCAGCCAGCCCTCCCTATCCCAGGAGCTTTAAGCTCCAGTCCCGGGGCCTGGCTCCTGGGCTGGGCCCCTGAGCGCGTGTTCTTCGTCGTCGTGTCGCGTGGCGTGCCGTGGCGTCGGGTGGCGTCGCTCCAGGTCGTCGGGTCGGACGGGGGCCCCTTGCTTGGGCCCCCTACCGCGCGCGCTCCCCGCGGTCCCCCTTGCGCCGCCCGCCGCCGTCCCCCCACCCCACCGCAGCCCACTCTCTCCTCCTCCTCCTCCTCCTCCTCCTCCTCCTCCTCCTCCTCCTCCTGGCGACGCCCCTTCCTCCCCTTCCCTCTTTCCCCCTGAGCTCTCTCCCTGCCGCTTGTCCTAGGTCGCGTGGCTCCCTAGCCTGGGCTCCTCCAGTGGGTCCCGGGGCCCCTCCCACCCAGCCACCCAGACACCCAGCTACCCAGCTTCATGCTGGCCGCTGGCAGCCTTTCCACACGCAGGGCCCTCCTTTGGCCCTGCCTGGGTCCAGGTCCCTCCCTCTCTGGAGGATCTACTCCCCTGGATTGCAGAGGAGTGCCATCAGCTGGCCTCTGCAAGGCTCCCTAGGGGAAACACAGCCCTGCCCCTCGCCTGGGCCCCCTTGGCTGCAGGAAGCCTGACACCTGGCAGTGGACCTGGGCGCTGCGCTGACCTTGGCCTGCGCGATCCCCTCCCTTCCCTTCCCTCCCCTGCCCTCTCGCCTTGCATGCTGCCCCTAAGCCCAGCCAGCCCTCCCTATCCCAGGAGCTTTAAGCTCCAGTCCCGGGGCCTGGCTCCTGGGCTGGGCCCCTGAGCGCGTGTTCTTCGTCGTCGTGTCGCGTGGCGTGCCGTGGCGTCGGGTGGCGTCGCTCCAGGTCGTCGGGTCGGACGGGGGCCCCTTGCTTGGGCCCCCTACCGCGCGCGCTCCCCGCGGTCCCCCTTGCGCCGCCCGCCGCCGCCCCCCCACCCCACCGCAGCCCACTCTCTCCTCCTCCTCCTCCTCCTCCTCCTCCTCCTCCTGGCGACGCCCCTTCCTCCCCTTCCCTCTTTCCCCCTGAGCTCTCTCCCTGCCGCTTGTCCTAGGTCGCGTGGCTCCCTAGCCTGGGCTCCTCCAGTGGGTCCCGGGGCCCCTTCCACCCAGCCACCCAGACACCCAGCTACGAAGCTTCATGCTGGCCGCTGGCAGCCTTTCCACACGCAGGGCCCTCCTTTGGCCCTGCCTGGGTCCAGGTCCCTCCCTCTCTGGAGGATCTACTCCCCTGGATTGCAGAGGAGTGCCATCAGCTGGCCTCTGCAAGGCTCCCTAGGGGAAACACAGCCCTGCCCCTCGCCTGGGCCCCCTTGGCTGCAGGAAGCCTGACACCTGGCAGTGGACCTGGGCGCTGCGCTGACCTTGGCCTGCGCGATCCCCTCCCTTCCCTTCCCTCCCCTGCCCTCTCGCCTTGCATGCTGCCCCTAAGCCCAGCCAGCCCTCCCTATCCCAGGAGCTTTAAGCTCCAGTCCCGGGGCCTGGCTCCTGGGCTGGGCCCCTGAGCGCGTGTTCTTCGTCGTCTTGTCGCGTGGCGTGCCGTGGCGTCGGGTGGCGTCGCTCCAGGTCGTCGGGTCGGACGGGGGCCCCTTGGTTGGGCCCCCTACCGCGCGCGCTCCCCGAGGTCCCCCTTGCGCCGCCCGCCGCCGCCCCCCCACCCCACCGCAGCCCACTCTCTCCTCCTCCTCCTCCTCCTCCTCCTCCTCCTCCTCCTCCTCCTCCTCGCGACGCCCCTTCCTCCCCTTCCCTCTTTCCCCCTGAGCTCTCTCCCTGCCGCTTGTCCTAGGTCGCGTGGCTCCCTAGCCTGGGCTCCTCCAGTGGGTCCCGGGGCCCCTCCCACCCAGCCACCCAGACACCCAGCTACCCAGCTTCATGCTGGCCGCTGGCAGCCTTTCCACATGCAGGGCCCTCCTTTGGCCCTGCCTGGGTCCAGGTCCCTCCCTCTCTGTAGGATCTACTCTCCTGGATTGCATAGGAGTGCCATCAGCTGGCCTCTGCAAGGCTCCCTAGGGGAAACACAGCCCTGCCCCTCGCCTGGGCCCCCTTGGCTGCAGGAAGCCTGACACCTGGCAGTGGACCTGGGCGCTGCGCTGACCTTGGCCTGCGCGATCCCCTCCCTTCCCTTCCCTCCCCTGCCCTCTCGCCTTGCATGCTGCCCCTAAGCCCAGCCAGCCCTCCCTATCCCAGGAGCTTTAAGCTCCAGTCCCGGGGCCTGGCTCCTGGGCTGGGCCCCTGAGCGCGTGTTCTTCGTCGTCGTGTCGCGTGGCGTGCCGTGGCGTCGGGTGGCGTCGCTCCAGGTCGTCGGGTCGGACGGGGGCCCCTTGCTTGGGCCCCCTACCGCGCGCGCTCCCCGCGGTCCCCCTTGCGCCGCCCGCCGCCGCCCCCCCACCCCACCGCAGCCCACTCTCTCCTCCTCCTCCTCCTCCTCCTCCTCCTCCTCCTCCTCCTCCTCCTGGTGACGCCCCTTCCTCCCCTTCCCTCTTTCCCCCTGAGCTCTCTCCCTGCCGCTTGTCCTAGGTCGCGTGGCTCCCTAGCCTGGGCTCCTCCAGTGGGTCCCGGGGCCCCTCCCACCCAGCCACCCAGACACCCAGCTACCCAGCTTCATGCTGGCCGCTGGCAGCCTTTCCACACGCAGGGCCCTCCTTTGGCCCTGCCTGGGTCCAGGTCCCTCCCTCTCTGTAGGATCTACTCCCCTGGATTGCAGAGGAGTGCCATCAGCTGGCCTCTGCAAGGCTCCCTAGGGGAAACACAGCCCTGCCCCTCGCCTGGGCCCCCTTGGCTGCAGGAAGCCTGACACCTGGCAGTGGACCTGGGCGCTGCGCTGACCTTGGCCTGCGCGATCCCCTCCCTTCCCTTCCCTCCCCTGCCCTCTCGCCTTGCATGCTGCCCCTAAGCCCAGCCAGCCCTCCCTATCCCAGGAGCTTTAAGCTCCAGTCCCGGGGCCTGGCTCCTGGGCTGGGCCCCTGAGCGCGTGTTCTTCGTCGTCGTGTCGCGTGGCGTGCCGTGGCGTCGGGTGGCGTCGCTCCAGGTCGTCGGGTCGGACGGGGGCCCCTTGCTTGGGCCCCCTACCGCGCGCGCTCCCCGCGGTCCCCCTTGCGCCGCCCGCCGCCGCCCCCCCACCCCACCGCAGCCCACTCTCTCCTCCTCCTCCTCCTCCTCCTCCTCCTCCTCCTGGCGACGCCCCTTCCTCCCCTTCCCTCTTTCCCCCTGAGCTCTCTCCCTGCCGCTTGTCCTAGGTCGCGTGGCTCCCTAGCCTGGGCTCCTCCAGTGGGTCCCGGGGCCCC
The DNA here is from genome assembly GCF_964194105.1 of Spermophilus citellus. Taxonomy (NCBI): domain Eukaryota; kingdom Metazoa; phylum Chordata; class Mammalia; order Rodentia; family Sciuridae; genus Spermophilus; species Spermophilus citellus. The sequence goes on from NC_138188.1 coordinate 79,265,713, forward strand.
TCCCACCCAGCCACCCAGACACCCAGCTACCCAGCTTCATGCTGGCCGCTGGCAGCCTTTCCACACGCAGGGCCCTCCTTTGGCCCTGCCTGGGTCCAGGTCCCTCCCTCTCTGGAGGATCTACTCCCCTGGATTGCAGAGGAGTGCCATCAGCTGGCCTCTGCAAGGCTCCCTAGGGGAAACACAGCCCTGCCCCTCGCCTGGGCCCCCTTGGCTGCAGGAAGCCTGACACCTGGCAGTGGACCTGGGCGCTGCGCTGACCTTGGCCTGCGCGATCCCCTCCCTTCCCTTCCCTCCCCTGCCCTCTCGCCTTGCATGCTGCCCCTAAGCCCAGCCAGCCCTCCCTATCCCAGGAGCTTTAAGCTCCAGTCCCGGGGCCTGGCTCCTGGGCTGGGCCCCTGAGCGCGTGTTCTTCGTCGTCGTGTCGCGTGGCGTGCCGTGGCGTCGGGTGGCGTCGCTCCAGGTCGTCGGGTCGGACGGGGGCCCCTTGCTTGGGCCCCCTACCGCGCGCGCTCCCCGCGGTCCCCCTTGCGCCGCCCGCCGCCGCCCCCCCACCCCACCGCAGCCCACTCTCTCCTCCTCCTCCTCCTCCTCCTCCTCCTCCTCCTCCTCCTCCTCCTGGCGACGCCCCTTCCTCCCCTTCCCTCTTTCCCCCTGAGCTCTCTCCCTGCCGCTTGTCCTAGGTCGCGTGGCTCCCTAGCCTGGGCTCCTCCAGTGGGTCCCGGGGCCCCTCCCACCCAGCCACCCAGACACCCAGCTACCCAGCTTCATGCTGGCCGCTGGCAGCCTTTCCACACGCAGGGCCCTCCTTTGGCCCTGCCTGGGTCCAGGTCCCTCCCTCTCTGGAGGATCTACTCCCCTGGATTGCAGAGGAGTGCCATCAGCTGGCCTCTGCAAGGCTCCCTAGGGGAAACACAGCCCTGCCCCTCGCCTGGGCCCCCTTGGCTGCAGGAAGCCTGACACCTGGCAGTGGACCTGGGCGCTGCGCTGACCTTGGCCTGCGCGATCCCCTCCCTTCCCTTCCCTCCCCTGCCCTCTCGCCTTGCATGCTGCCCCTAAGCCCAGCCAGCCCTCCCTATCCCAGGAGCTTTAAGCTCCAGTCCCGGGGCCTGGCTCCTGGGCTGGGCCCCTGAGCGCGTGTTCTTCGTCGTCGTGTCGCGTGGCGTGCCGTGGCGTCGGGTGGCGTCGCTCCAGGTCGTCGGGTCGGACGGGGGCCCCTTGCTTGGGCCCCCTACCGCGGCGCTCCCCGCGGTCCCCCTTGCGCCGCCCGCCGCCGCCCCCCCACCCCACCGCAGCCCACTCTCTCCTCCTCCTCCTCCTCCTCCTCCTCGCGACGCCCCTTCCTCCCCTTCCCTCTTTCCCCCTGAGCTCTCTCCCTGCCGCTTGTCCTAGGTCGCGTGGCTCCCTAGCCTGGGCTCCTCCAGTGGGTCCCGGGGCCCCTCCCACCCAGCCACCCAGACACCCAGCTACCCAGCTTCATGCTGGCCGCTGGCAGCCTTTCCACACGCAGGGCCCTCCTTTGGCCCTGCCTGGGTCCAGGTCCCTCCCTCTCTGGAGGATCTACTCCCCTGGATTGCAGAGGAGTGCCATCAGCTGGCCTCTGCAAGGCTCCCTAGGGGAAACACAGCCCTGCCCCTCGCCTGGGCCCCCTTGGCTGCAGGAAGCCTGACACCTGGCAGTGGACCTGGGCGCTGCGCTGACCTTGGCCTGCGCGATCCCCTCCCTTCCCTTCCCTCCCCTGCCCTCTCGCCTTGCATGCTGCCCCTAAGCCCAGCCAGCCCTCCCTATCCCAGGAGCTTTAAGCTCCAGTCCCGGGGCCTGGCTCCTGGGCTGGGCCCCTGAGCGCGTGTTCTTCGTCGTCGTGTCGCGTGGCGTGCCGTGGCGTCGGGTGGCGTCGCTCCAGGTCGTCGGGTCGGACGGGGGCCCCTTGCTTGGGCCCCCTACCGCGCGCGCTCCCCGCGGTCCCCCTTGCGCCGCCCGCCGCCGCCCCCCCACCCCACCGCAGCCCACTCTCTCCTCCTCCTCCTCCTCCTCCTCCTCCTCCTCCTCCTCCTGGCGAAGCCCCTTCCTCCCCTTCCCTCTTTCCCCCTGAGCTCTCTCCCTGCCGCTTGTCCTAGGTCGCGTGGCTCCCTAGCCTGGGCTCCTCCAGAGGGTCCCGGGGCCCCTCCCACCCAGCCACACAGACACCCAGCTACCCAGCTTCATGCTGGCCGCTGGCAGCCTTTCCACACGCAGGGCCCTCCTTTGGCCCTGCTTGGGTCCAGGTCCCTCCCTCTCTGGAGGATCTACTCCCCTGGATTGCAGAGGAGTGCCATCAGCTGGCCTCTGCGCCCTGAAGGCTCCCTAGGGGAAACACAGCCCTGCCCCTCGCCTGGGCCCCCTTGGCTGCAGGAAGCCTGACACCTGGCAGTGGACCTGGGCGCTGCGCTGACCTTGGCCTGCGCGATCCCCTCCCTTCCCTTCCCTCCCCTGCCCTCTCGCCTTGCATGCTGCCCCTAAGCCCAGCCAGCCCTCCCTATCCCAGGAGCTTTAAGCTCCAGTCCCGGGGCCTGGCTCCTGGGCTGGGCCCCTGAGCGCGTGTTCTTCGTCGTCGTGTCGCGTGGCGTGCCGTGGCGTCGGGTGGCGTCGCTCCAGGTCGTCGGGTCGGACGGGGGCCCCTTGCTTGGGCCCCCTACCGCGCGCGCTCCCCGCGGTCCCCCTTGCGCCGCCCGCCGCCGCCCCCCCACCCCACCGCAGCCCACTCTCTCCTCCTCCTCCTCCTCCTCCTCCTCCTCCTCCTCCTGGCGAAGCCCCTTCCTCCCCTTCCCTCTTTCCCCCTGAGCTCTCTCCCTGCCGCTTGTCCTAGGTCGCGTGGCTCCCTAGCCTGGGCTCCTCCAGTGGGTCCCGGGGCCCCTCCCACCCAGCCACCCAGACACCCACACCCAGCTTCATGCTGGCCGCTGGCAGCCTTTCCACACGCAGGGCCCTCCTTTGGCCCTGCTTGGGTCCAGGTCCCTCCCTCTCTGGAGGATCTACTCCCCTGGATTGCAGAGGAGTGCCATCAGCTGGCCTCTGCAAGGCTCCCTAGGGGAAACACAGCCCTGCCCCTCGCCTGGGCCCCCTTGGCTGCAGGAAGCCTGACACCTGGCAGTGGACCTGGGCGCTGCGCTGACCTTGGCCTGCGCGATCCCCTCCCTTCCCTTCCCTCCCCTGCCCTCTCGCCTTGCATGCTGCCCCTAAGCCCAGCCAGCCCTCCCTATCCCAGGAGCTTTAAGCTCCAGTCCCGGGGCCTGGCTCCTGGGCTGGGCCCCTGAGCGCGTGTTCTTCGTCGTCGTGTCGCGTGGCGTGCCGTGGCGTCGGGTGGCGTCGCTCCAGGTCGTCGGGTCGGACGGGGGCCCCTTGCTTGGGCCCCCTACCGCGCGCGCTCCCCGCGGTCCCCCTTGCGCCGCCCGCCGCCGCCCCCCCACCCCACCGCAGCCCACTCTCTCCTCCTCCTCCTCCTCCTCCTCCTCCTCCTCCTCGCGACGCCCCTTCCTCCCCTTCCCTCTTTCCCCCTGAGCTCTCTCCCTGCCGCTTGTCCTAGGTCGCGTGGCTCCCTAGCCTGGGCTCCTCCAGTGGGTCCAGGGGCCCCTCCCACCCAGCCACCCAGACACCCAGCTACCCAGCTTCATGCTGGCCGCTGGCAGCCTTTCCACACGCAGGGCCCTCCTTTGGCCCTGCCTGGGTCCAGGTCCCTCCCTCTCTGGAGGATCTACTCCCCTGGATTGCAGAGGAGTGCCATCAGCTGGCCTCTGCAAGGCTCCCTAGGGGAAACACAGCCCTGCCCCTCGCCTGGGCCCCCTTGGCTGCAGGAAGCCTGACACCTGGCAGTGGACCTGGGCGCTGCGCTGACCTTGGCCTGCGCGATCCCCTCCCTTCCCTTCCCTCCCCTGCCCTCTCGCCTTGCATGCTGCCCCTAAGCCCAGCCAGCCCTCCCTATCCCAGGAGCTTTAAGCTCCAGTCCCGGGGCCTGGCTCCTGGGCTGGGCCCCTGAGCGCGTGTTCTTCGTCGTCGTGTCGCGTGGCGTGCCGTGGCGTCGGGTGGCGTCGCTCCAGGTCGTCGGGTCGGACGGGGGCCCCTTGCTTGGGCCCCCTACCGCGCGCGCTCCCCGCGGTCCCCCTTGCGCCGCCCGCCGCCGCCCCCCCACCCCACCGCAGCCCACTCTCTCCTCCTCCTCCTCCTCCTCCTCCTCCTCCTCCTCCTGGCGAAGCCCCTTCCTCCCCTTCCCTCTTTCCCCCTGAGCTCTCTCCCTGCCGCTTGTCCTAGGTCGCGTGGCTCCCTAGCCTGGGCTCCTCCAGTGGGTCCCGGGGCCCCTCCCACCCAGCCACCCAGACACCCACACCCAGCTTCATGCTGGCCGCTGGCAGCCTTTCCACACGCAGGGCCCTCCTTTGGCCCTGCTTGGGTCCAGGTCCCTCCCTCTCTGGAGGATCTACTCCCCTGGATTGCAGAGGAGTGCCATCAGCTGGCCTCTGCGCCCTGAAGACTCCCAGGGGAAACACAGCCCTGCCCCTCGTCTGGGCCCCCTTGGCTGCAGGAAGCCTGACACCTGGCAGTGGACCTGGGCGCTGCGCTGACCTTGGCCTGCGCGATCCCCTCCCTTCCCTTCCCTCCCCTGCCCTCTCGCCTTGCATGCTGCCCCTAAGCCCAGCCAGCCCTCCCTATCCCAGGAGCTTTAAGCTCCAGTCCCGGGGCCTGGCTCCTGGGCTGGGCCCCTGAGCGCGTGTTCTTCGTCGTCGTGTCGCGTGGCGTGCCGTGGCGTCGGGTGGCGTCGCTCCAGGTCGTCAGGTCGGACGGGGGCCCCTTGCTTGGGCCCCCTACCGCGCGCGCTCCCCGCGGTCCCCCTTGCGCCGCCCGCCGCCGCCCCCCCACCCCACCGCAGCCCACTCTCTCCTCCTCCTCCTCCTCCTCCTCCTCCTCCTCCTCCTCGCGACGCCCCTTCCTCCCCTTCCCTCTTTCCCCCTGAGCTCTCTCCCTGCCGCTTGTCCTAGGTCGCGTGGCTCCCTAGCCTGGGCTCCTCCAGTGGGTCCAGGGGCCCCTCCCACCCAGCCACCCAGACACCCAGCTACCCAGCTTCATGCTGGCCGCTGGCAGCCTTTCCACACGCAGGGCCCTCCTTTGGCCCTGCCTGGGTCCAGGTCCCTCCCTCTCTGGAGGATCTACTCCCCTGGATTGCAGAGGAGTGCCATCAGCTGGCCTCTGCAAGGCTCCCTAGGGGAAACACAGCCCTGCCCCTCGCCTGGGCCCCCTTGGCTGCAGGAAGCCTGACACCTGGCAGTGGACCTGGGCGCTGCGCTGACCTTGGCCTGCGCGATCCCCTCCCTTCCCTTCCCTCCCCTGCCCTCTCGCCTTGCATGCTGCCCCTAAGCCCAGCCAGCCCTCCCTATCCCAGGAGCTTTAAGCTCCAGTCCCGGGGCCTGGCTCCTGGGCTGGGCCCCTGAGCGCGTGTTCTTTGTCGTCGTGTCGCGTGGCGTGCCGTGGCGTCGGGTGGCGTCGCTCCAGGTCGTCGGGTCGGACGGGGGCCCCTTGCTTGGGCCCCCTACCGCGCGCGCTCCCCGCGGTCCCCCTTGCGCCGCCCGCCGCCGCCCCCCCACCCCACCGCAGCCCACTCTCTCCTCCTCCTCCTCCTCCTCCTCCTCCTCCTCCTCCTCCTGGCGAAGCCCCTTCCTCCCCTTCCCTCTTTCCCCCTGAGCTCTCTCCCTGCCGCTTGTCCTAGGTCGCGTGGCTCCCTAGCCTGGGCTCCTCCAGTGGGTCCCGGGGCCCCTCCCACCCAGCCACCCAGACACCCACACCCAGCTTCATGCTGGCCGCTGGCAGCCTTTCCACACGCAGGGCCCTCCTTTGGCCCTGCTTGGGTCCAGGTCCCTCCCTCTCTGGAGGATCTACTCCCCTGGATTGCAGAGGAGTGCCATCAGCTGGCCTCTGCGCCCTGAAGACTCCCAGGGGAAACACAGCCCTGCCCCTCGTCTGGGCCCCCTTGGCTGCAGGAAGCCTGACACCTGGCAGTGGACCTGGGCGCTGCGCTGACCTTGGCCTGCGCGATCCCCTCCCTTCCCTTCCCTCCCCTGCCCTCTCGCCTTGCATGCTGCCCCTAAGCCCAGCCAGCCCTCCCTATCCCAGGAGCTTTAAGCTCCAGTCCCGGGGCCTGGCTCCTGGGCTGGGCCCCTGAGCGCGTGTTCTTCGTCGTCGTGTCGCGTGGCGTGCCGTGGCGTCGGGTGGCGTCGCTCCAGGTCGTCGGGTCGGACGGGGGCCCCTTGCTTGGGCCCCCTACCGCGCGCGCTCCCCGCGGTCCCCCTTGCGCCGCCCGCCGCCGCCCCCCCACCCCACCGCAGCCCACTCTCTCCTCCTCCTCCTCCTCCTCCTCCTCCTCCTCCTCGCGACGCCCCTTCCTCCCCTTCCCTCTTTCCCCCTGAGCTCTCTCCCTGCCGCTTGTCCTAGGTCGCGTGGCTCCCTAGCCTGGGCTCCTCCAGTGGGTCCCGGGGCCCCTCCCACCCAGCCACCCAGACACCCAGCTACCCAGCTTCATGCTGGCCGCTGGCAGCCTTTCCACACGCAGGGCCCTCCTTTGGCCCTGCCTGGGTCCAGGTCCCTCCCTCTCTGGAGGATCTACTCCCCTGGATTGCAGAGGAGTGCCATCAGCTGGCCTCTGCAAGGCTCCCTAGGGGAAACACAGCCCTGCCCCTCGCCTGGGCCCCCTTGGCTGCAGGAAGCCTGACACCTGGCAGTGGACCTGGGCGCTGCGCTGACCTTGGCCTGCGCGATCCCCTCCCTTCCCTTCCCTCCCCTGCCCTCTCGCCTTGCATGCTGCCCCTAAGCCCAGCCAGCCCTCCCTATCCCAGGAGCTTTAAGCTCCAGTCCCGGGGCCTGGCTCCTGGGCTGGGCCCCTGAGCGCGTGTTCTTCGTCGTCGTGTCGCGTGGCGTGCCGTGGCGTCGGGTGGCGTCGCTCCAGGTCGTCGGGTCGGACGGGGGCCCCTTGCTTGGGCCCCCTACCGCGCGCGCTCCCCGCGGTCCCCCTTGCGCCGCCCGCCGCCGCCCCCCCACCCCACCGCAGCCCACTCTCTCCTCCTCCTCCCTCCTCCTCCTCCTCCTCCTCCTCCTCCTGGCGACGCCCCTTCCTCCCCTTCCCTCTTTCCCCCTGAGCTCTCTCCCTGCCGCTTGTCCTAGGTCGCGTGGCTCCCTAGCCTGGGCTCCTCCAGTGGGTCCTGGGGCCCCTCCCACCCAGCCACCCAGACACCCAGCTACCCAGCTTCATGCTGGCCGCTGGCAGCCTTTCCACACGCAGGGCCCTCCTTTGGCCCTGCCTGGGTCCAGGTCCCTCCCTCTCTGGAGGATCTACTCCCCTGGATTGCAGAGGAGTGCCATCAGCTGGCCTCTGCAAGGCTCCCTAGGGGAAACACAGCCCTGCCCCTCGCCTGGGCCCCCTTGGCTGCAGGAAGCCTGACACCTGGCAGTGGACCTGGGCGCTGCGCTGACCTTGGCCTGCGCGATCCCCTCCCTTCCCTTCCCTCCCCTGCCCTCTCGCCTTGCATGCTGCCCCTAAGCCCAGCCAGCCCTCCCTATCCCAGGAGCTTTAAGCTCCAGTCCCGGGGCCTGGCTCCTGGGCTGGGCCCCTGAGCGCGTGTTCTTCGTCGTCGTGTCGCGTGGCGTGCCGTGGCGTCGGGTGGCGTCGCTCCAGGTCGTCGGGTCGGACGGGGGCCCCTTGCTTGGGCCCCCTACCACGCGCGCTCCCCGGGGTCCCCCTTGCGCCGCCCGCCGCCGCCCCCCCACCCCACCGCAGCCCACTCTCTCCTCCTCCTCCTCCTCCTCCTCCTCCTCCTCCTCCTCCTCCTGGCGACGCCCCTTCCTCCCCTTCCCTCTTTCCCCCTGAGCTCTCTCCCTGCCGCTTGTCCTAGGTCGCGTGGCTCCCTAGCCTGGGCTCCTCCAGTGGGTCCCGGGGCCCCTCCCACCCAGCCACCCAGACACCCAGCTACCCAGCTTCATGCTGGCCGCTGGCAGCCTTTCCACACGCAGGGCCCTCCTTTGGCCCTGCCTGGGTCCAGGTCCCTCCCTCTCTGGAGGATCTACTCCCCTGGATTGCAGAGGAGTGCCATCAGCTGGCCTCTGCAAGGCTCCCTAGGGGAAACACAGCCCTGCCCCTCGCCTGGGCCCCCTTGGCTGCAGGAAGCCTGACACCTGGCAGTGGACCTGGGCGCTGCGCTGACCTTGGCCTGCGCGATCCCCTCCCTTCCCTTCCCTCCCCTGCCCTCTCGCCTTGCATGCTGCCCCTAAGCCCAGCCAGCCCTCCCTATCCCAGGAGCTTTAAGCTCCAGTCCCGGGGCCTGGCTCCTGGGCTGGGCCCCTGAGCGCGTGTTCTTCGTCGTCGTGTCGCGTGGCGTGCCGTGGCGTCGGGTGGCGTCGCTCCAGGTCGTCCGGTCGGACGGGGGCCCCTTGCTTGGGCCCCCTACCGCGCGCGCTCCCCGCGGTCCCCCTTGCGCCGCCCGCCGCCTCCCCCCCACCCCACCGCAGCCCACTCTCTCCTCCTCCTCCTCCTCCTCCTCCTCCTCCTCCTCCTCCTCCTGGCGACGCCCCTTCCTCCCCTTCCCTCTTTCCCCCTGAGCTCTCTCCCTGCCGCTTGTCCTAGGTCACGTGGCTCCCTAGCCTGGGCTCCTCCAGTGGGTCCCGGGGCCCCTCCCACCCAGCCACCCAGACACCCAGCTACCCAGCTTCATGCTGGCCGCTGGCAGCCTTTCCACACGCAGGGCCCTCCTTTGGCCCTGCCTGGGTCCAGGTCCCTCCCTCTCTGGAGGATCTACTCCCCTGGATTGCAGAGGAGTGCCATCAGCTGGCCTCTGCAAGGCTCCCTAGGGGAAACACAGCCCTGCCCCTCGCCTGGGCCCCCTTGGCTGCAGGAAGCCTGACACCTGGCAGTGGACCTGGGCGCTGCGCTGACCTTGGCCTGCGCGATCCCCTCCCTTCCCTTCCCTCCCCTGCCCTCTCGCCTTGCATGCTGCCCCTAAGCCCAGCCAGCCCTCCCTATCCCAGGAGCTTTAAGCTCCAGTCCCGGGGCCTGGCTCCTGGGCTGGGCCCCTGAGCGCGTGTTCTTCGTCGTCGTGTCGCGTGGCGTGCCGTGGCGTCGGGTGGCGTCGCTCCAGGTCGTCGGGTCGGACGGGGGCCCCTTGCTTGGGCCCCCTACCGCGCGCGCTCCCCGGCGGTCCCCCTTGCGCCGCCCGCCGCCGCCCCCCCACCCCACCGCAGCCCACTCTCTCCTCCTCCTCCTCCTCCTCCTCCTCCTCCTCCTCCTCCTCCTCCTGGCGACGCCCCTTCCTCCCCTTCCCTCTTTCCCCCTGAGCTCTCTCCCTGCCGCTTGTCCTAGGTCGCGTGGCTCCCTAGCCTGGGCTCCTCCAGTGGGTCCCGGGGCCCCTCCCACCCAGCCACCCAGACACCCAGCTACCCAGCTTCATGCTGGCCGCTGGCAGCCTTTCCACACGCAGGGCCCTCCTTTGGCCCTGCCTGGGTCCAGGTCCCTCCCTCTCTGGAGGATCTACTCCCCTGGATTGCAGAGGAGTGCCATCAGCTGGCCTCTGCAAGGCTCCCTAGGGGAAACACAGCCCTGCCCCTCGCCTGGGCCCCCTTGGCTGCAGGAAGCCTGACACCTGGCAGTGGACCTGGGCGCTGCGCTGACCTTGGCCTGCGCGATCCCCTCCCTTCCCTTCCCTCCCCTGCCCTCTCGCCTTGCATGCTGCCCCTAAGCCCAGCCAGCCCTCCCTATCCCAGGAGCTTTAAGCTCCAGTCCCGGGGCCTGGCTCCTGGGCTGGGCCCCTGAGCGCGTGTTCTTCGTCGTCGTGTCGCGTGGCGTGCCGTGGCGTCGGGTGGCGTCGCTCCAGGTCGTCGGGTCGGACGGGGGCCCCTTGCTTGGGCCCCCTACCGCGCGCGCTCCCCGCGGTCCCCCTTGCGCCGCCCGCCGCCGCCCCCCCACCCCACCGCAGCCCACTCTCTCCTCCTCCTCCTCCTCCTCCTCCTCCTCCTCCTCCTCCTGGCGACGCCCCTTCCTCCCCTTCCCTCTTTCCCCCTGAGCTCTCTCCCTGCCGCTTGTCCTAGGTCGCGTGGCTCCCTAGCCTGGGCTCCTCCAGTGGGTCCCGGGGCCCCTCCCACCCAGCCACCCAGACACCCAGCTACCCAGCTTCATGCTGGCCGCTGGCAGCCTTTCCACACGCAGGGCCCTCCTTTGGCCCTGCCTGGGTCCAGGTCCCTCCCTCTCTGGAGGATCTACTCCCCTGGATTGCAGAGGAGTGCCATCAGCTGGCCTCTGCAAGGCTCCCTAGGGGAAACACAGCCCTGCCCCTCGCCTGGGCCCCCTTGGCTGCAGGAAGCCTGACACCTGGCAGTGGACCTGGGCGCTGCGCTGACCTTGGCCTGCGCGATCCCCTCCCTTCCCTTCCCTCCCCTGCCCTCTCGCCTTGCATGCTGCCCCTAAGCCCAGCCAGCCCTCCCTATCCCAGGAGCTTTAAGCTCCAGTCCCGGGGCCTGGCTCCTGGGCTGGGCCCCTGAGCGCGTGTTCTTCGTCGTCGTGTCGCGTGGCGTGCCGTGGCGTCGGGTGGCGTCGCTCCAGGTCGTCGGGTCGGACGGGGGCCCCTTGCTTGGGCCCCCTACCGCGCGCGCTCCCCGGCGGTCCCCCTTGCGCCGCCCGCCGCCGCCCCCCCACCCCACCGCAGCCCACTCTCTCCTCCTCCTCCTCCTCCTCCTCCTCCTCCTCCTCCTCCTCCTCCTGGCGACGCCCCTTCCTCCCCTTCCCTCTTTCCCCCTGAGCTCTCTCCCTGCCGCTTGTCCTAGGTCGCGTGGCTCCCTAGCCTGGGCTCCTCCAGTGGGTCCCGGGGCCCCTCCCACCCAGCCACCCAGACACCCAGCTACCCAGCTTCATGCTGGCCGCTGGCAGCCTTTCCACACGCAGGGCCCTCCTTTGGCCCTGCCTGGGTCCAGGTCCCTCCCTCTCTGGAGGATCTACTCCCCTGGATTGCAGAGGAGTGCCATCAGCTGGCCTCTGCAAGGCTCCCTAGGGGAAACACAGCCCTGCCCCTCGCCTGGGCCCCCTTGGCTGCAGGAAGCCTGACACCTGGCAGTGGACCTGGGCGCTGCGCTGACCTTGGCCTGCGCGATCCCCTCCCTTCCCTTCCCTCCCCTGCCCTCTCGCCTTGCATGCTGCCCCTAAGCCCAGCCAGCCCTCCCTATCCCAGGAGCTTTAAGCTCCAGTCCCGGGGCCTGGCTCCTGGGCTGGGCCCCTGAGCGCGTGTTCTTCGTCGTCGTGTCGCGTGGCGTGCCGTGGCGTCGGGTGGCGTCGCTCCAGGTCGTCGGGTCGGACGGGGGCCCCTTGCTTGGGCCCCCTACCGCGCGCGCTCCCCGCGGTCCCCCTTGCGCCGCCCGCCGCCGCCCCCCCACCCCACCGCAGCCCACTCTCTCCTCCTCCTCCTCCTCCTCCTCCTCCTCCTCCTCCTCGCGACGCCCCTTCCTCCCCTTCCCTCTTTCCCCCTGAGCTCTCTCCCTGCCGCTTGTCCTAGGTCGCGTGGCTCCCTAGCCTGGGCTCCTCCAGTGGGTCCCGGGGCCCCTCCCACCCAGCCACCCAGACACCCAGCTACCCAGCTTCATGCTGGCCGCTGGCAGCCTTTCCACACGCAGGGCCCTCCTTTGGCCCTGCCTGGGTCCAGGTCCCTCCCTCTCTGGAGGATCTACTCCCCTGGATTGCAGAGGAGTGCCATCAGCTGGCCTCTGCAAGGCTCCTAGGGGAAACACAGCCCTGCCCCTCGCCTGGGCCCCCTTGGCTGCAGGAAGCCTGACACCTGGCAGTGGACCTGGGCGCTGCGCTGACCTTGGCCTGCGCGATCCCCTCCCTTCCCTTCCCTCCCCTGCCCTCTCGCCTTGCATGCTGCCCCTAAGCCCAGCCAGCCCTCCCTATCCCAGGAGCTTTAAGCTCCAGTCCCGGGGCCTGGCTCCTGGGCTGGGCCCCTGAGCGCGTGTTCTTCGTCGTCGTGTCGCGTGGCGTGCCGTGGCGTCGGGTGGCGTCGCTCCAGGTCGTCGGGTCGGACGGGGGCCCCTTGCTTGGGCCCCCTACCGCGCGCGCTCCCCGGCGGTCCCCCTTGCGCCGCCCGCCGCCGCCCCCCCACCCCACCGCAGCCCACTCTCTCCTCCTCCTCCTCCTCCTCCTCCTCCTCCTCCTCCTCCTCCTCCTGGCGACGCCCCTTCCTCCCCTTCCCTCTTTCCCCCTGAGCTCTCTCCCTGCCGCTTGTCCTAGGTCGCGTGGCTCCCTAGCCTGGGCTCCTCCAGTGGGTCCCGGGGCCCCTCCCACCCAGCCACCCAGACACCCAGCTACCCAGCTTCATGCTGGCCGCTGGCAGCCTTTCCACACGCAGGGCCCTCCTTTGGCCCTGCTTGGGTCCAGGTCCCTCCCTCTCTGGAGGATCTACTCCCCTGGATTGCAGAGGAGTGCCATCAGCTGGCCTCTGCGCCCTGAAGGCTCCCTAGGGGAAACACAGCCCTGCCCCTCGCCTGGGCCCCCTTGGCTGCAGGAAGCCTGACACCTGGCAGTGGACCTGGGCGCTGCGCTGACCTTGGCCTGCGCGATCCCCTCCCTTCCCTTCCCTCCCCTGCCCTCTCGCCTTGCATGCTGCCCCTAAGCCCAGCCAGCCCTCCCTATCCCAGGAGCTTTAAGCTCCAGTCCCGGGGCCTGGCTCCTGGGCTGGGCCCCTGAGCGCGTGTTCTTCGTCGTCGTGTCGCGTGGCGTGCCGTGGCGTCGGGTGGCGTCGCTCCAGGTCGTCGGGTCGGACGGGGGCCCCTTGCTTGGGCCCCCTACCGCGCGCGCTCCCCGCGGTCCCCCTTGCGCCGCCCGCCGCCGCCCCCCCACCCCACCGCAGCCCACTCTCTCCTCCTCCTCCTCCTCCTCCTCCTCCTCCTCCTCCTCCTGGCGAAGCCCCTTCCTCCCCTTCCCTCTTTCCCCCTGAGCTCTCTCCCTGCCGCTTGTCCTAGGTCGCGTGGCTCCCTAGCCTGGGCTCCTCCAGTGGGTCCCGGGGCCCCTCCCACCCAGCCACCCAGACACCCACACCCAGCTTCATGCTGGCCGCTGGCAGCCTTTCCACACGCAGGGCCCTCCTTTGGCCCTGCTTGGGTCCAGGTCCCTCCCTCTCTGGAGGATCTACTCCCCTGGATTGCAGAGGAGTGCCATCAGCTGGCCTCTGCGCCCTGAAGACTCCCAGGGGAAACACAGCCCTGCCCCTCGCCTGGGCCCCCTTGGCTGCAGGAAGCCTGACACCTGGCAGTGGACCTGGGCGCTGCGCTGACCTTGGCCTGCGCGATCCCCTCCCTTCCCTTCCCTCCCCTGCCCTCTCGCCTTGCATGCTGCCCCTAAGCCCAGCCAGCCCTCCCTATCCCAGGAGCTTTAAGCTCCAGTCCCGGGGCCTGGCTCCTGGGCTGGGCCCCTGAGCGCGTGTTCTTCGTCGTCGTGTCGCGTGGCGTGCCGTGGCGTCGGGTGGCGTCGCTCCAGGTCGTCAGGTCGGACGGGGGCCCCTTGCTTGGGCCCCCTACCGCGCGCGCTCCCCGCGGTCCCCCTTGCGCCGCCCGCCGCCGCCCCCCCACCCCACCGCAGCCCACTCTCTCCTCCTCCTCCTCCTCCTCCTCCTCCTCCTCCTCGCGACGCCCCTTCCTCCCCTTCCCTCTTTCCCCCTGAGCTCTCTCCCTGCCGCTTGTCCTAGGTCGCGTGGCTCCCTAGCCTGGGCTCCTCCAGTGGGTCCAGGGGCCCCTCCCACCCAGCCACCCAGACACCCAGCTACCCAGCTTCATGCTGGCCGCTGGCAGCCTTTCCACACGCAGGGCCCTCCTTTGGCCCTGCCTGGGTCCAGGTCCCTCCCTCTCTGGAGGATCTACTCCCCTGGATTGCAGAGGAGTGCCATCAGCTGGCCTCTGCAAGGCTCCCTAGGGGAAACACAGCCCTGCCCCTCGCCTGGGCCCCCTTGGCTGCAGGAAGCCTGACACCTGGCAGTGGACCTGGGCGCTGCGCTGACCTTGGCCTGCGCGATCCCCTCCCTTCCCTTCCCTCCCCTGCCCTCTCGCCTTGCATGCTGCCCCTAAGCCCAGCCAGCCCTCCCTATCCCAGGAGCTTTAAGCTCCAGTCCCGGGGCCTGGCTCCTGGGCTGGGCCCCTGAGCGCGTGTTCTTCGTCGTCGTGTCGCGTGGCGTGCCGTGGCGTCGGGTGGCGTCGCTCCAGGTCGTCGGGTCGGACGGGGGCCCCTTGCTTGGGCCCCCTACCGCGCGCGCTCCCCGCGGTCCCCCTTGCGCCGCCCGCCGCCGCCCCCCCACCCCACCGCAGCCCACTCTCTCCTCCTCCTCCTCCTCCTCCTCCTCCTCCTCCTCCTGGCGAAGCCCCTTCCTCCCCTTCCCTCTTTCCCCCTGAGCTCTCTCCCTGCCGCTTGTCCTAGGTCGCGTGGCTCCCTAGCCTGGGCTCCTCCAGTGGGTCCCGGGGCCCCTCCCACCCAGCCACCCAGACACCCACACCCAGCTTCATGCTGGCCGCTGGCAGCCTTTCCACACGCAGGGCCCTCCTTTGGCCCTGCTTGGGTCCAGGTCCCTCCCTCTCTGGAGGATCTACTCCCCTGGATTGCAGAGGAGTGCCATCAGCTGGCCTCTGCGCCCTGAAGACTCCCAGGGGAAACACAGCCCTGCCCCTCGTCTGGGCCCCCTTGGCTGCAGGAAGCCTGACACCTGGCAGTGGACCTGGGCGCTGCGCTGACCTTGGCCTGCGCGATCCCCTCCCTTCCCTTCCCTCCCCTGCCCTCTCGCCTTGCATGCTGCCCCTAAGCCCAGCCAGCCCTCCCTATCCCAGGAGCTTTAAGCTCCAGTCCCGGGGCCTGGCTCCTGGGCTGGGCCCCTGAGCGCGTGTTCTTCGTCGTCGTGTCGCGTGGCGTGCCGTGGCGTCGGGTGGCGTCGCTCCAGGTCGTCAGGTCGGACGGGGGCCCCTTGCTTGGGCCCCCTACCGCGCGCGCTCCCCGCGGTCCCCCTTGCGCTGCCCGCCGCCGCCCCCCCACCCCACCGCAGCCCACTCTCTCCTCCTCCTCCTCCTCCTCCTCCTCCTCCTCCTCGCGACGCCCCTTCCTCCCCTTCCCTCTTTCCCCCTGAGCTCTCTCCCTGCCGCTTGTCCTAGGTCGCGTGGCTCCCTAGCCTGGGCTCCTCCAGTGGGTCCAGGGGCCCCTCCCACCCAGCCACCCAGACACCCAGCTACCCAGCTTCATGCTGGCCGCTGGCAGCCTTTCCACACGCAGGGCCCTCCTTTGGCCCTGCCTGGGTCCAGGTCCCTCCCTCTCTGGAGGATCTACTCCCCTGGATTGCAGAGGAGTGCCATCAGCTGGCCTCTGCAAGGCTCCCTAGGGGAAACACAGCCCTGCCCCTCGCCTGGGCCCCCTTGGCTGCAGGAAGCCTGACACCTGGCAGTGGACCTGGGCGCTGCGCTGACCTTGGCCTGCGCGATCCCCTCCCTTCCCTTCCCTCCCCTGCCCTCTCGCCTTGCATGCTGCCCCTAAGCCCAGCCAGCCCTCCCTATCCCAGGAGCTTTAAGGTCCAGTCCCGGGGCCTGGCTCCTGGGCTGGGCCCCTGAGCGCGTGTTCTTTGTCGTCGTGTCGCGGTGCGTGCCGTGGCGTCGGGTGGCGTCGCTCCAGGTCGTCGGGTCGGACGGGGGCCCCTTGCTTGGGCCCCCTACCGCGCGCGCTCCCCGCGGTCCCCCTTGCGCCGCCCGCCGCCGCCCCCCCACCCCACCGCAGCCCACTCTCTCCTCCTCCTCCTCCTCCTCCTCCTCCTCCTCCTCCTGGCGAAGCCCCTTCCTCCCCTTCCCTCTTTCCCCCTGAGCTCTCTCCCTGCCGCTTGTCCTAGGTCGCGTGGCTCCCTAGCCTGGGCTCCTCCAGTGGGTCCCGGGGCCCCTCCCACCCAGCCACCCAGACACCCACACCCAGCTTCATGCTGGCCGCTGGCAGCCTTTCCACACGCAGGGCCCTCCTTTGGCCCTGCTTGGGTCCAGGTCCCTCCCTCTCTGGAGGATCTACTCCCCTGGATTGCAGAGGAGTGCCATCAGCTGGCCTCTGCGCCCTGAAGACTCCCAGGGGAAACACAGCCCTGCCCCTCGTCTGGGCCCCCTTGGCTGCAGGAAGCCTGACACCTGGCAGTGGACCTGGGCGCTGCGCTGACCTTGGCCTGCGCGATCCCCTCCCTTCCCTTCCCTCCCCTGCCCTCTCGCCTTGCATGCTGCCCCTAAGCCCAGCCAGCCCTCCCTATCCCAGGAGCTTTAAGCTCCAGTCCCGGGGCCTGGCTCCTGGGCTGGGCCCCTGAGAGCGTGTTCTTCGTCGTCGTGTCGCGTGGCGTGCCGTGGCGTCGGGTGGCGTCGCTCCAGGTCGTCAGGTCGGACGGGGGCCCCTTGCTTGGGCCCCCTACCGCGCGCGCTCCCCGCGGTCCCCCTTGCGCCGCCCGCCGCCGCCCCCCCACCCCACCGCAGCCCACTCTCTCCTCCTCCTCCTCCTCCTCCTCCTCCTCCTCCTCGCGACGCCCCTTCCTCCCCTTCCCTCTTTCCCCCTGAGCTCTCTCCCTGCCGCTTGTCCTAGGTCGCGTGGCTCCCTAGCCTGGGCTCCTCCAGTGGGTCCAGGGGCCCCTCCCACCCAGCCACCCAGACACCCAGCTACCCAGCTTCATGCTGGCCGCTGGCAGCCTTTCCACACGCAGGGCCCTCCTTTGGCCCTGCCTGGGTCCAGGTCCCTCCCTCTCTGGAGGATCTACTCCCCTGGATTGCAGAGGAGTGCCATCAGCTGGCCTCTGCAAGGCTCCCTAGGGGAAACACAGCCCTGCCCCTCGCCTGGGCCCCCTTGGCTGCAGGAAGCCTGACACCTGGCAGTGGACCTGGGCGCTGCGCTGACCTTGGCCTGCGCGATCCCCTCCCTTCCCTTCCCTCCCCTGCCCTCTCGCCTTGCATGCTGCCCCTAAGCCCAGCCAGCCCTCCCTATCCCAGGAGCTTTAAGCTCCAGTCCCGGGGCCTGGCTCCTGGGCTGGGCCCCTGAGCGCGTGTTCTTTGTCGTCGTGTCGCGTGGCGTGCCGTGGCGTCGGGTGGCGTCGCTCCAGGTCGTCGGGTCGGACGGGGGCCCCTTGCTTGGGCCCCCTACCGCGCGCGCTCCCCGGGGTCCCCCTTGCGCCGCCCGCCGCCGCCCCCCCACCCCACCGCAGCCCACTCTCTCCTCCTCCTCCTCCTCCTCCTCCTCCTCCTCCTCCTCCTGGCGACGCCCCTTCCTCCCCTTCCCTCTTTCCCCCTGAGCTCTCTCCCTGCCGCTTGTCCTAGGTCGCGTGGCTCCCTAGCCTGGGCTCCTCCAGTGGGTCCCGGGGCCCCTCCCACCCAGCCACCCAGACACCCAGCTACCCAGCTTCATGCTGGCCGCTGGCAGCCTTTCCACACGCAGGGCCCTCCTTTGGCCCTGCCTGGGTCCAGGTCCCTCCCTCTCTGGAGGATCTACTCCCCTGGATTGCAGAGGAGTGCCATCAGCTGGCCTCTGCAAGGCTCCCTAGGGGAAACACAGCCCTGCCCCTCGCCTGGGCCCCCTTGGCTGCAGGAAGCCTGACACCTGGCAGTGGACCTGGGCGCTGCGCTGACCTTGGCCTGCGCGATCCCCTCCCTTCCCTTCCCTCCCCTGCCCTCTCGCCTTGCATGCTGCCCCTAAGCCCAGCCAGCCCTCCCTATCCCAGGAGCTTTAAGCTCCAGTCCCGGGGCCTGGCTCCTGGGCTGGGCCCCTGAGCGCGTGTTCTTCGTCGTCGTGTCGCGTGGCGTGCCGTGGCGTCGGGTGGCGTCGCTCCAGGTCGTCGGGTCGGACGGGGGCCCCTTGCTTGGGCCCCCTACCGCGCGCGCTCCCCGCGGTCCCCCTTGCGCCGCCCGCCGCCGCCCCCCCACCCCACCGCAGCCCACTCTCTCCTCCTCCTCCTCCTCCTCCTCCTCCTCCTCCTCCTGGCGACGCCCCTTCCTCCCCTTCCCTCTTTCCCCCTGAGCTCTCTCCCTGCCGCTTGTCCTAGGTCGCGTGGC
Source organism: Spermophilus citellus (assembly GCF_964194105.1). Classification (NCBI taxonomy): domain Eukaryota; kingdom Metazoa; phylum Chordata; class Mammalia; order Rodentia; family Sciuridae; genus Spermophilus; species Spermophilus citellus. The sequence continues at coordinate 79,283,791 of NC_138188.1, forward strand.
TCCCTAGCCTGGGCTCCTCCAGTGGGTCCTGGGGCCCCTCCCACCCAGCCACCCAGACACCCAGCTACCCAGCTTCATGCTGGCCGCTGGCAGCCTTTCCACACGCAGGGCCCTCCTTTGGCCCTGCCTGGGTCCAGGTCCCTCCCTCTCTGGAGGATCTACTCCCCTGGATTGCAGAGGAGTGCCATCAGCTGGCCTCTGCAAGGCTCCCTAGGGGAAACACAGCCCTGCCCCTCGCCTGGGCCCCCTTGGCTGCAGGAAGCCTGACACCTGGCAGTGGACCTGGGCGCTGCGCTGACCTTGGCCTGCGCGATCCCCTCCCTTCCCTTCCCTCCCCTGCCCTCTCGCCTTGCATGCTGCCCCTAAGCCCAGCCAGCCCTCCCTATCCCAGGAGCTTTAAGGTCCAGTCCCGGGGCCTGGCTCCTGGGCTGGGCCCCTGAGCGCGTGTTCTTCGTCGTCGTGTCGCGTGGCGTGCCGTGGCGTCGGGTGGCGTCGCTCCAGGTCGTCGGGTCGGACGGGGGCCCCTTGCTTGGGCCCCCTACCGCGCGCGCTCCCCGGGGTCCCCCTTGCGCCGCCCGCCGCCGCCCCCCCACCCCACCGCAGCCCACTCTCTCCTCCTCCTCCTCCTCCTCCTCCTCCTCCTCCTCCTGGCGACGCCCCTTCCTCCCCTTCCCTCTTTCCCCCTGAGCTCTCTCCCTGCCGCTTGTCCTAGGTCGCGTGGCTCCCTAGCCTGGGCTCCTCCAGTGGGTCCCGGGGCCCCTCCCACCCAGCCACCCAGACACCCAGCTACCCAGCTTCATGCTGGCCGCTGGCAGCCTTTCCACACGCAGGGCCCTCCTTTGGCCCTGCCTGGGTCCAGGTCCCTCCCTCTCTGGAGGATCTACTCCCCTGGATTGCAGAGGAGTGCCATCAGCTGGCCTCTGCAAGGCTCCCTAGGGGAAACACAGCCCTGCCCCTCGCCTGGGCCCCCTTGGCTGCAGGAAGCCTGACACCTGGCAGTGGACCTGGGCGCTGCGCTGACCTTGGCCTGCGCGATCCCCTCCCTTCCCTTCCCTCCCCTGCCCTCTCGCCTTGCATGCTGCCCCTAAGCCCAGCCAGCCCTCCCTATCCCAGGAGCTTTAAGCTCCAGTCCCGGGGCCTGGCTCCTGGGCTGGGCCCCTGAGCGCGTGTTCTTCGTCGTCGTGTCGCGTGGCGTGCCGTGGCGTCGGGTGGCGTCGCTCCAGGTCGTCGGGTCGGACGGGGGCCCCTTGCTTGGGCCCCCTACCGCGCGCGCTCCCCGCGGTCCCCCTTGCGCCGCCCGCCGCCTCCCCCCCACCCCACCGCAGCCCACTCTCTCCTCCTCCTCCTCCTCCTCCTCCTCCTCCTCCTCCTCCTCCTCCTGGCGACGCCCCTTCCTCCCCTTCCCTCTTTCCCCCTGAGCTCTCTCCCTGCCGCTTGTCCTAGGTCGCGTGGCTCCCTAGCCTGGGCTCCTCCAGTGGGTCCCGGGGCCCCTCCCACCCAGCCACCCAGACACCCAGCTACCCAGCTTCATGCTGGCCGCTGGCAGCCTTTCCACACGCAGGGCCCTCCTTTGGCCCTGCCTGGGTCCAGGTCCCTCCCTCTCTGGAGGATCTACTCCCCTGGATTGCAGAGGAGTGCCATCAGCTGGCCTCTGCAAGGCTCCCTAGGGGAAACACAGCCCTGCCCCTCGCCTGGGCCCCCTTGGCTGCAGGAAGCCTGACACCTGGCAGTGGACCTGGGCGCTGCGCTGACCTTGGCCTGCGCGATCCCCTCCCTTCCCTTCCCTCCCCTGCCCTCTCGCCTTGCATGCTGCCCCTAAGCCCAGCCAGCCCTCCCTATCCCAGGAGCTTTAAGCTCCAGTCCCGGGGCCTGGCTCCTGGGCTGGGCCCCTGAGCGCGTGTTCTTCGTCGTCGTGTCGCGTGGCGTGCCGTGGCGTCGGGTGGCGTCGCTCCAGGTCGTCGGGTCGGACGGGGGCCCCTTGCTTGGGCCCCCTACCGCGCGCGCTCCCCGCGGTCCCCCTTGCGCCGCCCGCCGCCGCCCCCCCACCCCACCGCAGCCCACTCTCTCCTCCTCCTCCTCCTCCTCCTCCTCCTCCTCCTCCTCCTGGCGACGCCCCTTCCTCCCCTTCCCTCTTTCCCCCTGAGCTCTCTCCCTGCCGCTTGTCCTAGGTCGCGTGGCTCCCTAGCCTGGGCTCCTCCAGTGGGTCCCGGGGCCCCTCCCACCCAGCCACCCAGACACCCAGCTACCCAGCTTCATGCTGGCCGCTGGCAGCCTTTCCACACGCAGGGCCCTCCTTTGGCCCTGCCTGGGTCCAGGTCCCTCCCTCTCTGGAGGATCTACTCCCCTGGATTGCAGAGGAGTGCCATCAGCTGGCCTCTGCAAGGCTCCCTAGGGGAAACACAGCCCTGCCCCTCGCCTGGGCCCCCTTGGCTGCAGGAAGCCTGACACCTGGCAGTGGACCTGGGCGCTGCGCTGACCTTGGCCTGCGCGATCCCCTCCCTTCCCTTCCCTCCCCTGCCCTCTCGCCTTGCATGCTGCCCCTAAGCCCAGCCAGCCCTCCCTATCCCAGGAGCTTTAAGCTCCAGTCCCGGGGCCTGGCTCCTGGGCTGGGCCCCTGAGCGCGTGTTCTTCGTCGTCGTGTCGCGTGGCGTGCCGTGGCGTCGGGTGGCGTCGCTCCAGGTCGTCGGGTCGGACGGGGGCCCCTTGCTTGGGCCCCCTACCGCGCGCGCTCCCCGGCGGTCCCCCGTGCGCCGCCCGCCGCCGCCCCCCCACCCCACCGCAGCCCACTCTCTCCTCCTCCTCCTCCTCCTCCTCCTCCTCCTCCTCCTCCTCCTCCTGGCGACGCCCCTTCCTCCCCTTCCCTCTTTCCCCCTGAGCTCTCTCCCTGCCGCTTGTCCTAGGTCGCGTGGCTCCCTAGCCTGGGCTCCTCCAGTGGGTCCCGGGGCCCCTCCCACCCAGCCACCCAGACACCCAGCTACCCAGCTTCATGCTGGCCGCTGGCAGCCTTTCCACACGCAGGGCCCTCCTTTGGCCCTGCCTGGGTCCAGGTCCCTCCCTCTCTGGAGGATCTACTCCCCTGGATTGCAGAGGAGTGCCATCAGCTGGCCTCTGCAAGGCTCCCTAGGGGAAACACAGCCCTGCCCCTCGCCTGGGCCCCCTTGGCTGCAGGAAGCCTGACACCTGGCAGTGGACCTGGGCGCTGCGCTGACCTTGGCCTGCGCGATCCCCTCCCTTCCCTTCCCTCCCCTGCCCTCTCGCCTTGCATGCTGCCCCTAAGCCCAGCCAGCCCTCCCTATCCCAGGAGCTTTAAGCTCCAGTCCCGGGGCCTGGCTCCTGGGCTGGGCCCCTGAGCGCGTGTTCTTCGTCGTCGTGTCGCAGTGGCGTGCCGTGGCGTCGGGTGGCGTCGCTCCAGGTCGTCGGGTCGGACGGGGGCCCTTGCTTGGGCCCCCTACCGCGCGCGCTCCCCGCGGTCCCCCTTGCGCCGCCCGCCGCCGCCCCCCCACCCCACCGCAGCCCACTCTCTCCTCCTCCTCCTCCTCCTCCTCCTCCTCCTCCTCCTGGCGACGCCCCTTCCTCCCCTTCCCTCTTTCCCCCTGAGCTCTCTCCCTGCCGCTTGTCCTAGGTCGCGTGGCTCCCTAGCCTGGGCTCCTCCAGTGGGTCCCGGGGCCCCTCCCACCCAGCCACCCAGACACCCAGCTACCCAGCTTCATGCTGGCCGCTGGCAGCCTTTCCACACGCAGGGCCCTCCTTTGGCCCTGCCTGGGTCCAGGTCCCTCCCTCTCTGGAGGATCTACTCCCCTGGATTGCAGAGGAGTGCCATCAGCTGGCCTCTGCAAGGCTCCCTAGGGGAAACACAGCCCTGCCCCTCGCCTGGGCCCCCTTGGCTGCAGGAAGCCTGACACCTGGCAGTGGACCTGGGCGCTGCGCTGACCTTGGCCTGCGCGATCCCCTCCCTTCCCTTCCCTCCCCTGCCCTCTCGCCTTGCATGCTGCCCCTAAGCCCAGCCAGCCCTCCCTATCCCAGGAGCTTTAAGCTCCAGTCCCGGGGCCTGGCTCCTGGGCTGGGCCCCTGAGCGCGTGTTCTTCGTCGTCGTGTCGCGTGGCGTGCCGTGGCGTCGGGTGGCGTCGCTCCAGGTCGTCGGGTCGGACGGGGGCCCCTTGCTTGGGCCCCCTACCGCGCGCGCTCCCCGCGGTCCCCCTTGCGCCGCCCGCCGCCGCCCCCCCACCCCACCGCAGCCCACTCTCTCCTCCTCCTCCTCCTCCTCCTCCTCCTCCTCCTCCTCCTCCTCCTCCTGGCGACGCCCCTTCCTCCCCTTCCCTCTTTCCCCCTGAGCTCTCTCCCTGCCGCTTGTCCTAGGTCGCGTGGCTCCCTAGCCTGGGCTCCTCCAGTGGGTCCAGGGGCCCCTCCCACCCAGCCACCCAGACACCCAGCTACCCAGCTTCATGCTGGCCGCTGGCAGCCTTTCCACACGCAGGGCCCTCCTTTGGCCCTGCCTGGGTCCAGGTCCCTCCCTCTCTGGAGGATCTACTCCCCTGGATTGCAGAGGAGTGCCATCAGCTGGCCTCTGCAAGGCTCCCTAGGGGAAACACAGCCCTGCCCCTCGCCTGGGCCCCCTTGGCTGCAGGAAGCCTGACACCTGGCAGTGGACCTGGGCGCTGCGCTGACCTTGGCCTGCGCGATCCCCTCCCTTCCCTTCCCTCCCCTGCCCTCTCGCCTTGCATGCTGCCCCTAAGCCCAGCCAGCCCTCCCTATCCCAGGAGCTTTAAGGTCCAGTCCCGGGGCCTGGCTCCTGGGCTGGGCCCCTGAGCGCGTGTTCTTTGTCGTCGTGTCGCGGTGCGTGCCGTGGCGTCGGGTGGCGTCGCTCCAGGTCGTCGGGTCGGACGGGGGCCCCTTGCTTGGGCCCCCTACCGCGCGCGCTCCCCGCGGTCCCCCTTGCGCCGCCCGCCGCCGCCCCCCCACCCCACCGCAGCCCACTCTCTCCTCCTCCTCCTCCTCCTCCTCCTCCTCCTCCTCCTGGCGACGCCCCTTCCTCCCCTTCCCTCTTTCCCCCTGAGCTCTCTCCCTGCCGCTTGTCCTAGGTCGCGTGGCTCCCTAGCCTGGGCTCCTCCAGTGGGTCCCGGGGCCCCTCCCACCCAGAGACCCAGACACCCACACCCAGCTTCATGCTGGCCGCTGGCAGCCTTTCCACACGCAGGGCCCTCCTTTGGCCCTGCTTGGGTCCAGGTCCCTCCCTCTCTGGAGGATCTACTCCCCTGGATTGCAGAGGAGTGCCATCAGCTGGCCTCTGCGCCCTGAAGACTCCCAGGGGAAACACAGCCCTGCCCCTCGTCTGGTGCAGGAAGCCTGACACCTGGCAGTGGACCTGGGCACTGCGCTGACCTTGGCCTGCGCGATCCCCTCCCTTCCCTTCCCTCCCCTGCCCTCTAGCCTTGCATGCTGCCCCTAAGCCCAGCCAGCCCTCCCTATCCCAGGAGCTTTAAGCTCCAGTCCCGGGGCCTGGCTCCTGGGCTGGGCCCCTGAGCGCGTGTTCTTCGTCCTCGTGTCCCGTGGCGTGCCGTGGCGTCGGGTGGCGTCGCTCCAGGTCGTCGGGTGGGACGGGGGCCCTTTGCTTGGGCCCCCTACCGCGCGCGCTCCCCGTGGTCCCCCTTGCGCTGCCCGCCGCCGCCCCCCCACCCCACCGCAGCCCACTCTCTCCTCCTCCTCCTCCTCCTCCTCCTCCTCCTCCTCCTCCTCCTCCTCGCAAAGCCCCTTCCTCCCCTTCCCTCTTTCCCCCTGAGCTCTCTCCCTGCCGCTTGTCCTAGGTCGCATGGCTCCCTAGCCTGGGCTCCTCCAGTGGGTCCCGGGGCCCCTCCCACCCAGCCACCCAGACACCCAGCTACCCAGCTTCATGCTGGCCGCTGGCAGCCTTTCCACACGCAGGGCCCTCCTTTGGCCCTGCTTGGGTCCAGGTCCCTCCCTCTCTGGAGGATCTACTCCCCTGGATTGCAGAGGAGTGCCATCAGCTGGCCTCTGCAAGGCTCCCTAGGGGAAACACAGCCCTGCCCCTCGCCTGGGCCCCCTTGGCTGCAGGAAGCCTGACACCTGGCAGTGGACCTGGGCGCTGCGCTGACCTTGGCCTGCGCGATCCCCTCCCTTCCCTTCCCTCCCCTGCCCTCTCGCCTTGCATGCTGCCCCTAAGCCCAGCCAGCCCTCCCTATCCCAGGAGCTTTAAGCTCCAGTCCCGGGGCCTGGCTCCTGGGCTGGGCCCCTGAGCGCGTGTTCTTCGTCGTCGTGTCGCGTGGCGTGCCGTGGCGTCGGGTGGCGTCGCTCCAGGTCGTCGGGTGGGACGGGGGCCCCTTGCTTGGGCCCCCTACCGCGCGCTCTCCCCGCGGTCCCCCTTGCGCCGCCAGCCGCCGCCCCCCCCACCCCACCGCAGCCCACTCTCTCCTCCTCCTCCTCCTCCTCCTCCTCCTCCTGGCGACGCCCCTTCCTCCCCTTCCCTCTTTCCCCCTGAGCTCTCTCCCTGCCGCTTGTCCTAGGTCGCGTGGCTCCCTAGCCTGGGCTCCTCCAGTGGGTCCCGGGGCCCCTCCCACCCAGCCACCCAGACACCCAGCTACCCAGCTTCATGCTGGCCGCTGGCAGCCTTTCCACACGCAGGGCCCTCCTTTGGCCCTGCTTGGGTCCAGGTCCCTCCCTCTCTGGAGGATCTACTCCCCTGGATTGCAGAGGAGTGCCATCAGCTGGCCTCTGCAAGGCTCCCTAGGGGAAACACAGCCCTGCCCCTCGCCTGGGCCCCCTTGGCTGCAGGAAGCCTGACACCTGGCAGTGGACCTGGGCGCTGCGCTGACCTTGGCCTGCGCGATCCCCTCCCTTCCCTTCCCTCCCCTGCCCTCTCGCCTTGCATGCTGCCCCTAAGCCCAGCCAGCCCTCCCTATCCCAGGAGCTTTAAGCTCCAGTCCCGGGGCCTGGCTCCTGGGCTGGGCCCCTGAGCGCGTGTTCTTCGTCGTCGTGTCGCGTGGCGTGCCGTGGCGTCGGGTGGCGTCGCTCCAGGTCGTCGGGTCGGACGGGGGCCCCTTGCTTGGGCCCCCTACCGCGCGCGCTCCCCGCTGTCCCCCTTGCGCCGCCCGCCGCCGCCCCCCCACCCCACCGCAGCCCACTCTCTCCTCCTCCTCGTCCTCCTCCTCCTCCTCCTCCTCCTCCTCCTGGCGACGCCCCTTCCTCCCCTTCCCTCTTTCCCCCTGAGCTCTCTCCCTGCCGCTTGTCCTAGGTCGCATGGCTCCCTAGCCTGGGCTCCTCCAGTGGGTCCCGGGGCCCCTCCCACCCAGCCACCCAGACACCCAGCTACCCAGCTTCATGCTGGCCGCTGGCAGCCTTTCCACACGCAGGGCCCTCCTTTGGCCCTGCTTGGGTCCAGGTCCCTCCCTCTCTGGAGGATCTACTCCCCTGGATTGCAGAGGAGTGCCATCAGCTGGCCTCTGCAAGGCTCCCTAGGGGAAACACAGCACTGCCCCTTGCCTGGGCCCCCTTGGCTGCAGGAAGCCTGACACCTGGCAGTGGACCTGGGCGCTGCGCTGACCTTGGCCTGCGCGACCCCTCCCTACCCTTCCCTCCCCTGCCCTCTCCCCTTGCATGCTGCCCCTAAGCCCAGCCAGCCCTCCCTATCCCAGGAGCTTTAAGCTCCAGTCCCGGGGCCTGGCTCCTGGGCTGGGCCCCTGAGCGCGTGTTCTTCGTCGTCATGTCGCGTGGCGTGCCGTGGCGTCGGGTGGCGTCGCTCCAGGTCGTCGGGTCGGACGGGGGCCCCTTGCTTGGGCCCCCTACCTCGCACGCTCCCCGCGGTCCCCCTTGGGCCGCCCGCCGCCGCCCCCCCACCCCACCGCAGCCCACTCTCTCCTCCTCCTCCTCCTCCTCCTCCTCCTCCTCCTCCTCCTCCTCCTCCTCGCGACGCCCCTTCCTCCCCTTCCCTCTTTCCCCCTGAGCTCTCTCCCTGCCGCTTGTCCTAGGTCGCATGGCTCCCTAGCCTGGGCTCCTCCAGTGGGTCCCGGGGCCCCTCCCACCCAGCCACCCAGACACCCAGCTACCCAGCTTCATGCTGGCCGCTGGCAGCCTTTCCACAAGCAGGGCCCTCCTTTGGCCCTGCTTGGGTCCAGGTCCCTCCCTCTCTGGAGGATCTACTCCCCTGGATTGCAGAGGAGTGCCATCAGCTGGCCTCTGCAAGGCTCCCTAGGGGAAACACAGCCCTGCCCCTCGCCTGGGCCCCCTTGGCTGCAGGAAGCCTGACACCTGGCAGTGGACCTGGGCGCTGTGCTGACCTTGGCCTGCGCGATCCCCTCCCTTCCCTTCCCTCCCCTGCCCTCTCGCCTTGCATGCTGCCCCTAAGCCCAGCCAGCCCTCCCTATCCCAGGAGCTTTAAGCTCCAGTCCCAGGGCCTGGCTCCTGGGCTGGGCCCCTGAGCGCTTGTTCTTTGTCATCTTGTCGCGTGGCGTGCCGTGGCGTCGGGTGACATCGCTCCAGGTCGTCGGGTCGGACGGGGGCCCCTTGCTTGGGCCCCCTACCGCGCGCGCTCCCTGTGGTCCCCCTGGTGCCGCCCGCGGCCGCCCCCCCACCCCACCGCAGCCCACTCTCTCCTCCTCCTCCTCCTCCTCCTCCTCCTCCTCCTCGCGACGCCCCTTCCTCCCCTTCCCTCTTTCCCCCTGAGCTCTCTCCCTGCCGCTTGTCCTAGGTCGCGTGGCTCCCTAGCCTGGGCTCCTCCAGTGGGTCCCGGGGCCCCGGGGCCCCTCCCACCCAGCCACCCAGACACCCAGCTACCCAGCTACCCAGCTTCATGCTGGCTGCTGGCAGCCTTTCCACACGCAGGGCCCTCCTTTGGCCCTGCTTGGGTCCAGGTCCCTCCCTCTCTGGAGGATCTACTCCCCTGGATTGCAGAGGAGTGCCATCAGCTGGCCTCTGCAAGGCTCCCTAGGGGAAACACAGCCCTGCCCCTCGCCTGGGCCCCCTTGGCTGCAGGAAGCCTGACACCTGGCAGTGGACCTGGGCGCTGCGCTGACCTTGGCCTGCGCGATCCCCTCCCTTCCCTTCCCTCCCCTGCCCTCTCTCCTTGCATGCTGCCCCTAAGCCCAGCCAGCCCTCCCTATCCCAGGAGCTTTAAGCTCCAGTCCCAGGGCCTGGCTCCTGGGCTGGGCCCCTGAGCGCGTGTTCTTCGTCCTCGTGTCGCGTGGCGTGCCGTGGCGTCGGGTGGCGTCGCTCCAGGTCGTCTGGTCGGACGGGGGCCCCTTGCTTGGGCCCCCTACCGCGCGCACTCCCCGCGGTCCCCCTTGCGCCGCCCGCCGCCGCCCCCCCACCCCACCGCAGCCCACTCTCTCCTCCTCCTCCTCCTCCTCCTCCTCCTCCTCCTCCTCCTCCCGAAGCCCCTTCCTCCCCTTCCCTCTTTCCCCCTGAGCTCTCTCCCTGCCGCTTGTCCTAGGTCGCATGGCTCCCTAGCCTGGGCTCCTCCAGTGGGTCCCGGGGCCCCTCCCACCCAGCCACCCAGACACCCAGCTACCCAGCTACCCAGCTTCATGCTGGCTGCTGGCAGCCTTTCCACACGCAGGGCCCTCCTTTGGCCCTGCTTGGGTCCAGGTCCCTCCCTCTCTGGAGGATCTACTCCCCTGGATTGCAGAGGAGTGCCATCAGCTGGCCTCTGCAAGGCTCCCTAGGGGAAACACAGCCCTGCCCCTCGCCTGGGCCCCCTTGGCTGCAGGAAGCCTGACACCTGGCAGTGGACCTGGGCGCTGCGCTGACCTTGGCCTGCGCGATCCCCTCCCTTCCCTTCCCTCCCCTGCCCTCTCTCCTTGCATGCTGCCCCTAAGCCCAGCCAGCCCTCCCTATCCCAGGAGCTTTAAGCTCCAGTCCCGGGGCCTGGCTCCTGGGCTGGGCCCCTGAGCGCTTGTTCTTCGTCTTCGTGTCGCGTGGCGTGCCGTGGCGTCGGGTGGCGTCGCTCCAGGTCGTCGGGTCGGACGGGGGCCCCTTCCTTGGGCCCCCTACCGCGCGCGCTCCCCGCGGTCCCCCTTGCGCCGCCAGCCGCCGCCCCCCCACCCCACCGCAGCCCACTCTCTCCTCCTCCTCCTCCTCCTCCTCCTCCTCCTCCTCCTCCTCCTCGCGATGCCCCTTCCTCCCCTTCCCTCTTTCCCCCTGAGCTCTCTCCCTGCCGCTTGTCCTAGGTCGCGTGGCTCCCTAGCCTGGGCTCCTCCAGTGGGTCCCGGGCCCCTCCCCCCAGCCACCCAGACACCCAGCTACCCAGCTTCATGCTGGCCGCTGGCAGCCTTTCCACACGCAGGGCCCTCCTTTGGCCCTGCTTGGGTCCAGGTCCCTCCCTCTCTGGAGGATCTACTCCCCTGGATTGCAGAGGAGTGCCATCAGCTGGCCTCTGCAAGGCTCCCTAGGGGAAACACAGCCCTGCCCCTCGCCTGGGCCCCCTTGGCTGCAGGAAGCCAGACACCTGGCAGTGGACCTGGGCGCTGCGCTGACCTTGGCCTGCGCGATCCCCTCCCTTCCCTTCCCTCCCCTGCCCTCTTGCCTTGCATGCTGCCCCTAAGCCCAGCCAGCCCTCCCTATCCCAGGAGCTTTAAGCTCCAGTCCCGGGGCCTGGCTCCTGGGCTGGGCCCCTGAGCGCGTGTTCTTCGTCGTCGTGTCGCGTGGCGTGCCGTGGCGTCGGGTGGCGTCGCTCCAGGTCGTCGGGTCGGACGGGGGCCCCTTGCTTGGGCCCCCTACCGCGCGCGCTCCCCGCGGTCCCCCTTGCGCCGCCCGCCGCCGCCCCCCCACCCCACCGCAGCCCACTCTCTCCTCCTCCTCCTCCTCTTCCTCCTCCTCCTCCTCCTCCTCTGGATGCCCCTTCCTCCCCTTCCCTCTTTCCCCCTGAGCTCTCTCCCTGCCGCTTGTCCTAGGTCGCATGGCTCCCTAGCCTGGGCTCCTCCAGTGGGTCCCGGGGCCCCTCCCACCCAGCCACCCAGACACCCAGCTACCCAGCTTCATGCTGGCCGCTGGCAGCCTTTCCACACGCAGGGCCCTCCTTTGGCCCTGCTTGGGTCCAGGTCCCTCCCTCTCTGGAGGATCTACTCCCCTGGATTGCAGAGGAGTGCCATCAGCTGGCCTCTGCAAGGCTCCCTAGGGGAAACACAGCACTGCCCCTTGCCTGGGCCCCCTTGGCTGCAGGAAGCCTGACACCTGGCAGTGGACCTGGGCGCTGCGCTGACCTTGGCCTGCGCGATCCCCTCCCTACCCTTCCCTCCCCTGCCCTCTCCCCTTGCATGCTGCCCCTAAGCCCAGCCAGCCCTCCCTATCCCAGGAGCTTTAAGCTCCAGTCCCGGGGCCTGGCTCCTGGGCTGGGCCCCTGAGCGCGTGTTCTTCCTCGTCGTGTCGCGTGGCGTGCCGTGGCGTCGGGTGGCGTCGCTCCAGGTCGTCGGGTCGGACGGGGGCCCCTTGCTTGGGCCCCCTACGGCGCACGCTCCCCGCGGTCCCCCTTGGGCCGCCCGCCGCCGCCCCCCCACCCCACCGCAGCCCACTCTCTCCTCCTCCTCCTCCTCCTCCTCCTCCTCCTCCTCCTCCTCGCGACGCCCCTTCCTCCCCTTCCCTCTTTCCCCCTGAGCTCTCTCCCTGCCGCTTGTCCTAGGTCGCGTGGCTCCCTAGCCTGGGCTCCTCCAGTGGGTCCCGGGGCCCCTCCCACCCAGCCACCCAGACACCCAGCTACCCAGCTTCATGCTGGCCGCTGGCAGCCTTTCCACACGCAGGGCCCTCCTTTGGCCCTGCTTGGGTCCAGGTCCCTCCCTCTCTGGAGGATCTACTCCCCTGGATTGCAGAGGAGTGCCATCAGCTGGCCTCTGCAAGGCTCCCTAGGGGAAACACAGCACTGCCCCTTGCCTGGGCCCCCTTGGCTGCAGGAAGCCTGACACCTGGCAGTGGACCTGGGCGCTGCGCTGACCTTGGCCTGCGCGATCCCCTCCCTACCCTTTCCTCCCCTGCCCTCTCCCCTTGCATGCTGCCCCTAAGCCCAGCCAGCCCTCCCTATCCCAGGAGCTTTAAGCTCCAGTCCCGGGGCCTGGCTCCTGGGCTGGGCCCCTGAGCGCGTGTTCTTCGTCCTCGTGTCCCGTGGCGTGCCGTGGCGTCGGGTGGCGTCGCTCCAGGTCGTCGGGTGGGACGGGGGCCCCTTGCTTGGGCCCCCTACCGCGCGCTCTCCCCGCGGTCCCCCTTGCGCCGCCAGCCGCCGCCCCCCCCACCCCACCGCAGCCCACTCTCTCCTCCTCCTCCTCCTCCTCCTCCTCCTCCTGGCGACGCCCCTTCCTCCCCTTCCCTCTTTCCCCCTGAGCTCTCTCCCTGCCGCTTGTCCTAGGTCGCGTGGCTCCCTAGCCTGGGCTCCTCCAGTGGGTCCCGGGGCCCCTCCCACCCAGCCACCCAGACACCCAGCTACCCAGCTTCATGCTGGCCGCTGGCAGCCTTTCCACACGCAGGGCCCTCCTTTGGCCCTGCTTGGGTCCAGGTCCCTCCCTCTCTGGAGGATCTACTCCCCTGGATTGCAGAGGAGTGCCATCAGCTGGCCTCTGCAAGGCTCCCTAGGGGAAACACAGCCCTGCCCCTCGCCTGGGCCCCCTTGGCTGCAGGAAGCCTGACACCTGGCAGTGGACCTGGGCGCTGCGCTGACCTTGGCCTGCGCGATCCCCTCCCTTCCCTTCCCTCCCCTGCCCTCTCGCCTTGCATGCTGCCCCTAAGCCCAGCCAGCCCTCCCTATCCCAGGAGCTTTAAGCTCCAGTCCCGGGGCCTGGCTCCTGGGCTGGGCCCCTGAGCGCGTGTTCTTCGTCGTCGTGTCGCGTGGCGTGCCGTGGCGTCGGGTGGCGTCGCTCCAGGTCGTCGGGTCGGACGGGGGCCCCTTGCTTGGGCCCCCTACCGCGCACGCTCCCCGCGGTCCCCCTTGGGCCGCCCGCCGCCGCCCCCCCACCCCACCGCAGCCCACTCTCTCCTCCTCCTCCTCCTCCTCCTCCTCCTCCTCCTCCTCCTCCTCCTCGCGACGCCCCTTCCTCCCCTTCCCTCTTTCCCCCTGAGCTCTCTCCCTGCCGCTTGTCCTAGGTCGCGTGGCTCCCTAGCCTGGGCTCCTCCAGTGGGTCCCGGGGCCCCTCCCACCCAGCCACCCAGACACCCAGCTACCCAGCTTCATGCTGGCCGCTGGCAGCCTTTCCACACGCAGGGCCCTCCTTTGGCCCTGCTTGGGTCCAGGTCCCTCCCTCTCTGGAGGATCTACTCCCCTGGATTGCAGAGGAGTGCCATCAGCTGGCCTCTGCAAGGCTCCCTAGGGGAAACACAGCCCTGCCCCTCGCCTGGGCCCCCTTGGCTGCAGGAAGCCTGACACCTGGCAGTGGACCTGGGCGCTGCGCTGACCTTGGCCTGCGCGATCCCCTCCCTTCCCTTCCCTCCCCTGCCCTCTCGCCTTGCATGCTGCCCCTAAGCCCAGCCAGCCCTCCCTATCCCAGGAGCTTTAAGCTCCAGTCCCGGGGCCTGGCTCCTGGGCTGGGCCCCTGAGTGCTTGTTCTTCGTCGTCGTGTCGCGTGGCGTGCCGTGGCGTCGGGTGGCGTCGCTCCAGGTCGTCGGGTCGGACGGGGGCCCCTTGCTTGGGCCCCCTACCGCGCGTGCTCCCCGCGGTCCCCCTTGCGCCGCCCGCCGCCGCCCCCCCACCCCACCGCAGCCCACTCTCTCCTCCTCCTCCTCCTCCTCCTCCTCCTCCTCCTCCTCCTCCTCCTCCTCCTGATGGCCCTTCCTCCCCTTCCCTCTTTCCCCCTGAGCTCTCTCCCTGCCGCTTGTCCTAGGTCGCGTGGCTCCCTAGCCTGGGCTCCTCCAGTGGGTCCCGGGGCCCCTCCCACCCAGACACCCAGCTACCCAGCTTCATGCTGGCCGCTGGCAGCCTTTCCACACGCAGGGCCCTCCTTTGGCCCTGCTTGGGTCCAGGTCCCTCCCTCTCTGGAGGATCTACTCCCCTGGATTGCAGAGGAGTGCCATCAGCTGGCCTCTGCAAGGCTCCCTAGGGGAAACACAGCCCTGCCCCTCGCCTGGGCCCCCTTGGCTGCAGGAAGCCTGACACCTGGCAGTGGACCTGGGCACTGCGCTGACCTTGGCCTGCGCGATCCCCTCCCTTCCCTTCCCTCCCCTGCCCTCTCGCCTTGCATGCTGCCCCTAAGCCCAGCCAGCCCTCCCTATCCCAGGAGCTTTAAGCTCCAGTCCCGGGGCCTGGCTCCTGGGCTGGGCCCCTGAGCGCGTGTTCTTCGTCCTCGTGTCCCGTGGCGTGCCGTGGCGTCGGGTGGCGTCGCTCCAGGTCGTCGGGTGGGACGGGGGCCCTTTGCTTGGGCCCCCTACCGCGCGCGCTCCCCGTGGTCCCCCTTGCGCTGCCCGCCGCCTCCCCCCCACCCCACCGCAGCCCACTCTCTCCTCCTCCTCCTCCTCCTCCTCCTCCTCCTCCTCCTCCTCCTCCTCGCAAAGCCCCTTCCTCCCCTTCCCTCTTTCCCCCTGAGCTCTCTCCCTGCCGCTTGTCCTAGGTCGCATGGCTCCCTAGCCTGGGCTCCTCCAGTGGGTCCCGGGGCCCCTCCCACCCAGCCACCCAGACACCCAGCTACCCAGCTTCATGCTGGCCGCTGGCAGCCTTTCCACACGCAGGGCCCTCCTTTGGCCCTGCTTGGGTCCAGGTCCCTCCCTCTCTGGAGGATCTACTCCCCTGGATTGCAGAGGAGTGCCATCAGCTGGCCTCTGCAAGGCTCCCTAGGGGAAACACAGCCCTGCCCCTCGCCTGGGCCCCCTTGGCTGCAGGAAGCCTGACACCTGGCAGTGGACCTGGGCGCTGCGCTGACCTTGGCCTGCGCGATCCCCTCCCTTCCCTTCCCTCCCCTGCCCTCTCGCCTTGCATGCTGCCCCTAAGCCCAGCCAGCCCTCCCTATCCCAGGAGCTTTAAGCTCCAGTCCCGGGGCCTGGCTCCTGGGCTGGGCCCCTGAGCGCGTGTTCTTCGTCCTCCTGTCGCGTGGCGTGCCGTGGCGTCGGGTGGCGTCGCTCCAGGTCGTCGGGTGGGACGGGGGCCCCTTGCTTGGGCCCCCTACCGCGCGCTCTCCCCGCGGTCCCCCTTGCGCCGCCAGCCGCCGCCCCCCCCACCCCACCGCAGCCCACTCTCTCCTCCTCCTCCTCCTCCTCCTCCTCCTCCTGGCGACGCCCCTTCCTCCCCTTCCCTCTTTCCCCCTGAGCTCTCTCCCTGCCGCTTGTCCTAGGTCGCGTGGCTCCCTAGCCTGGGCTCCTCCAGTGGGTCCCGGGGCCCCTCCCACCCAGCCACCCAGACACCCAGCTACCCAGCTTCATGCTGGCCGCTGGCAGCCTTTCCACACGCAGGGCCCTCCTTTGGCCCTGCTTGGGTCCAGGTCCCTCCCTCTCTGGAGGATCTACTCCCCTGGATTGCAGAGGAGTGCCATCAGCTGGCCTCTGCAAGGCTCCCTAGGGGAAACACAGCCCTGCCCCTCGCCTGGGCCCCCTTGGCTGCAGGAAGCCTGACACCTGGCAGTGGACCTGGGCGCTGCGCTGACCTTGGCCTGCGCGATCCCCTCCCTTCCCTTCCCTCCCCTGCCCTCTCGCCTTGCATGCTGCCCCTAAGCCCAGCCAGCCCTCCCTATCCCAGGAGCTTTAAGCTCCAGTCCCGGGGCCTGGCTCCTGGGCTGGGCCCCTGAGCGCGTGTTCTTCGTCGTCGTGTCGCGTGGCGTGCCGTGGCGTCGGGTGGCGTCGCTCCAGGTCGTCGGGTCGGACGGGGGCCCCTTGCTTGGGCCCCCTACCGCGCGCGCTCCCCGCTGTCCCCCTTGCGCCGCCCGCCGCCGCCCCCCCACCCCACCGCAGCCCACTCTCTCCTCCTCCTCGTCCTCCTCCTCCTCCTCCTCCTCCTCCTCCTGGCGACGCCCCTTCCTCCCCTTCCCTCTTTCCCCCTGAGCTCTCTCCCTGCCGCTTGTCCTAGGTCGCATGGCTCCCTAGCCTGGGCTCCTCCAGTGGGTCCCGGGGCCCCTCCCACCCAGCCACCCAGACACCCAGCTACCCAGCTTCATGCTGGCCGCTGGCAGCCTTTCCACACGCAGGGCCCTCCTTTGGCCCTGCTTGGGTCCAGGTCCCTCCCTCTCTGGAGGATCTACTCCCCTGGATTGCAGAGGAGTGCCATCAGCTGGCCTCTGCAAGGCTCCCTAGGGGAAACACAGCACTGCCCCTTGCCTGGGCCCCCTTGGCTGCAGGAAGCCTGACACCTGGCAGTGGACCTGGGCGCTGCGCTGACCTTGGCCTGCGCGACCCCTCCCTACCCTTCCCTCCCCTGCCCTCTCCCCTTGCATGCTGCCCCTAAGCCCAGCCAGCCCTCCCTATCCCAGGAGCTTTAAGCTCCAGTCCCGGGGCCTGGCTCCTGGGCTGGGCCCCTGAGCGCGTGTTCTTCGTCGTCATGTCGCGTGGCGTGCCATGGCGTCGGGTGGCGTCGCTCCAGGTCGTCGGGTCGGACGGGGGCCCCTTGCTTGGGCCCCCTACCTCGCACGCTCCCCGCGGTCCCCCTTGGGCCGCCCGCCGCCGCCCCCCCACCCCACCGCAGCCCACTCTCTCCTCCTCCTCCTCCTCCTCCTCCTCCTCCTCCTCCTCCTCCTCCTCCTCGCGACGCCCCTTCCTCCCCTTCCCTCTTTCCCCCTGAGCTCTCTCCCTGCCGCTTGTCCTAGGTCGCATGGCTCCCTAGCCTGGGCTCCTCCAGTGGGTCCCGGGGCCCCTCCCACCCAGCCACCCAGACACCCAGCTACCCAGCTTCATGCTGGCCGCTGGCAGCCTTTCCACACGCAGGGCCCTCCTTTGGCCCTGCTTGGGTCCAGGTCCCTCCCTCTCTGGAGGATCTACTCCCCTGGATTGCAGAGGAGTGCCATCAGCTGGCCTCTGCAAGGCTCCCTAGGGGAAACACAGCCCTGCCCCTCGCCTGGGCCCCCTTGGCTGCAGGAAGCCTGACACCTGGCAGTGGACCTGGGCGCTGTGCTGACCTTGGCCTGCGCGATCCCCTCCCTTCCCTTCCCTCCCCTGCCCTCTCGCCTTGCATGCTGCCCCTAAGCCCAGCCAGCCCTCCCTATCCCAGGAGCTTTAAGCTCCAGTCCCAGGGCCTGGCTCCTGGGCTGGGCCCCTGAGCGCTTGTTCTTTGTCATCTTGTCGCGTGGCGTGCCGTGGCGTCGGGTGACATCGCTCCAGGTCGTCGGGTCGGACGGGGGCCCCTTGCTTGGGCCCCCTACCGCGCGCGCTCCCTGTGGTCCCCCTGGTGCCGCCCGCGGCCGCCCCCCCACCCCACCGCAGCCCACTCTCTCCTCCTCCTCCTCCTCCTCCTCCTCCTCCTCCTCGCGACGCCCCTTCCTCCCCTTCCCTCTTTCCCCCTGAGCTCTCTCCCTGCCGCTTGTCCTAGGTCGCGTGGCTCCCTAGCCTGGGCTCCTCCAGTGGGTCCCGGGGCCCCGGGGCCCCTCCCACCCAGCCACCCAGACACCCAGCTACCCAGCTACCCAGCTTCATGCTGGCTGCTGGCAGCCTTTCCACACGCAGGGCCCTCCTTTGGCCCTGCTTGGGTCCAGGTCCCTCCCTCTCTGGAGGATCTACTCCCCTGGATTGCAGAGGAGTGCCATCAGCTGGCCTCTGCAAGGCTCCCTAGGGGAAACACAGCCCTGCCCCTCGCCTGGGCCCCCTTGGCTGCAGGAAGCCTGACACCTGGCAGTGGACCTGGGCGCTGCGCTGACCTTGGCCTGCGCGATCCCCTCCCTTCCCTTCCCTCCCCTGCCCTCTCTCCTTGCATGCTGCCCCTAAGCCCAGCCAGCCCTCCCTATCCCAGGAGCTTTAAGCTCCAGTCCCAGGGCCTGGCTCCTGGGCTGGGCCCCTGAGCGCGTGTTCTTCGTCCTCGTGTCGCGTGGCGTGCCGTGGCGTCGGGTGGCGTCGCTCCAGGTCGTCTGGTCGGACGGGGGCCCCTTGCTTGGGCCCCCTACCGCGCGCACTCCCCGCGGTCCCCCTTGCGCCGCCCGCCGCCGCCCCCCCACCCCACCGCAGCCCACTCTCTCCTCCTCCTCCTCCTCCTCCTCCTCCTCCTCCTCCTCCTCCTCGCGAAGCCCCTTCCTCCCCTTCCCTCTTTCCCCCTGAGCTCTCTCCCTGCCGCTTGTCCTAGGTCGCATGGCTCCCTAGCCTGGGCTCCTCCAGTGGGTCCCGGGGCCCCTCCCACCCAGCCACCCAGACACCCAGCTACCCAGCTACCCAGCTTCATGCTGGCTGCTGGCAGCCTTTCCACACGCAGGGCCCTCCTTTGGCCCTGCTTGGGTCCAGGTCCCTCCCTCTCTGGAGGATCTACTCCCCTGGATTGCAGAGGAGTGCCATCAGCTGGCCTCTGCAAGGCTCCCTAGGGGAAACACAGCCCTGCCCCTCGCCTGGGCCCCCTTGGCTGCAGGAAGCCTGACACCTGGCAGTGGACCTGGGCGCTGCGCTGACCTTGGCCTGCGCGATCCCCTCCCTTCCCTTCCCTCCCCTGCCCTCTCTCCTTGCATGCTGCCCCTAAGCCCAGCCAGCCCTCCCTATCCCAGGAGCTTTAAGCTCCAGTCCCGGGGCCTGGCTCCTGGGCTGGGCCCCTGAGCGCTTGTTCTTCGTCGTCGTGTCGCGTGGCGTGCCGTGGCGTCGGGTGGCGTCGCTCCAGGTCGTCGGGTCGGACGGGGGCCCCTTCCTTGGGCCCCCTACCGCGCGCGCTCCCCGCGGTCCCCCTTGCGCCGCCAGCCGCCGCCCCCCCACCCCACCGCAGCCCACTCTCTCCTCCTCCTCCTCCTCCTCCTCCTCCTCCTCCTCCTCCTCGCGATGCCCCTTCCTCCCCTTCCCTCTTTCCCCCTGAGCTCTCTCCCTGCCGCTTGTCCTAGGTCGCGTGGCTCCCTAGCCTGGGCTCCTCCAGTGGGTCCCGGGCCCCTCCCCCCAGCCACCCAGACACCCAGCTACCCAGCTTCATGCTGGCCGCTGGCAGCCTTTCCACACGCAGGGCCCTCCTTTGGCCCTGCTTGGGTCCAGGTCCCTCCCTCTCTGGAGGATCTACTCCCCTGGATTGCAGAGGAGTGCCATCAGCTGGCCTCTGCAAGGCTCCCTAGGGGAAACACAGCCCTGCCCCTCGCCTGGGCCCCCTTGGCTGCAGGAAGCCAGACACCTGGCAGTGGACCTGGGCGCTGCGCTGACCTTGGCCTGCGCGATCCCCTCCCTTCCCTTCCCTCCCCTGCCCTCTTGCCTTGCATGCTGCCCCTAAGCCCAGCCAGCCCTCCCTATCCCAGGAGCTTTAAGCTCCAGTCCCGGGGCCTGGCTCCTGGGCTGGGCCCCTGAGCGCGTGTTCTTCGTCGTCGTGTCGCGTGGCGTGCCGTGGCGTCGGGTGGCGTCGCTCCAGGTCGTCGGGTCGGACGGGGGCCCCTTGCTTGGGCCCCTTACCGCGCGCACTCCCCGCGGTCCCCCTTGCGATGCCCGCCGCCGCCCCCCCACCCCACCGCAGCCCACTCTCTCCTCCTCCTCCTCCTCCTCCTCCTCCTCCTCCTCCTCCTCCTCGCGACGCCCCTTCCTCCCCTTCCCTCTTTCCCCCTGAGCTCTCTCCCTGCCGCTTGTCCTAGGTCGCGTGGCTCCCTAGCCTGGGCTCCTCCAGTGGGTCCCGGGGCCCCTCCCACCCAGCCACCCAGACACCCAGCTACCCAGCTTCATGCTGGCCGCTGGCAGCCTTTCCACACGCAGGGCCCTCCTTTGGCCCTGCCTGGGTCCAGGTCCCTCCCTCTCTGGAGGATCTACTCCCCTGGATTGCAGAGGAGTGCCATCAGCTGGCCTCTGCAAGGCTCCCTAGGGGAAACACAGCCCTGCCCCTCGCCTGGGCCCCCTTGGCTGCAGGAAGCCTGACACCTGGCAGTGGACCTGGGCGCTGCGCTGACCTTGGCCTGCGCGATCCCCTCCCTTCCCTTCCCTCCCCTGCCCTCTCGCCTTGCATGCTGCCCCTAAGCCCAGCCAGCCCTCCCTATCCCAGGAGCTTTAAGCTCCAGTCCCGGGGCCTGGCTCCTGGGCTGGGCCCCTGAGCGCGTGTTCTTCGTCGTCGTGTCGCGTGGCGTGCCGTGGCGTCGGGTGGCGTCGCTCCAGGTCGTCGGGTCGGACGGGGGCCCCTTGCTTGGGCCCCTTACCGCGCGCACTCCCCGCGGTCCCCCTTGCGATGCCCGCCGCCGCCCCCCCACCCCACCGCAGCCCACTCTCTCCTCCTCCTCCTCCTCCTCCTCCTCCTCCTCCTCCTCCTCCTCGCGACGCCCCTTCCTCCCCTTCCCTCTTTCCCCCTGAGCTCTCTCCCTGCCGCTTGTCCTAGGTCGCGTGGCTCCCTAGCCTGGGCTCCTCCAGTGGGTCCCGGGGCCCCTCCCACCCAGCCACCCAGACACCCAGCTACCCAGCTTCATGCTGGCCGCTGGCAGCCTTTCCACACGCAGGGCCCTCCTTTGGCCCTGCCTGGGTCCAGGTCCCTCCCTCTCTGGAGGATCTACTCCCCTGGATTGCAGAGGAGTGCCATCAGCTGGCCTCTGCAAGGCTCCCTAGGGGAAACACAGCCCTGCCCCTCGCCTGGGCCCCCTTGGCTGCAGGAAGCCTGACACCTGGCAGTGGACCTGGGCGCTGCGCTGACCTTGGCCTGCGCGATCCCCTCCCTTCCCTTCCCTCCCCTGCCCTCTCGCCTTGCATGCTGCCCCTAAGCCCAGCCAGCCCTCCCTATCCCAGGAGCTTTAAGCTCCAGTCCCGGGGCCTGGCTCCTGGGCTGGGCCCCTGAGCGCGTGTTCTTCGTCGTCGTGTCGCGTGGCGTGCCGTGGCGTCGGGTGACATCGCTCCAGGTCGTCGGGTCGGACGGGGGCCCCTTGCTTGGGCCCCCTACCGCGCGCGCTCCCCGCGGTCCCCCTTGCGCCGCCCGCCACCGCCCCCCCACCCCACCGCAGCCCACTCTCTCCTCCTCCTCCTCCTCCTCCTCCTCCTCCTCCTCCTCCTCCTCCTCCTGGCGACGCCCCTTCCTCCCCTTCCCTCTTTCCCCCTGAGCTCTCTCCCTGCCGCTTGTCCTAGGTCGCGTGGCTCCCTAGCCTGGGCTCCTCCAGTGGGTCCCGGGGCCCCGGGGCCCCTCCCACCCAGCCACCCAGACACCCAGCTACCCAGCTACCCAGCTTCATGCTGGCTGCTGGCAGCCTTTCCACTTGCAGGGCCCTCCTTTGGCCCTCCTTGGGTCCAGGTCCCTCCCTCTCTGGAGGATCTACTCCCCTGGATTGCAGAGGAGTGCCATCAGCTGGCCTCTGCAAGGCTCCCTAGGGGAAACACAGCCCTGCCCCTCGCCTGGGCCCCCTTGGCTGCAGGAAGCCTGACACCTGGCAGTGGACCTGGGCGCTGCGCTGACCTTGGCCTGCGCGATCCCCTCCCTTCCCTTCCCTCCCCTGCCCTCTCGCCTTGCATGCTGCCCCTAAGCCCAGCCAGCCCTCCCTATCCCAGGAGCTTTAAGCTCCAGTCCCGGGGCCTGGCTCCTGGGCTGGGCCCCTGAGCGCGTGTTCTTCGTCGTCGTGTCGCGTGGCGTGCCGTGGCGTCGGGTGGCGTCGCTCCAGGTCGTCGGGTCGGACGGGGGCCCCTTGCTTGGGCCCCCTACCGCGCGCGCTCCCCGCGGTCCCCCTTGCGCCGCCCGCCGCCGCCCCCCCACCCCACCGCAGCCCACTCTCTCCTCCTCCTCCTCCTCCTCCTCCTCCTCCTCCTCCTCCTCCTCCTTCTCCTCCTCCTCCTCCTCCTTGCGATGCCCCTTGCTCCCCTTCCCTCTTTCCCACTGAGCTCTCTCTCTGCAGCTTGTCCTAGGTCGTGTGGCTCCCTAGCCTGGGCTCCTCCAGTGGGTCCCGGGGCCCCTCCCACCCAGCCACCCAGACACCAGCTACCCAGCTTCATGCTGGCCGCTGGCAGCCTTTCCACACGCAGGGCCCTCCTTTGGCCCTGCTTGGGTCCAGGTCCCTCCCTCTCTGGAGGATCTACTCCCCTGGATTGCAGAGGAGTGTCATCAGCTGGCCTCTGCGCCCTGAAGGCTCCCTAGGGGAAACACAGCCCTGCCCCTCGCCTGGGCCCCCTTGGCTGCAGGATGCCTGACACCTGGCAGTGTACCTGGGCGCTGCGCTGACCTTGGCCTGCGGGATCCCCTCCCTTCCCTCCCCTGCCCTCTTGCCTTGCATGCTGCCCCTAAGCCCAGCCAGCCCTCCCTATCCCAGGAGCTTTAAGCTCCAGTCCCGGGGCCTGGATCCTGGGCTGGGCCCCTGAGCATGTGTTCTTCGTCGTCGTGTCGCGTGGCGTGCCGTGGCGTCGGGTGGCGTAGTTCCAGGTCGTCGGGTAGGACGGGTCCCCTTGCTTGGGCTCCGTACCGTGCTCGCTCCCCCTTTCGCTGCCCCCCGCAGCCCCTCTACCCCACCCCACCCATTTTCTCCTCTTCCTCCTCCTCCTCCTCCTCCTCCTCGTGGTACCCCTTCCTCCCCTTTCCTCATTCCCCTTGTGCTCTCTCCCTGCTGCTTGTCCTAGGTCGCCTGGCTCCCTAGCCTGGCTCCTCCATTGGGTCCCGGGACCCCTCCCCCCCAGCCACCCAGCTTCATGCTGGCTGCTGGCAGCCTTTCCACATGCAGGGCCCTCCGTTGGTCCTGCTTGGCTCCAGGTCCCTCTCTTGTGGATCTACTCCCCTGGATTGCAGAGGAGTGCCATCATCTGGCCTCTTTGCCCTGAAGGTTCCCTAGGGGAAACACAGCCCTGCCCCTTGCCTTGCTTGCTGCCCCTAACCCAAGCCAGCCTTCCCTAACCCTGGAGGTTTAAGCTCCAGTCCTGGGGCCTTGTGCTGGGTTGGCCCCCTGAGCACTTGTTTGTATCGTGTTGCCTGGGGTCCTGTTGTGTTGGGTGGCGTTGCTCCCTGTCGTGGGGTCGGGTGCCCCTTGCTTGGGCCCTTCTACCTCGCGGTCTCCACTTGGTTCCCCTTGCCCCTTCCACTGCCTTCCCCCCACCCCACCCCAGGGAACTCTTTTCTCCTCCTAGTGCTGCCCCTTCCTCCTCTTCTCTCTTTCCTCTGGCGCTCTCTCCCTGCTTCTTGTCCGAGGTCTTATGGCTCCCTAGCCTGGGCTCCTTCTTTGGGTCCCTGCTCTTGCCCCTATCTGCACCCACCGGGATTCCCACCTCACTTCCGCATCTAGTCCTCTGGTCTCCTTTCTCTGTCCTCTGTTTTTTGCCAGGCTGTGTTTCAAAGTGCCTGGCCCAGGATTCTCATCTGGGCCAGTTGGTCTCCTGGGAAACACACCCGGCCCTCACCTGGGACCCTTGCTCTACCTGCGCCCTTTGTTCTGCACCCCTGGTAAAGCAAGACTCCTGGCCCTGGAGCCTGCCTCCACCCTGCCCTACCAGATCCCCTTCCTTCCCTCCCCAGCCCTGTCCACTGTCCTGAGCCCTCTGCCAGCCATTGGCTCTCTAATCCCTGCAGGGCCCTGCTCCTAGCATGAGCCTCTGGTGGCCCTTGTTGCTCAGCGCGGACCTGGGGGCTCCTTGCCTGGGCTCTTTGGCCACCCTCAGCGGGGGCCTTGCTCCCTGACCCCATACAGGCCGCAGTGGACCTGGGCCTTGAGCCTTCCTCCCCCTGCGCCACCCACTCCCCTCTCTCCACTCCTTCCCTCCCCTCACCTGGGCCTGATGGGGGCCCTGGCTCATGCCTCTCCAGGCCTGGGCCTGACTCCTTGCTGGAGCCCGGGACTGCTCATCTCCAGGAGCATGGCCCTGTCCCTGTCTCTGGATTTCAGGCCCCTTGCTGGTGCCCCCTCTTGGGCCTCCCCTCTGTTGCCCTGGGATATAATGACTGCATAGTATGTATAAAGATGCCTCCACTATCTAAGTGTCTGTTGATTTGTTCTATATTGTTCCTTTCAAAATCAAAAGTACCCAAAGCCCAGTTTCAGAAAATATTCTGTTATTGATTTAATTAAGATTCCCCAGAATTCATGTGGTGAAGTCCTTACCTCTAGTACCTCCAAATATGACCTCATCTGGAGAGGAATAATGACCTTTATTTGAGGAATAACTGGATGAATCAACATTAGGAAATTTGTTAGTAGAAGTTAAGTTAGTATATTTTAAGCTGCAAAGCTATACAATATGAAGAAGAAATTTAAAATAAATTGATATTCTACTTTAAAAACGAAAAGGAGATTTCTATTTAATGGTGAAATACTAAAATTAATCCCAATAATTAATAAGACAAGAATAAGACAATGATGACTGTTTTTTTATTTTTTTATTTTTTAATTATTAGTTGTTCAAAACATTACAAAGCTCTTGACATATCACATTTCATACATTTGATTCAAGGAGATTATCAACTCCCATTTTTACCCCGTATACAGATTACAGAATCACATCGGTTACACATCCACTTTTTTACATACTGCCATACTAGTGTATGTTGTATTCTGTTGCCCTTCCTATCCTCTACTATCCTCCCTCCCCTCTCCTCCCCTCCCCTCCCCTCCCATCTTCTCTCTCTACCTCATCTACTTTAATTCATTTATCTCTCTTGTTTTTTCCCCTTTCCCTTAACTTCCTCTTATATGTAATTTTGTATAACAATGAGGTTCTCCTTCCTTTACTATGCAATTTCCCTTCTCTCTCCCTTTTCCTCCCCACTCTCATCCCTATTTAATGGTGATCTTCTTCTCATGCTCTTCCTCCCCACTCTGTTCTTAGTTGCCCTCCTTATATCAAAGAAAACATTTGGCATTTGTTTTTTAGGGATTGACTAGCTTCACTTAGTATAATCTGCTCTAATGCCATCCATTTCCCTGCAAATGCCATGATTTTGACATTTTTTAGTGCTGAGTAATACTCCATTGTGTATAAATGCCATATTTTTTTATCCATTCATCTATTGAAGGGCATCTAGGTTAGTTCCACAGTCTAGCTATTGTGAATTGTGTTGGTATGAACATTGATGTAGCAGTATCCCTTTAGCACGCTCTTTTAAGGTCTTCAGGGAATAGTCTGAGAAGGGGAATAGCTGGGTCAAATGGTGGTTCCCTTCCCAGCTTTCCCAGGAATCTCCATACTGCTTTCTAAATTGGCTGCACCAATTTGCAGTCCCACCAGCAATGAACAAGTGTACCCTTTTCTCCACATCCTCGCCAGCACTTGTTGTTTGACTTCATAATGGCTGCCAATCTTATTAGAGTGATATGGTATCTTAGGGTGGTTTTGATTTGCATTTCTCTGACTGCTAGAGATGGTGAGCATTTTTTCATTTACTTGTTGATTGATTGTATATCCTCCTCTGAGAAGTGTCTGTTCAGGTCCTTGCCCATTTGTTGATTGGGTTATTTGTTTTCTTATTGTTTAATTTTTTGAGTTCTTTGAATACCCTGGATATTAGGGCTCTATCTGAAGTGTGAGGAGTAAAAATTTGTTCCCATGATGTAGGCTCCCTATTTACCTCTCTTATTGTTTCTGTTGCTGAGAAAAAACTTTTTAGTTTGAGTAAGTCCCATTTGTTGATTCTTGTTTTTAACTCTTGTGCTATGGGTGTCCTATTAAGGAATTTGGAGCCCGACCCCACAATATTTAGATTGGAGCAACTTTTTCTTCTATCAGACTCAGAGTCTCTGTTTTGATATCAAGCTCCTTGATCCATTTTGAGTTAACTTTTCTGCATGGCGAGAGAAAAGGATTCAGATTCATTTTGTTACATATGGATTTCCAGTTTTCCCAACATCATTTGTTGAAGATACTATCCTTTCTCCATTGCATGCTTTTAGCCCCTTTGTCAAATATAATTGTAATTTTGTGGCTTGCTCTTTGTGTCCTCTATTCTGTACCATTGGTCCACCTGCCTGTTTTGGTACCAGTACCATGCTGTTTTTGTTACTATTGCTCTGTAGTATAGTTTGAAGTCTGGTATTGCTATACCGCCTGATTCATTCTTTCTGCTTAGAATTGCTTTTGCTATTCTGGGTCTTTTATTTTTCCATATGAATTTCTTGATTGTTTTATCTATTTCTACAAGTAATACTGTTGGGATTTTGATTGGCATTGCATTAAACCTATAGAGAACTTTTGGTAAAATCGCCATTTTGATGATGTTAGTTCTGCCTATCCATGAACAGGGTATATTTTTTCATCTTCTAAGATCTTCTATTTCTCTCTTTAGGGTTCTGTAGTTTTATTGTATAAATCTTTCACCTCTTTTGTTAGGTTGATTCCCAAGTATTTTTGTTTTTTTGATGATATTGTCAACGGGGTGGTTTCCTCATTTCCATTTCAGAAGATTTGTCGCTGATATACAGGAATGCCTTTGATTTATGTGTGTTGATTTTATATCCTGCCATTAATTCATTTATTAGCTCTAGTAGTTTCTTTGTAGACCCTTTTGGGTCTGCTAGATATAAGATCATGTCATTTGCAAATAGTGATAATTTAAGTTCTTCTTTTCCTATCTTTATGCCTTTAATTTCTTTCGTCTGTCTAATTGCTCTGGCCAGTATTTTGAGAACTATATTGAATAGAAGTGGTGATAGAGGGCATCCCTGTCTTGTTCTGATTTTGGACGGAATGCCTTTAATTTTTCTCCATTCAGAATGATGCTAGCCTGAGGCTTAGCATACATAGATTTTAGAATGTTCAGGTAAGTTCCTGTTATCCCTAGTTTTTCTAGTGTTTTGAACATAAAGGATGCTGTACTTTGTCGAATGCTTTTTCTGCATCTATTAAGATGATCATGTGGTTCTTATCTTTAAGTCTATTGATGTGGTGAATAACATTTATTGATTTCCATATATTGAACCAGCCTTGCATCCCAGGGATGAATCCTACTTGATCATGGTGCACA
This sequence comes from Spermophilus citellus, assembly GCF_964194105.1. NCBI lineage: Eukaryota > Metazoa > Chordata > Mammalia > Rodentia > Sciuridae > Spermophilus > Spermophilus citellus. Next base: position 79,310,678 of record NC_138188.1, read on the forward strand.
ATTTTTTTTATATGTTTTTGTATCCAATTCACCAGAATTTTATTGAGGATTTTTGCATCTAGGTTCATTAGAGATATTGGTCTGTAGTTTTCTTTCTTTGAGGTGTCTTTGTCTGCTTTCGGAATCAGGGTGATTTTGGCCTCATAGAATGAATTTGGAAGAGCTCCCTCATTTCTATTTCCTGAAATAACCTGAAAAATATTGGTATTAATTCTTCTTTAAATGTTTTGTAAAACTCCGCTGTATACCCATCCGGTCCTGGGCTTTTCTTGGTTGGTAGTCTTTGATGGCTTCTTCTATATCATCCATTGATATTGGTCTGTTCAAATTGTGTGTATCCTCCTGACTCAATCTGGGCAAATCATATGACTTACGAAATTTATCGATGTCTTCACTCTCTTCTATTTTATTGGAATATAGGGTTTCAAAATAATTTCTAATTGTCTTCTGTATTTCTGTAGCATCTGTTGTAATATTGCCTTTTTCATCCTGTATGTTAGTAATTTGAGTTCTCTCTCTTCTTCTCTTCGTTAGCATGGCTAAGGGCCTGTCAATCTTATTTATTTTTTTGAAGAACCAACTTTTAGTTTTGTCAATTTTTTCAGTAGTTTCTTTTGTTTCAATTTTATTGATTTCTGCTCTAATGTTAATTATTTCTTGCCTTCTGCTACATTTGCTGTTGTTTTGCTCTTCCTTTTCTAGGGCTTTGAGATGAAGTGTGAGCTCATTTATTTGTTGTTTTTTTCTTTTTTTGAGGAATGACCTCCAGGCAATGAATTTCCCTCTTAAAACTGCTTTCATTGTGTCCCATAAATTCCGGTATGTTGTGTCTGTATTTTCATTTATCTCTAAGAATTTTTTGGTTTCCTCCTTTATGTCTTCTATAACCCATTGAACATTCAGTAACATATTGTTCATTTTCCAAGTGATGTAGAATTTTTCCTTCCTTCTTTTATCATTGATTTCCAGTTTCATTCCATTATGATCAGATAAAATGCATGGTATTATCTCCACACCTTTATATTTACTAAGGGTTGCCCTATGGAATAATATATGGTCTATTTTTGAGAAGGATCCATGTGCTGTTGAGAAAAAAGTATATCCACTTCATGATGATTGATATATTCTATATATGTCAGTTAAGTCTAGGTTGTTGATTGTGTTATTGAGTTCTATAGTTTCTTTATTCAACTTTTGTTTGGAGGATCTGTCCAATGGTGAGAGAGGTGTGTTGAAGTCACCCATAATTATTGTGTTGTGGTCTATTTGATTCTTGAACTGGAGGAGAGTTTGTTTTATGAACGTTGCAGCACCATTATTTGTTGCATAAATATTGATAATTGTTATGTCTTGTTGGTTAATGGTTCCTTTTAACAGTATATAATGTCCTTCCTTATCCCTTTTGATTAACTTAGTCTTGAAGTCGATTTTATTCGATATGAGGATGGCCACCCCTGCTTGCTTTCGAGGACCGTGTACGTGGTATGATTTTTCCCAACCTTTCACCTTCAGCCTGTGTATGTCTTTTCTTATTAGATGTGTCTCCTGGAGGCAGCATATTTTTGGATTTGCTTTTTAAATCCATGTTATCAGCCTATGTTGCTTTATTTGTGAGTTTAAGTCATTAATGTTTAGGGTTTCTATTGTTATATGGTTTGTACTTCCAGCCATGTTTGATTATTTATCTTTTTTTTTTTTAAATTTGGTTTGTTTCTCCATGATTAGCTTCCCCCCCCCTCTTGCTTTACTGAGGTACTTCCCACTGTTGGTTTTGGTTATTGTTTTTCATTTTTTCCTCATGTAGTGTTTTGCTCGCGATGCTTTGCAATGCTGGTTTTCTGGCTGCAAATTATTTTAACTTGTGTTTATCAAGAAAGATTTTTATTTCGTTGTCATACCTGAAGCTTAATTTTGCTGGATACAAAATTCTTGGTTGGCATCCATTGTCTTTCAGTGTTTGAAATACGTTGTTCCAGGATCTTCTCGCTTTCAGCATCTGTGATGAAAAATCCGTTGTTAACCTTATTGGTTTACCCCTGAATGTAATCTGCCTCCTTTCTCATGTAGCTTTTAATATTTTTTTTGTTCTGTATATTGGATATCTTCATAACAATGTGTCTTGGCGGTGGTCTGCTGTGATTTTGTATGCTTGGTGTCCTGTATGCATTTACAATTTGTACATCCATTTCCTTTTTTATATCTTGAAAGTTTTCTAAAATTATTTCATTCAACAGATTGTTCATTCCCTTGGTTTGGACTTCTATACCTTCCTCTATCCTGATGACTCTTAAGTTTGTTTTTTTTATGTTATCCCATATCTCTTGGATGTTTTTCTTGTGGTTTCTTACCAGCCTTTCTGAGTTGGCAAGACTCGTCTTCATTGTGTGACATTCTGGCTTCTACTTGCTCCACTCTGTTAGTGATAGTCTCATTTGAGTTTTTAATTTGGTTTATAGTTTCCTACATTTCTAGGATTATTGTTTGATTTTTTTAATAATCTCTATCTCCTAGTAAAGTTGCTTATTTGCTTCTTTTATCTGTTTATGTAATTCATTTTCAATGTGTTCTTTCATTGTTTTTATTTGCTGTCTCATGTCCTCTTTAAGATTTCATTCCATCTGTCTAAGGTATTCCTTGAGTTATTTATTTGACCATTTTTCTAATGCCTCTAGGTTCTCCTGTATATTAAGGTGTCCTGCATTCTTTGTACTCCTTTTCTTCCTTGCTTTTTCATGCTGCTCATGTTACTTCTGGTTCTGTTTGACTGCTGAGTTACTGTTTACTCCTATAAATTTATTTGGTTTTGTGTATCTCCGGAGTCTCTCTTTTGTGATGGGAGACTATGACTAGAGATGATGAATTTTGTTGCACTTTAATGCAGATTCATTTGTTTCCTAAACTGTGTTCGGATTCTGACGGCATATAGCAGTGTGCGGTTTGGTCTTGGGACTTATGTTTAGGTCGAGGGATATGATGCTATTGATGTTGGTACATCTTGGCAACCTTGGAAGACTGCTCTACTGATGAGGGATATTAACAGGTGAATGGTCTGGAGTATTTGAAGGTAGCTAGGGAATTGGTAGCACTATATAATGCCTCAGAACATTTACCTATACACATTTAGTAAATTACACATAAACAGTGTCATGATGCTTGGGAGGAAAGGTATTAGAAGGGGAGGGAAGTAGTCGCTAAAGAGAATGAGAGTAAACAGGTAGAATTAAAGGAAAGGGGAATAAGGAAATTGAAAAGAAATGGAAAGACAAAAGAAAAAAATTAAAAAATAAATAAATAATTAAAAAAAGTAAAAAAAAATTTTTAATGCAGTCTTAGAGTTCAATTAACTTCTCTTCCAGTGGGTGGAGCTGTGCCCATGGGGCCAAGATTCTCCTCTCAATAAGCAGGAACCAATCACTGTGAAGTGCTCCTTCTCCCCCACTGGGCGGCTCTCCAATCCTAAGTGTCTAGGGCCTTTTCTTATGTCCAGTCACTTCCCCACTTTTCCTCCAGCCAGGCCCCGCTCCCCGGTGATGCTCACCACAATACTGGCTAAACGCCAGGTCTGCTGCTCCCAGGATCCCTATTTTCTTGAACAACTGGGCACACTCTCCCTGCTTGCCATTCCCCCAGACCCTAAAGTTGTGGAGTGTGGGGCTGAGAATCGTCAGCGTATTTTGCTTGCCCTCCGGTAGCCACACCCCCGGGAGCTGGTGCAAGAGACCTCAGTTGTCAGCGCTGGTGGGAGCGGCAGCTGGGGGTCCCATGCCGCAGGTCCCGTGCTGCTCCTGATTCCCTCGGTCTGACTATCGCGCTCACGGGAGAGCTGGGAGGGGCCCTTGAGGTTTCCCCACAGTGTGGAGAGGAAGGGCTAGCGGGTTACACACCTGCAGCCACTGGTTTCAATGAAGTTATCTCCTCCACCGCATTCTAGTGATGTTAGTTCTCTGCCATGGTGATGTCCCATGCGAATGGCGGCCATTAGTTCCCTTTGCCGGGTGTCCAATGCAACGGGTGGGTTCAGACCGGCTCTCCCAAGCCCCGTCTCAATCCTGTGGCTGCTGCCTATGAAGGCTCGGTTGGTTTTAACCTCAAAAGGTTCATGGAGGAGCCAACGAGTTGTTTCTCTATTCAGCAGGACCATTTGTAGCCCTGAGTCACAGCGGTTTGGCTGCAAGATGCAGGCGTACAGGAGCCTGAATTCATCCGCTCCAGGCTCGGTGTGTGTTCTCAGGGGTGCAGACTATTCGCCCCAGGTCCATGTCAGCCCAGCATTGCTAAGTGATCCTGAGCAAACAGCATTCAGACAGTTTAAGACTCCCTTTGCCCGCGCAGCTGAAGAGGTCAGAGAATTGATCTCTCCGCGTCTGCTGCTATGTTGGAACCCATATTGTTGATGACTGTTTTTAAGTAATAACATTTTAGAAGCCATGCTAGTATAAGTAAGAGGTATAGTGTGCAAAGAAGGACAATTACTATAATTTTTAATAATGGTAAAAATAGTAGGAAGCCAAAGAAAACTAAAAATATTCCAGATGCTTAATATTTATGATACATAAATAACTCCTAAATTTTGACAAGAAAGTCTATTAGTCGACTTTTCATTGCTGTGATCAAAATACCTGACAAGAACAATTTAGAGGAGGAAAAATTTATTTTGGTCTCAGGCTTTCAGAGTTCCAGTACATGGTTTACCAACTTTATTGCTCTCAGCCCAAGTTGAGGCGGAACATCATGACAGAAAATGTGGTGGGGAGCACTGCTCCACTCATGGCAGACAGGAATTGGGGGTAGAGAGGTTAGGTAAGATGATCACCTGCAGGTCAAGCACCTAGTGACCTCTCTTCTCCAGTCATGACCCATCTACCTACAGTTACCACCCAGATAATCTATTCAATCTAGGATGGACTGGTTAATTTATAGCTCTCATAATCTAATAATTCCTAAAGTGAATATTCCTGCATTAATATGGGAGCTTTGGTAATGGAGATAACTTATGCAAATCATAACTGAAAGATCAGCCAAATGTACCATAAGCAACCCATTCTTTTGAAAAAACAATTCAAAATTCCAAAACATACATTCAAAGTTGCTCAGTCTCATTGGACATCAGTCAAATGAAAATAAAAGCAATAAGATACCCCTTTTTTATCCTCAGATTAAAAAAATTAAATATTAATATAAGGTCTGGAGATGTAGCTCAGTAGCCTAGCATATACAACATTATATATTGAATTTGTGTGTATCATACAATTTTTTAAATATTAGATGCACTCTTCTATTAGTCTCAGCCAATTGACTTATATAGTAGATACCACATTCCTCATAAATCCCATGGAACCAGATACTTAACATTTCAGGTAATATCTTTTAAAAACTATGTTTTTGTTCTCTTTAAAATCTCCTCCCTTTCTGTTTCTTTGTTTCCTAGCTTCCATGGGGTGATCAACTTTGTTCCACTATATAATGTCTACCATGATATTCTGCCTCATAAAGCCCAAAAGTAGTGCAGTCAACTAACCATGGACTGAAACCCCTGAAACCGTGAGCCCAAATAAATCTTTCCTCATTATACTCCTCTTTATCTTAGGTATCTTTTCACAGTAATAAAAACATGATTAACTTATCTATCAAAATATACAAAGAATCATAGAATATACTTTGGCCTTCTGGGTTGGTTCATTGGGGATTGAACCCAAAGGCACTCGACAACTGAGCCACATTCCCAGCCCTTTTTTGTATTTTATTTCAAGACAGGGTGTCACTGAGTTGCTTAGGTCCTCATTAAGTTGTTGAGGCTGGCTTTGAACTTGCAATCCTCTGGCCTCAGCCTCCCAAGCCACCTGGGATTACAGGCCTGCACCACCACGCCCAGTCATGAGCACTTTTTAATATAGCCAAATGCATATTTGTGTTTTGTTCAGTCACAGAGCCCAAATGTCTAGAACTGTAGTGTTTGGCTTATTGTATGTGTTTCACAAATAATTGTTGAATGGATTAGTATTGCCTTCCCAATACCTCCACAGTTATTACAACTACAAGGTTATCTAAATGGGAGAACTTGGATAAGTATGAAGTAAGCAAGAATTTAAAACTAATGATTAAACTGAGTTTTCTTTATTCCATATCCAAAAAGTTCAGCCCAAGGAAAGGAAGGTAATGAGAAGTGTTCTCACAAGTTTCCACACATTGAAGTTTGGTTGAATGGTTCCTAACATCATTCCACATAGTTCTTCATGGTCCTATTACCAGGAAGAGTCCACATCATTATGCAAGTAAGTTTTCAATGTATACCAAATATAATCCCCTCTTTGCATTTGCTTCTTGCAAATCCAAAGCTGATGCACCAAAGAGGAAATGGGTTGCTCTGCATCAATCAAGGTGGTCACACAGAGAGGATTTCTCTGTATTATAATCTGGTTCCACGAGAAGAAGAAGGAGAGTGCAAAGAGTAAAGAGATATCCATAGAGGCTAAATCTGTGGGTTTTAACTGTAGTTTTTCATGAGAATCTTCAGATTTACTTATCTGTGATGTGTTCAGTGAATCTAATAAGAAGCCTGGGTTGAGATCCACTGACTTAATGACAAAACCCCTTGAAAGGGAGAGTTAGTTAGTTGTTCTTTACACACAATTGGATAGCAAAGGAGAATTCTGATTTAAAAAGTATGCAGTAAGTTGAGTGAGGGAGATAATCCAAAAGCATTGTGGGAATGGTTGGAAAGAGAAGGCTTGAATATTGAAAAACTACTAGCTTGAAAACTAATAGAAATTAACTTTGTCTTTTTGGACCTAATTTAAACAACACCTTGTCAAGCTTCTTTTTAGAATTCATTTTATCCTCCCCAGAATTTCCTGTAAATGTTTATTTCTCTCTCACAGCTCTTACCAAACTCAGGCTCATATTTGGATTACATATCTGTGTTGCCTACTGTTCCCTAGACTTTGATATAGTAACAGTTGGACTGGAACATTTTCTCCATTGTTTTCTAAGGTTAGTATCTAGCTCAGAGATCTAATTACATAAGTGAGAATCAGTGTCAGCATCTGCACAATTTAATTAAACAATATCACATTTCTATATCATTAAATGATAATATTATCAATGGATTTAATAACACAGTTATATGAAGTTGGATATAGAATTAGTCCCATCCAAAAATTGTTGGATTTGTTGGAATTGTTCACTTCAATAATACCATTTACTAAGTGCTGGGAAAACTTGTAAAAAATATAGAAACAGTGTAAAGTTTCAAATTTGGGGTCTGTTTAAGCCAGACATCCTGGCTTTGAATCTCAGTTATACAACTTGATAGTACACATACGAGGCAAGCTAAGACCATGGTTGTTCATCCACTGTGCCACTCTGTACATGCTGAGTTGGCTCAAGAAGGCACACATTGCTGAGGGCCATTGCCAAGTAGGAATGACGCATCAAAATTTCCTTGCCAGCGTACCCCATGTTAAATGGACTTCCCTTGGAATTTCGCTGTTGACATTGCATGTAAGGTGACCCTGCTCAAGGACCAGGGTAGATCCAGGATTAGGGTGTATCCTGCAGGTTTGAGTAAGTATCCCACTCCTTGGGTTTAGGGCGTTCCCGGTTTAAGACAAGTTTAAGGCGTTCCCAGTTTAAGACAATATGGGTTTCAGGGAAGTTTGATGTTGAAGATTATTGCTGCTGGGAATAGGGCATTCCTGCTGCTTGAATTCCTATTGAGTTCTGGTGAGATTCAAAAAGTATTAGGAAAAAAGCCACGTGGAGTAGGTGAATTGGGTGGCAGCAGAACTGGGATTTCCCCAGAACGTGTGTAGAGGCCGGTGTGAGTTCGGGAATAAAGAATTGCTGTTTGAATCTACAAGTTGTGTGGTGGCTCATGATTCTGTGCCCAGCCAAGACATTGGCATTTGGTGGTCCGTACGCGGATCGTCTAAAGCTTAGAGGTAAGTGAAATTGCTCGCCCCTGAGGGAAGGCGAGAGAATGGGTGACCATTTCAAAAAACAATGTGTTCTTGTTTTGATTTATTTCGTTTTTGTTTCAAGCTGCCTATCCCTAGAAATTTCTCAGGCAAACTGGGAAAAATGGTTGGCTCAAGGTTTGAAGTTTGTCAGCCCCAAGGAAGAGAAAATTGATACAGCGAATTTTTATTCCGTTTTTGTTTCATTCAGTTGCGGTTTTGTTTTGTGTTATCTTATTGGGTTGTGTTATCTTTATAGAAGATTAGAAATTAGTAAAAAAGAAACCAAAAAGGTGTTAAGTAAATTGTTAGAGATTCAGACCATGGAGAAAGACATTTTAGATCAAGCAAAAGAGAAGGTCTCTCGAGCTAGACAGAGAGAGGAAGAAAATTTAAAGGAAAAGGGGTTATTAGGAAAAAGGCCACAACAAGAGGCTGTTACTAACTCCGTTTTATTGCCAGAGGGCATAATTCAACCAACAGCCCCACCGATGGAAACAGCTGAGTGGTCCTCAAACCCCGTAGTTGATAAGTGGGATCCTGAGACAGGACCTCAAAGATTAGCATGCCCTGTACTTGAACAGGTAGGAGGGCAGCGAATTCACTGTGCTTTAGATTTTAAAACAGTGAAGCAGTTAAAGGAGTCTGTAACAACCTATGGTCCTCAAGCTCCCTTCACTGTAAGCATGGTCGAGTCCGTTACTAACTTGGACATGATGCCAGCAGATTGGGCTAGCATGTGTAAATCTGTGCTAAATGGAGGACAATATTTGTTATGGAAAGTTGCCAATGAGGAATTTTGCACGGAGACAGCTAGGCGAAATGCAGCAGCCGGTTACCCTCAAAGAAATCTAGATATGCTTTTAGGAAAAGGACCTTATGAGGGTCAACGGCAACAAAGTGAATATGATCCTGCTATATATGCACAAATTGCTGCAGATGCAGTTAGGGCATGGAAGACTTTACAAGGACATGGAGATTTACAAGGTCAGCTATCTAAGGTAATACAGAGAACTAATGAACCTTACACTGACTTTGTAGATAGGCTTATTCAAACAGCCGCCAAAATTTTTGGGGATACAGAACAAGCAATGCCATTAATAAAACAACTGGCTTATGACCAAGCAAATTGTTGCTGCAGAGAGGTTATTAGACCATGGAGACATGAAGATTTAAACACATATATTAAATTATGTAGAGATATTAATGAACAAGGGCAAGTATTGGCAGCTACAGTACAACAGGCTTTAGATGCCAGGCCAGAAACATGCTATAATTGTGAACAAACAGGACATTTTAAAAGGAGTTGCCCCATAAGAGGAGGGTTTAACAAAACTAGAAATCAAAGGAATAGAATACCGGGTATTTGCCCACGATGCCGTAGAGGGAGACATTGGGCTAATGAATGCCGTTCTCAAACCACCATAGAAGGTACTCCCTTATCAAAAAACGGACAAGGATCAGGTATTTACCCACAATATCATGGAGAAAGGCATCAGGCTTCATTGCCAAAAAACGGACTGGGGGGCCCAATGCTCCGGGGCCCACAAATATACGGGGCAGTGGAGGAACCCAGCAACACCATCAGGGTGGTTCCCAGGACACATTGTCCATTAAATCCCTCATCAGACAAACCCGAGGGAGCGCAGGGTTGGACATCTGCGCCTCTGCCAGAGCAGTACTAATTCCAGAGATGGGAGTTTAAATCATTCCTACAGGAGTAAAAGGACCTCTTCCCCAGGGAACAGTAGGCTTATTATTGGGACACAGTTCTTCTACACTAAAAGGACTTATGATAAGTCCTGGGGTAATTGATCCCGATTATGTAGGTGAAATAAAAATTATAGCTAGTTCTCCAGGAGGTATATCAGTCATTTCACCTGGAGATAGAAAAGCACAGTTGTTAATAATACCCAGCCTACATAATAAGTTCTCTAGTCATAATGTAGAAAGAGGTTCTAGGGGATTAGGCTCCACAGGTGTAGATTGGGCTATGTTGCCTTTAAATTTAGATTCTCGCCCAATGCTAAAACTAAATATTCAGGGTCATGAGTTTATTTATTTATTCATTTATTTATTTTTGTCAGTGGACCTTTATTTTATTTATTTAAATACAGTGCTGAGAATTGAACCCAGTATCTCATACGTGCTAGGCAAGCGCTCTACCACGAGCCACAGCCCAGCCCCTCGCTGTGGTTTTGATTTTCGTTTCTGTAACTAATGGCCGTTTGCACATCTTCTTTGGAGAAGTGTCTATTCAAATGCTTTACCTGTTTTTAAGTTGAGTTGTTTGTCTTTTTATTTTTTTTTATTGGTTGTTCACAACGTTACAAAGCTCTTGACATATCATGCTTCATACATTAGACTGAAGTGGGTTATGAACTCCCAATTTTACCCCAAATGCAGATTGCAGAGTCACATCGTTTACACATCCACAATTTTACATAATGCCCTATTGGTAATTGTTGTACTCTGCTCCTTTTCCTATCCCCCACTATCCCCCTCCCCTCCCCTCCCTTTTACTCTCTCTACCCCATCTACTGTAATCCATCTCCCTCCTTATTTATTTTCCCATTCCCCACCCAGCCTCTTATATGTAATTTTGTATAGCAATGAGGGTCTCCCTTCATTTCCATGCAATTTTCCTCATCTCTCCCTTTCCCTCCCATCTCATGTCACTGATTAATGTTACTCTTTTTTCCTACTCTTCCTCCCTGCTCTGTTAGGGTCATGAGTTTAATGGACTACTGGACACAGGTGCTGACCTTAGCATCATATCTCTTCAAGAATGGCCAAAACATTGGCCATTACAACAAGCCACTCAAACGCTTCGAGGCCTAGGAGTGGCAACAAATCCCCATAGAAGTTCTATGGTATTAGATTGGAAGGATCCTGAAGGATATGAAGGAAGTATACAGCCATATGTATTAGATCATCTTCCCATAAATTTATGGGGACAAGATGTCCTAGATCAACTAGGTTTGATGTTAACAAATAACATCAATTCTAATGCGCCCACTACTAGGGCTAGACAAGGTGTTAGGAAAGAAAAAAGATTAGGAAAACAAGAACAAGCTATAGCAGCACCAATTCAAATAGATCAAGGAACAGGCAGACATGGGTCGGATTTTCAGAAAGGGCCACTGAGACAATCAAAATTACTTGGAAATCAGAAAGACCAGTGTGGGTTCCTCAGTGGCCCCTGACTAAAGAAAAGATACAAGTAGCCCATGATCTGGTCAAACAACAATTAGCGGAAGGACATTTACATCCTTCCGTATCTCCCCACAATACTCCCATTTTTGTCATCAAAAAGAAATCGGGTAAATGGATATTATTACAAGATTTAAGAGCCATTAATAATGAGATGGTTATTATGGGACCTGCTCAATCAGGGAATCCTCAATTGTCTGCTTTACCAAAAACGTGGCATGTTTTAGCTATAGATATTAAAGATTGTTTTTTTTCGATCCCAATTCATCCCGAGGATAGTCCACGTTTTGCATTTATTATCCCTGCATTAAAACATGAAGGTCCTGATGAGAGATATGAATGGAAAGTACTCCCTCAAGGGATGGCTAACAGTCCAATTATGTGTCAAATCTATGTTAATAAAGCAATCCAGCCACTTAGAAATCAAAATCCTGAACTAAAAATATTTCACTATATGGATGATGTAGTATTAGCACATAAAGATAAAAACACATTGCTGGAATGTTATGCCACACTTAAGAACTTATTAAAAAATTATAATCTAGAGATAGGAATAGATAAAGTACAATTAAATATTCCAATTAATTATTTAGGAGTTCTATTATCCTCAACCATGGTCCGTCCACCAAAAATTCAAATACGAGTAGATCAACTCAAATCACTTAACGACTCTCAAAAGTTATTGGGAGACATAAATTGGATAAGACCTTATCTAGGCATACCAACAGGAGAGTTGGGACCGTTATTTGATATTCTAAAAGGTCCATCAGATCCAAATTCACCCCGAATGTTAACTCCTAAAGCTAGAAAGGCATTAAAAATTATTGAAACATATATGGAAAATATGCATCTAGATAGAATTGATATAAGTGTGCCTTTATTATTTATTGTACTAAAGGTCCATTTTTGTGGATACATTTATCTTATTCTCCTAACACTATTCTTACTAGGTATCCTGAGGCTGTAGGACAATTAATACTCAAAGGAATAAGAGCAGCAAAGGGAGTGTTTGGAATTTCTCCCAATAAAATTATTACTCCATATACTATGGATCAAATTGATGAGTTAGCTAATGAGATAAATACTTGGGCAATAATCATGTGTAAATCTAATGTTTCATTTGATAATCATTTGCCATCGAATTCTTTGTTGTCTTTTTGGTCTAAGCATCCTGTAGTTTTTCCTAAAATGACAAGGAAAACACCTATCATGAATGCTCCAAATATATTCACTGATGGGTCTAATAATGGTACAGCAGCTGTAGTTACCCCTGGTCAAACTTTTACATTTTTAGTACCCAAACAATCAGCTCAAAAGGTAGAGCTTAATGCAGTTTTACAAGCTTTTGTGATGTTCAAAGATTCTGTATTTAATTTATTTTCTGATAGTCAATATATAGTTAATGCTATTATGTCCCTTGAAGATGCTGGTAGGATTTCCCCTTCCTCTACTGTTTTTTCTTTGTTTTCCACTATACAAAGTCTAATATGGGACAGAAAATATCCATTCTTTATAGGACATATTAGGGCACATACAGGATTGCATGGAGCCCTTAGTTTGGGCAATGATTTAGCAGATAAAACTACACATGACGTACATATTTTCTCTACATTAGAAGAAGCTACAAATTTTCATAAAAGGTTTCATGTTAATGCTAATACTTTACAAAAGCGTTTTAAAATAACTAAGGAACAAGCAAGGCATATAATAAAACAATGCCAAAATTGTGTGACCTTTTTACCACAAGTTAATCTTGGAGTCAATCCTAGAGGACTGATACCTAACCATATTTGGCAGATGGACGTCACACACTTGCCAGAATTTGGAAAATTAAAATATTTACATGTTACAGTTGATACTTCTTCTGGATTTTTGATGGGCTCCCTTCATGCTGGAGAAAAAACTAAAGATGTTATAGCTCATTGCTTACAAAATTTTGCCACTTTGGTTTTCCTAAACAGTTAAAAACTGATAACGGTGCTCATCATTTGGTATTACTCATATAACAGGAATCCCATACAATCCACAGGGACAAGGCATAGTTGAAAGAGCTCATCAAACTATTAAAATGTACTTATTAAAGCAAAAAGAGGGAATTGGAAAGGGGTATATATCCCCCAAAGATAAACTTAAAATAACCCTTTTTACTCTAAAGTTTCTTAATTTGGATTCATCAGGACTTAGTGCTTCGGAAAGACATATGTATCTGAAAAATGTACATAAGCCTAAGGTACTTTGGAAAGATATTCTAACAGGACAATGGAAAGGTCCTGATCCAGTTATTGTCTGGAGTTGGGGTTCCGTTTGTGTTTTTCCACAGGGAGAACAGCAGCCGATTTGGATTCCAGAGAGATTAACTAAAGCAATTTCTACAAAAAAAGAAGATGATTTGACTCAAATCCATAACAGCTGATATCCAGAGCTCCAGCTTGGCTATTCTTACATCTGCGACAGTGATTAACTACGGTGCTTTTTTCAATATCTATTTTATTATTGCATTTTTCCCACATCATAAAGTTTTATTTTATTTTTTGAGCTCATACAAACCTAGGTTAATGTTTTTCTGATCAGTTTTATTTTTTGACTGTGTTTTATTTTTTGACTGTGGAGTTTTTAAACATTGCAATGGAGATTTCACCTAGGTAAAGCTACAAGGCCTTTATTGTCTTGTGTGTTGTATGTTATGTGTGCACTGTTTTGTGTTGTATGTCTGCATGTGTGTATGTCCATATTTCTTATATGAGGAGAGCTCATGAAAAAATGGATCTGATTTTTTTTTATTCATGTGATTTAAATGGTTTAATTTAATTTAGGTAAACAGGTGTTAAGGATTGTTTTTAAAGGAGGTTAACAGATCTGTTTGTTTAGTTTCACATTTCCTTTTTATTATTTTTAATAATTCTGTTCAGGATAATGTCTGTTTAGCATCATTGCCAGAATTCCCATGTCCATCCCAGTGCTGGTGAAGACTAAGATAAAACCAAACTACAGCTTCTATGATAGCTATCACAGTAAACTGTATAAACTGATGCACCAATGAATATAACTCAACAAGTAATGCTCAATCAAGGGCTTGATTTACTTTGGGAGGAAATGGACATATTGATAGACTCCTCCGATTTGAACTGCCTGCAGAACTTGCCTGGACTATATATCAGTTGTATGCATTGTGAACTATCGTCTGGTGCAGCGAATTGTGGTACTGCTGGCATATCTTTGCTGATGGTGTCACCAGTGATGCAATTTCCTTGCCAGCGCACCCCATGTTAATTGTGGTAATGCTGGCATATCTTTGCTGATGGTGTCACCAGTGACGCAATTTTTCCAAAGGAGCCATCAATTGGCTTGGTGTCGTGGCATTTCTGTATCTTCCTCCCTTCTACTAGTGATGGTCTAAAATTTGGGGGCCAACAGAGGTGAGGCAAAGAACCTCACCCCCCCACTGGCACCAAGGCTAAATTTGGGGGCCAACAGAGGTGAGACAAGAACCTCACCCCCCCAATGGTGCATAGGCCTATCCACAAGCATGGCTGAATGCTGGACCCGTAGTCAGTGACGGGTTGATCTGATTGCAGTTGTATCAACCTAAGACAGGAGGCTGACGCCTAAAGGTCAGTTTTCCAATGACGGGTAAGAACCACATGTTGAATTGGACAAACTACCAGGCACGGTCCTTAAGCCACATTGCTGTTGTTTAATTAATCAGAAGGGGGGAGATGCTGAGGGCCATTGCCAAGTAGGAATGACACATCGAAATTTCCTTGCCAGCGTACCCCATGTTAAATGGACTTCCCTTGGAATTTCGCTGTTGACATTGCTTGTAAGGTGACCTTGCTCAAGGACCAGGGTAGATCCAGGATTAGGGTGTATCCTGCAGGTTTGAGGAAGTATCCCGCTCCTTGGGTTTAGGGCGTTCCCAGTTTAAGACAAGTTTAAGGCGTTCCCAGTTTAAGACAATATGGGTTTTAGGGAAGTTCGATGTTGAGGATTATTGCAGCTGGGAATAGGGCGTTCCTGCTGCTTGAGTTCCTGTTGAGTTCTCGTGAGATTCAAAAAGTATTTGGAAAAAAGCCACGTGGAGTAGGTGAATTGGGTGGCAGCAGAACTGGGATTTCCCCAGAACGTGTGTAGAGGCCGGTGTGAGTTCGGGAATAAAGAATTGCTGTTTGAATCTACAAGGTGTGTGGTGGCTCATGATTCTGTGCCCAGCCAAGACTGCGGCAACACATAATTGGATGCTTTATCATCAGTTCCAGTCTTCAATATGACTTTTTTTTTATTGATTATTTAAAGCATTACATAGTTCATGATATATCATCTTTCATACATTTGACTCAATTTGTGTTTTGAACTCCCATTTTCACCCCAAATACAGATTGCAGAATCACATCTGTTACATATTCACATTTTTACATAATGCCATATTAGTGACTGTTGTATTCTGCTACCTTTCCTATCCCCTACTATCCCCCCTCCCCACCCCTCCCCTCCCATCTTCCCTCTCTACCTCCCCTGCTGTTGTTCAATTCTCTCCCTCTTTTTCCTTCCCCCTTGCCCCTCATAACCTCTTATAATTTTATGTATCATTGAAGGTCTCCTACCCTTTCCATGTGCTTTCCCTTCTCTCCCCATTTCTCTCCCCCCATTCGTCTTTGTTTACTGTAGTCTTTTCCTCATGCTCTTCCTTCCTGTTCTGTTCTTAGTTGTTCTCATTATATCAAAGCAGACATTTGGCATTTGTTTTTTAGGGCTTGGCTAGCTTCACTTAGCATAATCTGTTCTAATGCCATCCATTTCCCTGCAAATTCTATGATTTTGTCATTTCTTAGTGCTGCATAATACTCCATTGTGTATATATGCCACATTTTTTTATCCATTCATCTATTGAGGGGCATCTAGGTTGGTTCCACAGTCTAGCTATTGTGAATTGTGCCGCTATAATCATTGATGCAGCCGTATCCCTATAGTGCGCTCTTTTAAGGTCCTCAGGGAATAGTCCGAGAAGGGCGATAGCTGGGTCAAATGGTGGATCCATTCCCAGCTTTCCCAGGAATCTCCATACTGCCTTCCAAATTGGCCTCACCATTTTGCAGCCCCACCAGCAGTGTACAAGTGTGCCCTTTTCCCCACATCCCCGCCAACACTTATTGTTGTTTGACTTCATAATGGCTGCCAATCTTACTGGAGTGAGATGGTATCTTAGGGTGGTTTTGATTTGCATTTCTCTGATTGCTAGAGATGGTGAGCATTTTTTCATGTACTTGTTGATTGATTGTATGTCCTCCTCTGAGAAGTGTCTGTTCAGGTCCTTGGCCCATTTGTTCATTGGGTTATTTGTTATCTTATTGTTTAATTTTTGGAGTTCTTTGTACATTCTGGATATTAGGGCTCTATCGGAGGTGTGGGGGTAAAAATTTGTTCCCAGGATGTAGGCTCTCTATTTACCTCTTTTATTGTTTCTCTTGCTGAGAAAAAACTTTTTAGTTTAAGTAAGTCCCATTTGTTTATTCTTGTTGTTAACTCTTGGGCTATGGGTGTCCTATTAAGGAATTTGGAGCCCGACCCCACAATATGTAAATCGTATCCAACTTTTTCTTCTATCAGACGCAGTGTCTCTGATTTGATATCTAGCTCCCTGATCCATTTTGAGTTAATTTTTGTGGATAGCGAGAGAAAGGGATTCAATTTCATTTTGTTGCATATGGATTTCCAATTTTCCCAGCACCATTTGTTGAAGATGCTATCCTTCCTCCATTGCATGCTTTTAGCCCCTTTATCAAATATAAGATAGTTGTAACTTT
The DNA here is from genome assembly GCF_964194105.1 of Spermophilus citellus. Lineage (NCBI taxonomy): Eukaryota > Metazoa > Chordata > Mammalia > Rodentia > Sciuridae > Spermophilus > Spermophilus citellus. Next base: position 79,327,647 of record NC_138188.1, read on the forward strand.
GTGGATTAGTCTCTGTATCTTCTATTCTGTACCATTGGTCCACCTGCCTGTTTTGGTACCAGTACCATGCTGTTTTTGTTACTATTGCTTTGTAGTACAGTTTGACCTCCAGTATCGCTATACCTCCAGATTCACACTTCCTGCTTAGAATTGCTTTTGCTATTCTGGGTCTTTTGTTTTTCCATATGAATTTCATGATTGCTTTGTCTATTTCTTCAAGATATGCCATTGGAATTTTGATTGGCATCGCATTAAACCTGTAGAGAACTTTGGGTAATATCGCCATTTTGATGATGTTAGTTCTGCCTATCCATGAACAGGGTACATTTTTCCATCTTCTGAGATCTTCTTCTATGTCTCTCTTTAGGGTTCTGTAGTTTTCATTGTATAAATCTTTCACCTCTTTTGTTAGGTTGATTCCCAAGTATCTTATTTTCTTTGAGGATATTGTGAATGGAGTGGTTTTCCTTATTTCCATTTCAGAGGTTTTGTTGCTGATATACAGGAATGCCTTTGATTTATGCGTGTTGATTTTATAACCTGCCACTTTGCTGAATTCATTTATTAACTCTAGCAGCTTCTTTGTAGACTCTTTTGGGTCTGTTAAGTATATTATCATGTCATCCGCAAATAGTGATAGTTTAATTTCTTCTTTTCCTATTTTTATGCCTTTAATTTCTTTCGTCTGTCTAATTGCTCTGGCTAGTACTTCGACAACTAAATTGAATAGAAGTGGTGATAGAGGGCATCCCTGTCTTGTTCCAGATTTCAGAGGAAATGCCTTCAGTTTTTCTCCGTTCAGGATGATGCTAGCCTGAGATTTAGCATAAATAGCTTTTACAAAGTTGAGGTAAGTTCCTGTTATCCCTAGTTTTTCTAATGTTTTGAACATAAAGGGATGCTGTACTTTGTCAAATGCTTTTTCTGCATCCATCGAGATGATCATGTGGTTCTTGTCTTTAAGTCTATTGATGTGGTGAATAGCATTTATTGATTTCCGTATATTGAACCATCCTTGCATTTCAGGAATGAATCCTACTTGATCATGGTGCACAAGTTTTCTAATATGTTTTTGTATTCGATTTGCCAGAATTTTATTGAGAATTTTTGCATCCAAGTTCATTAGAGATATTGGTCTGTAGTTTTCTTTCTTTGAAGTGTCTTTGTCTGGTTTTGGGATCAAAGTGATGTTGGCCTCATAGAATGAATTTGGAAGAGCTCCTTCTTTTTCTATTTCTTGAAATAGCTTGAAAAGTATTGGTATTAATTCTTCTTTGAAGGTTTTGTAGAACTCCGCTGTATACCCATCCGGTCCAGGGCTTTTCTTGGTTGGTAGTCTTTTGATGGCTTCTTCTATTTCTTCTTTTGTTATTGGTCTGTTTAAATTGTGTGTGTCTTCCTGTCTCAATCTGGGCAAATCATATGCCTTAAGAAATTTATCGATATCTTCATTGTCTTCTATTTTATTGGAATATAGGGTTTCAAAATACTTTCTAATTATCTTCTGTATTTCTGTAGTGTCTGTTGTGATATTGCCTTTTTCATCCCGTATGTTAGTAATTTGAGTTCTCTCTCTTCTTCTTTTTGTTAGCATGGCTAAAGGCTTGTCTATCTTATTTATTTTTTCAAAGAACCAACTTTTAGTTTTATCAATTTTTTCAATGGTTTCTTTTGTTTCAATTTCGTTGATTTCTGCTCTAATATTAATTATTTCTTGTCTTCTACTACATTTGCTGTTGTTTTGCTCTTCCTTTTCTAGGTTTTTGAGGTGTTGCGTGAGTTCATTTATTTGTTGGTTTTTTCTTTTTTTGAGGTAACAACTCCAAGAAATGAATTTCCCTCTTAAAACTGCTTTCACTGTGTCCCATAGATTCCGGTATGTTGTGTCTATGTTATCATTTGATTCTAAGAATTTTTTCATCTCCTCCTTTATGTCTTCTATAACCCATTGATCATTCAGTAACTTATTGTTCATTTTCCATGTTATGTAGGATTTTTCCTTCCTTCTTTTATCATTGATTTCCAATTTCATTCCATTATGATCAGATATGGTGCATGGTATTATCTCCACACCTTTATATTTACTAAGAGTTGCCTTGTGGCATAATACATGGTCTATCTTTGAGTAGGATCCATGTGCTGCTGAGAAGAACGTATACCCACTTGATGATGGTTGATATATTCTATATATGTCGGTTAAGTCTAGGTTATTGATTGTGCTGTTGAGTTCTATAGTTTCTTTATTCAGCTTTTGTCTAGAGGATCTGTCTAATGGCGAGAGCGGTGTGTTGAAGTCACCCATAATTATTGTGTTGTGGTCTATTTGACTCTTGAACTTGAGGAGAGTTTGTTTTATGAACGTTGCAGCTCCATTGTTTGGTGCATACAAATTGATGATTGTTATGTCTTGTTGGTGGATGGTTCCTTTTAACAGTATATAGTGACCTTCTTTATCCTTCTTGATTAACTTAGGTTTGAAGTTGATTTTATTCGATATGAGTATGGCCACTCCTGCTTGCTTCCGAGGGCCATGTGAGTGGTATGATTTTTCCCAACCTTTTACTTTCAGCCTGTGTATGTCTTTTCCTATCATATGAGTCTCCTGAAGGCAGCATATTGTTGGATTTGTTTTCTTGATCCAGGTTACTAGCCTATGTCTCTTAATTGGTGAGTTTAGGCCATTAACATTTAAGGTTACAATTGAGATATGATTTGTACTTCCAGTCATGCTTCTTTATTTATTTATTTTAGTTTGGCTAGTTTTGCTTTTTGGTTATTCTTCTCTCCCTTTACTGAGATACCTCCTGCTGTTAGTTTTGGGCACTATTTTTCCATTCCTCTTCTTGTAGTGTTTTGTTCAAAATGCTTTGCAGAGCTGGTTTTCTTGCTGCAAATTCTTTTAGCTTTTGTTTATCGTGAAAGATTTTAATTTCATTGTCAAATTTGAAGCTCAATTTTGCTGGATATAGTATTCTTGGTTGGAATCCATTATTTTTCAGCGTTTGAAATACATTATTCCAGGATCTTCTCGCTTTCAAAGTTTGTTATGAGAAATCGGTCGTTAACCTAATTGGTTTACCCCTGAATGTAATCTGCCTCTTTTCTCTCGTGGCTTTTAATATTCTCTCCTTGTTCTGTACGTTGGCTATCTTCATAATTATATGTCTTGGAGTTGGTCTATTATGGTTTTGAATGTTTGGGGTCCTGTAGGCTTCCAGGATTTGGCAATCCATTCCATCTTTCATCTCTGGGAAGTTTTCTAGAATTATTTCATTTAATATGCTGTCCATTCCTTTGGTTTGAAACTCTGTACCTTCTTCTATCCCTATGACTCTCAGATTTGGTTTTTTTATGACATCCCATATCTCTTGAATAGATTGCTCATGGGATTTAAGCATCTTTTCTGTGTTGACTATATTCTTTTCAAGTTGATAAACCTTGTCTTCATTATCTGATGTTCTGACTTCTAGTTGATCAAGTCTATTTGTAATATTCTCGTTTGAGTTTTTAATTTGGTTTATAGTTTCCTGTAATTCTAGGATTATTGTTTGATTTTTTTTTAAGATCTCTATCTCCTGGTAGAGCTCATTCTTTGCCATTTGAATTTGTTTGTTTAATTCATTTTCAAAATATACTTTTATTTCTTGGACTTGCTGTCTCATGTCTTCTCTAATATTCCTTTCCATTCAAGTTAGGTATGCCTTGAGTTCTTTCGCTATCCCTGTTTCTGATGTTTCTATGTCCTCCTGTAGAATTGGGTTGTCTTGCATTGTTTGTAATCCTTTTTTCCCTTGTTTTCTCATGTTGTCCACGTTACTTTCCAGCTCTTTTTGATTGTCGTGTTTCTGCTCTCTTCTATAGATTTGTTTTGTTTCTGTATTACTCTGATGTCTCTCCTTTGTGTTGTTAAACTATGTCTGCTAACTTGGATTCCGCTGGGAAGGAATTCCGACGTCCGAGCTCCAGTGACGACACTACTCTGCTATGACGGGCCCCAGTCTCCTTGCCGGGGTGCCCTAATGGGGGGGTGTGACTGGACTGTCTCTGTTTGGTTTCAGCTCCCTGTTGCGGCAGGCGGGCAGTCTCCAGCCGCCCAGTATCACAGGCCGCGAGCAGGTGATCAGTTGCCAGCGGGTGGGCGTTCTCCTACTGCCCAGTTACGCGGGCAGTGGGTGAGCTGTCGCCGGCGGGCCTGCAGTTTACAGCTGCTCAGTCGCGAGGGCCTTGTCTCTAGTCTCCTGGTTTCTCCTGCTAGTCTTGGTTTCTCCTGCAAGACCAGATTTCCCCTGAGTGATGGTTCTTGGCAGTTCAAACTGTACTCTGGGCCTGCCGTTTGTTGGGTGTGGAGGGTGGCTATTGGGAACCCCAGCACTCTATTGTTTTGTTTCCCTTGTGGTGAATAGAACTGTACCGCTTCCTTCCCCGTCTGAAATCCCGTACTCAGCCCGGGGGTCAGTGCGGGCTAGGCTGGCGGGATTCCACTTCGTGGCAACCACTTATCTCCCTGCTTGCTAGTTAATCCCTTGTCTGCAGCGCCACGCCTCTGTAACCGCGGGGCAGGCCGCGCGAATCACACAGCCTGGATCTCCGGGGTCACACCGTTGTCTTTTGGGATCCCCGGCTCTCTATGGTTTTGATTTTTTCTGTTTGTTTACCCCTCCCCCGGCGCTGGCTAGACAGGTTTTGTTTTGGCTGCTGATGGGAGGGGGGGTTGAAGGTCAGGTGCCTCTAATTCTCCCTTAGTCTTTATTCAGGCTCACTGTGATACTCCCTTCCCCTGAAAGTCTAGGAGAGAATTTATGCGAAATCCCCCTATGTATGGGGGCTGAACTGAGTGACACACACCTGTCTTGTTGTTGCAATCTGTCGGAGAGTGGCAGTGGATACTTCAGCTCTCCAAGATGGTGGCCGCTGGTTGCCTTAGTGGAGTGTCCCTTGTGGGGGAAGGGACTGTACCGCTTCCTTCCCCGTCTGCAATCCCGAACTCAGCCCGGGGGTCAGTGCCTGCTTGGCAGTTGGGATACCACCATGTCCCCTCAATATGACTTTATTTAAATTAATTTTTTTTATATTTATTGTTTGGGAACTTCCAGATAATAATATAAGATTCTTCCTCTGATGGTTGGCCCACTCTTCCATATCTTCAAGTAAATGTGAGGAAGGATCTGATGTACCAAGTGGTTTTCCCAACTGAGGACAATGGAAACCTCAGCTATGGAATAACAGTTCAGATCCCATGGTTTGAAAATTTAGCAAATTTAAAATTTAGCAAATTTAAAATTTTATTATACTATTTGTTTTCCATGGAAGTAGGATTATCTTTGGAGAGGGCTTTTTGTGGCAAATAGGTTGGTAAGTTCACAGGATGCTATTGTTATCTACAAGATAAGCGAGATGCTACAGAATGGCAAGTCCAAAACAGTGAAGAAGAATTGAACTATGGCTCAGAAAATTCTGCTCAGCCTCATTCATCTGCTACTTGTTCCAAATCTCCCTATGTTCGGTTCCATTTATTTCTGAAAGTCTCAACTTCACATTTTGTTTCAAAATTACCCACTATGATTTGACTTAGTAATATCTAGTTCTGCATTGTTTATATTAATAGCATCAAAAAAACTTCATAGGATCCTGGCCCAGGTAACTGCCCTTTAGGTTTACATACTGAAAACATGAACACAAGACAGCCAGAGGCTAGCAGAACCTCCATTTATCACTGGATGATCCCTTAAGCACTGCCTCTTCTATAGGAGAAGATTCAATTTTCAAAAGTTTTCAGAAAGTTTGAAGCAGGTAACCTATGTTAAAGATCACCATCCTTGGGCTGGAGTTATGGTTCAGTGGTAGAATGCTTGCCTAGCATGTGTGAACAAAATAAAGATCCAAATAAAATAACACCAACTTTGTTAAAAAAAGAGATCATGGTCCTTTATTTCTTAATAAGGAACAACCTATTCTGATATAGGGGCAATGAACAAAAGTTTTATTGCTTCAATTTTGTAGGTCAAACTGACAAACGCTGCTTTGTAACTTCAAAGAACAAAAACTTATGAATTTCTGAGGGCTGACTTGGGTATTGTTATGTCCTATTCATTAGGGTTTAGCCCTTCAGAACTTCTACTATCTTTTCATAGAGTAGGTGCTTGCTAAATATTTGTTTCTGAGTGAATTAGCATCCCTAGAGAATAGATCTAGAAGATGGTCCTCTGTTCCAGTTTTATATTAACAGAATATGAGAAATCTAATACAAAATTATTTCAAACACTATAGTTTTCTTCTATATGAGTTCAGCTCCTAGTGACCACAGAGCAGGTCAAGAATTAAGGAAATTCTTTTTGTGGAAAAAAAGAAACAAAACAAAAACAAACTTTTTTACACACACAAAAAGTTCTCTCACTAGTAACACACGAGTTCCATAATCATAAAGGGAAAAGATGATTGGAAATACTTTGGAGAATTGAGCATGGAATTATAATTTCAGATGAGAACTGAAGTGAAAGACTATCTTCTCACCTGGTAACCATTGCTTTTACTGATCCACTATCCTGGCAAACAGTAAGTTCGAAGACTCTGTAATAGTATGTTTTCTGGGGTTGAGGTTGTAGCTCAGTGGTCAAATGCTTGCCTAGCATATGTGAGGCACTGGGTTCAATTCTCAGCACTGCTGCATGTAAATATATATATATATATATATATATATATATATATATATATATATATATTATACACACACACACACGTGGGTTTTCCACTACACAAAGCTGAAATTGCACCTTATATCCATCCCAGTTGACTGTCAAGAAATCACTTTTTTCTACCAAGTATTTAAAAGTGTAAATTTATATTTCTTGGCAATGATCATGATCAATGATCAAATAAGATTCTTAGTTGAAGTAGAGCCTCCCTATCTCTAGCCATATGTGAATGCATCTCAAAATAGATGAAATTTGTAAACATTTCTTTGGATCTCCTATGAACATCATGGTATGCAGGAAGTTTTCTGCTTCTGACGTGAAGCAGATATTGAAATTAATCCCTGTAGTTGTACTTGTATGAGCCTTATGAAATGAGAAGCAGAGAACTCTACCAGAGAGGAAATAGATTTTTTCCTTTCTTCTGCTCTTTTTTCTCTCTTTTTCCTCATATTTCCCTCAGTTTTTACCCTTCCTTGCTTTTTTATACTAACACAATTATCAATAGTCACTTGTCAATATATCCATCACACATAGTATACAGTGCTAATAGGGAGAAAAAATTCTCCCAGTAAGATGATCTTGTATAATTTCTGTGATATCAGACACCCATTGTTACTTTTGCTTTTCTTTCCTTTCTGAGCTCCACAACTAATCATCACTATTCATCAAATATTTGAACTTTACCTGTCATTCAACTAAAGATCTACTGTGCTTCATGAAAAGTTGGATGTATAATGTATAATTTTGTTTTGTTCAAAGAATTTTAGAATAAAGATATTCTTCATGCATATTTTTAAAAATGTACATCAATTTATTATTTTAGGTGATGTAAAATAGTGAAAAACAATTTATTTTCTAAAATGTCAATGAAACATCTGATATACATCCAACACGAATAATAGGTTCAGGAGTGAAAAAAAATTGTTTCTTGAAATGCATTCCCACCAAGTATGTGGCAATCTTACCTTTCCTTCTTTAATTACAAAGATACAATATTTACTATATTGCTCTGTGGTTATCCTTTTGTTAAAAATATGTCCTAGCTTTCATAGGTTTTTTTTTCCCTCAACAATCACACTTAAACACATTATTATGGTAATGAAGAGTTGACCTGAAGAGAAACTATAAATTTCTACATGTATTTATTCTCCTTTTCAAGAATAAATATTTCTGTCTTTTCTAATCTAGAGCTTGTATAACTTATTCAGCCAAATTTAAGGAATGTACCTACCCATCCCCGATTTGCACACCAATTCCAATGTAATCTAATGTGTCATCTTCAGAACCCAGTCCCCAAGAAGGAAGATTCATGTGCTGCTCTCATGAAAATTTGTCCCTCTTGATTTTCAAATCAGTAGATTCTGGTTCAAATGTGAATCCAGGTAAGAGAAAGATGAAGCCACAGCTTCCCCTGAGAAATTATTTTAGAATAAAGTTTGAAGACTTTCCATTTGATTCACACTCAATAGGCCACTATCCCTTCCCTCTTCTTCAAGAAAAAGAAACCACACCAAAAAAAAAAAAAATAGTAGCTGCCTATTGTGAGTGGTATTTAATCACATGTGTTTTGTTTGAGTTTACTGCTTTGCTTTCTGAGAAAAATGGATATTTAAACACTAGTTCAATGATGATAAAATTGACTTTTACTCTTACAAAACATGAAGCAATGTCACGTGTAGCAAAAAATTAAAATTTAAAATTTTTGTTTCATTATTTATTTTCTAGACAGCAACAGAAGAATTTTGTAATGTGATTTACATCATAACAGAATTATTCTTGAAAAAAGACCTTTTAAAAATTCCCAAAAGGTCAAAGTACCACAAAATAATCAAAAGACTGCACATCATAGATAAAACACGCCAGTTGTTATAGACTTAAGTATAATTATACTTGGAAAAGAGATACATTATCAACAAAGAAAAGATGCTTTAATAATTCTTCATGTTTTCCAAATTGATGGACATGAGTGAGCTCTAATATCATTATGTTTAGAAATGGCTTCATCCAGATCCAATTCTACACCATTGATTTTCACTTCCATGCAGCCATTATAAAAGGCATTCACTGGTGTGGCATTGAAAGGTACATCTGTAAAAACAGAATATTCAGCTATTAGTCCAAGACTTTCTATATCTTATTTGCTTACAGTTAGAATAACTATTCAGACTTTCCATTTTCAACTAAATTCTAATCCTAAAGGAGAAGTTAATAATTATTTTACATGATAATATATATTATTTCATATATATATATATATATATATATATATATATATATATATATTATTACATTTGACATGGAATTCAGCATATCATGAGTTCCTCCAATTTTATAAACACAATTAGTTCCATCCAAACATCCAATTTTTTTTACATACCATGATAATCCTTTTTTTAAATTATTGTGATAAAAATAGAATTCTAGCCAGGCACAGTGGTGCATGCTTTTAATCCCAATGTCTTAGGAGGTTGAGGCAGGAGGATCCTAAGTTCAAGGCCAGTCTCAGCAACTTAGTGAGACCCTGTCTCAAAATAAAATTTAAAAGAGAGCTGGGGATGTGGCTTAGTGGTTATGTATCCCTGGGTTCAATTGCAGGTAAAAAGTATGAAAAATAAAAAATAATGCAGATTTTTATATTTTCCAAAGAACTAGTTTCTTAAGCATACAAGAGCAGGTCATAATAGAAGATTCACTTTCATGTAATAATGATATTGTTTTAAGCAATTTTACTAATTTCTCAATGCATAGTTTAGGTTCAACTCAGGGTCTTTGTATACTTCACTATCTCCATCAAACTAAATACTTAATACTCAAGTAACACCCATGGATTCCCAAGAATTTTAAAAGCATTTCACTCTTTGTTTCCTCTTTTTTTGTCATGTCTTCTTCATGAATTTTAAATATCACTGTGGATATTCAGTATCTCTTATACTTCTTTCTCAATATCTTTCACCAAAAAATTCAAATTTTCTACCTATAATTTGCCATAGTGCATAAAATCCATGCTTTTCTATATATCCACAGGATATTTTAAGAATCCCTTTCAAATCTGGCTCAACATCATTGATTATTCTCTATTTAAAAAAAAACCAACTCTTACCCCTATAGTACATATAATTATTCTGTACCAATTACAAATAAAACATTATTTTAAAAAATCCTCAGAATTATCATTTTCCACTGAATTTAAATTAACATTCAATTTAATGTCTATTTTGCATATCAATAATTTAGCCATCTCATATTTTATACTCTTAATATCTTCATTTTCAGTTTTCCTCAATTTTTCTTCTTTCTTTCAATACTTAATCATTGAAGTTAGTCCTTAGTGTTATTGCAAAGACACTGAAATTGTAGTATTTTTACATCTTTTAAATTTCTTGTTTGTTCAATTTCTTAAAATTATATTCAGTTACTTTGTGAATAAGAATGCAGGTAGTTTTCTATATAGTATTCATTCATATTATCTGCAATTATGCTTCCTAACAATTAACCATGTTAATTAAACTACATCAAGCTAACTATGGTGGTTAATCTAGATTGTCAATCTGATTAGATTGAGAGATATGTAGAATCAAGAGATGTCTAGATGTGCTTCTGAGGATATTTCCAGTACGACTGGCATGTAGGACAGCAAACTGAAGTGGAGAACCCACTCTGAAATAGGCTGGGGACCAGGTGAAACAAAAGACAAAAGGAAGCCTCAGCAGATGCAAACTGGATTCTTTTTCAGTGGGTGCATCTGTTGCTGCTGTCATCACCCCAGGACATTGGACTACAGCTCCTTCACTCTTCCAACATGAACTCTCACCAGTGATTCTTCAGGGAGTCCCTAAATTGGGGCTACAATTTTGTCCTTACTGTTCTGAGAATTCAGCTCTTTGGAGTGTGCAGCTACTGGTTCCTCTGGTTCTTCAGAGTGCAGATGGCCATTGTGGGTCTATCCAACTTATGACTATGTAAGCCAATCTAATAAATCCCCTTTTATAATCACATATACACATATTCTTTTGGTTCTATTCTTCTAGAGAACCCTAATACAATCTTTCTTCCTTCCTGCCTTCCTTCCTTAGAAAACCCTAATACAATCTATCTTTCTTTCTTCCTCCCTCCCTCCCTTCCTTCCTTCCTTCACACCTACCTGTCTGCCTACCTACCTACCTATAAGTTTTGGAACTCATTTACTTCTGTTCCTTAAAACCTCAGATAAAATTTCATATATGCAAAATTAAGACCCTGAACATATAAAGCAGTACAAAGAAGGTTACTAGAAGTTTAGACATCAAACTCAGAATTTTCCCATGAGAATAATCTGCAAATAGTACTGAAAAATGCTTCTAAAGAAAGCACCTCTTTTTATCATTTAAAGTAAAACATTAGTGCTAATTTTGTTTTTTCTCATATTAAGTCAAAATAAACCCATTTTTCCGGTTTTGCTAAATGGAGTCACTACCATGCAACTGTTCATTTCAGAAACCTAAGTTATCCTTATACCTGTCTTTCAATCATTCAATCCAATTAATTTTATTTCTTGCTTAAATCTCTATTCACTGTATGCTATCCCCCACTGACATCACTGTAGCCCAGTAGCTTCCTCAGCTTCCCAATCTGTAAAATAGGGAAACTAGTTCCCACCTCATTGACTATTTTGAAAATTAAGTAACTCAATACATTTGAAGCTACTGAACAGTATTTAGAGTGTTTTTTTTTTTTTTTTTGCACCAGTAAATAGTAGTGTGGTTATTTCTGCAATAATTACTGCTTCTTCATCTGGACTACTCAATAGCCTCCAACTCATCTCAGTTGTAGCCACTTTTGCCTCCCATTTATTCATCTAAAGAGAAATTTTTGATATACCCCTTCCTTGTCTAAAACATTTTAATGATTCTAATGCATTATATATAAGACCCTGAATAAAGTATACACAAGCCTTCTACCTGTCTGCCCAGTTCATAGCCTCATCCTGCAATACCATCTCCCTTGCTCAATATGCAATACTTATACAGATCTGTGTATTTCTCAAGATATTAACACCTTCCCATTTTACCCACACATGGATCCTCATCCCTAACATCTGGATAAATTCATTTAATCCTTCAAATATTCCATTTACATTCAGTGAGTCTCTTATTCAGAGACATTGTTCCTTAATTTAATAACCAAATCAAGACCTCATTTTCAAACTCTAAAAGAATCCCAAAGTTTTTCTTCAGAGAAGGGATCACAATTTTAATTATATTGGTATGTTCTTAATCAGTTGTTTAATGTCTGTTTCTGCCACTAGATTGCAAAAGCCTTAATATATATTTGTTTTTACTTTATCCTCAGTACCTGGGATACATGTTCTTAATAAATAATGCATAAATGATGGACAAACTAAGTATGAGTGAATAAATGTTAGATAAATAATTAATAAATAGAAGAATAATTATTGAAATTACAACACTATTATGTGGATAAAATGAAATGATATATCCTTTCTAGCTATAATAGTCAAATGGAGTAAAAAATTTGTTGAAACTGAAACTGTTCACCATTAAAAAATAATCAAACAAAAATGTATCAATAAAACATTGGTACAAGCAGCCAGGAGAATATTAAATACTGGAATTTTGCTGTCCCTCCCAATACTTTTTTACTAAAATTAATGTAGCACCAGCTGAAATAAAAATAGAACTTTTAAAACTGACAAAAAAGTAATCAGATACCTGGAATACCACCCACGTAAGTAGCCACTGTTCCTTTCATTGCTTTGTCCAGGACGGCAAGTCGACTTTTAAAGTCTGGAGGGTAGATGATATATGTTTCAAGTGGAGTCCACACCTCCAAATTGTTTCTATTGACTTTGAAATCCAGGTGAGATTGTTGACTAGAACATAGATTTACAGCGTCTATTCGAGATACCACCACATTTTCAATAGATACTATAATATCCTGAAGAACAGAGAAGACACAATATAAGCAAGTACTAATAGTAATGCCACTTACGAGGCTTTTGAGTTTTGAAATTCAAAATCTGAATTTCAGTGGTTAAAAAATAATGTATTCTAAATTTAAGTGAAAAATTATTATTACAATAATCATGATTTACATATATATATATATATATATATATATATATATATATATATTAACTTTACAAAATTCAGGCTTAGCTAAGTTGTAAATATACACTAGCTTCTGAAAATTCCACAAACTAACAGAATTGTTTCCACCAATGAAAGGAATCTAAAGTAGTATTTTAAGCAATATCTTTGTTTGTGAGCCTTTCTAACTTAAAAACACACATATGAAAAAGAATGAGTTGAAGAGACTAGGAAAATTTTAAGTGCTTTTGTAAGTACATAACAGCAAAACAAAGGGTTGTTTGTGTCATACAAGAAATTATAGATCTGCATATAAAGTAAGTAAAAAGGCCCTAAGAAGTACATACCCACAGGTAACCTGCAGGAAGTTTCAGAGTACTGACTAGAAGATTCTCCAAACAAGAAATGTATGCATTTTGCTATAAACTTTTCTGTTGCTATAACCAAATCACTCAACTTGTCGAGAGTGATCTATGCAGGTAGCTTATAGTGGGACAAAAGAAATATAAAAAGTAGGAGAGAGAAAATAAAATTGAAGGAAGACAAATATTCTCAAGCTTTCCAAGTAGTAAAAGATAAGCCTGAAATGTTTCTTTAGGAAATAAAGATATCTATTTTAGGTAAAAAATTCTATACTTCACAAATACAGGTCCTTTGAAAAAAATCTGTAACAAAAGTCTGTGTTTCAAATGTTCATACCGTTAAATTCATTAAAAGAGACTCTCACTTGAGATAATGCTCCTTATGTGACAGGATAAAGAAAAAAAAGGGAATAAAGACAGGGATCATAGGTGAAAACTAATAGAGAGAAGAAAGGAATCCAGAGGGAAGGAAGAAGGGAGCATGGGGGAATGCTAGGGAACAAAAACTACCAAATTAGGCTATGTCCATTACTAATATATGACATAATTATATACATATGCATAATAATTATATGCATAATTATATATAATTATAGTGCACTCATTGAAATAATAATAATAATACTATAAGAGAGTTCATAGAATAGAAGAAGTGAGTCAAGGAGGCCAGGAAGAGGAGAGGAGAGGGAAAGGGAAGGTATTAGGAAATATGTTTGATCAAATTATGTTATGTAACTGTATGAATATGGTACAATGAATCCCACACATATGTATAATTATAATGCACCAATTAAAAATTTTTAAAAAGCAATAATGCTTCAAAATCATTAATGATATGTATAATACTCTTATGAAATATTGCAAATAAATCTTGAGAAGGAGGAACCATGGAGACCAATTCAGAAGAAAATAAATATAAAAGAAATGGCATGCATTAACATCCTCCATTGCATAAATGTAGTGCTGAAGAATTCTATTTTGTTTACAAAATACAAATAAAGAAGCAAATAAAAAACTAAAACCCTAATGTTCCTTGTAGGCTACACATTAAAAAAAAAATCCCAACAAGAACGCTTCAGTTTGCTTAATTTAACCACCAGAAATGCCCTCCAAATAATCTTTCCGGTTGCAACAGAACCACCTTTTTTTCCATTGCTGTAGCATTATTGAATTATGTGTCTTTTTCAAAAGCTACTAATAACATTAAAACCAATTTTATCATAAACGTAAGTTGCCTGCTGAAATTTGTTGGAATCAACAGTGTATGGCACACAGACAGAACTATTAGCCTCTAATAGAAGCTTGAATAGTATGGATCTTCTTATAACTTTCATGTTTCCTTGTATCCAAGACTTTCCTTTCCTTCTCCTGATTTCAGATAAGAATTGACAGCAAGTAGTCAAGTGATCCCATCTTAGTTTTCTCTCATCTTTCCTAATTTACTCACTCGAGAAAAGATTCAGAGTGCAAGAAAGCACAAATCATCATAATTATGCATTGAATATCTAAGAGTGGATTGTTATCAGACTCATTTCTATTTTATTAGTATAGGATAATTCCCATGTGCTTCAAGGATTCTGAATAAAGATGGATCTGTACATAGTCTGTGATGGCTCTAATCAGCCCATGAGTCTGCCTAATCTTAGCTATAGACATAACAGGTTTTTGAGTCTCCCCTTCTCTTACTTCTCATTTGAGATCTGAGAAATAAGCCAACAAAGAGTGATTGTACCAATCACTTTATATGTCATTTAATCTTCAAAATAGCCCTTCAACATAAATATCATTATATTCATTTAAAAACACACAGACAAAAACAAGGCTCATACTGGTTTAGAGTAAAGTTACCTGAGAATTTCCAGAGCTGGAGTCCACTAAGGACAAGGCAAAGGGCACTGTGTTACCAGAAACTAAGGCAAGCATTACACCAGTGCCTGTAGATGGTCGGATACTCAAGGTCACATTCACTTGCCAGTCTTCAGCATTGGTTATGTTATCTGCTTAAAACAATGAAACAGAAGCCAGATCAATGTACTTCTAAATGGCACTAGAGAAAATCTATTATAAAATTATTAATATTCAAGGATGGTTTGTGTAATACTACAGGTCTAATTTCCTTTCTCAATGAACTCTCTAAAATAGGTAAAATATTTTTTTTTTTAAACACAGATCAGAAACACACCAGTGGAGCCCCATTCTTCTATTTGTCCTAGAAGAAAATCCAGATTGTGGTGTTAAGATCTTTTATGAGTTTTCCCTATTGACTCCTTAACAGCTCTTCTTTCTCTCTTGCATATTCACCAATGTTCAAATTTCAGAGTGGCTATGTTTTAAAGTGCAGATTTAGAAGGATGTTCTGAAGATGCATTGGAATATTTCTGCCAGAAAACTTGGGTCTAGCTGCCGTAATCACCAATAGTCCTCCTTCTAGGACACTGGAAAGGACAAATATGACTCTACACACATGGGGGAGGTACATGGTTTGATAGAGAAATACTGTGAAATCAAAAGTTAATGAAATTAGAAGAGAAACTCTTGTTCTCTGATTCCTCTGTTATCATACTTCATCATTTTTTCTTAATTACCAGGTTAATTGTTCATCAGAGTGAAGGGCAAACTCCAGGAGGTACATGTCTCTATAATTACTTTGTTTTCCAGAGTAGAATATCAATAAATATTTGTTGAGTTAATATGTTTCCAAAGTACAGGAACAATTACATAAGGACAGTTCAGTCAACTACAGGCCACACATAGAATGATGGTCCCATAAAATTTTTTAAAAAAAAATTTTTTAGAGAATTTTAATATTTATTTATTTATTTTAGTTTTCGGCGGACACAACATCTTTGTATGTGGTGCTGAGGATCGAACCCGGGCCACATGCATGGCAGGTGAGCGCGCTACCGCTTGAGCCATATCCCCAGCCCGTTCCCATAAAATTATATCAGCTGGTGACATAGTAGCCAGTACAGTTCGTTTAAATACATTCTACAATGTTCACACGATGACAAAAGCACATAATAATGCACTTCACAGAAGATATCCCAGCCATTAAGCTCCAGAAATAGCAACCTTAACTAACATTGAGAACTGCAGTTGAATTGCTAAAAAAATTACTTAGTGCCCTTGAAAGGGGGTGAATATTAACAGAAAAATAATTTTCCTTTGTTAAGATGTTCTCCACATGCAATGCCATTGTATTTAATGAAATAATCTTATAATTATAATGTCACTGTATTTAATGAAATAATCTTATAATTTCCATCCAGAAGAGAATATATATATAATTATCATGAAATAAGTAAAATTCAGCAAGGGATAGTAACAAACTCAAAATAAAATTAAAATTGAAATACACAAAATTTATAATGTAAAATTAAATATTAATTATAAAGTAGGTACTTTCCAAGTTATCCATGAAATAACTAATTTTTTATAAAGGTAATTTTTTTCAGGTATGCCATAACTCTTATTTTCATTTGCTTATCAGGATCCCCCCATATTCATTCATCAACCCATTCAAAACATTTTTTGAAAATTTTGTACATGCAAAACAAAGCTAAAGTTAAAGTCATTGTATCAATTTACATTAGGAAAACAAATCATTGGTAAATATTTTTATGTTACAAATAAACACCCAGATTATATTTTTTAAACAGTGATATTAAGATAGATTTACCTAACTTAATTTATAGTGCAAAGGGATAGTAGCTATAATAATAAACTCTTAACAAAGAAAAAGACAATCAAAAAAATAAAATGTACAAATAGTAATAAACATGGAGAGATATTCATCATCGGTACAAATTAGAAAAACAATATTTAAAATAACAAAAAATAATCAGTTTTTGAACGGTTAGATTGGAAACAGATTCCAAGTAAAAACTTTCTCCTTATTTTGGTAAACATATTAATTAATATAAAGATTTTTGGAAGAGAATGTAATTAAACCTATGATAATTATATATTTGCATGACCTTTGATGATGATATCTAAGATGCTTTCCTACAGAATTAACCACATAAAGATTATAGGATGTATGCTCATGGATGTTCACAGAAGTTTTATTTGTAAAGGTAAATATGAGTCAGTCTGGGAAACCATCGTGCTCCATTTAGGCTATAGAAACTTGAAAGGGCACTATTCCCACTTCAATAATAACAAAAACCATATTATCTGTATGATCACAATTTTTCTTGAACTAACAAAAAGTTGAAGTTGCAGAGCAACCAACTAATCAAAATATAAAGAAAGATGCATCCAAGGAGAGATGAGAACAAATTCTTACCCAGAAAGACACTGGATACCACACAATTGGTAAGAATAATTTAAAAAGTTGCAAAATAATAAAAGTACATGCATGGAATGGTGTGAGAGAATGGAAGTCCTAAGAACTGCAGACAAAAGAAAAATTGATACCCCATCCTTAGACTCTTTTCCATGGACCTTACTGGATCCTCAAAAAAAAGGGGGGGCAGGGAAAGAAGCTAAAGAAAGCCTTCCCCTAGCACAACCTTGGGATCAATGTTAACTTCAGGAAAGGTACAAAATCACAATCTAGAGCTTTCTATGTTTCCTCTACACAGGAAGAGTTTTAAAGCACTGGGGAAAAGGAAAAAAAAATATTGTCATTAGAATACATATAAAGACCCATAGCACCTACAGATTAGGGAAAAACAAACCAAGGAAACCTACCATGGATATGGAACAGGGAAACATTTTAAGTACTAACTATTAGACACTTATCTTACTGGTAGGGGAAGCAATGAAAAGTACACACCACTGACACCCTAGGATATAAAGATAATTAAAACTGAATCTGTTTCAGAACAATAGACAATATTCCACTGACTTCCAAACCATTTCAACCATGTTAACAAATTTCAAGAAACAAGTACGAACATTCTGCTGGTGGTGAGCAAGACCATGAAGAGATATTTCTTGAAACATATAATAAAGCAAATATCTAAAATTGAGTCACTATTATGAAAAACTTAATAACTGGTCAGTCATGAAAATATTTTTAGCAACCTACCCCCTACCTTTTGCAGAAGCTCAATTGTATTAGCACATTTTCCGTTGCTATTAAAAAATACCTGAAGATAGTTTGTTGGGTACACAGTTTTAGAGGTTGAAAATCCAAATAGGATGACACCAGCTTTGGTGAGGGCTTCAATGCAAATGGCATCAAGGAAGCAGAGTGTGTAAGAAGGGGCAAGAGCTCATGAGAAGATATGAGCCCAGAGAAGTGGAGAGCCAGTTTTCCTCTTTTGTTAAAAAACCATTCCTTGAGAACTAACTCATTTGATTCTACTCATCACTAGATTCAATCTCTCCATAAAGGGCTTTCAAAAGAAGAGGTGTGCTCATTTCTAGATATATGTAGCATTTACCTCAGTCTCTACAGTGCTGTGTAAAATGCCCACCTTATCTATGCTAAAAAACTACATAATACACCAAGACGTGGGAAATGCAACAGTCAATCAACAGACACAATAGTAAACATGCCAGACTCATCTATGACATAGATGTTGGAACTATTAGGGAATTTTAAATAATTGTGGTGAATGTGTTGAAAGTGTGGGTGGACAAGCTAGACAATGTGTATGAACAGATTGACAATTTCAGTATTTTAAGGAATTATCAAATGGAAATGTTAGAAATGAAGATGAATCCCTTTGATTAACTAATTGAAGACTCAAAACAACAGAAAAATCTGAACTTTAAGATACATCTATCAAATCTACCCAAAATTAATCAGGCTATGTGCCAATAAACTGTAAATAATAACATAAGCATATTCAACTGCCTTTATATATATATTCCAGAAAATTAAGTATATAATAGTACAAATAAGTCTATGCCTGACACATAGTACTCAAGAAAGTTTACTGAATAAATTATGGCTGTCAATGAATAAATTTAGTTACCAATGAGAAAAGAGAAATAAAATGAAAAATCACTTACTATAGTCTATGTTAAATTGAGCAACTCCAGAACCAGGATAGTAGGAACCCTTCTCCACAGTGACAAAGCAATGTTTATTTTGTTTTTCTTGAATGATCTCCTTTACTCCTAAAGCTCCTTGATTCATCAAATTCCAGCCTCTTATACATCCATCTAGACGAGGGTTAATCTAACAAACCAAAATACAGGTCAGAAATACATTTAAAATTAAAGTCAGACATAAATATACTGACTCAAGGTATAGGTTTCGTTTAGATGAAAAACTTTTTCTTGATTTTTAAAGTATTTTAAATATTTTGAATTTAATCTCAATTTTTCTTTTTGAGACATTTTTCACATGAATAGTCTTTGGACCAAATATGTTTTTTTAAAAATTTTTTTAACAGCTGAGTATGGACTATTGTGATGTTAACAGAGAACTGACATTTGAGGATTTAAAAAAATCTACTTCTCCATGAGTAATTCTGGGGACTTAAAAGGGCAAAAACCCCCACAACAATCTAAAAACACACCAATCATTTTCTTATTTCCTTATTCCCTTAATTTCAAGAGTCACTAATATTATTTTTTTCATATTCAATTCAAGTTGACACACTTAGATTATTTAATAAAACAACTTCTGTTAACTTTTGGGGAAACAAATCTTCAAACCTATTATAGACAAAAGGAATTCATCCATGATAAATGACATAAGTTTGGATCATTACCGGTTTAATGAGTGCATTTTCTACTTTCCTAGGTAATCCTGCAAAGTATATTTTGGTTTCCCGAAATCCATTTGTAGGTTTAAAAAGGGACCCTGGCTTATTTATATTCATCACAGCTTCTTTAGCTATTTTAATACTGATGCTGTGTTCTAATTCTTCCACAGACACCTATAATTAAAAACAAAAAAATCATTAAACAAGCAAGCATTGCTACATGTCATTTGAAATAGTAGACTTAAAATCCTATTATTCCAATAAAAAATTTAAGTATTTATTTTAATGTAATTATTAATTTGTTTCAACCCATTTGGAAAGTCGAATCATGATTAATATGACAAAATGTGTTTTAAAGTGATAGTACTTGATTAAAAATTAAATGTATATCTTATTTTCAAGTTAAAAAAATCAATATTACTAAGTTTAAACATTCAGTTATAATATATATTGTTAAAACTAATATGTCATAAAATTAAATTTTTAAAATAAAAGCAAGCCACTGTATTTTAGGAAAATTTTGAATTTTCTCATTTTGCAATTTTAGGATAGTACATATTGAAACAATAATGCAAATAATTTCTTTTTTTCCACATCTTCATACATATATTTTGTTTAATGATAAGGGTCTCCTTCCACCATCCATGCTATAAACTAAGAGAATACACACACACACACACACACACACACACACACACACACACACACTAAGAGAATCATTTTTCCAGTAGTGTGTTCAAAACCCCCAACATACTTTTTCTCCAAAATTCAGAGGTGACTGAAGTTATAAGAAAGCATATACATAAAATTTAAATGAGATTTTATAATTTTGAAAGTACTTAGGTTTTAAGAAATGATTGGAAGTGACAGTAAACAATACAAAATTCTCTTAGGAAGATAATTTGAAGAAGCAATGATGCAATTGCCTCATGTAAAACTGTTTAACATTCAGGATGTAAACTGTTTACTTGCTAATCAATAACAGAAGGCAAGTAATAGACATATTAAACACCACTACAGGAAGAGAAATACTACCCTCAAAAGTAAAACTAATTTAGTAACATTACAGGGTTAAGTTCGTCAATATTCTGTCCTTAATATGTCCAAACAGCAGCATTTTCCTCTAATGACTATTCCCTTCTTCAAAGAAGTGCTTGACTCAGGTCCTCAGCCTTTAGGACCTGAGTTTCCTTTCCTTCTCCTACATTCTTGCAATTCCTTCTCAGTCCCCCTGGCTGGATCCCCTTCCTCTTAATTTCTAGTAAAAAGCCCTAGGCTTGAGTCCCTAGACCTTTCCCATATAATCATGCAAGTAATTTAAATAAGATTCTATGGGACCCAGTCTACAACATTTGGAAAATTTTGGGGATGGGGAGAACTTTTACTTGTCACAAAAAGTAGGAGACAAGCTGGCATTACAAGGTTCTATGCACTATGCAATATACAGAATAATTATGCAAACTAAGTAACAAAATACCCAGGATCTTGTAAATCTTCTGAACATCTCCATTAAATATTCATGTAGGGAATCCTAATGTTTATTATTATCTGAACTAAACACAACATATTTGTTGCAACATGTTAACATTCATTTTTTTAAAGAATGCAATAATCTTGTCAACCAACAATAGTGATGTTTGTTTTATTTATATCTTTATCAACTTTCTCACCATTTTAGAAAATTCATATTATTGATAACAAAACCATCTATGCACTTATGGTATTCAAGTTGGTAACATGATACCCCAGTATAAATCTTCATTTGTAGCTTTCACACTATTCTATGTATAGAAGCAAGCTTTGAAAACTATTAGCTGTATTTGAATAGTTACAAATTGATATACATATTATTTTATTATAAATTACCTTCCCTGAGACCAGACTGGAGGAGGAAGCCCAGCGCCAAGCCAGACCGGAGGAGGAAGCTCAGCCCTGCCCTTTGTGCTAGTCCAGAGGAAGCCCATCAACCCTTAAAACCTATCAAAGGGGGCGTGGCTACCAGTACGGTTCTGCGGCTGATCCAGGTGTCCGGTTTTCAACTCCCCCACCCTTAGCTGTGATAACTCAAAATATTTCCCACAAGCTTTTGGGGGGTGTAGCTATCAATGCAAAACAACAACTGTACAGACACCTGGTTTCCACCTCAGAGACTAGAGTAAGGAGGATACAGGTGGAAGCTGATATCCTTTCACACTGGCCACATCCACCACCCTGAACACAGAGGCTCAAGGTAGGAATAGACATCGCCACCTACTGGAAGAAAGGAAAACAGAGGTCTGAGAGACTTTTTTTTTTTCATTCTCTCTTTTCTTCTCTCTCACAACCTCAACATATGTGAAACCAAGAACTGCGCATGAACAACTGAATCACCAAAATAATATAATATAGAGGAATTGCATATGCCCCACCTTCCCATTTTCTCCTTATTTCTTTCTTACTGTCTTTTTCCTTCTCTCTTTTTTCTCTTTTCTTCTTTGTTATTTTTTTTTTATTTTCTTCATTCTTATTCCCTCTATCCCACTTTCAACCCCATAAATTTTACTAACTATACATAGGGTAACTATCTAAATACAGATAGGAGGTTGAGTCTATACATTCTTCCATAAATTACCAGTCTACTGGTTAGAGTTCTCCAAAGTTGCTAAGTTAGTGTAACCTCATACCCTCACTCCTTTCCCTCTAAGTATACCATCCTTCATCTGAAATTCAGTTTTCTATATGCCACCAGATATGGTATGCCTTTTATGAAACTAATGACTATATTTTTAAATAATAATTGAAACCAATATCTGTAGACTTAGATTCTAACTATAAATGTATTAATAATGAAAACTTGTGCTTAGATGATATACTGTTGATATTAGGAACTGTTAACATTGTCTTTCTCCGCAAAAGAGGGATTTTGGAGCTATACAAGAAAAATATAAATATATAAGGGGAAAACCATTAACACAACAGTTTCACAAAGCTAGAAAGAAACATGAGCAGTATGAAAAGACAAGGAAAGGATGGACCACAAACAATGCAGGTTAATTCAACATTAGAAGAGGTAATATCTGCAGCTGATGGAATGTCAGATAAAGATTTCAGGATATACATGCTTCAGATGATCTGGAGTCTCAAGGAAGACATTATATAGCAAATTCAGACAATGAAAGATCACTTCAACAATGAATTAAATAAACAAATCCAAGAAGCAAAAGATCAAATCTACAGGGAGATAGAGGATATAAAAAAAAAACAACCAGAAATCCTGGAAATGCAGGAAACAATAAACCAAATTTAAAACTCAAATGTGAGTATTACCAGTAGAGTAGAACACTTAGAAGATAGAACATCAGACAATGAAGACAAAGTTTTTCAACTTCAAAAGAACATAGACAGGTCAGCGAAAATGTTAAGAAATCATGAGCAGAACATCCAAGAATTATGGGATAACATAAAGAGACCAAACTTAAGAGTTATTGAGATACAAGAGGGTATAGAGGTCCAAACCAAAGGAATGAGTAATCTGTTCAATGAAATAATACTAGAAAACTTCCCAGACTTAAAGAATGAAAAAGAAATCCAAATACTAGAAGCCTACAGGACACCATATGTACAAAATCATAAGAGATCCACACCAAGACACATAATAATGAAGATGCCCAACATACAGAATAAGGAGAAAATCTTAAAAGCCACAAGAGAGAGGAAGCAGATTACATTTAGGGGTAAACCACTCAGGATAATGGCTGATCTTTCAACACAGACTCTGAAAACTAGAAGATCCTGGAACAACATATTTCAAATGCTGAAAGAAAAAGGGTTCCAACCAAGAATCATGTATCCAGAGAAATTAAGCTTCACGATTGAAGATGAAATAAAAATAATCCATGATAAACAAAAGTTAAAAGAATTTGCAGCTAGAAAACCAGCTCTTCAAAACATCCTTGGCAAAACATTACAGGAAGAGGAAATGAAAAATAACAATGAAAACCAACAGTGGGAGGTAGTACAGTAAAGTAAAAACTAATCAAAGAGGAAAAACAAGTCATGTTAAGTAACATAAATAACCAAATATAGCTGGAAGTACAAACCATATCTCAATAATAACCCTAAATGTTAATGGCTTAAATGCACCAATCAAAATACATAGGCTAGTAGACTGGATTAAAACAAAAAAATCCAACAATATGCTTCCTACAGGAGACTCATCTGATAGGAGAAGACATACACAGACTGAAGGTGAAAGGTTGGAAAAAATCATACCACTCATACAGACCTCGGAAGCAAGCAGGGGTGTCCATACTTGTATCAAATAAAAAAGACTTCAAGATAAAGTTAATAAAAAGGGATAAACAAGGACACTACATACTGCTCAAGGGAATCATACACCTACAAGACTTAACGATTATTAATATATATGCCCCAAACAATGGTGCAGCTACGTTCATCAAACAAACTCTTCTCAAGTTCAAGACTCACATAGACCAAAACACAATAATCATGGGAGATTTTAACACACCTCTCTCATCACTGGACAGATCTTCCAAACAAAAGTTGAATAAAGAAACCATACAGCTCAATAATACAATTAATAACTTAGAATTAATTGACATATACAGAATATACCACCCAACATCAAGTGGATACACTTTCTTCTCAGCAGCACATGGATCCTTCTCAAAAACAGACCATATATTATGTCACAGGGCAAATCTTAGTAATTACAAAGGAGTAGAGATACTACCATGCATTTTATTTGATCATAATGGAATGAAATTGGAAATCAATAATAAAATAAGAAAGAAAAAATCCTACATCACATGGAGAATAAACAGTATGCTACTGAATGAACAAAGGGTTACAGAAGACATCAAAGAGGAAATTTCATTTAATGAAAATGAAAACTCAGACACAACATATCAAAATCTCTGGGACACTATGAAAGCAGTACTAAGATGAAAATTCATTTCATGGAGTTCATTCCTTAAAAGAAGGAAAAGCCAACAAATAAATGACCTCACACTACACCTCGAAGCCTTAGAAAAAGAAGAATAAATCAACAGAAAATACAGTAGAAGGCAAGAAATAATTAAAATCAGAGCTGAAATCAATAAAATCAAAACAAAAGAAACAATTGAAAAAATTGACAAAACTAAAAGTTGGTTCTTTGAAAAAATAAATGATTGATAGACCACTAGCCAAGCTAACAAAGAGGAGAAAGAACCCAAATTACTAGCTTACGGGATGAAAAAGGCAACATCACAACTTCAGAAATACAGAAGATAATTAGAAAGTATTTTGAAACCCTATACTCTAATAAAATAGAGGCTAGTGAAGGCATTGATAAATTCCTTAAGGCATATGAGCTACCCAGATTGAGTCAGGATGATATAAACAACCTAAACAGACCAATATCAAGTGAGGAAATGGAAGAAGCCATCAAAAGACTACCAACCAAGAAAAGCCCAGGACCGGATGGATACACAGCAGAGTTTTATAAGAACTTTAAAGAAGAACTAACACCAATACTCTTCAATCTATTTCAGGAGATAGAAAAAGAGGGAGTACTTCCAAATTCATTCTATGAGGCCAACATCACCCTGATTCCAAAACCAGATAAAGACACTCAAAGAAAGAAAACTTCAGACCAATATCTAATGAATTTAGGTGCAAAAATCCTCAATAAAATTTTGGCAAATTGGATACAAAAATGTATCAAAAAGATCGTGCACCATGACCAAGTGGGATTCATCCCTGGGATGCAAGGCAGGTTCAATATACGGAAATCGATAAATGTAATTCACCACATCAATAGACTTAAAGATAAGAACCATATGATCATCTGGATAGATGCTGAAAAAGCATTTGACAAAATACAGCATCCCTTTATGTTCAAAACTCTAGAAAAATTAGGGATAACAGAAAATTACCTCAACATAGTAAACGCTATATACGCTAAGCCTCAGGCCAGCATCATTCTAAATGAAGAAAAATTGAAGGCATTCCCTTTAAAATCTGGAACAAGACAGGGATGCCCTCTCTCACCACTTCTATTCAACATAGTTCTTGAAATACTGGCCAGAAAAATTAGACGAAAGAAATTAAAGGCATAATTATAGGAAAAGAATAACTTAAATTAGCACTATTTGCTGATTACATGATCCTATACCTAGCAGACCCAAAAAGTTCAACCAAGAAACTTCTAGAACTAGTAAATGAATTCAGCAAAGTGGCAGGATATAAAATCAATACCAATAAATCAAAGGCATTCCTGTATATCAGTGACAAATTCTCTGAAATGAAAGACAACTATTCCATTCACAATATTCTCAAAAAAAAACCTGGGAATCAACAAAAGAGGTGAAAGAGCTATACAATGAAAACTACAGAACCCTGAAGAAAGAAATAGAAGAAGACCTTAGAAGATGGAAGGATTTACCTTGCTCATGGATTGGTAGAATTAATATTATTAAGATGGCCATATTACCAAAAGCACTTTACAGATTCAATGCAATTCCCATCAAAATCCCAATGCCATTCCTTGCAGAAAAAGAAAAAGCAATCATGAAATTCGTCTGGAAAAATAAGAGACCCAGAATAGCTAAAGTAATTCTAAGTAGGAAGAGTGAAATTGGTGGTATCGCAATTCCAGATTTTAAACTATACTATAGAGCAATAGTAACAAAAACAGCATGGTACTGGCACCAAAACAGGCTGGTAGACCAATGGTACAAAATAGAGGACACAGAGACAAATTCACAAAATTACAACTACCTTATATTAGACAAAGGTGCTAAAACCATGCAATGGAGAAAAGATAGCATCTTCAACAAATGGTATTGGGAGAACTGGAAATCCATATGCAGCAAAATGAAATTGAATCCCTTTCTCTCACCATGCACAAAAGTCAACTCAAAATGGATCAAGGAACTAGGAATCAGACCAGAGACTCTGCGTCTAATAGAAGATAAAGTTGGCCCTAATCTTCATCACGTGGGGGCAGGCCCCAAATTTCTTAATAAGACACCTATAGCACAAGAGTTAAAACCAAGAATCAACAAATGGGACGAATTCAAACTAAAAAGTTTTTTCTCAGCAAGAGAAATAATATGTGAGGTGAATAGGGATCCTACATCCTGGGAACAAATTTTTACCCCTCAAACATCAGATAGAGCTCTAATCTCTAGAGTATACAAAGAAATCAAAAAGTTAAACAACAAAAAAGCAAATAACCCAATCAACAAATGGGCCAAGGACTTGAAGAGAAACTTCTCAGAAGAGGATATACAATCAATCAACAAATATATGAAAAAATGCTCACCATCTCTAGCAATCAGAGAAATGCAAATTAAAACTACTCACTCCAATAAGAATGGCAGTCATTATGAAGTCAAACAACAGTAAGTGCTGGCGAGGATGTGGTGAAAAAGGTACACTCATACATTGCGGGTGGGACTGCAAATTGGTGCAGCCAATTTGGAAAGCAGTATGGAGATTCCTTGGAAAGCTGGGAATGGAACCACCATTTGACCCAGCTATTCCCCTTCTTGGACTATACCCAAAAGACCTAAAAAGAGTATACTACAGGGACACAGCCACATCAATGTTTATAGCAGCACAATTCACAATAGCTAGAATGTGGAACCAACCTAGATGCCCTTCAATAGATGAATGGATTACAAAATGTGGCATTTATACATAATGGAATATTACTCAGCACTAAAAAATAATACGATCATGGCATTTGCAGGCAAATGGATGGCATTAGAGCAGATTATGCTAAGTGAATTTAGCCAATCCCTAAAAAACAAATGCCGAATGTCTTCTCTGATATAAGGGGAGTGACTCAAAATGGGATAGGGAGGAAGAGCATGAGAAGAAGACTACCACTAAATAGGGAAGACAGGTGGGAGGGAAAAAGAGGGAGAAGGGGAGTTGCATGGAAGATGGAAGGAGAACCTCATTGTTATACAGAATACATATATGATGTTGTGATGAGAAAAAGAAAATAAAAAGTGTGTCACATTAGATTGGATAGAAAGAAAGGATGGGAGAGGAGGGGAGGAGTAGGGGGATAAGAAGGGCAGCAGAATAGAATAGACAATAGATTGATGTATGTACATTCCATGTATGTATTATATGTCAAAATACATTCTGCTGTCATGTATGACTAAAAAAAATAAAAATAAATCATATAGTTAAAATAAATAAATAAATTACTTCCCTTTATTTGCTTATATAATACAGTATTATGTTGGTTTCTATTAAGTATGTGTGAAGGTAGTTTATGTTATTGATGTGTTTATAGAACAATAAAGAAACATTACTCTATATATATTTTCAGATACTAAATGAGAGAAAGTTTAGAAGCACTGATCAACACAAAAAATTTCATGGCCTTAAAACCCCTGCTTTGGTTATATATTCAAAAATTTCCATTGAATGCTTACCCTTAAAAATATATCCTGAATCTGACCACTTCTCACCACCCCTACTGTCAGTACTCCAGTCAAAAGTGCAACCTCTCCCCTGGGTTATTTACGGTAATGGTCTCCTACCTTCATACCCTGTTTACTTTTATGTGCCACTGACTAGTTTCCACAGGGCCATCAGATTCTGATCAGAATTATGTTTTAAAGTGTAGATTTTATTATGTCACTGCTCAAAACTATTCAAAGCCTTTCCACTTAGGATAAACACCAAGTCTTCACCATGGGCACCAAAGTCCTAGGTAATTTTATTACAGAAGACATTTCTGACTTCATTTTCTAACTATTTCCCAGCCTCCCTAAACTACATGTGCACTAATCTTTGTGCTATTCCTCAAACACACCAAACACACTGACTCCCAGGAGACTCTGTACTTGCTGTTCACATGGCGCAGAATCATTTTATAATCCTCCACATATTTCTCATGACTTGTGTCCCCAAGACTCTACTCAGATCTAATCTCATCTGAGATGCTGCTCCTGATCCCATATGAATACGCACTGATTCCATATGCACACTTGATATCACTGTCTATTGCCTTGCTTTTCTTTTTTCTCATGGCATTAATAACTATCTGACATAATTATTTTTTTAATTGCACTTCACCACTAGAATGCAAGCTTTTTTTATGAGGGCAGGGTGGGTACTGGGGGTTTAAACCAGAGGTAATTAAGTACTGAGCCACATCCCCAGCCCTTTTGATTTATTATTTTGAGACAGGATCTCACTAAGTTGCTTAGAGCTTTGCTAAGTTGCTGAGACTGGCTTTGAACTAGTGATCCTCCTGTCTCAGCTTCCAAAATCACTGGGATTACAGATGTGCGCTATCACACGTATCAGAACGCAAGTTTTATGTGACCAGTAACTTCACTTTATTTGTCATAATATTCATATCCACCTAAAATAACTATCCCCAGATAAAATGCTCAACAAATATTTGGTTTGGTTATATATTCAAAAATTTTCATTGAATGCTTAGCCTTAAAAATATATCCTGAATCTGCCCACTTCGCACCACCCCTACTGTCAGTACTCCAGTCAAAAGTGCAACCTTGATACAATTATATATATTGCACTGATATTAAGATGATGCTAAAATATGAGAAATAATCATATATAGAACAGCAATATTCATTTCCCTGAGTTACAGCCATGCTAATTACTTCATAATCACACAGTCTATGCCACTTTTCTGAATTACAAAATAATTCTAGACTATACATTTTAATTTGAATTTCTTACTTTTAACTTTTTTAAATTTTGAAATAAGTTAAAATTATTGAAATAAGTGGAATAAACTAAATATTCCAGATTATAGATTAATATTTTTGTCCATAAAATTCTTAGCTTATTTATTTGAGATAATCCATGTGCTAAGTATTCTAAAAGAGCACAATTTATTAGTGAAAAATCAAAATTTTAAAACAGTAAAAATATAATGCAGTAATAACATTTTCACAATAAGTGATACAAAATGAGAAAAGCAGTCTTGCTTATATTATTGGCTGAAATTTCATAAATTCATTAATTAAGAATAGCCAGCACTGCATTTATTAGTGCCCTAAAAAAATTTTCTCTGACTACTTGGAAATTTATTTAAATTCTCATTAAAGCAGTTGATATTTTCAATTTATTCTCTGGATAAAAAGTTTATTTTTACCTTTTCTTGAGGTAAAAGTGATTTTATAATTAGTAATTTTGGGAAATTAGGTAGTAAAATGTGTTCTTTACCACATTCAGGGAATAACTGTATTCATCAAATATTGGAGGCGTAGATGTAGCAGGAAAGATATAGCAGCAAATTTATACTAACGAGAACATCAAGAAAAGCCAGAGAATTTTATGATTTCTCAGTTGCATCTGGTCCTGTGCAGTTAATGTTCTTTACAAGTTAGGAATCTCAAATCCACACTGCCCAAGGACAAATGGTTTCCAAAGGTGAGCCACGTCTGTGACCATCAAGATTTTGCTCCTAGCTCTACTGTAATACCTTGTTAGTTCATAAAATGACATCAGCTATTTCACTGTGAGATGTTGAGCTCAAGAGCAAGGATTAGCTCATGGTACAGTTTTGTAACGTTGAGCTCAGGAACTCAGCACTTTAAAAATGCTCAGTAGGAGAGCTCCGCTTGCTTCCTGTGTCTGCAGGAGGAGATGGAAACTGACTCTGAGGCTCTGGCTCCATAATTCCGACTTAGGCCTTCATTTAAAGCCAGATGCGGAAGGGAGTGCATCACCCCTGTGCGCTGCGTCACTGTGCGGGAGAAAGACAAGGTGAAACAGCTGAAGGCTGTCTTGTTGGGAAATTCCAGTGAAATTGAGGTGCTCCAGAATCTAGTAGAGGGATTTCCATCGCGCGAGGTTCGGCTGCGGGGGCTCAGACGCGGGCGATTTCTCCGCACGGAGGGTCGCATTGCCTGATCGGCGGATCGCCCCGCGGCTGGAGTCTGCGGCGCACGCTGGGAAGCGGCGAGGTGCCGGAGCGGGGGTGCAGCGATGCGGATTCTGGGGGCTCCTGCCAGCGGTGCAATGGCCGTGCTTAGTGCTGAGTTCTGGCTTTGAGACGGAGGAGAGAAGTGGTCCAGTTTGGTTCTCGACACCGGTCGGACCACGGAGGAGGACAGCGGCCGCCATCTTGGAGAGATGACGTAATCATCTCTGTTTTCTACTGATCTCAGCTCATTCAGCTACAGAACAGGTGATTTCAGGCTGGCATTTGCCTGCATCTCGCAGACAGATCGCTCAGGCTCAGGGCTAGAGAACCTGTGGAGAATACTCCTTGGGGCTCGCTCCTAGCAAAGTGTGCACCGAGCTCTGAGCGGCCGGGTTCTGGTTCCCGCAGCTGCTTTGGCCCAGGGCTGGGGAACCCGCGGAGACTGCATATTGAAGCCAGCTCCTAGTGGAGCGTGCATCGAGCTCGAAGCGGCTGGGTTCTGACGCCGGGAACAGTTTTGGCCCAGGGCTGGGGAACACTCGGGGACTGCATCTTTGAGCCTGCTCCCAGCAGAGCGTGCACCGAGCTCAGAGAGCTTGGAGCGGCCGGGCTCTGGCTACCGGAGCTGCTTTGGCCCGGGGCTGGGGAACCTGCGGAGATTGCTCCTTGGAGCCTGCTCCTTGAGGAGCGTGCATCGGGCTCAGAGAGGCCGGGTTCTGGCTCCCGGAGCGGCTTTGGCCCAGGGACGGGGACCCCACGGAAACTGCTTCTCGGTCCGGGTCCTGCTGGGTGCAGTGGGGGCCAGAGGGGCAGAGTGGAGCTGCTGCCTGCGCCCAGAACAGGCCAAGTAACCTGCCGGCGTGGTATCAGGACACCCCAACTGCAGCTGGGGCCGAAGAGAGTAGCCGCCTACGCCTGGAACAGGACCAGTGACCCGACGGCACGGTAGCCAAGTCACCCCATTTGGAGTAGGGGCTGTGTAGAACCGCCGTCTGAGCCTGCAAGGTAGGCAGACCTGCGACCCACTGGCAGGACAGGCCCGGTAGCCTGCCAGCATGGTGGACACGTAGCACCAAGGCAGTCACGTCACACTGGTTGGAGTGGGGGTGGAGCAGAGCCGCCGCCCGTGTCCGGAAAAGGCCCAGCGACCCGTTGGAGAGGCAGTCAGGTAGCCCCATTTGGAGTGGGGGCTGAGCAGAACTGCCACCCGAGCCCGCAAGGTAGGCAGACCTGCGACCGACCAGCAGAACAGGCCTAGAGGCCTGCCAGCGTGGTAGACACTTCACACCAATTGTAGTAGGGGCCTAGCAGAGCCGCCGCCCACATCCGGATCAGGACCAATGACCCGAGGGCGTGGTAGTTATGTCACCACAATTGGAGTGGGGGCAGAGTAGAGCCGCCACCCGCGCCCACAGGGTGGGCAGACCTGCGACCGACCAGCGTGGTAGACAGATCACCCTAATTAGAGGAGGAGCACAGCCACTACCCGCCCTGCAAGGGAGATTTTCCAACAATACAAGAGCAATATAAATAAATAGGGGGAAAATTTCAAAAACACAACAGTTTCACCAAGCAGAAAGAAAGTCGAGCAGTATGAAAAGACAAAGAAAGAAAGGACCACAAGCAATGCAGGTCAACTCAACTTTAGAAGAGGTAATAGCTGCAACAGATGGAATGTCAGATAAAGAGTTCAGGATATACATGCTTCAGATGATCTGGAATCTGAAGGAAGACATGAGACAGCAAAATCAGACAATGAAAGATCACTTTGACAAGGAACTACATAAACAAATCCAGGAAGCAAAAGATCAATTACACAGGGAGATAGAGGTAATAAAAAACAAACAAATAGAAATCCTAGAAATGCAGGAAGCAATAAAACAACTTAAAAACTCAATTGAGAATACTATCAGCAGAGTAGATCACTTAGAAGATAGAACATCAGACAATGAAGACAAAGTATTTCAACTTGAAAAGAACATAGACAGCTCAGCAAGACTGCTAAGAAACCATGAGCAGAACATCCAAGAAATATGGGATACCATTAAAAGACCAAACTTAAGAGTCATTGGGATACAGGAAGGCACAGAGCTCCAAACCAAAGGAATAAACAATCTATTCAATGAAATAGTAAGAGAAAACTTCCCAGACTTGAAGAATGAGACAGAATCCCAAATCCTAGAAGCCTACAGGACGCCGAATGTGCAAAATCATAAGAGATCCACACCTAGACACATTATAATGAAGATGCCCAACATACAGTATAAGGAGAGAATTTTAAAAGCTACAAGAGAAAGGAAGCAGATTACATTTAGGGGTAAACCAATCAGGATAACAGCTGATCTCTCAACACAGACTCTGAAAGCTAGAAGATCCTGGAATAACATATTTCAAACACTGAAAGAAAATGGGTTCCAACCAAGAATCGTGTATCCGGCGAAATTAAGCTTCAGGATGGAAGATGAAATTAAAACCTTCCATGATAAACAAAAGTTAAAAGAATTTGCAGCCAGAAAACCATCTCTTCAAAAAATCCTTGGCAAAATATTACAGGAAGAGGAAATGGAAAATAACAATGAAAACCAGCAGTGGGAGGTAGGACAGTAAAGGGGGGAAAGTAATCAAAGAGGAAAACAAATCAGGTTTAGTAACATTAATAAACAAATATAGCTGGAAGAACAAACCATATCTCAATAATAACCCTAAATGTTAATGGCTTAAACTCACCAATTAAGAGACACAGGCTAGTTGAATGGATCACAAAACAAGACCCAACAATATGCTGCCTACAGGAGACGCATTTGATAGGAAAAGATATACATAGACTGAAGGTGAAAGGTTGGGAAAAATCATATCACTCATATGGACTGCGGAAACAAGCAGGAGTGTCCATGCTCATATCTAATAAAATAGATTTCAAGCCAACGTTAATCAAAAGGGATAAAGAGGGACACTACATACAGCTCAAGGGAACCTACACCAACAAGACATAACAATCATAAATATATATGCCCCAAACAATGGTGCAGCTATGTTCATCAAGCAAACTCTTCTCAAGTTCAAGAGTCTAATAGACCACCATACAATAATCATGGGAGACTTCAACACACCTCTCTCACAACTGGACAGATCTTCCAAACAAAAGTTAAATAAGGAAACTATAGAACTCAATAACACAATTAACAACCTAGACTTAATTGACATATATAGAATATACCACCCAACATCAAGCAGTTACACTTTTTTCTCAGCAGCACATGGATCCTTCTCAAAAATAGATCATATATTATGTCACAGGGCAACTCTTAGACAATATAAAGGAATAGAGATAATACCATGCATCCTATCTGATCATAATGGAATGAAACTGAAAATCAACGATAACAGAAGGAAGGAAAAATCATGCATCACTTGGAGAATGAACAATAGGTTACTGAATGATCAATGGGTTTTAGAAGACATCAAGGAGGAAATTAAAAACTTCTTAGAGTTAAATGAAAACACAGACACAACATATCGGAATCTGTGGGACACATTGAAAGCAGTTCTAAGAGGAAAATTCATTGCTTGGAGTTCATTCCTTAAAAAAAGAAAAAACCAACAAATAAATGATCTCATACTTCATCTCAAAATCCTAGAAAAAGAAGAGCAAAACAACAGCAAAAGAAGTAGAAGGCAAGAAATAATTAAAATCAGAGCTGAAATTAATGAAATCGAAACAAAAGAAACAATTGAAAAAATTGACAAAACTAAAAGTTGGTTCTTTGAAAAAATAAATAAAATCGACAGACCCTTAGCCATGCTAACAAAGAGAAGAAGAGAGAGAACTCAAATTACTAGCATACGGGATGAAAAAGGCAATATCACAACAGACACTTCAGAAATACAGAAGATAATCAGAAATTATTTTGAATCCTTAAACTCCAATAAAATAGAAGATAGTGAAGGCATAGATAAACTTCTTAAGTCATATGATCTGCTCAGATTGAGTCAGGAGGATATAGACAACCTAAACAGACCAATAACAATAGAGGAAATAGAAGAAACCATCAAAAGACTACCAACTAAGAAAAGCCCAGGACCAGATGGGTATACAGCGGAGTTTTACAAAACCTTTAAAGAGGAACTAACACCAATACTTTTCAAGCTATTTCAGGAAATAGAAAAAGAGGGAGAACTTCCAAATACATTCTACGAGGCCAACATCACCCTGATGCCTAAACCAGACAAAGACACTTCAAAGAAAGAAAACTACAGACCAATATCTCTAATGAACCTAGATGCAAAAATCCTCAATAAAATTCTGGCAAATCGGATTCAAAAACATATCAAAAAAATTATACACCATGATCAAGTAGGATTCATCCCTGGGATGCAAGGCTGGTTCAATATACGGAAATCAATAAATGTTATTCACCACATCAATAGACTTAAAAATAAGAACCATATGATCATCTCGATAGATGCAGAAAAAGCATTCGACAAAGTACAGCATCCCTTTATGTTCAAAACTCTAGAAAAATTAGGGATAACAGGATCATACCTCAACATTGTAAAAGCAATCTACGATAAGCCACAGGCCAGCATCATTCTGAATGGCGAAAAATTGAAGGCATTCCCTCTAAAATCTGGAACAAGACAGGGATGCCCTGTCTCACCACTTCTGTTCAACATAGTCCTCGAAAAAACACTGGCCAGAGCAATTAGACAGACGAAAGAAATTAAAGGCATAAAAATAGGAAAAGAAGAACTTAAATTATCACTATTTTCAGATGACATGATTTTATACCTAGCAGACCCAAAAGGGTCTGCAAAGAAACCATTAGAGCTAATAAATGAATTCAGCAAAGTGGCAGGATATAAAATCAACACGCATAAATCAAATGCATTCCTGTATATCAGCGACAAATCCTCTGAAACGGAAATGAGAACAACTACTCCATTCACAATATCCCCCCCAAAAATAAAATACTTGGGAATCAACCTAACAAAAGAGGTGAAAGACTTATACAATGAAAACTACAGAACCCTAAAGAGAGATATAGAAGAAGACCTTAGAAGATGGAAAAATATACCCTGTTCATGGATAGGTAGAACTAACATCATCAAAATGGCGATATTACCAAAAGTTCTCTATAAGTTCAATGCAATGCCAATCAAAATCCCAACAGCATTTCTTGTAGAAAGAGATAAAGCAATCATGAAATTCATATGAAAAAATAAAAGACCCAGAATAGCAAAAACAATGCTAAGCAGGAAGTGTGAATCAGGTGGTATAGCGATACCAGACTTCAAACTATACTACAGAGCAATAGTAACAAAAACAGCATGGTACTGGTACCAAAACAGGCGGGTGGACCAATGGTACAGAATAGAGGACACAGTAACCAATCCACAAAACTACAACTATCTTATATTTGATAAAGGGGTTAAAAGCATGCAATGGAGGAAAGATAGCATCTTCAACAAATGGTGCTGGGAAAATTGGAAATCCATTTGCATCAAAATGAAACTGAATCCCTTTCTCTCGCCATGCACAAAAGTTAACTCAAAATGGATCAAGGAGCTTGATATCAAATCAGAGACACGGCATCTGATAGAAGAAAAAGTTGGCTATGATCTACATACTGTGGGGTCGGGCTCCAAATTCCTCAATAGGACACCCATACCGCAAGAGTTAACAACTAGAATCAATAATTGGGACTTACTCAAACTAAAAAGTTTTTTCTCATCAAAAGAAACAATAAGAGAGGTAAACAGGGAGCCTACATCCTGGGAACAAATCTTTACTCCACACACTTCAGATAGAGCCCTAATATCCAGAGTATACAAAGAACTCAAAAAATTAGACAATAAGAAAACAAATAACTCAATCAACAAATGGGCCAAGGACCTGAACAGACACTTCTAAGAGGAGGACATACAATCAATCAATAAGTACATGAAAAAATGCTCACCATCGCTAGCAGTCAGAGAAATGCAAATCAAAACCACCCTAAGATACCATCTCACTCCAGTAAGATTGGCAGCCATTATGAAGTCCAACGACAACAAGTGCTGGAGAGGATGCGGGGAAAAGGGTACACTTGTTCATTGTTGGTGGGACTGCAAATTGGTGCAGCCAATTTGGAAAGCAGTATGGAGATTTCTTGGAAAGCTGGGAATGGAACCACCATTTGACCCAGCTATTCCCCTTCTTGGTCTATTCCCTAAAGACCTAATAAGAGCATGCTACAGGGACACTGCTACATCGATGTTCATAGCAGCACAATTTATGATAGCAAGATTGTGGAACCAACCTAGATGCCCTTCAATAGATGAATGGATAAAAAAATGTGGCATTTATACACAATGGAGTATTACTCTGCATTAAAAAATGACAAAATCATAGAATTTGGAGGGAAATGGATGGCATTAGAGCAGATTATGCTAAGTGAAGCTAGCCAATCCTTAAAAAACAAATGCCAAATGACTTCTTTGATATAAGGGGAGTAACCAAGGACAGGGTAGGGAAGAAGAGCTTGAGAAGAAGATCAACATTAAACAGGGATGAGAAGTGGGAGGGAAAGGGAGAGAGAAGGGAAATTGCATGGAAATGGAAGGTGATCCTCAGGGTTATACAAAATTACATATAAGAGGAAATGAGGGGTAAGAGAAGAATAATACAAGTGGAAGAAATGATTTACAGTAGAGGGGGTAGAGAGAGAAGAGGGGAGGGGAGGGGGGGATAGTAGAGAATAGGATAGACAGCAGAATACATCAGACACTAGAATGGCAATATGTAAATCAATGGAGGTGTAACTGATGTGATACAGCAATCTGTATACGGGGAAAAAATGGGAGTTCATAACCCACTTGAATCAAAGTGTGAAATATGATATATTAAGAACTATGTAATGTTTTGAACGACCAACAATAAAAAAAATAAATAAAAATATAAAAATGCTCAGTAGAAGCGCTAGAGTGGGTAAATAAAGGCATAAAATAATGGAGCGGTGTGACCTCATCTAGCTTAACAGATCTCTCAGGAGCTCTCATAGGCACAGTCTCTTTTGGACACTGCACTCTAAGTGAAGTGGCTCGTCTCTCAACTGTACTCTCCTGAAAACAGTAATGGCATGCCACAGAAAAGTCTTCTCCCCACTATGAACAAACAGTAATATTTTCTCCTAGAAAATTCCCATTTAAATCCAGTTGATTAAAAAGATGATCTCAATTATTAAAATAAAGGCCATTCTGGATATTATATTAAAATGATATCTTTAGGTACTCTGCTTGTATCCACTATTGTATACTGTTTGAACAAATTGATTACATATCTATAAGTTTTTATTTAAGTTGAATTAATTTTTTGATTTTTATTACAGTGTTTTTCCTCTTATTTTAAAAATTATCTGTGGCAATTAAGGGTAGCTATTCTTGATTAGTAGTGTCTATGCATAAACTGTTATGCCTGTTAACATAACAGGAGAGACACCACTGTTCACCCAATGACAGCCACTAAAAAGACTAAAAATTAGGTAGTTCAAACAAGTAACTGAAACAATTTTAGTTAGAGGAAACCTTAAATATATTAAGTGAAAATATTATTTCTTAGGCTATTCCAAGGATGTATAGAGTGTAGAAAATAACTCATGTAACACATTTTTTTTTGCTATCACTATAAATACAAATTATGAGTTCATACAGACTGCATCAAAGTGGAAAGTCTGTAAAACCTACCATATTCCATATCCCATTATTAATAATATTGCCTCCAGTTGTGATTTTAGTTGTGTGCTCATTCTTAAATTGGATTTCAATCTTTCCATCACGAAGTGCAATCAGGAGCCAAGCTGAGTGATCGAGAGATTCTGCAAACAGTATCACACCTTCTGCATCATATGTCCGGAAATCAAATTCAGCTGAAAATCTAAACAATGGCCAAAGAGAGATTCTTAATGGTGAGAAATATGGAAGGTTCAAAGTATCATCATTTTTATTTTTCCTTGTGCTTGCAAATAGTAACATGCTGTAAGATTCAACTACTTATTTCATTCACTGGAATTAATTTTTTAATATTTATATTTTAGAAGTAGTTGGACACATTTATTTTGTTTATTTATTTTTATGTGGTGCTGAGGATCAAACCAAGGGCCTTGTACGTGCTAGATGAGCGCCCTACCGCTAAGCCACAATCCCAGCCCTGGAATTAATTTTTAAAGTCAGAATTAGACAGTTCATATGTTGTGCTTCATGTATATAAAACCTGGTTACTACATTTTCTTGCTTATTATTGGAGGTTTTGTCTCAGTGAACAGAAAGATGCTTTGGTAATTTTTTCTTTTTCTTTTTTGGTATATGTTTTGAAGGCCTCTTTCAAATGCTGGAATGAATATAAAAGTATAGAACTTAGGCATATTGAATTTATCCTGGAGCCTTTTATACACAATACATTCTGAGGTTAAAAGTTGTGTGTGTGTGTGTGTTTGTGTGTGTGTGTATGTATGTTTAAAAGTGCATGCGTGCCTGCTTACTATATCCCTAAGAGATTAGTGAAAGATGTTACAATTTGTGATTGGTGTAATATCAAAAGGCATGTTTTCCCTGTGATTTCATATATTTCAAGAAAGAATCACAGAGCTCTACAGGATAGCATCTGGATGACTGCAAATATAATTAAGGGTTCGTGTGTAATAAAGATGGAAAAAAACAAAAAACAAACAAACAAACAAAAACTTCAGACAGCAGCCATTGAAGAAAGGCAGTGGTGGTTCTTCCATACCCCATGGCCATAGGCCTCAATAAGGACAAGGTGACCAAGAATGTGAATAAGCTAATACATAGCCACGATCATGGATGCCTCACCAAACACAATAAGTGTGTGTGGGAAATGATCACAGAGGTGTGAGTTCATCAAGAAAAGGGTGGGGACTCACATTCTTGCCAAAAGGAAGCAAGAGGAGTTGAGCAATGCCCTGGCAGCAATGGGGAAAGCAGCTCCCAAGACAGTCTGGACCCTCCCCCACCCTGCCAGTAATTAATGAGACTTTTACAGAAAACAAAACAAAAACACTTTAAAATGTGTTAGCTTGATTTCAAAAGCTCTCAAAAAAGTAATGTATAAATCACTGCAGGAGCTGCAGTAGAACACATGGAAGGAAAGCTTAGCAAATAGTCTCACCATGTGATGAGGGTTCTGAGCTCTGGCAATGCCTATTGCTATTAAGACTTGGGATGTGGATATAGTACAGACATTAGAAGGAAAGAAAATCTTAAGAATGCTGGATTTAAAATAAAATGTGTTGATTCAGTGCCTTTGGAACACTTTAATGAGAATTAGCCTTAATAATTTCCAAGGAATCAGATAATCAAAATGATTTTAAAAAGACAAACATGGAGAAAGAAAAATAGCTGCATACCTATTAATTATCTAGGATAAAAGAAAAGTAATTTAAGTTAAAGAGTCCAGACTTTTGATAATTACTGGATGAACAAGGAATTCTACATCCTCATCCCAACATGTAATAGTAATGGTAATAGAGGTAGTATTTGTAATGGAGCACAGACCTTCCTCAAAGGTAACAATCAAACAGTGACAGAATAAACTTTTCCATCATTAGAATCCCAAGTAAATATTGTAAAGAGGTAAAATGTGGAGTAAAGTATGTTGGAT
This sequence comes from Spermophilus citellus, assembly GCF_964194105.1. Lineage (NCBI taxonomy): Eukaryota > Metazoa > Chordata > Mammalia > Rodentia > Sciuridae > Spermophilus > Spermophilus citellus. The sequence goes on from NC_138188.1 coordinate 79,368,022, forward strand.
GGATAACAATGAGTGGGAATTTACTGACATCAGTTCACATTTAAAAAGAACCATTTTACTTGAAACAAGGACTTCTATCCTTTTTCATAATGATCTGAGCATTTTACTGATGTGAAACATGGATTATCTTGTCAAAATCTAAATTTGTGTATGGTCAGGATCTTCCAGAAGTTGATCCTATTATGAAGATAATTTCCTTTTCTTTATAAAATTGTACTAGAATGGTATTTCAAAGAGTTGTGTTCAGAATATTTTGTTTCTGGAATACATCATCAGCATACTGATTCATTACATTGGGGAACAATTCATTCCGTTTCAAAAGTACTATTGAATGGAAAAAAAAGTAAATTTGTTAACATCGGGTAAGGCAAATATTTGTCTACATAAAAACAGATGTGAAAAAAAAAACAGATGTGAAGGAATTTGCTTTTAAAAAGCACTAGCAGTGGGGCTGAGGCTGTGGCTCAGAGATAGAGCACTTGCCTACCATGCATGAGGCACTGGGTTTGATCCTCAGCACCACATAAAAATAAAATAAAGATATTGCATCCACCTATAGCTAAAAAATAAATATTAAAAAAGCACTAGCAGTTCTTTGTGTTAGTTACACAGGTGGCACTTAATAAAAATTCATCAAGCTACACATTTAATATATTTGCACATTTCTAGATATATATTAGACATCAAAAAATATAAACTAAAAAATAATAAAGAAACAAATAGATACTGGAAAAATAATTAGTTGGCCAGTTCTGGTCCAATGTAAGGGATCATACAAAATTGTAAATTGCCAAAGAGAAATGAATATGTCCATAATTGTCTAAAGATATACTGTAATTAGGAATTTCTCTCTCATTCTCATTCTCATTCTCATAGCAAGGAAGGGTTGTATCTAATCCACCTTATTAAAAGACATTATTTTCATGTGGTAAGAATTTGCTCACATTCCGTAGGCTCTCTATTCACTTCACTGATTGTTACTTTTGTTGATAAGAAGCTTTTCAGTTTGAATCCATCCCATTTATTAATTCTTGGTTTTATTTCTTGTGCTTTAGGAGTCTTCTTAAGGAAGTAAGGGCCTTATCTGACATGATGAAGATTTGGGCCTACTTTTTCTTCTATTAGGCACAGATTCTCTGGTCTAATTCCTAGGTCTTTGATCCACTTGGCCTTGAGTTTTGTGTATGGTGAGAGATAGAGGCTAAATTTCATTTTGCTGCATATAGATTTCCAGTTTTCCTAGCACCATTTGTTGAAGAGGCTCTCTCTTCTCCAATGTATATTTTTGGTGCCTTGATAACCACACACACATCTGATAGAGCACTAATCTCCAGAATATACAAAGAACTCAAAAAACTTTATACCAAAAAAACCCACAAATATCCCAATGAAGAAATGGGCTAAGGAAATGAACAGACACTTCTCAGAAGAAAATATACAATCAATCAACAAATATATGAAAAAATGTTCAACATCTCTAGCAATTATAGAAATGCAAATCAAACTAAGATTTCATCTCACTCAGTCAGAATGGCAGTTATTAAGAATATAAGCAACAATAAGTGTTGGCAAGGATTTTGGAGAAAAGGCACACTGATATATTGCTGGTGGGACTGCAAATTGGTACAACTACTATGGAAAGCAGTATGGAGATTCTTTAGAAAACTTGGAATGGAACCACCCTTTGACTCCTCTATTCCTCGGTCTATACCCAAAGGACTTAAAAATGAGCATACTACAGTGACACAGCCACATCAATGTTTATAGCAGCTCAATTCACAATAGCTAAACTGTGGAACCAACCTAGATGACCTTGAATAGATGAATGATAAAGAAACTGTGGTATATGTACTCAATGAAATATTACTCAGCAATAAAAGAGAATAAAATCATGGCATTTGCAGGTAAATTAATGGAGTTGGAGAATATCATGCCAAATGAAGTAAGTCAATCCTCAAAAACCAAAGGCTGAATGTTTTCCCTGATAAGTGGATGCTGATCCACAATGGGGGTCGGGGGAAGCATGGGAAGAATGGAGGAACTTTGGACAGGGCAAAGGGGAGGGAGGGGATGGGAGAAGACAAGGGGTTAGGAAAGAGTGAAATGAGATGGATTTATGTACCCTAGGTACATGTATGATGACACAAATGGCGTGACTCTATTTTGTGTACAACCAGAGAAATGAAAAACTGCTCCATTTGTGTACTATGAATTGAAATCTATTCTGCTGTCATGTATAACAAATTAGAAAAAATAAATGTTTATTTAAAAAGAAGAATATACTACACCCCCCCCAAAAGAAAAGAAGATGTTATTTATTTTGAGACATACATGAAATGGAACATTAAAGGAACACAATTACATAAATGAATCAGAGAATAACTTTCAGTTTTCTTTAATAATAAGAATTCTGTGAAGTTGAATAATTAAAGGAAGAGATGAAAAAATTCATATAACTAATAAATTCTAAACATGCATTCAACAAAGTGCTGCATATATTGATGTTCTAAAAATACTTGAGTATGTTCCCTTTATCTAGTTTTCAGAACATGTACAGAGAAAAGTGAAAATTTCACAAGTACATTAAATAAATTCATTATAAAGTGAAGAATGATGGGATAAAGTAAAATAAGTACTGGAAAAGAGTTCAAAATAGTTTTAGTGTAAAAGTTATATGTATGAAGGAGCAAATTATTTTTAGGTTTCCCAAATCATCTGATTGATAATACACCTAATTTATCTCATTGACAATATAATTTTATACATTTCAGACCTTTCCATTCTTCTGTCCTTATCTGCTTAACTTCTAGAAATTATTGATGACATTGGTTCCTTACCTGGTGGTTTCTGGCAAGCGAAATTTTAAATATAAGACAACCCCTGCAAAATGCTCTGCCAAATAAAGCAATTCATAATTTTTGTCAAGGTTTAGGGGCAGGCAAACTGGAACTGCCTAGAAGAAAACAAACAAACAAACAAACAACAACAACAAAAATGCATAAATCTTCCTTGGAGTTTATGCAGGTTGTGTGTCTTTTCTCAGGTTCCTAATGTATCCTGTTATACACTTAAATTAAAAATACCTTTGGTAATAATAAAGCAGTATCTTTCACTTTCTTCAATATACCCTCCAAGAATCTATGTGATCTTGTTCAAATTTGAATTATTCAATGTTTGTAACTCTAACTTTCTCTCTTTGATATTTCCTTTGCAAATCTCAGGGTTAAACACAATCTTTTTCTTTAAGTACCAACATGTACCTCTTTAATTAACTGTTAGGTATGATGCCTTCATGAACTAAATCTGAAGATTATTTTTATTTAGAGTTGAACATAGGTGGAAAAATGAATGTACCAACAAACAGCATCTCATTCATTCACTCATCATTTTTTAAGCAAACGCATTCTGAGCAAGAACGTGCTATCTAGACAGTAAAGGGAAATATTGAAAAGCCTGCAAAGAATAAACATGAGGTATCATCTTAGTCCCCAAGGAAGTCACAAGAAAGTGATTTAGAGTTAAATGTCTTACCAAGTACTTGTTTTCAAAGAATGAAAACAAATGCTAAAATGGAAAATTTCTTAGGATAAGTTCTTGGACACATATAAGGATATTTTGAGGAAAACTGCAAACATAGCCCTCTGTTAAATACAGGCCAGAAATAACATTTCATTTCCTCTATTTCAAGACAGATGGTGATATGTAACTAAAGCAAATATTGAAATAATAAGCAACTAAGTTACAAAATAAAATATTCACACAGCATAACATTTTAATAAAGTAATACTGAAGTTACTACATTTGGCAACTAGCTTACCTTATTTTTCTTTACCAAGTAGGTAGCATGATATTGAATGTTATGCTTTTCTGGACATATAATCCTTGTCTTGGCAATATATAAAGAGGTATATGTATATACTCCTTATTTGGGAATTTAAAATAGTCTGCCATATATATGTATATATAAAACCTTTGCATGTTTAAAAAAATGGTGCTAAGATTGAAAGGATCACTAACATACAATCCTTACTTAGGAAAATAAAAAGAGTTTTGGATGTTGGCCTGTTTATTTCAATAAAGGAAAAACTAAAACCTACCTGAAAATTCAATTCCTGGGTCAATTATGCATTAAATCTGAATGACTAAAAGCAAGTTTGAGAGACACAGATTAACAAAATTAGGCTCTAAAATTTGACGTATGTAAATCCTACTAAATCCTATACTGACCTGAAAGTTTAAGAGCACTCTTACAAGTACTAAGACACCTTAAGCATGATCAAACTTGCCAGAGTAGAACTCAGAAAGGTAGACATTAGAAAATGTTTTCACTAAAATTTATGCAAGATATTTCTTCATATAAAAAGTACTAATCTTAGCTTTTCTTAGTTTTTTAAGTATGCATATAGTTTGAACTTTGTAAATGCACAGGCTACACTCTAAGTGCCCCTTTTTTAATGTAGCCACTAATTATTCCCAATTTTTATGACTTACATGATCACAATGAGCTAACAGATTGTGACTTACAGCCTGCTTAGATCTACAATTATTACTGAACATCTGTATTTTGCTGACTTACCTCAGTTATATGGAAATAAGTGCTTGGCTCTCTCATTTTAGTAAAGAGGTAAGAAGTTTAGCATTGTAAATGTTTACCTCACAACTCTTCTGATCCTGGGCAAGTTTGAATCCTTTCTTCCCATCACAATAGCAAGAGTAGCTGCCAGGGTAATTGACACAAAGTTGAGCACACATGTTCTCAGAGCATTCATCTATATCTAGGGTAAAAAAAGAACACAAACCTTACAATTTCCTAAATGACCAATCCAACAGGCAGATTTTAGTATGAGATAATCAATGACAACAGATCTTTAGAGAAAGAAATTCCTATGACATCAAGTCTTAAAACACTGGGTCTGGAAATTTAAATGAGTTATAAGTGTAAGGTTTACTTGTGCACTTGAAACAACAAATCTAGTAATTAGTAACTAATAATAGTGTAACAATTATACCAATTTCCTGATTTTGAATTTGAAGAAAAAAATTATTGAGGGTCTCAACTGTCTTATCTGATTATATGAATGATATTGAGATTAGCTCCCAATTCTTTGCTTTGAAGAAAAGAAAGGAGAAGAAAGGGAATGGAGGTGAAGATAGGGAAGCAAAGGAAAGACAGAAGAGGGAACAGTAAAAAAAGAAAAAATGCCTTTTAACTAACTGCACATTAAAGCAATGGGGATTAAATGACAGTATCAAGAACATTTGACTACTTATAATAATTAATGGGAGTAATACATTTAAGCACATACCTTTATTTCTTCTTATCTTTTTTTTTTAAATTAACATTGCTATGATATTATCTCACATATTGTGTGGTTTTTGGTCTGGTCCCTAACCTCAGTGACATTTTGGAAAAAATCATTGTTGAAATTTGTAATATTGTGCTTAAACTAAAGTTCACTTCAAGGCTGGCTACATAAAAATCCTTAATATTTTCATTGGGTACAAAATTCTCAAATTCAGTGTATCATTTAAGGTCTCAAAAAAGGCTTCACAGTGGATCCACAAAATTAGTGCTCCCTCTAATTGTGTATTATATGATTAACTTTACATATATGAATAGTTATTTACAAATCATTCCTTTTAAGAAAGTATCTCTCATTCATTGACTAATGCAATTATGTAGGTGTTGAAGTAGGCTAAAAATAAACCTTGAAATTCCTAGGGTGTACCACAGTAATTATCATCTGAAGTGAAGCATAATAATGGTGTATGTAAGGATGGGGGTGTTTTGGTGAGTGAGTACATGAGGAGGTAGGACACTGAAATTTTAAGAGAAGCATATTTGTTGAAAAAAGTCTATTCTAAAATTATTATTTATTTAGGTAACTAATAAGAGGGATATTTTTGTTCAATATTACAAAATTTATGTTTGGAGTGATAAAAACATTTTGGAAACAGTGGTGACGAGTGCACAACAGTGTGAATGTAACTAATGTCACTGAAATAAAAACTTAAAAAAGTGGTTACAAGGAGCTGGGTACCGTGGTGCATGCCTGTAAATCCCAGCAATTTAAGATACTGAGGCAGAAAGATAACAAGTTTGAGGCCAGCTTTAGCAATTTTAAGCAGGGCCTAAGCAATTTAGCCACACTCTATCTCAAAAAAATGTGTGTGGGGGGTGGAGGGATGGGGATGTAGCTCTGTGGTAAAGCACCCCTGGGTTCAATTCCAATCCCCCCATAAAAGTGGTTAAAAAGAAATATTATATATAATACTATATAAACATTATATATAATATTATATATAATATTTCTTTATATATATAATATTTATAAATATAATATTATATACACTATTTCTTTTTAACCACACACACACATATATATATATATATATATATATATATATATATAGAGAGAGAGAGAGAGAGAGAGAGAGAGAGAAAGAGAAAGAGAGAACTTGCTCCCTCCCCCCAATATATATATGTACATTGCACAATTGAAAAATTATTTTTTATTTGATCGGTTTTATCCATGATATTAAATTCATCTTAAAATTTTAAAAATTTTGAAGGAAGGTGTGAAATTATTTGTTTATCATGATAAAATTTAAAAAACCCTCTAATATATATATATTTATTTATTTTTTATTAGTTGTTCAAAACATTACAAAGTTCTTGACATATCATATTTAATACATTTGATTCAAGCAGGTTATGAACTCCCATTTTTACCCTATATACATAATGCAGAAGCTACCTAAGGCACACATGGCAAGACCTGTACAGACAAAGGAAGGAGAAGCAACTCGCAGGGGCTAGCTCAAATCCATGGACAATGACATTACTGATCAATATTTCTCAAGTTTCTAGAGCTAGGGTCTCATTTATTTATGATAATAGTTTCACTTAGAATTAATGATTTATATATGCCTGAAAGCTTGGAATAAAACCTAAGGTTTTTAACCAGTGTCACTGTTTCAGTCTCATGGAAAAAATCATCCAACTGTTTAAAGGCAGTTTAAACTTCTGTCTCTCTTTTGTATACATGCGTTTTTGCTTTCAGGCTGAAATTTTCTTTATCTTCAAATATTATTTAAGTGATGTTAAAATATGTTTATCTTGCTTTTATTGTACATGGAGGTCTCCAACTCATATGTAGTTTTAAGAGCCAAATAGAGTGCATCATATTAAAACTAAAGACCATGCATCTTAGATAATTTTATTCTGGGAAGAAAGCCAATGATCACCAAATTGACCAAGCTAAATTAAAAAGTAAATAATAGGAGTGCTACTGTCAAATAAAACCAGTGTTATTGAATATCAGCTCAAGATTCAAGCCCACCCTCTCCACCAGCAGCCTTGATACCACCACCATTCTACCTTCACAAGAAGCTGATTTAGGACTGTATCTGTAACCTTCAGGGCATTCACATTCAAAGTCTCCTGGGAGGTTCTTGCACACAGCTGTGCCACAAACATTTGGCTTCAAGGAACATTCATCCACATCTATAAATTAAAACAATAAATTAAAAATAAAAAACATTTTTCCAATAGCAGAATATGCCGAAAAACAACCCTCAATTTGTGTTTCCTGAATCTAATTTATACAATGAGATCACAGACTAACTTTGGAACAACAAAATATTAAATCAATCATCACATTTTAACTCACTAAATATGATTTGTTTATATAAATTCATAAGAAATTTGATTGATATTTGACATGTTTATTTATCATTACATAAAAATAAAGAGGGATTTAGTTGGACTGGGGATATGGCTCAAGCGGTAAAGTGCTCACCTGGCATGTGCCAGGCACTGGGTTTGATCCTCAGCACCACATAAAAATAAAATAATGATGTTGTGTCTACTGAAAACTGAAAAATAAATATTAAAAAAAACACACACTCTTTCTCTCTCTCTCTCTCTCTTAAAAAAAAGAGGGATTTAGTCATTTTCTTACCTTCCAGGTTAAGGTATAAAAATAAATAAATAAATAAGAGACTCAACTATTTCTTAATAGTTTTCACGGATACAACTAAATACAAGTTTCTGAGACATGGTCTTGAAAGTATCTTCATTTCTTAGTATCACAAATATAAAATATGAGACTGCTTATCTGTTTTAGCTTCTTGGGAAATAGACATCTAATCTGTTCACTATAATTGTTGCCTGAAGTATTCAACAATGAATCACATTTAAAATGGGATTGAGGGAGGTCTCAAAGTATTCATAAAGCTGCTGTTAATCTAATACAAATTTTAGTGTCAAATTAATATTCCAAAAATTTCAGATGCATTTATTATATTACATGGTAAAGTAGGAGATAAAATATGGACTGTAACTAATTACTAGATAAGTTTTTACTTAGGAGGAAAATGAAACAAGTGACAGAAAAAGTCTGATGGAGATGTAAGTATTAGTGAAATTTTCTCACCTGTACTTATTGGAGAAAGACAAATTCAAAATTGAAAATGTATTTTATATTCTAAAAATTGTCAGGATTTTTTTTCCAAAGAAGAATAATTAAAACTTCAGACTTTATTTAAAATAATTGCACAAAAATAATGGAATCAATACCTTGTGGTAAGGGAATTTTTCTATATTTGACTATATCAATGTCAATATTCTGAGTGTGACATTGTACTATAATATTAAAGATGTTACCAATGATAGAAATTGGCTAAAAGATACTTGTGATCTCTATTATTTCTTACAACTTAATGTGAAACTTTAACTACTTTTAAATAAAATTCTAAAGAAGAATTAAAGTTCATATCTTTAAAAAAAAAGCAAAAACATACAAGTAAAATTATTTTGTTTGAGTATTACTGAAAGGAAACACACAGATCAATTGAATTTAGGTTATAATGCTCAGCTTTTATGATTTTACACTGAGTTTTATTTTTTCACACTTAGGCAATTACTGGCAACTTGATCCCAAGCATTTCCACATCTTGGCAAATGTTCCACTGAAATAGTTTTATACATATTTTTCTAAAAGCTCAGTACTTTATTATGAATGTATCATGGGATAAGGACTATGTAAGTGAAAAATATAAAAACATATGTTCTGGTCAACAGGGACATTCTTATTTTTTAAAGGAGTTTTTATAAGTATGTGTGTGTTTGTGTGTGTGTGTGTGTGTGTGTGTTAATTCAGTGGATACAAATTAAATACATTTTAATTTTAAAAAGTCACGTTATTTAAAAGAACAGTCTAGTATTTATAGGTAAAAATAGGAGTGGGTCCTATTTATACAATGAGCATGGTTTCTAGAAATTATGATGGTTTTCTAATGAGACTATTATTCTAATTACCTGAATTTTTTCATCTAGGCAGATAAGATATATCTTCACAAATTGGATAATGGTCTAGAAGAAACTGTTAGTAAACACAGTTTACTTCAGAGTAATATAACTAGACTTTAAATAATATAGCAAACTGGATAATCTAAATACTATGATGTAGTGATGGACAAATCATTTCTTGAACATGAATCCCATGTAGGAATTTACCAAAATCGATATGAATAGGGGGTTGATCAAGAAAACTTCACATTTTAGTTTACTGAAATTCTTTATTCTAAGAAGGAAGAGTAGGAGGAAGAGGAGAAAAAGAAGAAGAAAGAGAAAGCATAATAAGAAGAGGGGAAAAATTGTATTAAATGTTTCTAGTTTCTACAGATAAAATCTGGTTCCAGGCTGGGAAATTTTGGTTTTACTTAATCACATACCTAGCACAAATTAGAGCAGTTTAATGGAAGTTACAGTATACAAGAGAAAAAAGTCAAAATTTGGGGAACAGGGAAACGTGAAGAAAAACAAAACAAATATAGTAGTGAAATGTCTTGTTATAAAGCTACACTGAGAGTGATCATGTAAGTCTGAAGGAAAAAAAAAAAACTTAGGAACAATAATGTCCTCTTAAGTAGGAAAAGAGAAAGAAAACCAGATCTTCATCATTTCCAAAACCACAAATGAGGTGCAAAATAAAGGGTTTATTCTGGAAATCTTTAGAGTTACATTGGTTTATATCTCAGAAATTTGGAAAAGGAATAATAAAATTCAATGAAAGAGGTTATTAAGGATGGTTGTGGAAGTCTTTTTTATAGTTTTTATCTTTTTGAAATAAAGGGAGTAATATTAGGTAATATTTGAAAACAAAGGATACAAAATGCTTTTTACAAAGTCTGAAGCATGCAAAGATCTGCCCGGAAACCTCACTTTATAATAAATTTTTTCTATTTTGATTTATAATAAAATTATTGAAATATGCATGCATACATGAGCATCCACACAATGAGAAAATGAAAATATTCTTGTTATCAGTATTGTAAACTAAAAGGTAATCCAATAGTATCACCAGGCTTCATGGTGGATAAAATTGTACACATACTATAAACACAATGAGAGCATTTTCCAAGAATTTCCTGAGGAAATTCCTCTAGTTGAATGTTGTTCTTACACAGTAAATAAATTTTTATTCTATTTTCTTATTCTTACCTTTACAGTCTTTTTTATTTGAAAGCAATATAAAACCACTTCTACAGGAACAGTGGTAACTTCCAGGTGTATTATCACAAATCTGGCTGCAACCTCCATTTACATTTGAGGCATCTTTGCATTCATTTATATCTACAAAGGAAAAATAAATTATATTTCAAATAATATGACCTGTAGAGAACTTTTCATGTGTCCAAATCAGATGAGCTAGATTGGAAATTATACATACCAAAATCACACTTTTCTCCTTGCCAGCCTGATTTGCAAATGCAAGTGAATTCAGCTTGGCCATCTTTGCAGCTCTCATATCCTTCTTCATTACAAGGCAGAGGATTGCACTGGTCTGGAATAGCTGAAGGAAATAGACACCTATTTAATTTTTATTTCATGCCATAGTGAAATTAATTTGCCTTTCAATAGAATTTTTATATGAAGCTTATAACTAATGAAAAAATATGACTCCTTCCTTCAAATAATGCTTTTTCAAAAAAAGTGAGTCCATTATACAAACATTTATAAGTATTTTATGAAAGAACACTACTATCATATTGCAAGTATGTATAATATTTTATAACTATAATGTAGATTTTTTAAAAAACATATTGCCTTTTTTGATTCTAAAAACAATTCCATGAGTAAAGCAGACCAAAGAAACCTCTCTCAGTAGCAATGGGAAATAAGAACTTGGGACTTCCTATTTGGGCCACAATAGAATAAAAGGACTCAATTTATCTTCATGCCTTCAATAAGTAATCTCATCAAAATATATAAAATAATGGTTTCAAAGCATTGCAGAAAACTGATTCCTAAGGGAAAGTAAATTTAAAAAATAGAACTATATTCCTGTCTGGAGATGTCTGCATGCAACAGTGCAGGAGTCAATTAGAGCACTTGTCTCCCCAGGTGGAGAAGACAAATACTAAAGTTTGGGAAGGTCAAAGTAGAACTGAGAGTGGGGATACATGGAGAGAGAGGGGCAGAGACTGACTCCAGAGATCTAGGGTCCTCAGCTGAATAACGACTTGCACAGGACAATTTCCAGAGCTCACATAGGGTTAGATGTGGTTCATTTTAGACTACCCAGACATTAAAAATCTCAAGACATATATATAAGGAATCAGGTAGAAACCTCACAAGGTTGATAATCCTCTTATTAGGGTTAAATTAGTGTTATGTTTAAGGCTTCTTCCAGGATGCCTTAATCAATCTTAAAATCAAGCCACAAAAGATTTGTTTTTAACTTACTCTAAGTTACTTAGCTGAGTGTCAGACCCAAATCAAAGACTATTTGGAACAAGACAACAGAACCCAGAACTAAACAAATGAACTTATTTCTTCTTTCTTGGCAATTATGGTACCTTGCTCCTTGTTGTCCAAAGCCTAAAACCTGTTGTTCCACATATTTGACCAGTTCTATTAATTTATGGAAGAAGAGTAAATCTGATCCTATTATTCCATATTAACCCTAACTGGAAGTCCCAAATCCCTTTTCCTATTGCTACTGGGAATAGTATAGTTTGTTCTGTATAATATACAATCAAAAATTACTAGTCATTCAAAGAAACAAGAAAATATACCCTACAATCGAAAGAAAAATTCACTGATGAAAAATATCTAGGAATGAGAGACATTATAAAAAGCAGAAAATAAGTCAATATAACTATTATAAATGCATGCTATATGTTCTAGTAGTAAACATAAGCATGATAAAGCTATATAATAGAGTCATATAGGACTTAGAGACATGTAAAGTACAATATATGAAATGAGAAATAAATGAGATAGGTTAAAAGTAAATTATACTTAGCAGAAGAAAAAAAGGATAAATTTCAAGACACAGATATTATCCAAAATGAAAACAAATAAAAACAACAACAATAAAAACCAAAAACCCAGAGTAGCAGTAACTTGTCAACCAACATCAAGTGATCTAACATATGTGCTGTTAAAGTTCTACGACAAAAAGAGAGAGGTATGCAAAAGGGGAAAAAAAGAGTAAATATTGATAAATAACTTTGGTAAATTAATTTTCCAAATTTGATGAAAAACTATGAACCCAGAGATCAAAGAAGCTCAACAAAGCCCAAGTCAAATAAGCTTAAAAATACGATTTCAATTTAAATTAAAACCAGTGACAAAAAGAATTCTTAAAAAGGTCAGACTGTTATGTTAAGTATAAATGGTCTGTGGTCTAACACTTCCCTAAAAGACAGACTGTCAGATTAGATTAAATAGCAAGAGCCCAAAGACATTCACTTAAAATAGATTTTTACTTTTATCACAATAATAAGTTAAAAGTTACTGAATGGAAAAATAAACCATGAAAAGATTAATCAAAACATAACCCGAGTGACTATGTTAACATAAGATAATGTTGATTTTAGAATAAGAAATATTAGCAGCGAAAATACATGTTAAAAATTGTAAGACAAAAAATGTATTAAAAATTATTATAGTGCTGTTTTATATTTTCTTCATAAAATATCATAGCAAATTTTCACTATCTTAAATGATGTGCCCATTTCTTTCTTTACTTATTTGGGGTCTCTCTGCCATCATTAGACAGTGCAATGGTCCCTTGTTTCCTACACATCTTAACACCTGTGTCTCAATTCTTTGTAGTTATTTGTACAAGTTCTTCCCGTCTTTCCAATACATTCCCCTTAGCCAGAGTAAATGTCTGTTTATAAATCCATAATTAACCAATCTAACTAAAACCTAATTAATTCCAGAATTTTTAAAAATTCTCACAAAAACAAGGTATTTTGAAAAATAGTAGTAAATTAGATATTAATTTAATGATAATAGTTTGTTATCAAACCATTATTTTCCAAGCCTTTAGTAAATAGAAAAAAAAGATGAAGTATGAACTAAATACATGTGATCAGGCAAACTGTTCAACCTATGTAATGACAACCACTTTACACTAGAGAAAATGAAAATAAATATCTAGATTAATGCCAATGCTGCAAGTAAAATATCCACTGAAAAACTTCCCAATTTACATCTTGCATTTTTTCTCTTGGACTCTCAGTTGGAAAATTGGCAAATGAGAAAAATATTTTCAATTAAAATTATCACTAGGCTTTAAGCAAATTTCAGAGGCTAATTTCATCCACATAACATTTTTCACATTTATAATATTGATGCCCCAAAGTTCAAAGAGTAAATATGACTACTTTGATCTATCAATCAACTATGACATTTGGTCCATACTACATGATTGTGCAACAACAGCTAAACTAAAGCTGCTAAGAATAAAATTCCTAGTCAATGACCTAGCCCTTACTAAACAAGAACTTATTTGAGGGCTCATTTGTTGATTTTTGAACATCAGTTTATATTAACATGATAATTACTTGCAGGGTTTATATTTTGCTTTGTTTTGTTTTGGGAATCCATGGTAGAGTGCTTACCATTGATACAGCTCCTTAGGTCAGGGTAAGCATTAGATGATTGACGTGCAGCAGTGAGCAATCCAGCTCGGAAGGAGCCAAGACAAGCTGTAGAAAAAAACAAATATAATCTTAGAGCAGCCACACTTAGTTGATTTGCAATCATGGTAGAAATTATTCTAAGAGGTAAGATGTTTATGCTTTTATGGGTCACAAGATTTAGTATTCAAAATATCAACCTTAAATGTTTTCATCTATTTTTTTCTGTCAAAGTTGAGTAGAACATATTGATTAAACCAAAAGACTGTTTATAAGATTTAAGTAGTATATTAGCTTTAAGTTTCTACATTGTAAACAAGAGGAAAGGCACAGTACATTGTTATGCTGCATGATTCATGTATAAAATATTTCCACTTTCCCTGAGAAACAGATATCTAAAATATACTTTGATGAACACTGAATATTAAAACATTATAGGATACTATATAAGTGAGTTGAATAAAAACCAACACAAATGCATAACCTCTAAATTGTCAATGGTCTAAGAATATATAAGAACATGTATAATATGGGGAAAATATTTGGATGCATTTTTAAATTCAAAGTTCTTCTGGTTGTTCTTCATTGAGGAGTATTAGAGGTGAAAAGTAATCAAGTTGCCACAAAAGAAAATGGGTCTGGCATATTCTTGATGTCTCCTCTCCACTTGAGGGGATGAACTACTACTGTTTAAGCTGAATCAGGGAGGTAGAATTCTATAACAAGGTTTTTTTAAAAAAAATTTTTGTACTTGTAGATGGACAGAATGCCTTTATTTTATCTGTTAATTTTTATGTGGTGCTGAGGATCGAACCCAGTGCCTCACGCATGCTAGGTAAGCGCTCTACCATGAGCTACAGCCCCAACCCTATAGCAAGGCTTTTACTACCAAAGTTTACTGATTGAGAAATTTGTTTTTGCTTCTTGTGGGAGATTATTCTGTGCTGATGCATTTTTTTTCACAGCTATTCATCAAAACATTGTATGACATAATGGATGTAATTTAGTTCAATTCCTCCATAACATCTGAAATTTCTCTTTTGTTAGTATTAAATGAATATCATCAACTACCCTACCAACAAGAAGATGCAAACTCATTCTTTCACTTGATAAACAATCCATTTCAAAATTTATGTTATTAACATCATGATTTAATTCAGTTTAAAAGTTGAAATCCAGGACACTGAGCATTTCTTTTATGCTGTATCTGCTTTCAGGAATATTTGAAAACAAATCTTACTGACATGTTCCCTTTAGGTACTTTGAGGATCAGGATCCACTGACCATGAAGTTTTTCTTAAAAGGTTCCTGTCAGTCAAGTCCTAAGACAGCACTGCTGATAAATATAGGTTTTCTAAGTCTTTGAGAAAGATGTTCAGAAGAGATAGAAAATCTGCAGAATGATTTAAAAGGACTATCAGCTCTCACAAACTCAGCTTCTTTGTTATCAACTTCCTTCATTATTACCAAGACTGCTGCTTCTGTGTGTTCTTCCTATTCAGTTCTTGCTACATTCCTATGCCAGCTGGGTGATTTCTAACTGCATCTTTCCATCATTATCCTATGATATTTTATACCTGAGATAACATTTTTCCAAAAGACTTTTTTGCTTCTATTACAATTGTTTTTGCCGTGTAGATAAGTTGGGTTTTGCTCAGATTGTTGAATTTCTGGTTTATATCTTCTACCAAAAACTAACCATATCCCCATACCTGTATAGGTTCTCCTTTTGACCTCATTTATATTCATAATCACTTCACTAGTCCTTCAGACTGTTTGAATCCTTCCTTCAGAAGGAGTTTTATTGGACCAATTGCAAAGTGAATAAAATCTTGGGAAACATCTGGAATGTCCGATTCTAGCTTCCTGTCTTACACAAGGTAGTATGAAATTAATTTCCTAGTTTCTGACTGGAAGATATTTCTGACACTTGGAACATCATGCTGTGGTTGAGATATCCAGCCTTCACTATGTCAAGTGATAACACTCTTATTGGACAGCCATTTGAATTTTTAATTTCATTATGACTGAAGATATGTTCATTACAAACCATTAAGGGAATCCAAAAGACATGGTAGTTAATTTGTATCTTGCTGCACTGTCCTGCTAGAATAACTTACAAATATTTGTGCCAAAATTTCCATTGTTGTTTAACTTTTGTTTTCAAAGGGGTCCAGGTGTAACTCTGTCAATAAAGCATTACCATTTCTGGGAATCATGGGTGTTATGATTAAGTCAACAGGAATTAGTGTTTCTGGTTGCTGAAGGTAACTTCTAATGTTACATAGAGACTAAAACAATATTTGTATAATTGCTTAATATCACAAAGCAGGCACACTTCATTCCTTTTGTTCTGACTACCACTCTGTGAAGTTAATATAGCAACCTGACATTTATTGCTAGTAAACTATGAAAAAATAGCTGAGAAAACAAAAATAAAACACTTAGGGACTTTAACTAGGGGTTATTTAGTGCCAAAAATATACTTCCTAATAACCACTGAAGGCATTTTATACATCAATGCATTGTTCAGATAGTCAACAACTTACTATAAAAGATGGTGCTTTGGTTATCTTTTGTTGAACAACAAATCATCTCCCAAATGAGGAGCTTAAATAATCAGTATTTTGCTCATGATTTGTGAATCAACTATTTGAAAAGGGTTTTAGAGGCTGTTTTTGGAAGCTCTGCAGCACATGGAGGCAGTCAGGGCAGTTGGAACTGGGTGAAAAGCCTTTCCAAGATGGTTATTTACTCTTGTGTCAGACAACTTGTGCTCCTCAGCACTTTCTCTCCATCTGCTATATCATGTGTCAGGGCCTCTCCTCATTGTTGACTTTCTTTTAGCATGCTGGTCTCAAAGTCCCACTTCTTTCATGATGGCTAGCTTTCAAGAAGGAGAATGCAGAAACTGCTAGGTCATTGTACTCACTTTTACTAAGGGGCATTGTACTCACTTGTACTATATTCTATTGATCAAAGCCATCCTAGGGTCCACCCAAGGATTAAAGGGTGGGGAGATGAAATATACTTCTTGATAAGGAGGTGGCCAAAGACATTTCAGATGAATGTGTTAGAATGGGACAGATTTTTGCATCATGTTTGAAAAATTCAATTCATCACATATAGATTTAATGGCTTATTTGAAGTCAGTATGCATTTAAGTTTCCTATTGCTGTTATGAAAAATCATCACGAACTTAATAGCTTTAAGCAATACAAAATTATTTTATTTCAGTTATGTGTATCAGAAATCTAAAATAACCCTCTCCTCAGTCTATACCTAAAGGAATTAAAAACAGCATACTACAGGACACAGACACATCAATGTTTATAGCAGCACAATTCACAATAGCTAAACCGTGGAACCAACCTAGATGCCTTTCAACAGATGAATGGATAAAAAAAATATGGCATATATACACAATGGAATATTACTTAGCATTAAAAGAGAATAAAATCATGGCATTTGCAGGTAACTGTAGGTAACTCCATCTGGAGTTTGGAAGACGATGCTAAGTGAAGTTAGCCAATTCCAAAAAAACAAATGCTGAATGTTTTCTTTGATATAAGGAGGCTGATTCATAGTGGGATAGGGAGGGGGAGCATGGGAGGAATAGATGAACTCTAGATAGGGCAGAGGGGTTGGAGGGTAAGGGATAGAGCATGGGGTAATTAATGATGGTTGAATGTGATGATCATTACTATTCAAAGTACATGTATGAAGACACGAATTGGTGTGAATATACTATGTATACAACCAAAGATATGAAAAATCGGGCTCTATATATGTATATATCGTTGTCATATATAAATAAAAAATTTACATAAAAAAGTCTAAAAGGAAAGTGTCAGAAGAGGTTCGTTCCTTCTGGAGACTTCAAGGAAATGAATTCCTTGCCTTTTTCAGCTTCAAGAGGCCATCAGCATTCCTTCCTCATTGTCCCATCCTTGTATCACTCCCAATTCTAGCTCCATCATCTCATATTCTACTATTGACTCTGATCTCCTACACTTTTTTATAATGATTTGCTGCATTATGGGATCCCCTTCAATAAACCTGGATAAAATACTCAGTTCAAAATCCTTAGTCACATCTGTAAAGTTCCTTTTGCATATAAGGTACCATCATGTGTTCTGAGGATTAGGACATGGATACCTTTGGAGAGTCATTATTCTATCTACTATGGGGGGTTATAATATTTTCCATTGAAATAATATCTTCCATCAGGTGGTCTGTCTGAAGCCCTAAGAAATCTAAGCAGTTTTAGGTCTTGTAGGTGCTTCCCTTTGGGTCATACATTCCTTCTTATGAATCACCCACTCCCAATCACCAAAGGAAGAAAAAAATAGCTTATTCTAGTGTGGAGATTTTATTAGGATAACTGTGTTTGAGAAAACATAATTTTGAATCTCTGGACAAATCTGACAGTGAACAATAGCCAAAATTTGAAAGCCCTGGAGTAAGAAGTCCAGATGAAATGCTTCATGTGATGATTAGGACCCAAGACCAGACTACACGGTAGCTATGGCCCATAAGGTATCTCATATATAGGCCTATATTAATGTGTGTGATAATGTTTTTATGAAAAAGTACATGTAGAATTAGTGCGAAAGTCATCTGCATGGCTACTCCAAACCAGTGCAATACAGAACCCTCACCTCCCCATTTCTCTTTCTTACTGTACAACAGGAATGGGGGAAAGTAAGGAGACTAGGAATGTATGAGTTGGAGAAGGATGTTCCAGTTTTTGTATCCTGAGGAAACTTCCATAAGAAATGGAATTATAAATAGAAATTAAAGCCATCAGGGAGGAAAGGTTAAGAAATAGGTATAAAAGAAGATTCAGTAGTCAAGAAAGAACATCCCAGAGACAGATCTTGGTTCTAGATCATCAGGATTATTACATATATTTTTTCCAAATTAATTTTGTTAAGGACTTAACTATTTGGTTCCCTTTTGCCACCTTCTGTAGTGACTACTGTCCTAGTTAACTTAATTTGCAATTCTAAAAAAAATTGGTTAGTCACTGCAACCTAATATAAAGTTGGATTATAATGGAGTCAAAGTCAGATGAATTTTTCTTTTCTCCAAGAATTTACTTTATACCCTCCCCACCTCGCCACTGGGTTTTTTGGGTTTTGTTTTTTGGTACCTTGGGTTGAACTCAGGGGTACTCAACCACTGAGCCACATCCCCAGCCCTACTTTGTATTTTATTTAGAGGCAGGGTCTCACTGAGTTGCTTAGTGCCTTGCTGTTGCTGAGGCTGGCTTTGAACTTGTGATCATCCTGTCTCAGCCTCCCTACCAACTGGGATTACAGGCATGCACCACCATGCTGCTGGTTTATAAGTCACAGAAGAAGAAATCACATAGAAATCTGAATGTTTGCTTATTTTGATGTCAGTAAAGTTATTCATACTTCTTTGATGGTAGGCTATTATTATTATTATTGTTTATAAACCCCATCAGTTGCTTTTTTAAAAATACATACATTCTCCCATTCACTCTTGGGCAAAAATCCAAATGAGTTTATGTGTATTTTTAAAATTTGTATGTGTTCTTATAAAATACATATTTACAATTTTCAGTCTATAAAGTTTTTTGTTTCTGTAAGTGGTTTTGTATTGCATATCATTTTCTCTAACATTTTTATTCAGTGATGAATGTTTATGATCCATTTATACTATTACATATTTGTTGCTTTCAACTACTAAGCATTATTCCCATAGTCCACAGTTCCAGTTTTCTAATCCTATCATATCTACCCATGCTAGATACTCCAGATTGCCTCCAACTTCCCACCTCTGCAAGTAATGCCGCAGTGGCATCCTCAGGGATGTCTTCTTGGTAGCTACATAAGAATTTCATGGAAATAGACACACAGGGTAGAATTGTGGTATCACTATATAGACATGTAATAAATGATTCTTTAGTGTATACTCCCACGCAGAGCATGAAGACTTCTATTTGCTGTTTAATGTTTGCCAGACTAATAAGTAATACATAATATCACATTTTTCTGAATTCTAATGAGATGAGGCATATATTCACATTTTTTAAAAAAAATTAGAGTTAATTTAATTACCTCCTTTAAACAGTCTTCATATTTTATAACCATTTCTCTATTGGTACTTTTTTGTTGTTCTTCTGGAGTTGCAAAAGTTTAAACACTTGTAAAAATCACCTTTCTGTTACCTCACCCCCATCTCCATTTGTTTTTTTTTAGTTTTTACAATGCTAGAGATTGAACACAAAACTGAACTTGTGTATGCCAGGCAAATGTGTTACCATAGGGCTGCCAGACTTCCCATCTATCTTGTAACCTTACATTTCATGGCTTTCTTGTAAGGTTTCTTAATTTTTTTATAACCAAATTTATTAGTCATTTTGCCTTAAGATTTGCACATATAAAGTTTTTCTTCCATAATGTTAATCCCAAAGATATTCACCCACATATTTTCATAAATTAAACATTTTTGTCTATATTCTACCTACAATCCACATTTGTACTTGGTGGTAATTATTTTTCTACTAATAGTTGGTTACTTTTCTCAATTCCATCTTCTAAGCAATTCATAGTAATTTGCAGTGTCATTTTTAGCAATTATTAGGTTACTATGTATACATGCATCTTTCTATGAACTCTGTTCAGCTCCATTTAGGTCTGGTATTCTGACAATACCAAAGAGTTTTAATTCTACAGTTTTTTTTACTATTAATATTAGATCAGATGATTTTCCCTTTTAGCCTTTTGGCATGTGTGGATTTTTTTTCAAATCTTAAACTGAGTTTATTAAATTGCTTTTACAAAATTAAAACATCAGTGCTCTAAATCTGGGGAGAATGGATCTCTTTGTATAGCATCACCCAATTCAAGATCATGAAATGTCTTTCCATTATTTCAGTTCATCTTCAATGGCCTCAATTTGAGTTTTAAAATTTTCTCCATAGAGGTTTTATGTACACTTAAGATACTTCTAGATATTTTATGGAATTTGCTGCTTTTATGAATGGTATTGTCTTTTTAATTTTCTGCTGAACTATTGCTGTGCAAAAAAAGAGCTACTGGGAATTTTTATAGGGTACACTTAGAACTATCTAAATCTTTTTGTTCTAGTATTTTGCCTTTGAATTCTATTTCTTTTCTAGGCATATCATATCAATTATAAATAATGACAGTTTATATTTTGGTTTATGATCTACATATCCCTTATTTTTTTCACTCTCATTGCATTGGTTGTAACCTCCATTGTTTCTTAATCTCAACCATAAAGAGACTCTACCCAATGTTTATCAATTAGGTATAATGTTTATTGTATGTTTTTGTCCTCTTTCTTTTGTGTGTGTATCATAATGATCATATATGTCACTTTGCCCAAAACATTTATCTGGTGTTTGGAAGATAAATTATATAGTTATTCTATATTTGACCTTTATCAAGCTCAAAAACTTCTTATAGTTTGACAGTTTTTCTAATCATAACTAAAGTCGTAATTAACCTGCTTTTTCAATATGAGCTAACGTAACAGTATACTATTTTGTAAAGAATTACACTGCTAGATTTCCTATTGTTAAACTATAACTTTGAATTTCTGAAATACACCCTACCTTTTCTTGTTATATTATTTTTATGATACTTTTGATTAGATTGGATACCATTTTATTTAGGATTAATTCAGAAATGAAAGGAATTATTTTTTTCTTGTATTGTCCATGTCTGGCTATAGAGTCAAGAATATACCAGACTCCTGGGTTAGATCTTAGTACAGAATCTTTTTCTATTTTAGGACAATTTTATAAGAAATAAAACAATAATTTCTTTAAACTTGAATGAAATCATCTGTAACACAATCTGGGTCTGGATTTTGGAGCAGATAAGAGGACATCAAAGTTTTAACTTGTTAGTTCTGGTTTGCATAATCAAATTATTTTTCATTGCTTCTTGTGAAATTGAAAAAATTTTACATATTTTTCTGGGAACACAGCAAGTTTAAATTTCCAAATGAATTTTGGTCATAGATATCTGAAATATTTTGCGATTATCTTCTTAATCTATATGGGTTTAGAACATTTCCTGTTTCCATTCTCTACTTGTTGTATTAGCATATCCTCTTTCTCTTTTTGGTTCTTCCTTAATTATTCTTGCCAGAGGTCAGTCTACTTTATGAATCTTTTGCTTTTCATTTATTTTTATCCCTGTTTGTATTTTTTGTTACTAAGGGCTTGCTCTATTCTACTTTTTTTTTTCTTTTTAACTTAAAAGCTTAGGTTATGTTTAAAATCCTTAAATCCATCCTTTTACTGCTGTCTTAGGAGTCAGCACCCCACCCACCCACATTACAGGTCAAGCCAATCTTCAGTCTACCAAGAGGTTTCTTATACTTGTTGTTTTAAAAGTTTATTGTGTTATTTTTAATGCCTGGAATCCTATTGTTTTTCTTGAGTTGCGCTGAAAGGGGGGAGTCAGCAGCCTGGATTAATTACATATTTGGCAAAACTAGACACTAGAAATGATTTTCTGATGTTCACATTCTGCTCAGAGTTCAGTACTCTTCCTAGGAAGTTTCTCCCCCATTAACTGGATCACCCACTCTATCAGCTGATATTTTCAAAGATCTATAGAGATGGTGGAGTTATTTTTTTCCTAAGGAAGAAAACAACACTAAAAGCTTATGTTTGAGGAATTGTAGGTACAGCTTTGTGGTACAGCACTTGCCTAGCGTGCACTTCGTCCCTGGGTTCAATCCCCAGCATTACAAATGTGCTTGTAAGTTTGCATGATGAAATCCAGGTTATTTCAATTACAAATCATATATTTTCAAAGCAAAACATGGAGTATGAGAATCAAATAAAGTACTTCATATGCCCTTGAAACATTAAGTGTAAACACAGTTCAAAGAGTATAAGCTATAGTGATCTAATTTCTTGAGTTATGGTAATTAGTAAAATTACTGCTGGGCTTAGCAGAGACAAAATTATAGTATTTTTTTTGTAACTAGGACTGTTATCCCATATAATATGCAATCAAATAATAGAAAATTTAGCTTCAGTAGGGGATTTCATTTTTCTTTTTTCAACAGTAGAATTTACCATTTATATCTCAATAAATATATTTTGAAATATATATAAGAAACAAAATTTGAATCAAAAACAAATCATAATCAAAAGTATATTTTTATTTCATATGATGGGTTAATTAAATAAAAAGTTCACATTTGATGAATGATTGACACAGTAAAACAAATGTGTGTGTATATATTTATTTATTTACTTACTTATTTGATATTCCAAAACCCTAAAATCAGAAAAAAATAGTTATAACATACATTTTTAAAAATACAGAACCTGAAAAGTTAAATGAGTTGCCAAACCTGACACAGCTAGAAATTTTTAGGTTTGGTTGTCTTTTGGTCAGGGGCGGGGGAATGTCCTGAGTTTTTTTGGTACCAAGAATAGAACCCAGAGGCTCTTAACTACTGAGACACATCCTTAGCCCTTTTTTATTTTTTTATTTTGAGGTAGGGTCTCACTAAGTTGCTTAGGGCTTCAATAAGTCACTGAGGCTTGCTTTGAACTTGTGATCTTCCTACCACAACCTCCAGAGATGCTGAGATTACAGGTATGTGTCACAGCATCTTGCCTCCTTTGTGTGTGTGTGTGTGTGTGTGTGTGTTTTGTTTGTTGGGTTTTTGTTGTTGGTGGTGGTGGGAGTGGTTGTAATAGCAGTTGTGTATGTGTTTGTATGTGTGTGTGTGTGTGTGTGTGTGTGTGTGTGTGTGTGGTGAGGTTTGTTTTTATTTTTTATTTTTTTAACTTTTGTTTTTTATCATGCTACCAAATAAAAGGAAAAGAGAAGAGAAAGTTGGGTGGAGCTAGAAAAGAGGAAGTTGAGAGGGATACATGGGAAAAAGAAAAATATTTATCTAAGGAACTTCCCCAAAACACATTGATGCTGTATTAAAATGCAGTTTGTCTTTATTCAAGTATACTATGTGATCAGAAGAACGTATCTTCTAAAGTGTTGCTTCTGCAGAAAGTTTTATTATATAGCCCTAAGAAGCAACAATTAATACCATATTTTTAAATACAAGCTTGTAATTTTCTAAATGTGTACATCTTTATGGGGTGCATTATGGTAATTCAATGCCTGTATAAAATGTGGATTAATCAAATCCTGGCAATAAGCATTGTTTTAGGTTCACTAAATTTATTTTTAAAATCATAAAATGTTTCTTGCAAAAGACATTACATTCTTTCTGCACAATTCTCTGAACAGATGCCAGGGACATGTGGACTATTGTTATTTTCCTCCCTGTCCCAACTCCCAAAATATTTACAGTGACCACAAACAAAGTAAGGTACTCACAATAATTACATGGAAGGATTTTTTAAAACCATCAACAATGACAAAAAATAAAATCCATGCTATTTCAGAATTTCAATGTTAATTTTTGCATGCCTCCCCAACCTTACTTGTAATGAACTAAAACATTATATCTGGTGAACAGCAAAGATTTCTCTACACATCACATGCAGAACACCTGTGAAGCAGAAGACTGTTGGCTTTTTAAACAGCAGATTAAATAAATAAATAAATAAATAAATAAATAAATAAAAAGATGCAAGACTCCTTCAGTTCTTCTCTAGTCTTAGAAAATCTTTCCATAATACTGTTTCACACTTTCCTGCAGCAAATACTGTGCATTCTGTATTTGGTCCTGTGTTCCTGTGATGGTAATGATCAGATCTTTGTTTTTTTTTGTTTTTGTTTTTTGTTTTATTTTTTAAAGAGAGAGAGAGAGAGAGAGAGAGAGAGAGAGAGAGAGAGAGAGAGAATTTTATTTATTTTTTAGTTTTTTCGGTGGACACAACATCTTTGTTTGTATGTGGTGCTAAGGATCGAACCCGGGCCGCACGCATGCCAGGTGAGCACGCTACCGCTTGAGCCACATCTCCAGCCCATGATCAGATCTTTGGATCTTTCTAAAGGCTCATCAATTTTGACTCATGACAGATTTGCTTAATCTGCTGACCACATTTACCAATAATAGATCCAGCCAAATCTTTGGGAATAGTTACTAGTGTTGTAATAATAGGTCCACCAAGATTGCCATATAAGCCATATCTCCTGCATAGGAATAATCATATCCAGAGCCACCCTGTGGTTCATAAATCATTTGCCATTCTGATGGGCTCCCTGTATTTATCACAGAGTTCCATTGAAACCAACCATGCCATCATAGCCCTCTCCAGCTCTTCTGTCACAGGCCATTAAATCTCCTCCTCTAGTTGGTGGTGGTAGATGAAGAGGAAGATTCCGAGCTCTGCTACCACGCCAGCCACCTCAACCAGGTCATGTAAAAATAGTCATGTAACAATAGTCCACATGTCCCAGGAGGAGAGGGAGAAGGTCTTCAAGGAAGGCTCATATTATCATAATCTCTTCTAGAGGGAGGCATCGGACACCCACCCCTTCCAGGTGACATTCTGTTGAAACCACCTCTTACCTACATGGGAAATCCCACCTGATGTCCACAGTCATCAAACCTCACTGTAAAACCACCATAATCATATGATTCATCATAAAAATTGGGATCATAAGGCTGTGCACATCCTTTGATGGGAGAATCAGATATAAGATCAAGGATGATCTTTTGTGCTCTCTGCCACTCTATCAGGCTTTTCTCCAATAAGAACAACTCTATCAGTGGAATGAGGGCAGCATTCCTGGAAAAACTTGGTTGTTGTCTGTTTTCTTGAAGTTCTTTGATTTTAGCACATTTGACCCCAATAATTCTTCCTGCCAGACTCTGATGAATCAATAGTCTCAACTTTCAGTGAGAGTTGCTTCCTTTATAATGTTGGGAATTTAAGCATTCCACAGCATCAGACTTGAGCAGGAGCTGCCTGGTCACAGTGGGTGATGGTAACTGCAGGTTCTCTTCCAAGTAGAGATGATTTTCTTCAGAATTTTTCCCATAGTTTCAATATTAGCACTGATACTCAATATGCACTGGGGCCCAGCTGTCTCGGACTGAAATACTGGCATAGTAGTCCGACTGGAGAGCCTTAATATTTTTGCCTCCTTTCCCGATCACAGCCCCAGCATTCTTGCTCTGAAGCAGAATTGGTAATTCAACCATCTGATCAGTGTGTCTAGATCTTTTAAATGCTTGCTTCTCTTCTATATCTTCTGCAGGAGACTTACCAAATTCACCACTGGTTTTGGTGTTGGGGAAGGTTTCCTTGGCTGTTTAGTTTCCATATTCTTGTAATAAATGGCTGCAAACAAGTGAAATGCAGGCAAATCATTGAGTCAGTGCAACAGAGAAACAGAGGATAATGGGGACTGCAGTGCTGTCACCTGGAGCTCCCTCTTTTTTTCTCGTTCACGCAGTAACTGGCAATAAACATTTTTGTCTCTTCAGCCATTAATTATTTCTGTGTGTTGGAAACTTCATACTCTTTTGGTCATTTTGAAGTAAATCATAAGTTATTTCACCCAATAGTTAAACAATTGTGCTAAAGAAGAATAAGACTGATTCCTCCACTTGGTATATTTGGTGCCCTTTATGGAATTTCTTTAAGTCCCGCCTCATACCTACCCTTCTTCACCTCTAGTGACCACTACTCCATTCAGTTCATCTATAAGATGGAATTATTGGTTTCCACAATGTTTATCTTTCTGCATCTGGCTTGTTTCACTTAACATAATGATCTCTAGTTCCATCCGTGTTGATGCAAATAACATGATTCCATTCTTTTTATGGCTGAAAAGTATTCCAATGTGTAAATACACCAGTTTTCTTTATTTACTCATTCACTGAAAGACACCCTGGCTGATTCCATATTCGGACTAGCGTGATGGTGCTGAAATATACATGGGAGCGCCAGTTTCTTTTTGATATAAAGATTTCCTCTCCTTTAGGTAAATACCCAGTTGCAGAATTGCTGATCATGATAGTTCATGATAACTGATCAGGTTAGTTTTTGAGATATCTCCATATTTTTCCATATTATAGTTGTACTAATTTATATTCCCACCAACAGTGTATAACAGTTCCCTTTTCTCCACATCTTTGCCAGCAGTTGTTATTTCTTGTGTTTTTGATGATAGCCATTCTAACTGAAGTGAGATATCTGTGGTTTGATTTCCCTTTCTCTGATGATTAGTGAAATTAAGCATTTTTTATGTATTTGTTAGCCATATGATTTTTGATAAGTATTGTATCTGTTTAATTCTTTAGCCCATTTTTAAATTGGATTACTTGGATTTTGTTTGGTTTGGGCTTTTTTGTTTGGTTGGTTTTTCTTTTTCTTCATTTTTCTTTTGTGTGTGTGTGTGTGTGTGTGTGAGAGAGAGAGAGAGAGAGAGAGAGAGAGAGAGAGAGAGAGAGAGAGAGAAAGAGTCTGTGTTTAGCCTTTTGAGTTTCTTATGTATTTGAGATATAATCCTTTGTCAGATATAGAATTTGCAAATATTTTCTCTCATTTCATATATTATCTTAATCCTGTTTGTTTATTTTGCCATTCAGAGTTTCTTATTTTGATGTATTTCCACTTGTCTCTTTTTACTTTTTTTTTCTTTTTGCCTGTGCTATTAGATCCTATCTACAACAAAGTTTAGAAATGTTTCCCCTACATTTTTTTCTGGCAATGATGTCATAGATTCAGGTTTAAGATTTAGGGGTTTCACATATTTTGAGGGTTTTTTTTTTGTGTGTGTGTGTGTATGTGTGTGTGTGTGTGTGTCTGTTGTGTGTGTGTGTGTGTGTGTGTGTGTGTATGATGAGAGGAAGGGATCTAGTTTCATTTCTCTGCATACACATATCCAACTTTGCCAATGAAACTTTTTGAAGTGACTGTCTTTTCTACATTATATGTTCTTGGTATTTTTGTCAAAAATCAGTTTTCTGTATTAATATCTGGGTTTTCTGTTCTCTTCTATGCCACTACCATGCTGCTTTAGTACTTACAGCTTTGAGGTATGTTTTGAAGTCAGGTATTGTTATGCTTCCAGATTTTTTTTTTAATATTTATTTTTTAGTTCTCGGCGGACACAACATCTTTGTTGGTATGTGGTGCTGAGGATCGAACCCGGGCCGCACGCATGCAAGGCGAGCGCGCTACCGCTTGAGCCACATCCCCAGCCCCAGATTTTTTTTTTTTTAAGTCAGGATCTTTTTAGCTATTTTGGATCTTTTGTAGCCTCATATAAATTTTAGAATTTTTTTTTCCTATTTCTCTGAGGAAAGTTGTCATTTTTTTATGGAATTACATTGGTTCTATAGATCACTTTGGGTGGTATGATCATCTTAACAATGTTAATTCTTCTAATACAAGATCATGGATACATTCTCTTTTCATGTCTGTACTTCATAATTTCTTTCATCAGCGCTATAATTTTCATTGTAGAGATTTTCACTTCCTTGGTAAAATTTATTCCTAAATTCTTATAGCCATTATGATTTGGATTGTTTTCTTAATTTCTTTTTCAGAATGTTCATTATTTGAGTATAGAAATGCTACTGTTTTTTTGGATGTTGATTTTGTATACTGCTACTTTACTGAATTTGTTTATAAGTTCTATCAGTCTTTAGGGAGTATTTATATTTTTCTATGTCATATCCAAAAGTGGATAATTTCACTTCACTGTTTCAATCTGGATGGATTTTATTTCTTTTTCTCTGAAGAGACTTTTTTTTTGTTTGTTTCTTCAGCCATTAATCATTTCTAAGTATTGGAAACTTCATACTCTTCTAGTCATTTTGAAATAAATCATATGTTGTTTCACTCAATAGTTAAACAATTGTGCTAAAGAAGAATAAGACTAATTCCTCCACTTGGTGTTTTTGGTGCCCTTTATGGAATTTAAGTCTAATTGCCTAATTGCTCTTGCCAAGATTGCCAGTAGTGTACTAAATAAGAATATGAAAGTGTACATTCTTGACCTGTTTCTGATTTTAGAGGAAACACTTTGATTTTTTTCCCACTTAGTATGATATTGTCCTTTGTTATTTGGGGGTATGTTCCTTCTATAGCTAATATGTTGAACGTTTTTATTATATAGGTTGTTGGATCTCATTAAATGCCTTTTCTGGATTTATTGAAATGATCACGTTTTTTGTCCTTAATTCTGTTGATATGCTGTTTCACATAAATTGAGTCATGTATACTGAGCCACCTTCCATCCCTGGGATGAATCCCACTTGATCATGGTACATGGCCTTTTTGATATTCTTTTGAACTTGGTTTGCAATTTCAACATTTTATTGAGAATTTTTTCAT
Source organism: Spermophilus citellus (assembly GCF_964194105.1). Taxonomy (NCBI): domain Eukaryota; kingdom Metazoa; phylum Chordata; class Mammalia; order Rodentia; family Sciuridae; genus Spermophilus; species Spermophilus citellus. The sequence goes on from NC_138188.1 coordinate 79,397,255, forward strand.
CTTTTTTCATAAGAGCTATGGATCTGTAGTTATCTTTTCTTGTTGTATCCTTTTCTGGTTTTAGCATAAGGGTAATGCTGGCCTTACAAAATGAGTTTGGCAGAGTTCCTTCCATTTCAATATTTTTGGAATAGTTTAAGTAGAGTTTGGAGTAATTCTACCCTAAATGTTTTGTAGAATTCAGTTATAAAGCCATCAGTTTCTGGGCATTTATTTTTAATGAAAGATTTTTTAATTACTGCTTTAATTTCACTACACATTAGATTTTCCATTTCTTTTTAGATTTTTTATTTTTTATTCAATTTTAGTTAAGTTGTACATATTTATGAATTTATTTTTTTCTAGTTTTTTTTTTCAGCTTTGTTTTGTTTTTTGTTTGTTTTTTTTTTTTTTTTGGCACTCCTGGAGGTCTCTGCATATGCTAGGCAAGAGCTTTACCAATGAGTTACATCCTCAAACCTAGTTTTCCAGTATTTTGGCATATCATTGTTTGTAGTAGTTTTTAGGATCTTTTGTATTTCTGTGATATCAATAGTTTTTTTTCATCTCTGATTTTATTTATTTGGGTCCTCTCTTTTTATTTTGGGTAGTCTAGGTTTAGGTTTGTTGATTTTTTTTTTTATATTTTCAAAACAACTCTGTTTTGCTGATCATTTGTATTATTTTTTTAGTCTTGATTTTGTTTATTTCTGCTCTGATCTTTATTATTTCTTTCCTTCTAATAACTTTGGGTTTAAGTCTTTGTGGTGTATTGTTAGATTGTCTATTTGAGACCTTTCTAGCTTTTTGATGTATGTGCTTGAGATTTTTCCATTAATTTATTCCATTAACCATTGGTCATTAGGAATAAACTGTTCAATTTCCATGTATTCACATATTTTACATTATTTTTATTGTTGTTGATTTGTAGTTTTAATCTATTGTGGTTTGAGAAGATCCACGATATGATTTCTTTTTTTTAATTATTAAGACATAATTTGTGACCTAACAAGTTAGCTTTCCTAGAGAATATCCAATGTGCTGATGAGAAGAATGTGTATTCTGTTACTATTGGATTAAATGTTTTACAAACATCTATTAGGGGCATTTTCTCTATATTATGATCAATTCAGATGCTTCTTTGTTGAAGTCTGTAAATTTTTATAATCAAATATTGTCTCTTTTTATGATAAAATATTTAAATTCCTATCTAAAATTGAGAAGTTCAAACAGTCTTGATAGTCTTTCTTTTCAATAGCACATATCCTTGTTTTTTGTTTAGAAAGTGAGGAATTTAATATAATTTTCAAGGGAGGAGATCTTTTTCATGGATGTACACCTATATTCCATTACCCTTTTAAGATACAGTAGCAAGGGGCTGAGTTTGTGGCTCAGTGATAAAGCACTTGCCTAGCATGTATGAGGCATTGGGTTTGATTCTCAGCCCCACACATGAATAAATAAATAAATAAAGGTCCATCAACAACTAATAAAATATTTTTAAAAAAAGATACAGTAGCAAAAGGTTTTAGAAAATCTTGTATTTTCATATATATTGACACAAATAACATCACCTCAATTAATTTTTACCATGGCACTTTTCCAAATTTGATGGGAATTGTTGAAGTTTGATATTAGAGAAGGAAAGAGAAGGGAAAAGAAGCAAGTCAAAGAAAATTGGAATAGAAAAGTCAGGGGGAAAATGAAGAGTACTAGCATAACAAACATTCTACTAAGTGCTTTGAAAACATTCTCTTTTCATTTTCCTGAAAACCTAGTAAGTAAATTGTTTCTAGCCAGCTGACAAATGAGAAAAACTATATCTCATAGAAGCTAGTTTAAGATCTTTAAGTGTTCAAAGTAAAGATACCACTGCATTGATGTTTTAGTGTTGGTAACAGGGTGAACTAAGATATAGTATGTTATTGTTGAGTCTTTTTTTTTTTTTTTTAGAGGAGAGGGAGACAGAGAGAGAGAGAGAGAGAGAGAGAGAGAGAGAGAGAGAGAGAGAATTTATTTATTTATTTATTTTAGTTCTTGGAGGACACAACATCTTTGTTTGTATGTGGTGCTGAGGATCGAACCCGGGCCGCACGCATGCCAGGCGAGCGCGCTACCGCTTGAGCCACATCCCCAGCCCTATTGTTGAGTCTTTTGAGCTCAAAATATGCCACAAACATAAAGTGCACCAACTTGTGCACTTTAAAAAATGGAGGAGTAAATATTTCCAGAGCTATGGGAGAATTCCTGGCTCTACTAAAAGGACTTCTATCCAGGACTCTTAGATTGTTAATTGTCCTGAAGGACAAATGTAAGTTCTTAACATACTTTCAGCATCAGGCTCCCTAGGAAAAGAGGAAAGGTATAAATGTTCCTCTACCTTGGAATTTCTGCCTGGGTACTCAGAACAAGACAATACAAAACCAAATAAACATAAAGCCCCAAACAACAATTAAATTATTCAATTTCAAGAGAACTATGATTTTAATAGACATTATTATTTGAAACTTTATATTAAAAATTCTTAACTGGATAGTTATTAATGTGTATCAGAGCCCATTTATATTTTTTTCCAATAATTTACTTTTCATTTCCTATTGGCTGTGATGAGAATAGGGAAAGCACATACATGAAGAAGATTCTAAGCCTAAAGGGGGAAAGAAAGAATACCTCTGTTCTGGAACCATGAAATCAGCAAGAGATGCAAAAATTATATTCCATTATGATTGGAAATGCTGACAACTATCCAAGTACTATTTATGTAAAATACTTCTATATTTGCTTTAATAAAATTTGAATGTTGTTTTGGCATTTAGTTAAAATCATCTAATCTATATGAATATGGAAATATTATCTCATTCCTTGAGAGCCCAGAGTCATAGCCCAAAATAGAACCTAGAAAGGATACTGAAGGAAGGACTGAAATGGTGATACAAAGAGAGAAGATATTAATAATCTTTACAAATGTCTAAATGGTAATTATTTATTCCATAAAGTCAGAACAATTTAGAGATCTTTCCTTTCATTGAAAGATAACCCATGAAACTCACACCTATAGAGAATTTCTCGGCATCTATAGAGAATGTCTGGGGCCAGACATAGTGGGGCATGCCTGTAATCCTAGAGGTTCAGGAGGCTGGGGCAGGAGGATCACTGAGTTCAAAGCCAGGCTCTGCAATTTAGCTAGGTGCTAAGCAACTCAGTGAGACCAAATACAAGGGCTTGGGATGTGGCTCAGTATTTGAGTGTCCCTGATTCAATCTTCAGTACAAAAAAATAAAATAAAAGATAATGTCTGGGTACCTAAATACAAATCAGCCCAAAAACTCTTATGAGAAAGATACAAGGCTGAAAAAGATGAAGTCAGAATGCCCTATGGTAATTCAAGAATCATTCCAAATTTGTTTCCATGTCTTTAAATAAAAGGACAGCAAAGATTTTATTTTGAAAGACAATGAAATTATATACCGTGCTATATAGAGGTGGAGAATTAAACATGAATATATTTATGTTCCCTTCTATGCCTAAGATTATAAGAGCAAGATTCTTTGAACTTACCTAAGTACTTTGGATAGAAATAATCCTAGAATAAAAGAAAAAAATATGTATATTAGCAAGCATAAATTTCATTATAGAATTACAACTTAAATGTTATAATATTTTCATGTTAAAGATAGAAATAATTTAGATTTAATTTTCACATTATAAATTTATTTTTGCAATAAAATATACAAACAGTAGATAATTTAAGCCAACAATATGACTAAAAATAAAGGACCATTGATCAATTAAATCATGTTTCAAAAGTTTCCAGTCTAAAAGCAGGTTCTGTTTAAGATGACAAATATAATCACATATGTCCCCTTTTTGTAAATCTTTTAATTTTCCATAATGATTAAGTGCCTATTTGATACATTTTATATCATGATGATTACTCAAACCAGATTCAATGTTGAATATGAGTGAAATATTTGGAGTGAACTAAAGTAATTACCATATAGCATTTGTTGTGCATGTAATATCTTACATATAAATTGGCTACGTACCAAAACATAGTCTGTAAATCAGTAATTTGGACTAAGGAATGCACATTATAAAAGGGGGGAAAATGTTAAAAATTTCTGATGGTAAATTTCCCATGCTGGTTCAAAAAAGCATTTTCAGGTCATAATATATCAAACAGACAACATTAACAGCATAAAAATACTTATGCAAAACCAGAATTCCTGCACAAAGACATATTCAGTGTTCCAGGTTAATAAGTACTAAACATATCTTTATGCAGTATAAAGTTCTCACTGCTTCCTCCTCTCAAATATAAACCATATAACACATGTCTACTGGTTTATAAGGAAGGGATTTCATACTGAGTAATTCAAACAACAGTATTGTTTTCTCCAGAAAAGCTTGGAAGTAGCAAGAAATGGATTCAATGAGTGATGAAATGATGGTGAAAGGAATATGCTAGGGATGGTGAGGAGGCATCAGGGTAAATGTGAACTAAGAGCATTAAGGATGGCACAGGTCAGGAAATGATAAATAGTAACACATGCTTCCCCCCACCCTTTCATTTCTCCCATTTCTGCCTTACTCCTCTGCCATCACTTTCTCTTCTGTCAATGAAAACAGTTTTAGAATTAGTGAAGATGAAGAAGCACCTAAATGAGTGTTCCTTTTGCACCATCTTTCCTCTTCCCCCGTGATCTTCTACCTCACTTTTGCTACTTAGAGGCTAAACTCTAAGAACATGTCTACAATGTTATAAGTACAAAGTCAAGTATGTATTAATAATGTATTTTGGGCATGTTTTAAAGTATTCCAGAAAAACAAAATAAAAACTAGAGTAGGTGTGATAGAGAACAGGAAAATAAAAGTGCAGATTATGGATAGCTGTTGAAGGGGAGGTGAGTATAATAATGGAGTTCATTTTATTTTTCTTTCTACTTTGCTATATATTTAAAAATTTTAAAATAAAAAAGGATGTGTTTGTTTAAATATACTATATTATTTTATTACAAAAATTTATAATAATTTAGAGTGTGCACACTTTCCTTTTTTGTTATGGAAATATAAACTATGTAATGTAAATGTAAAATTCTACACAATAATGTATTCTTCTACATTGCGTGGGATAAAATATTTTTTTTCTTGTCAGTTCTTTACCCATAAAAGCAACACAACAGAGAGAGAAATATTTTTATTCAATCCCAAAGAGATTAAAAATTAATCTTTGGGAAGTATTCTCTGTGAACCTATTAGAATAGGTGAAGGCAAAAAAAGATTCAAGAGGAACCCAAGAGAACACAAGTTCCTACAGTCTTAGACAGATTCTCTAACTACAGACAAAATTCCTGCTCATTCTTACTCCTCTATTTTCAGGGCACTGAGAGCCACTGCAGAGGTTCCAGAGGTACTTTGCTCATGCTTTCTTTCTCTTTTGCTCTAGGCTGTATCCTTCGTCTCAGGAGAAACATCACATCGAGGTTGACCTGAAGGTTATCAGATTGGAACTCTCACTCTCACTCTGCTTCTTAAAAGCACTATTTACACATGGGTTACCCACAGGACATGCTAAAGAACTTCTTCTCCTAAAAGAATTAGGGACTAACAATAAGGCCTGGGGGTCCTATATGATATTTAAGGGTCTTTATGGTTTTATTTTTGTGGACTGACATGTAAGGTTTGATATGCTGAAGAATATAACTGATAAGGAGTGGGTTCAGGAAACTTCCCAAGGGCTTGTAGAATAAAGTAAAGTATACTCAGCATATAAAACACTGTGAAAATGCTCTGCATTAAATGGCCTTGTTTCTAGAGCCTGGTTAATATTAAATGGAGAGATTCAATGAAGTGGAGTAATAATAACATACGCACAATGTATATGTACTTGAGACATCCTCTCCTCTACCCTATATACTACCAAGTTCTGGTTAGGAGACAATATTTACAAACTAGGAGGTCAATACTATTTGCTGATAATGAGGTATAAGTGTATTAGTCAGAAGATATTGTTATGGCAGTAATGTCTTCCTAACAAGCCCACCTTCCTTTAAATGTACTTTCTCCTGAAATGGAAGTGGTTATGTGTGGGATCTCTTTTCTTTTTCTTTTTGGGACCGGGATTGAATTCAGGGGTACTGGACCACGGAGCCACATCCCCTGCCCTATTTTATATTTTATTTAGAGACAGGGTCTCCCTGAATTGCTTAGCACAACTCTGTGACAAAGTGTGATAGTGGCTATGAATTCTTACCGTTTCCGGATTGTTTTCAAAGACTTCCCTTGCTTCTTCTTTGTTGCATAGTTCTTCAATGCATTCTCTTTCAAGATTGCCCTTTTTGGTTTCTTCTAGTAAAGAGTTTGCGCGGCGTCTCCGAACCAGGACTTGTGAAGCATGCTCTTTTGACAAAACTGAAGAAAAAAACAAGTTTAGATGAATAAATTTTTCATCTCCCCTCTAAGATATATTATTTTATTAAGGAATTAGAGTTAACATAATTTTCTGCCCATGAATTGTATGATATTTAAATTGCTATAGTGAAGTTAAGAAAAGATGCAGATAAAAAACACTTTGGCTAATATCTCAGAAAGCAAGGTAGGTGTGAAGCTATAGCACTTTTACAATGATCTAAACAAATTATTCAATTCATGCATGAGGCTAAACACAACTGATAATATTCAATATTTACCTTATGATAGCTTCATTTGAAAAACATCACGCAAGAATGATTATGTCAAAAATTATAGCCATATTGTCTTTAAAGCACGAGAAATAAACTTTCTCAGTTTTAATAGAAAACTTCTGGGACCTCTTGGATATAGAGCAATGCAGGAGTATAGGCTAAGCAGCTATTTGAAAGGTACCTGATAGTCTTAAACATTTGATTATTTATACATACAGGGAAATAAAAAGTCCATGGCAAAGAAAGACCTTATGCAAAATTCAATAAATAGATGACAAAGAGAATTGATAACTTTGACTACATAAAAATGTTTAAATAGTTGAACAACAACCAATGTAATACAACAAAGCTCAATGCTAAGCAACAGATTAAAGAAAATTGTGTGTATTATGTGAAAAAGAAAATAACATTTAGAATTTATAAATAACTTTCACAAATTAAAACATTAGTTAACTCATACTGGAAAGTATTCAAGGTTATATACAAGGTTAAATACAAAATCACTCAAATAATGTAAATAAAATATAAAGAAAATAATATAAAGATTGTTGGCAAAATAAAAGTTTGAAACAACCTAAATGTCTGTCAAGAGGGGAATAGAAAATAAGCCAAAATATACCTGTACTATGGAATAATATGCAGCATAAAAGTAAGTACTCTTCTTCTAAAGATCTGAAAGATACATCTTAAAATACAAGTTGAAGGATACTATACCCAGAATATATGCCCATATACATCAGCCAAAGTTACACATTTATAAATAGTATACACAGAAGAGAGGTTGACACTCAAACTGGGTAATAGCAATTATATTTAAAGAAAATGGTAAAAAATGTAAAGTTTTCCCTATATTATATTAGTATGTTGACTAGGATGTTGTTTTTTAATGAAAAATTAAAAAGTACCAATCAAACTTACAAAAAAAAATTATCCAGATTTTAATTGTAAATGGACTTTTTACTAAGATAAAGAAGTGATATAGACAGAATTTATTCTCCTTGGTTTTATTGCCTGTTAATAAACAATAAATTCTCAAAAAGTGACAAAGAGAAAAAAAGTTCTAATCAATGATTATCATACTTACTAGCTCAATAACCTAAACTATTTCAAGAGGGAAGTAAGTAATATTACTCTATTTCTCTTACTTACCAAAATGGAAGTTTTAAATGTAATGGCCCTGTATAGTATTTATTTCTATCTCTCTTTATCACTACTTATTAAATAAAGATTAAATTGACTCCGGAGGCTGAGACAAGAGGACTGCAAGTTGGAAACCAATCTCAGCAACTTAGTGAGACCCTAAGTAACTTAGTAAGACCCTGTCTCAACACAAAAAATAAAAGGATTAGGAATGTGGTGCAGTGGTTCAGAACCCCTAGGTTTAATCTCTGCTACCGAAAAAAGAAAAAAAATTAAATCAAGGCTTCATATGTAATAAAGATAGATGGGAATATGCTGTCAAGTAAATTACTGACTGATAAATTTCAACCCTGTCAACAATAAAAGTGTCTTACATGTGCAATTTTCTCATTTATTTGGAAGAGGTGTAAGCATGTTACTTTGTAATAAATATGTCAAAAATGTGAAGCTACTGAACTTCAGAGCAAACATGATTCTTTCTGGGGAAAACAATAACATTTTCATTGAACAGTAACATTTTCACTGAAAAATGAAAACACTGATTCAATAACAAAGAAAAATCAAGGTCAAATACATTTAGGAGAAAAACCCTACAAACATTATTTAGCATTTCTTCCATTAAGAATTTTAAGTTTGGGGCCAGAGTTGTGGCTCTGTGGTAGAGCGCTTGCCTAGTATGCATGAGGCACTAGGTTCAATCTCTGGCAAAACATAAAAAAATAAAACAAATAAAATAAAGGTTAAAAAAAAGAAAAGAAAATTTAGAAAAAAAAGAATATTAAGTTTGGTAATTAAGAACTTGATATTAATATTTTAAAATCTCTTTTCCTATAGGGGTCCCCACTAAAGGACATAGACCAAGCATATTAACTCACTGTATACATATTTGTGAAAGAGACAGGCAATCACTCAGAACTATGGAGAAGGTTTAAAGGAATGCCCACCTAAGTGTCATAAAAAGGAGCGCAATAATCTCCACCATTTTAAATATGATAAAAGTCAGGTGTGTAAGTGCGTTTTTCAGTACTGTGATCAAACTATCTGAAAAGAACAACTTAGAATAGGAAAAATTTATTTTGGCTCACAGTTTCAAAAGATTTAGTTCAGGGTCAACTGTCTCCAAGGCAAAAACGTCATGGTGGAAGAAAGCTTCTCAGAACATGGGAGCCAGGAAACACAGATTGGGGAGTGCTGGGGAAGGGGCTGGGGAGAAAGCAAACCCTTCCAGAGCATGCCTCCAATGATTTGCTTCTTCCAAATAGGTACCTCCCTGTAGTCTATCCAGCTTGTCAATGGGTTTGATGGTTTAATACACTATGAGCTCAGAGCTCTCATGACCCAGTCATTGCCTAAAAGTCACACCTCTGAACTCTGCTGAATTGGAGACTATTCTTTCAACAAATGAGCTTTTGTGGGACATTTCAGAGGCAAACCATTAGCAAAGAATATACAACATATTTGTCCTAAATTATGAATTCAACAAGTGACAAAAGCAGAACTAGATCACAAGCATTCCAGTGCTCAGACCTAGAACCCATCCATTACAATTTCTGGTTCTCAGAAAACAGCAGAAAAAGTTTTATTGTCTCCCCTGATAAGTGCAATATCAAAAATGAAAATCATTACACCTCTGCTCATGTTTTATTTCATCTAGGTTAATCCCAGAAGTGTTTAAATTGGCATGATAGATAATAATTTTCAAATTACATATTATTTGATTTGATTTTCATATAAATAATGAATTGAATGCTGATCTATCATCCCAATTTTCCTATTGAAAAAGTTGAAGCTGAGAAAAGTTATATGACCCAAAGTTACAGAAATAACAAATCTTGCTGATGGAATTCACATAATGCTTCTCAACTAAAAATAGGGTTATGTGCTGATAAATCTATCATAAGTTAAAAATATGGTTAGGCTAAAAATGCATTTAATATACTTAATCTATCCAACATCACAGTGAGCAACATGGTACAATGTAGAGTATTCACTGTTTACCCTCATGATCATTTGGCTACTTGGAGATGTGGTTCACTGCCACTGCGCAGCTTCTGGAGCCTCAGACCCATACTGAATATCACTAACCCAGGAAGAGATCAAAATTCAAAGTATGGTTTCCACTGAAAGTTTATTATTTCCACATCATCACAAAGTCAAAAAATCATAAGTCAGAATCTGTCTATATACCTATCCTCTTACTTCAATGTTCTTCTTTTGTGCATGGTTGGCCCTAGGTATCCATGAGGTTCCACGTCTATGGTTTCCACATCTGTGTATTCAACCAGAAGCTCATTGAAAATATTTTTTTCGTAAAAAGTTGTTATTGATATGTTCTATGTATTTAGGCTTATGATGGTAACTTCTGTGCCGAACATATAAGACTTATATTCTTTCCCTAAACAATACAGCAAAAAATTATTTATATTGTATTACATTGTATTAGGTATTACAACTAATATAGAGATGATTTACAGTATAAAGGCTGAAGTGCAAAGGTTAAATGCAAATATTTTAGCATTTTATATCAGGGAATTGAACATCTATGAATTTTGGTATACCAAGGGTCCTGGAAACAATCCCTGTCTCCAGATACCAAGGAACAGCTATATTCAGACACTCACAAGATACTTCTTAAAAGAAATTATATGGTTGTGTAGTGAATCAGACATTTGTTCTTCTTTATAAAATAAATCCATAAACCCATCCATTTAACAGTGTGGTGTTTTTGTTTGTTTGTTTGTTTTTGGTTTTTGTTTGTATTTTTAGAGTAGAAGACAGAAACTTTATTACCAATTGGGGGTCCAGATCCACTAGCTGGTGGGCTGAGAGGCAGGCTGCAAGTCTACACCTTTTGATCCCCCTCCAGGAGTTTGATTACACCTTTTATAGTCCAAAACCATATTAATCATAAGTCACTGTTGCTTTGATTCAAAACCATAAACAAACATCATGAAATCTAAAATCATAAGTAGAAGAGGGAATGGGTCAAAACATCCCTAGTTGAGTAAAAGTTAAAGAATGGTTACTAACATCTAGGCAATAAATTTCTGACAGGGTACATTGTCCAAAGAAAAATGGGAACCAAATAGAGAACAATTTTACATTGTGTAAGAATTGCCATTTTATGTTGCCAAACATGCTATGCCAAGCAACTATTGATGGGTACAGAGGCAGGGCTTTCACATGGAAGAAGCAGGTTTTTTTTTTTAATCTAAACCTGATTTTATTTATTTATTTTGTGTTTATATTTAACAGCAGAATGCATTACAATTGTTATTACACATGTACAGCACAAATTTTCAAATCTCTGTTTACAAAGTATATTCACACCAATAAGTGTCTTCATACATGAACTTTGGATAATAATGTCCATCACATTCCACCATCATTTCTAACCCCATTTCTCCTCCCTTACCCTTCTACCTCTCTGTCTTATCTGAAGTCCATCTATTCTTCCCATACTCCCCCTCCCTACTCCACTATGAATCATCCTCCTTATATCAGAGAAAACATTTGACATTCATTTTGAGGGGGATGGCTAACTTCACTTAGCATTATCTTCTCTAACTCCATCCATTTACCTATAAATACCATGATTTTATTCTTTTTTATTGCTGAGTAATATTCCATTGTGTATATATGCCACATTTTTTTTTTTTTAGCCATTCATCTACTGAAGGGCATCTAAAATGGTTCCACAGTTTAGCTATTGTGAATTGTGGTGTTATAAACATTGATGTGGCTGTGTCCCTGTGGTATGCTGTTTTTAAGTCCTTTGAGTATAGACCAAGGAGAGGGATAGCTGGGCCAAGTGGTGGTTCCATTCCCAATTTCCCAAGAAATCTCCACACTGCTTTCCATATTGGCTACACCAATTTACAGTCCTATCAGCAGTTTATGAGTGTACCTTTTCCCCCACATCCTTGCCAACACTTATTGTTGTTTGTCTTCATAATAGCTGCCATTCTGACTACAGTGAGATAAAATCTTAGTTTTGATTTGCATTTCTCTAATTGCTAGAGATGATGAACATTTTTTCATATATTTGTTGATTGAGTGTATATCCTCTTCTGAGAAGTGTCTGTTCAGGTCCTTGGCCCATTTATTGATTGGGTTATTTGTTTTTTGGTGCTTAGCTTCTTGAGTTCTTTATATACCCTAGAGATTAGTGCTCTATCTGATGTGTGAGGGGTAAATAACAGTGTGCTTTCAAAGAAGTCTACTGCTCTTTGCCAGAAAAATTAAAACATGACATCATGATGACAAACTAAGAACTATAGGAATGTAGGATGAAATAAGTATATGGTTAGAAATGCTTTACCATCAGATTCAAAGTTCTGCCCCAAAATATCCACCATAGTGGCCTGTTTGCATGTCTAAAAAGTTTCATTCTTTATCATCATAATAATCATGACACATAACTATATGAAAGTTGTTTTTACATCATCTCCTTTTAATTCTAATCACAACTATTCTAAGTAGACTATAATTTTCTATTTTATATACAAATAGGCTAAAACTCAAGGTAGATGAGTTGATTTACCACACTCATGCAGCTGAGAACAGAAGCAAGCCAGCCTCCAAAACCTGTTTGTCCTCTTTTTGCATTACCACACTTGTTTTATTTTTTATTTGGAATAAGAACTATCTGAAGAAAGTCCTTGTTACAACTCAACTGTGTTACTTGCAAAGTGTTACATTCAGATTCAAAATGCTAGATGATAATGTTGTTAATAGTCTTGAGTTATGAGTCTTTCTAGAAAGGAAATATGAGTCAGTTGGATTGATTTTTTTTCTTTAAAATTTTTTTTAAAAAAACATCTGATTAGAACATGAAAGTTTTAATCAGATACTAATTAAAACATGTACCTTTGTCTCAAAAAGGAGGGCAAAAAACCTAATTACTTATAGTTTTTTTTTTTCATGCTACATTCAAAAATCATTCTGTAGTTATCTCTTGATGACAGCTAATTCATTTCTTCAAAATACTGATTACAGCAGATGGAATAAATATGTCAACAATATAACCATTGTTCAAACATTAACTAGAATCCTTTTTTGAAATTATTTTCACAGCCTTCAGTTCCCTTCACATGGGGGTTAATCTGTGTTTTCCAAGTATAAATTGGATTGTAGCGCCTCCAAAAAGTTGATTTATTGTTATTGTTTTCATTAGAGCTCAATAGTGTTTAGTGGGCTTACTACTGTCTCACTGGCAAATTACTCACTGGTCAATTTTAGTTCCATCTCAGTCAAGGGGAAGTCCTTTCCTCAGGTTACCCCCTTCCCCACTTAGTTGTCCAAACTTGCTACCTCTGTTCAGGGAGGGCAAGATCACAGATCTGTCCCAAATAAATCAGTCAGATAGGGATGATGTGGCAGATAGAGGAGGCTCCAAGCTTTAGGATAGCTAAATTCTTCCATTCTGCACCTCTGTCTGGCAAAGATGGTTCTCCAATTCCTCTCTCCAAAAGTCTATTGCTTTTTTTAGTTCTGTCTTCTCTGTCTCTCCTGAGGCCTTTGTTATTTGGCATCCCAAGAATGAAAAACTGCCCCTGAAAGAATGTGTCCAAGAAGAGAATTTCGACTAGTTTGGGTTGGCAGAGTGTTTTTTCTTTGATTATACTTCACTGTTGGATGAAAATAGCTTTCACTGTACAAACAGAACCACCACATAATACATTGAGAGGTAATTGTATCTCACATCTCAACTATTGAAATGGAATGTTTTCCCTAAACTTAAAAGTCTAAGAAAATTAAGATTACTTTAGTTTAGAAAAAATCTTTAGTTAATAATGACAGATGTTTTTGTCAGTTCTTCTGTGACTATGACCTTAATCCTGTCTGCCTAACACATTACTACCTCTTGCTCTCATAAATCTTTTGAAAGAACTGAGCATAAATGAGCTAGTGAGAAATACTTTAAAAGAGTCAAAGATCATAAGACATAGGTCTAGGTAAGATTTAAATGTAGGAGAAGAAAAGGAGGAAACAATTTGTGAATTATAAATTGCATATATAAAGGTGAGCTTTAAAATATTTGGATTAGTGGGAGGAAGGCCTGCATTTATTTACAAGTAGAAAAGCCATTGGCAGTCATTAAAAAATGTGACCACTGACCCCCAATTCTAGAACAGAAGTAAAATGAATATCTCCCTACAACAGAATTTAATTATACCTTTAATTTATAGTACTAATTCTTAAAAGACACACACACACACAGAGAGAGAGAGAGAGAGAGAGAGAGAGAGAGAGAGAATACATCTCTATGCCATTGTCTACACCAGAATAAAATGCAGTCCATAATAGTTATCGGATCCACCCCCCAAAAAAAGAGAGAAATGCTTCTACATGAAAGAGAATAGGCTGCTCATTATCCAGAAAAAAAATATATTGACCATTTCATTTGTTTGATTTGTTCATTCTCAGTGAATAATAAGTAAAGATGCTTCCTGTGAAGGGACTCAGTTCAGAATTTGGCAAAGTATGAGAAATAAATTTTCTATAATTCTCTCTATTCTCTTGACTACTAATATTTTGCAAACTGGTTATATTTTATGAGGCCACAACAAATTTCTTACATGACTGAACAAGATATTTATGTAGTTAGTGTTCCCCCCCCCTTTTTTTTTTTGTCTCCTAACCTACTGGGACACCAAAACACCATCTGATTTTGACGTAATGTACCAAAAGATTACTGCACAAGAACTATTTTGTTTTTGTTCTATTTGACCTATTTCAGGGGATGGCATCAATATTATGAGTTCACTGGCCTGTGTCTATATTTATATCTGGAAAAGCAACAGGCAAACTACCCCAGGACATTTTTAAAGGCCAATAATGAGTTGGCCTCATTCTGTAATATCCAACTTCATGCAATCTCCCCCAGATCTCTGAAATAATCAATTCTGAAGCATGCTTAGAGGCTTAAAAGGACTCTAGGTCCTGGGCTGAGGGCTTAGTTCAGTGGTAGAATGTGTGTTTAGCATATTCAAGATCCTGAGATCTCTTCCTGGAATTAAGGAGATATATTTTTTACTTTTTAAAAATGTTTGTGTAGAGGTGAGATTGTTTAGAATAGTGGATTATTGTTCAGTAGGTGTTCATAATTCAATACAGTTTTTATAAGTCTCTCAAAATTCCTTGTTTAATATCCAAAAAGTAATAAGACACAATCTAAGTAACAATGAAATAAATTTATAATTTATTAGCAAAAGGAGATAAAATGGGAATCAGAGAAAAGAAAGAATATAAAACTGGCAATAAGAAAAGAAGCATTTACTGGAAATTGAGATCCACCTTAAAAAGAAGCAGCCAAAAATGAAAAACATATCTTTTTCTCTTCACAGTAAACAAAATATTTTAATAGTCACTTGTGTTCTACTTGATAGGGCATTATAGATCAAATTTTTTGTGTCTCTCTCCCCCCTACAAATTCATGTGTTGTAACTCGACACCCAGTGTGGCTATAATTGGAAATAAGTATTTTAAAATAGTAATTAAGATTTAAAAGTGGGCTCAGAAAGAAAAGTAAGTTAGAGAGAAAGTGTTCATCTGCTCAGAGTTTACATAAATAATCATCAGCAGAATGTTGGTAGAAATATGGATTTTAAAGACCTATCTGGCAAGGTATCAGGCAGAAGTGAGAAACAATTATTAGAAATTGGAGTATTGTTGACAAGAACTTGGCTGAATTAAGTTCTAGTATTTTGTAGAAGGTAGAATTGTGAGTGATGAAATTAGATATTTAGTGGAGGAAATTTCTAAGCAAAGTATTGAAGGTGTGGATGGAGTCCTCACTGATTAGAGAAAAGTACAAGAGGAAAGAGATGAATTTAAGAAGGAATCCCTAAGCAAGAAGGAATTGGAACTTAAAGATTTATAAAATTATCTGCTGATCTATATTGTGAAAAATGAGAAAAACTGTTTTGAAGAGAAACTAAGAGTGTGGCTGAACAACAATTTGATAAGGAGATGAGTAATCAGCCATCTCAGCAGAAGTCAAGAATTACAGATGAGACTGTACTAGCAAAAAATGCTGCCAGCTGGGACTAAAGGAAATAGACAAAATGGAAGGGAATGAAGGATGGCCTTGAACATGCTTATTTTTCAATAAAAGGGTTGAATGTCCTTGAAGACCATTCAGAGATAGTCAGGGCTGTCACTCCCTCCACAGGCCCAAAACAAGTCTAGGTTCTCCTTGGTTTCAAAGGGTAAATTAAAGCCTGTCTGTGGTTTCAACACTCTCTTGCTGGCCCTGAGGATAGAGCTACCAGAAACCTTGAGGACACCGACCCAAATACTTGGGGGCAGTATCCCAATTCAGCAAGGCAGTCAGTCCAGATGGTAGGACCACCACCCTAATGGCTCCTGAAGGTAG
Source organism: Spermophilus citellus (assembly GCF_964194105.1). Lineage (NCBI taxonomy): Eukaryota > Metazoa > Chordata > Mammalia > Rodentia > Sciuridae > Spermophilus > Spermophilus citellus. The sequence goes on from NC_138188.1 coordinate 79,413,437, forward strand.
GACCAATAGTCCAGCGGCCTGGAAGGAAGAGCACAGAATTAAGAGGACAATCCTCAAAACTCAAGATATAATGAAATTAATTTTGTTAAGATTTTGGACTTGCTTGGGACCTGGGACCACTTTTTTTTCCTTCAAATTTCTGCCTTTTAGAATTGGAGTTGTCCATTATATGCTTGTTCCATTTTTGCCATTTAGAAGCACATAATTCCCTAATATCACAGATTGACAACTGGAAAGGAAATATGCATCTGAATTAACTACGCCTTGAGTCAAACCATATTTAATTTAGATGATATTTAGATGACAAATTAGACTTTGGAAATCATGCTAGAATGAGTAAAATCATTTGAGCCTATTTAAGATGGAATGTTGTATTTTGCTTGCAAGAATGGATGAGTAGGGTGGGCCAGGAGCAGAATGTTACAGACTGAGTGTCTATGAGCTGAAAGTCATATAGTGAAGCCATGACCACCACTGGGGTTGTATTTGAAAATAAGACCTTTAAGGAAGTTGTTAAGGCTAAAGAGAGTCAGATAGGTGGGGTCTTGACCCCCTAGCTTTAGCTCTTAAAAGGGATAGCAGAGAGTTCTCCATGGCTCACTCACTCTCTGTTGAGTGCACACACTAAAGAAAGGCAAAAACTACACAACAAAAAGGCAACAATCTGGAAGACAGGAACAGAACCTACAGCAGAAACAAAACTGGCCAGAACTTTGATCTTGGATTTTCCAGTCCCCAAAACCATTAAGAAACAAATGTCTATGGTTTAAGACACAGAGTCTGCAGTATTTTATTTATTTTTTTAATAGCAATCTGAACAGACTATACACAAGACAAGGAAATTACTGACTATTTATAGCTGCTCTTTAAAAACATAGCAAGTGGTGTTTGTGGTTCATGATGGCACAGAATACTTATGTGTTCTTCCTCCAGGATCATACTAAAACTATAGTAAGAGAAAATTTTAAAAAAGGAATAATCTACCACAGTTGAGAACATAGGAAGGTCACTGTTCAATAAATAATTTCAGTAAATTCTCCAGAGTGAAAGCTAATAAAAACTGTTGTGGAATAAATAACGGAGAAGTAGACTTGAGCCAATATACACACTCAATATTACACTGATCTTGGAAAGCATCAGAAACTAAAACAACAATAGCAAGAGAATGAGAGAAAAGCAAGCAGAAGCATCTCATTTCAAATTCCATCAGTGACACAGACAGCACTGGTTTCCCAGTGTACATGAACAAGTACAGACAGAGTGGGTCAAATGTACATTAGTTATATAAGTAAACCAAGAAGTAAATATATATAAAGCTACCTGCTCTCTCATTTAGATGAAAGATTGGCAAGAAATAAGATCAAAATATACTATAGCAGAAGTCCATACCTCCCACCTAATAAATAACTAAATAAATAACCAAAATCACCAGATATATGAAAGAAAAAAATTAAAACCTTCCAACAGCATGAACTAGAAAGACCAGAACATTGACTTGAGAACATATATTTCAGAGAAGTGAACTTAAAAGAACTTTAAAATTAACCTAATGAATAGCCTCATAATTACTTAAGAAGATAGTGCATTTATGACAGAAGAGAAAACTTAGGCATATTACAATATAATTGTCAATATGGAAATGTTGAAAGAAAAACTGAAAAAATCTCCTGACACCTAGAGTAAAATTTCAAAGAGAAAACAAAGGCAAAGTCATACTGGATCAATCCTGAAGGAGTTCTAGAAAGTGAATATGGAGGAAGGAAATTATTAGAGCTCATGAGAAATATTATGCTTCAGATAAAGTGGGCCTACTAAGTGTCAAACCAAATGAGTACATAGAAAGCAAATCTATACATGAAATGATTTTAAAACATATTGTACCAGAAATGTCCTAGAATCAACTGATATTAAGAATAAGCATCAAAGTCAAATGTAGAGGCACACTTCTGTAATCTCAGCTACTTCAGAGGATAAGGCAGGAAAATTGAGATCTCAGACCAGTGTACTCAACATAGGGAGACACTTCCACTCAAAAAACAACAATAAATAAAACAAAACAACAAGCATCAGATCAATTTTATAACTCCATTCAGAGTAACAAAGTAGTTGGTATCTTACTCTTTTCTTCTATTTCCATATGAAGCAATGATTTTCATTTTCAAAATAATAATAGCCAAATGTAACTAGATATTTGCATAGTTAATAATAGATAAAAGACAAATAAGAATTGACCCTAAATGAAATAGAGATTATTGAAGATAACTTTTGAAATATGTAATATCCTACATAAATCTGAGAGAATCTGGCATCCATGAAACAAATTTAGACTGCACTGAAAATAGAAACACTGGAAAGCTAAAATATGATTCTAAACTAAAATGTTATTTTGAAACAAAGAAGGCAATAGATGGATTGAAACAGAAAGGACCATACTAAATATCAATTTAGTGACATGGAAGATAAGCCAACAAAATCTTCCATGTAGAAAATGATAAGTAAGAGGAATATTTAAAAGAAATGATGAGGCACAGTAAAAAGGACACAAAAACACTATAATAGAAATTCCAAATATAGAATAATAGAGGAAAAATAATTTTAAATAATGAATAGGGATGGGGATATAGCTCAGTGGTACAGCAGTTACCTTGCATACTTGAGTCCAAGGATTCAATTCCAAGCAACACAATAATAAATAAACAAACAAACATTCATAATAATTTAAAAATTCCTAATCAGTAGTAAGATATAAGGCTCGAAAACATAAGAAAAATGAGGCAGAAAAGAGCTATAGATAGACACTTCTTAATAACATTTTAAAACTCCAAAAAAACAGAAAAAATATTCTACACTCTTACAGAGGAGGAAACAATATTTTACATACTGTTAAATGAGATGAAGTTTAAGAAAAGAGGATGAGTAAAATTATTTACCTGTCATATTGGGAAGTCAACTGATGTCTAAAGTTACTAAATAAAAAGAAAAGAAAAAATTTGGAAAGAGGACCCCATTTGAAATCAATAATACTGTGATGCTGATTAAAGCCCAGCTTCAAATTTAACTTCAGTTATATTTAAATTTCTAAGAGTAAAATAATTATAGTAACAAAAACTTGATAAAGATAGTATAGAAAAGGAAATATAGAAGCTTATCTGGTATAGGAGTACAAAGAGAAAATCTTAAATGAAATGTATAATACTTTAATATGAAAATATTTCAAAAAATATAACATGACCAAGTACCTGTTATTTTAGAAATATAAAATAATGATTACACCATCAAGTTAGTTGTCTAAAGCTATTAGGAAAAACAAATTCTGATTTAAGAAAAATTAATTAAAAAATAAAGCATTAGGAATCAAGAAAGAGTAGGAAATATTCCTTAACTTGACAAAGAGCATACAGCAGATGCCAACAGTGAAAACAACATTAGCTAATAAAACACTAATAGACACATTAAACTCAGGATCAAGACAAAGAGGCATAAAGAAATCACTGCTCCTCACTAATCTAAATTCCCAGGTAATCAATAACTGAAGAAAAAATGCTGTAAAAATATTGTATAGGGATACACACTACAACACGGATGATACTTGAAAATTTTGGCAAAGTAAAAGAAGCCAGACACAATGACAATTATTATATGATTCCACTTATATGAGGTACCTAGAATAGTTAAAACCAGAGTACAACAGTGGTTTCCAACATTTGTGGAAGTGAACTTTTTGAGAGTTAAAGTGTAATGCAAAGTTACTATACAATGGGGTCAGTTTGGGAAGATGAAAATTTATTCAGATGGATGATGGTGAACAACAATGTGAATTACTTAATGGCACTGAACTTTACATTTAAAATAGTTAAAATAATAAATTCTGTTCTGTATATTTTAACACAAAATAATTATAGGCAAAGACAAAGTGCTTATGTGGAGATGAAAGTTAATTTACTAATAAAATATAAGAGAATCTTCTAGAAATTCATTAGTGCAAACAAGAAAGTATGGGAAAAGACATAAAAGAGAAATTTTTAAAAAACAGTTTTGCTATATACCAGAAAAAAGAAAAAACTTCTTAAAGTTGTGTTTTGTGACTTGAAACACCTCTGTTTCCTTTGGGGTCAATTGTTTTATATCATTCATGCAAATATCTGGTAATCTTTGTGACTCATAGCTTTCATATACCAGTCATAAAATATAAAGTGGGGGAGCATCACTGCAGAGATATTATCAAGAAATGCTTAGAAACCAGTAGTAACTCCATATCACTTATAATCACAAAAATGGGAAGTTATACTCCATGTATGTATGATATGTCAAAATATATTCTACTGTCATATATAACTAAAAAAACAAATAAAAAATTTAAACAAAAAGAAAAAAAACAGTAAGTCATACTCAAGATCAAATGGTAAAAAAAATTACTGAAAGACATAAAAAAAATTATAATATGTCTCACTCATATCATGATCCTGGACAGGAAAGCCCAATACTTTAAAAATGTAATTTCTCCCAAATTAGCTTATAATTTAAATTTTTTATTTTTTTAAAAAATAAATGACAGCAGAATGCATTACAATTCTTATTACACATACACAGCACAATTTTTCATATCTCTGGTTGTATATAAAGTATGTGCACAACAATTCATGTCCTCATACATGTACTTTGGATAATGATGTCCATCACATTCCACCATCCTTGCTAACCCCCTGCTCCCACTCTTCCCCTCCCACCCCTCTGCCCTGTCTAGAGTTCATCTATTCCTCTCATGCTTCCCTTCCCTAACCCACTATGAATCATCCTCCTTATATCAGAGAAAACATTTGGCATTTGTTTTTTTTTTTTGGAATTGGCTAACTTCACTTAGCATTATCTTCTCCAGCATCATCCATTTACCTGCAAATGCCATGATTTTATTCTTTTTTATTGCTGAGTAATATTCCATTGTGTATATATGCCACATTTTTTTTAGCCATTCGTCTACTGAAGGGCATCTAGGTTGGTTCCACAGTTTAGCTATTGTGAATTGTGCTGCTATAAACATTGATGTGGCTGTGTCCCTGTAATATGCTGTTTTTAAGTCCTTTGAGTATAGACCAAGGGGAGGGATAGCTGGGCCAAATGATGGTTTCATTTCCAGTTTTCCAAGAAATCTCCATACTGCTGTCCATATTGGCTGCACCAATTTGCAGTCCCACCAGCAATGTATGAGTGTACCTTTTCCCCCACATTCTCGCCAACACTTATTGTTGTTTGTATGCATAATAGCTGTCATTCTGACTGGAAAGAGATGAAATCTTAAGAGTAATTTTGATTTGCATTTCTCTAATTGCTAGAGATGATGGACATTTTTTCATATATTTGTTGATTGATTGTATACTCTCTTCTGAGAAGTGTCTGTTCAGGTCCTTGGCCCATTTATTGATTGGGTTATTTGTTTTTTTGCTGCTTAGCTTCTTGAGTTCTTTATATATCCTAGAGATTAGTGCTCTATCTGATGTGTGAGGGGTAAAAATTTGCTCCCAAGATGTAGGCTCTCTATTTACCTCACAGATTGTTTCTTTTGCTGAGAAGAATCTTTTAATTTTGAGTCCATTCCATTTATTGATTCCTGGTTTTAATTCTTACGCTATAGGAGTCTTATTAAGGAAGTTGGGGCCTTATCTCACATGATAAAGAGTAGGGCCTACTTTTTCTTCTATTAGACTCAGAGTCTCCAGTTTAATTCCTAGGTCTTTGATCCACTTTGAGTTTTGTGCATGGAGAGAGATAGGGGTTTAATTTCATTTTGTTGCATATGGTTTTCCAGTTTTCCCAGCACCATTTGTTAAAGAGGCTATCTTTTCTCCAATGCATGTTTTTGGCACCTTTGTCTAATATAAGATAATTGTAATTTTGTGGGTTAATATCTGTGTCCTCTATTCTGTACCATTGGTCTACCAGTCTGTTTTGGTGCCAATACCATGCTGTTTTTGTTACTATTGCTCTGTAGTATAGTTTAAGGTCTGGTATAGTGATGCTACCTAGTGATGCTTCACTCTTCCTGCTAAGAATTGTTTTAGCTATTCTGGGTCTCTTATTTTTCCAGATGAGTTTCATGATTGCTTTTCTATTTCTGTGAGGAATGTCATTGGGATTTTGATTGGAATTGCATTAAATCTGTATAGTGCTTTTGGTTGTATAGTCATTTTGATAATATTAATTCTGCCTATCCAAAAGCAAGGTAGATCTTTCCATCTTCTAAGGTCTTCTTCGATTTCTTTCTTTAGCGTTCTGTACTTTTCATTGTATAGATCTTTCACTTCTTTTGTTGATTCCCAAGTTTTTTTTTATTTTTATTTTTTGAGGCTATTATAAATGGGGTAGTTTTCCTCATTTCCCTCTCAGATGATTTGTCACGGATATACAGAAATGCCTTTGATTTATGGGTATTGGTTTTATATCCTGCTACTTTGCTGAATTCATTTACTAGTTGTAGAAGTTTTCTGGTGGAGCTTTTTGGGTCTTCTAGATATAGAATCATATTGTCAGCAAATAGTGCTAATAGCCTATAATTTTTATATAATTGCACTAAAACTCCTAATTACTATTGTGGAATTTTATAAATTATTTATAAAGTCCATTTGGAAGAATAAACAAAAATAATATACAGAAGAAAGAAAATAAGTAGAAATCATATTTAAACATAAAAACTGCATTTTAGTTCTCTAATTTTTCTCTTTATGACAGTGTATTTTTTATGGATACCAGATCTGCTCAGATTTATTTATGATATTCTTGTAAATTTCTTAAAGTTTTCTTTTGTGACTTCAAACACCTCTGCTTCCTTTGGGGTCAATTGTTTTTGTATCTTTCATGCAAATATCTGGTAATCTTTGGTTGTGACTCACAGCTTTCATATATTAAAAAGAATGCCAGAGACATGAAAACATTGCAAGTACAGCACAGTAACAGAATGATTTTCAAAAGGCTCCAGTATTCTCAGTGACCAGTGTCTCTAAATTGAACCCACTAAACTGACTGATGTCCTTAAATTCTAGTGAGTGCTAAGACCAAGAATTATGACAACCAATATTAAAGTTGAGCAGACAACTATACTATGCAGTACCATGCATACTGCAGCATGAACATATTTGGATCTTGCAGTCACACCTGAAACATGGCCAATTAGCTATACAGGTTCACTCCCTATTATTTTTTGTGAACTGGCAATCAGTGCAACCTATTTATATAAAATTGAATATTTTGTACTTCACTTACCACATTTGGCAAAGTTTTACTCTTATGTATTATGGAAATAGAAGAGCCAATGCTTTGCATCATACTAAAGTCCAAATTAGAAACAAAGAATAGGAAAGCAGTTTCGGCTCATAAATAGTAAAAATATTTGTTTGTCCATCCCAAAACACAATTTATACCTGTAAAAATCAAGAGGCAAGTAGAAAAAAAGATGCAAAATTTATAAAAAATGTTTAATATTTTAACACATAGATGACTTAAAAATCCACACACACACAAAGAAATCCCTACTAGAAAAACAGACCAAAATCATTTATAGACATTTCTTACAACAAAATGTAATACTAATAAGCACATGAAACATAATGAAATACAAACATTATTAGAATTCCTTCAAGCCTCCCCAGACAGTGGATAGACATAAAGTTACATTAACATCTGTAGCTGAATTTCAGTCTTCTGACTCTCCCTTACTTTGTGATTCAGAAACTCTAGTCTTGCCAAGGTTTTCTTAAGCATTTTTGAGAAGTCTCATGTCCAGCTAAGACATCTACTCATCCCAGTCCCCTAAAAGGTCATCCCTTCTTTTATTACTACTGCATTGATAAAAAAGGCTTTCTTTGAAGTTAATGTCCAATGTTGACAAGGATGACAGGAGCTAGGCCTCCTCAAAATCTACTCTTAAAAGCAGATTTCCAGAGGGATAATTCTAATATATACCTAAGACTTTCAAAAATAACACTATTTAGATATTCAGTTGACATTTCTGTTTCTAGGAAATTAATTAATGAAAATACATATATATAAAGGAATATATATGGATATGTTCATCACCATGATATAAGAAAAACACTGGAATTAATATATTTAACTAAGTATAATATATTTAACTAATATTTAATTAATATATTTAACTAATTAAATATATTATGATGAACACACATAATGGAAAATTATGAAAATTATTTAAATCCTGACAGCTTTTAGTCTATTGATACAATAATCATCATTATTGAAAATGTAATATATCAGGTTTACACAAATAATGTGTAAAGCAGAATTCCATTCCTGTACTAATATATTTTATTCTGTAATGTATATATGCAGACCAAGAAGCTTAGCAGAATATAAAGCAAAATTGTATATTGGTCTCTGATTATTGATAATACAAAATGATTTTTTAAATGCATAATTGTATTTTCAAATTAGATTGCATAATTTGAGGAAATTAGTAGGATAGAGCTAGTAGTTTAAACTGATGAAAGATGTTCAATGAGCCCAGAATAGCTAAATGAAATTCTGGGTTAATAATAATATTCTACATAAATATATATGTGTGTGTGTGTATGTGCATGTACGCGCGCGCGTGCGTGTGTGTGTGTGTGTGTGTGTGTGTGTGTGTATCCCTCCTCTGACCCCTATAGTACTAGAGATTGAACCTAAGAGTGTTCTACCACTTAGCTACATTCCCAGGCCATTTTAGTTTCAATTTTGAGATGGTTTTGCTAAGTTGCAGAGGCTCCTCTCATACTTGCAATTCTCCCTCCTCTGCTTCCCAAGTATCTGGAATTATAGGTGTGTGCCCTGGTGCCTGGCTATATGTATATTTCAAAACAGATATAAAGGTAATTTCATTTATTCTCACCGTAAAAAATGATAAGTATTTGAGGATATATTAATTACCCTGATTTGATCAATTCACTATATATGTATCAAAATACCATACTACTCTGTAAATATATATATATATATATATATATATATATATATATAACTATTTATAAATTAAAAATAAAATAAACTCCAGAAAACTCTAATATTTAAGGGAAAGTAAAGATCATTAAAACAAAAGCAGGTCAGGTATGTTGGCACACGGCTTGGGAGGCTGAGGGCAGGAGAATCTCCAGTTCAAAGCCAGTGTCAGCAACTTAACAAGGCCCTAAGCAACTTAGCAAGACCCTGTCTCAACTTAGCAAGATCCTGTCTCAAAATTATGTGTGTGTGTGGTGTATGTATGTGTGTATGTATATATATATATATATATATATATATATATATATATATATATGGATGTGGCTCAGGGTTAAGCACTCGTGGGTTTAATCCCTGGTGCAAAAATAAATAAATAAATAAATAAAAGAAAAAAGCAGAAAGAAAATGAAAATATTTGTAGATATAAAAGGAAGTGAATTTAAAAAAAAAATAGAACTTTAACATTCTCAATTATCAATCCAGTTGGAGAGTGAGAGGAGGGGTAATAGAGACCTCCAGAATAATTTATTTCTTCCTAAGTTCAAATGAGAATAAGCTGAGAAAGAATAATAACTTCAGAGAAAGGCAGGGTAAAGGAAACATTTTCCGATAGCTAGGGAGGTATATCCCAGAATATCTGTGAAGCTCATTGAGAAAATATCAAATGTGCCATTTTGAAAATAGAAAATATCACATAATGCAGAAAGTCACAATTCATTGTGTTCATGAAAATTTAAAGTCATTGTTCTTGAATGTATCTTTTTAAAGTCCATTTCAAAAAACATATAAGATGACTAAGAAGAAATACACTGATGAACTAGAACTAGTGATAGCTAGTTCCTATTGCTTTACTCATCTGTAGAAAGGCTTAGCATCTATTCTATAATTTTATTACATTACTTCCCTTTAAGCCTGGAGAATCCAATCTCTATATTTAGAACAGTGTAATAAACATACCAAGGCGGGGATATTCCTCCACAATAGAGTTAATATGCTTAACCTATTATATTTAGAAAAATCAAAAGTAAAGAAGGGATAATAGCCTCTAAACCCACCTTCAAAATAGACCCATTACTAACATGCTGTTTCTTTCTAATCTTTCTTCAGAATATTGGTGTTGTTTATTCTTGAATTATTCAAGGATTCTTGCTCAACCCCCCAAAATTATTATAATTTTTTCTCATATGTATTTCCCAGACTCATGTAGCATAAAACCTAATAAAACAAATATTTAGGTAAAAGGATATGCAGCATTGAATAGAACAAGTCAAGGTATATTAGGCTTTTTTCCCCCTCATCATCAAGATTTGTTTTTCTTTTAGCATTAACAAATTCTACCCAAGCAAATCTTACTAATGCAAAGATAATTTGAATTTTCCTAATGTCAAGACAAGTGTAATCCTGCCCTTTCTGATTCATTGAATGATGACAGGAAACCAAATCCCACACCTGATAAACATTTTAATGTCTCCCAATACCTCTGCATTCATTTCCAGCTCAGATTCTTCATGGTTGGTTTTGTGTGTTTGCTTTTGCTAAACTTTTCATCTCATTTGCATCTTTTGGAACTCTCCTCTTATAGATCTTAGTCAACTTAGTTGTGGAAATTGATCCCTTTTAAAGAACTGACTAGAGGCAGAGGGAGGGGAGGTGGTGAGAAGATCTGCAGTTATTTACATTCAAGCAAGGTTTTCAACTTAAAGTGGAACTTCAAAATGCCAGTTCCTAAAAGCCTTTCTCTGCTTCCCTTCTAGTCATAGGATGCCATGTTGCTCAGCTTCTTTTCTCCTTTCTCTAACATCACCCTTTCTCTCCCCTTGATTGCCCTCTACTATGGTTTAAATAGGGTAATTAATGTCCCCCAAAGGTCCATATGTTAAAGGCTTAGTCCCCCAGTAGTACTACTGAGAAATGTTATGGATATTTAGGAGATGGGGGTGTTATGAGATTTCCTCTGGGCACTGGGCACATACCTGCAATGAAACTGTGGGTCCGTGGTCCATTCATGTTCTTCTGCTTCCAGGATAATAAAGTAAGCAGTCTGCTATGTGCTGCTGCTACAATGTGCTAACCTTACTAGAGATTCAAAACAATAGGGTCACTTGAACTTGGACTGGAAGCTCCAAATCTATGAACCCCAATAAACCTTTTATCTATATAAATTAATTGCCACAGATATTTCATCATAGTAATGGAAAGTTAACCAACACCTTCTACTGCCAACCCTCTAACGTTCTGTTCATTTCTTAATACAGACCATTTCTCTATCTTCCCTGCTATCTCCTTATAAATTGGAATGTCTGCAAATTTAAATGTGCATAGAAATTATCTGACAATTTTATTAAATCCTGTATTCTGTGTCAGTACATCTGGGATAGGTCCAGAGATACTTCATTTCTAAGATGCTCTAAGGTAAAGCAGTCCATGAGCCACACTTTAACAACAGAGTTATGACCGTTTTTCAGGACTTCACTTTCCAAATCTAAAGGTGTTTTTCCATATATTTACTTATAAGTTAATAATTGTTGTTATCATAGAAATACTTTCAATATCAGCTATTACCATTTATTTTTCATTCTGCTATATTAAAGTCCAACTCAGTGTAATAAAATGGAGTCTGCAGCTGGTGTGTTGGTAAGCATAGTTAATTATGCTATCACAAATCTTATTCAGATCATTAAATATATCAACAAAAGTTAAATATGCAATGAATATTTATATTCCCTTAGAGAAAGAAACAATTTTAACTTTAGAGGAGACAGAGGCAAATGCTAACAAACCATTCCAAGTGTTTCCTTGGGGTAGAATGATTTGAGCAAAAAACACAAGTGAGTTTTGCTATTTCCAAACAAGGCAGTTAAGTACACCTCCTCCATTGTTCTCTTTATTGCAGGGGCACTGCATGCCATGTGCACCATATTGTATAACTAAGATGGAAAACATGTTGGACTTACACGATTAATAAATATATTCTAATTGTTATGGTTTAAATATAAGGTGTCCCCCAAAAGCTTATCTGTGAGACAATGCAAGAAAGTTTAGAGGTGAAATGATTAGGTTATAGGAGTCTAAACCTAATGAGTGCATTAATCCCCTGATAGAAATTAACTGGGTGACAACTGCAGGCAGGTAGGGTGTGGCTAAAGGAGGTGGCTAATTAGGGGTATATATTTTGTCCCTGGTGATCACAGCTCTCCCTCTCTTTTTTCTTGTTGCCTTCATGTGCCATTCCCTTTCCACCATGATGTTCTGCCTCACCTCTGGCCCAGAGCAATAAAGCTGGCCTTCTCTGGACTGAGACCTCTGAAAGCCCCCAGAAAGCTTTTATTCCTTTAAAATTGTTCCTGTCAGGTCTTTTGGTCACAGCAGCAAAAAAGCTGACTGAAACACTAATATTGCTAAATCACTGAGATATGAAAATTTGGAGATTAAGTTGGAGTTTGGGGAATTCAAATATTATTATTCCATAGTCTATTTTATCCTAACTAGTACAAGATTATGAAAAAATAAACTAATGCCTGTAACAGAGATTATTCAATAATGTATTAATCTGCTTTTTAGTTAATTCTAAAAATCAAAGGACTCCAATAAAAGCAATAAAAGAGTACTTCACATTTATCCTTTGTATAAAATTAAAGCAAAAGAGTATGAAAAATAAAACCATGCCAAATTATATTTTAAATACTAGAGAATAATAATTGAGAAAATGACAATTTTCTAAATCATTCTTTAATATAAATGGGGGAATGATTCTAGAAAGCTCCAATCATGATTTTTAAAATAATGAACAAAATCTTATGAAGTACTCTAAAGTTTGAGTGGACTTTGGACAGACCACCTGAGAAAGTTAGGATGTGATGAAAAAAAAAAAAAAAAAAAAAAGAAAAGTCATCTAAACAGAAGAACCAGAATGAAAAAAAAAATAGGAAGAATAACTCTTTTTGAGAAGAAGGGCAGATTATATAGAAAGAGGTAAGAATAGAAGCCTCTAGATCATGAGCCTTGTATACCAAGTTCAAATTTGAAAAATACAGGTAAGAGACAAGATGCAGCAGCAAACACTTTCCTGCTGAGCTTATCTAAGCAAATTGCCATGTTATAGAGAGGTTCACAAAATGGAAATGGTAGAAAAGTCAGAGAGCTAAGGACCTCAGTCCTGTAGCTGAAAGAAACTGAACTCTAGGTTGGAAGAGAACTCCAAGCTTCAGAAGAGATTTCGGCAAGGGATGACCCTTTGATTTTAGTCTTGTGACCCTAAGTAGTCTCTCTGAATTTGTGCCTGGACTTTCTGTCCTTCAAAACTATGAGATACACTCTGTTACTTTAAGTTGCAAAATTTGTGCTAATCTGTCACACAATAATAGAAAAACTTTTAAAAAGGCAAAACCATGATTTTGAATCAGGACTAATGTATTAATATCATTACTCTCATTCCATGTGCAAACTAAGGCTGCCAGCTTCAGTTCTAACAATTGGCTTGATTGGCTAATGCCATCCTAGACCAAACTTTGGCACACAATAAATAACACTGAAAAGCCAGAGATTCCTTTGTGTAATGGAACAGAAAGAATTCACAAAGATGAGGAGACAAAAATTCCGGCTTGAATCTTTCATGTGGTTTCTATCTATTCACTCTCCACCCGTCCATCTGATCTCTGAATATATAAGGAAAATAGTTTCATAATTATGATGAAAAATTGATTATCGGGGAATCAGTTATTGGGAGCTCAGTCATTGTCCTTTGGGACACAACATTATCTTCCAAAATGTGGTAAAAAAAAAAGCAGTATATTTTCTGTGCCAGCAATCAATAATACATAGTGTTTATTTGTGTGTGTGTGGGAGAAGGTTACTACTGTGGACCACCCAGGGGTGGTCTACCACTGAGCTACATCTAACCCTCTTTATTTTGAGACATGGTCTTGCTAAGTTGCCTAGGTTGGCCTAGAACTTACAAATCCCCTATCTCAGCTTTCTGATTAGCTGGGATTACAGTTGTGTTCAACTACGCCCAGCTTGTGTTGTTTTTTGAACCAAAATGCACAGGTCAGGAATGAACAAAAACAGGAATGAAGTGCTTATCATAATTTAACATTTAGTGATTATTATAGTTGAACTATATCCTCTAAAAAGACACAGAAGTCTTAATTCACTCAATACTAGCGAATTTGTGACCTTATTTGGAAATAGTGTCTTGGTAGGTAATAAATTCAACTTAAAATCATTAAAGTAGACCCTAATCTGATGTAAGCAGTGTCCTTACCAAACAAGGAAATTTGGACATAGAGAAAGATATGTACAGAGGAAAGACAATTTTAAAACACAGGGAGTATGCATCTAATGCAACCAGACACTGGGAGAAAGGCATGGAAAAAAATGCTCTCTCATACATTGCAGAAAGAATCAATACTGCTGATGCCTTGAACTCAGACTTCAAGTCTCCAGAATCATGAGAGCACAAATTTCTGTTATTTACGCCATCCAGTATGTGGTGCTTTGTTATGGCATGCTAGGAAAGTAATGCAGTCACCTCATCTCAGTTTTTTGCATTCTTTTCTCATCATCTGGGTTCTCCAGAACCAAGAAGGAATGCATTCTCTATGGGACTTAATATACTTCCACTGAGGTTAGAAGCTGAGACTGTTATATAGCCATTTGAAGTTCCTTACAACTCTTGGGGGGAAAAAAGTAAAGTATTATGCTGAAATGTCAATAATAATATGACAATAATCAATACAAAAGAGAATTATTGCCACATATAAACAAGGGTTAGGAAGAGTAGAACTCCTCCAGAATAACTCTTATTCACAATAGAAATGGTGAAAGAGGCAATGGGTATATCATCCCCAGGGAGGAACAACAAGGACTCAGGTTCTTCTTGAATAAGGGTGTGGTTAATCTCATTGACAAGAAACAAAAATGAGGAGTTTTCTGAGGACAAGAGAGATAGGAGGGTTAGGAATGTAGCTCAGTGGTAAAGTGTTCACTAGCATGCATAAGGCCCTGAGTTTAATCCTCCAGAACTGCTCAGGGAGGGGTGGGAGTTAGAAAATGAACAGTGATGGAATTACCACCAAGATCTAGCTTATAACCAAAAGAGAGACAATTAAGTACTAAAGCCACTACCTGTGTTCCCTTTCTTGTCTTTTATTTTGGAAGGAGCACATATAAGATGCACTGGTACACTAAAACATCATTTCATCCATGAAGTACAGAACAAAACCAGTGGAAATATGGCCATCACCTATTGATAATAAATTAGGAAATGGTACCCTCAGGTCCTCCTTGCTGAATGTGGCGATTAGAACCTATTGAAGAGGGGTTCTTTCTGATATATAATAGTTACTTGAATTATGTTAGAGAAATATTTTCAAATGGTATTTGTGTAAAGAAGTGTGTATATTATGAGTCAATAATTAGAATGTGTAGACTTTTCTTGTATCTGTTTTCTTCCAAGAATGCATTCCTTTGTAGCAATTGTCCTTCTGGTACTTCATGTAATTCTAGTAAGCTGTTAATCACAAGACTTCAGAGCCAAAAGCAAAGATAAGTCAAAATGATCAGGCTCCTAGGGGTCATGAACAGAGACACAGAGGACTAGAAGGCAGGTAGAATGGAGTCATATGATGGCAGTTCCTAAAGTACAATATGTGAGTTCATACTATATAGATCACCTAAATGCAAGTCTCTGGCTTTCCTAGGTCTGGTTGTCCATTATGCCACTCGATAGATTTTATTTTATTTATTTTTTGGTACCAGGGATTGAACTCTGGGGCACTTAACCATTGAGCCACATCCACAGCCCCTTTTAAAAATATTTTATTTAGAGACAAGATCTCCCTGTGTTGCTTTGGGCCTTGCTAAGTTGCTGAGGCTGGCTTTGAACAAATGACCCTCCTGCCTTAGCCTCCCAAGCCACTATGATTATAGGCATGTGCCACTGCACCTGGCATTCAACAGACTTCTAATAAATCCACTTAACTCTTTCTTTATTCCTTCCTTCTTTCCTTCTTTCTGATGGCAAGAATAGTGTTGTTGCTCATAGGTAATAAATGTTGATCTATGTATTATTAGTTTTCTTATAATATTTTGAAGATTTAAATCATTTAAATAGATCATTTAAGCTACAAAAAGAATATTAAAGTTGGCGGACAGTGTGTATTATAGAAAACATTACTAGGTTTCCTAGTATAGGATGGTAAGAGAATATGGCTTAGAGTTTATTGTTCTTATTGCTATATCAGAAGCTGTTCTCAAATTTTACTGCACAAACCCTAACTATAACATAACCTTGATAAAATCTCTCCAGCAGTGCAATGTTTTGGACTTCGAAATAAAGAGAATTTAAGAAAAGATAAGGAATAACTAAAGGGACAATTATAAAAGAAAAAGAGTACAAAAGGAGAAGGAAAATATGTCCAGTGTAGACTGCAACCACCCAAAAGTGGAAGTCTAGATAAGGCCAAATTAGCCTAGCCAAAATAGATATCCTCTTCCTCCTATTTCCCTGTATCACAAGTCCTTAGAGAGAAAAAAATAAAATATGTAGACAGTATGTATTTTAAATACATAGATTCTCCTCTCACATAAAAATGTCATCTAATTATATATATACATATATATACACACACATACTTATAATATCTGAAAAATCAATTAACATCTCTGAGTAATTTATTATTAAAATGAGCTTGAACTACGTGATTTATATCAATTCTCTCAAAAATATAACTGTAATTTGTTAACTTTTCCTTAAATAGCAACTACATTACTAAGGGTGATACTTGAATTATAAATAAAATATTTAGAGTTCAAATCATATCTCAAAATTTAAATCTTTGGGTGGTAAAGGACAGGGGACGCAGCCCAGTGATAGAGCACTTGCTTAGCATGGGTAAAGCCCAGAGTTAAATTCCCAGCACCACAAACAAACAAAAAAGAGAAACAAAAATCCCTGTATCTGTTTCCTTATCAGTAAACCAGACATGGTTTTAATTCAATTGAGCAACCACAATTTTAAATGACCATTATAGGGCCAATTATTCCTTATGTGATATACTTGTAGAATTAATTTACCTAGTTTTTCAGTGTCTATGTACAAGTGTTATTGTCCATACATGGATATGCAATATACACACATATATAATTTTTACCTCCGCCTAGATTCAGTCAAAATTTAACAATCTCTACAAAAATAAAGGACCTAGCAAATTCCTGTGATGATAAGCAGAAGTGTGGCAGGCCACTTTTGCCTTTCTCTTCTCTAAAACACTGGTCTTCAGCAAATATTTGGTTGTCCTAATGAACCATATAGATGAGGTTGTGCACACAGTCACATACAGCCATAACTAATTATAGGAGTTTGATTGTTGAAGTTTTGCAGTTGTAGCTCTTTAATATAATGTCAACAAGTAATGTTTTAGCCTTTAAATTAGAATTTTAAAAATACATCATTCATCCTTATGATTAATAAAAACAAGTGTAATTTTAGTAATATTCTAATAAATGGCCATCTTTGAAAAGTTTACTTTGGAGCTGTAGGTACCCTAAATGTTATTTTTAAGTCAGAGTTACTTCTCTTGTGCCAATTCCTGAGAATAAAACAGCACAAGAAAGCACTTTAAATCGTGAATGTACTTAAACTTTAGAAAATAAATTAGCTGAGAAATAAAATGTACCAAAAGCCTTGATACTCTTTATTCATTTTTCAGAGCATACTCAATACACTGCCTTCAACCTGGGTATGGGAACATAAGGAACTGTATATACAAAGATAAAGTGCAAAAATTCACGCCACCATCTCAGATCCGTGGCACACACTGTCAGAAATCCTGAGTACAAAATGATCTGAGAAATGTAATATTTAACAGTCTCTTTTATTTCAAGATTAGAAAAAGACATCTTCCTATTGCTATGCAAAACCTCCGTTATCCTGAAACAGTTCATTTGTCAATGCAGGACAAGCTCAAAGTCCAGAAGTTGCAAAAGGATAGTTTCACTAGGGGTGGGGAGTGCAGGGTGGGGACAGGCTTTAGTACAGGGGGAGGACAGTGCGTTGACTTTTCTTCCTACTCGTACTGCAATGTGCTCATCCTTGTCCTTTAGGATCCTAGGCTGTTGGGGCTGGAGGGAGGGGGTGAGTACTCGTTCTAAATCCTTCATTGATACTTAGCGTCACCCAGGTTCTTGCATCAGTCCTGTAAGCAACACATGATTCTCACGGCAGAGCAAATATTGATCCTCCCCACCATTACACAGTTTGCTAGTCCACAGCGGCTTCCATACAGTGGGTGGTTTTTCAGGACTTAAGGGAAACTTTCTAGGAGGCTGCAATCCCAGAGAAAAAAAAGTCCTACCAACCAGGGCACATAGTTCAATTGCCAATGCTGGGGAAGGCAGAAAACAAGACACTATTGATTTACTCACAGTTTGCCTCTGAGACTGGAAGCACTAGGGCGAGGCACGCCAGGAGCGCCCGGCAGCGCCCACCCAAGACCCTCATTTCGAAGCCGGCAGAGGCGCGGGAGAGTACAGTAGCGCGTTGCTGAGGTGCCTGAGCGCGGGGCGCTGGGCGGAGCTGCTAGCCCGGGCACTGCTCTTTGAGCACTGCAGCGCGGCGGCGCCTGAGAGCCTGCGAGAGCCGGCGGAACAGCGGGGGCGGGGGGGGGGGGAGGAGACCGCCCGCTCCCAGCCCCCAGCCCAAGAGGGGAGTGATAACAAGGACATTTCCAGGAAGTTTTTCGGAGCTGGGGGGGGAAGGGCTCCGGGAGAGTGTTGGAGGCCTAGCAAATACTGCCAGACGTCATGTCATTCCTCACCAGTTCCCAAGGTCCAGCTTTTCCATTTCTCCAGAATGCGAAGTTTACAAAGGGGAAGAGGTAGAAGAAGGGAACTCAATAAAAATCTTTAAGGGAGGCTGAGTGGCTAGGAGAACTTTGAGGACTTAGAAGAGAGGATCCCCAGGCTCAGGAAGAGAAATCGCAAGAGAATGGATTGCCCAGAGGATGTTATCCAAACCTAGATGTCAGGGAGAACATTAGGAAGACTGCAGAGAATAGAAATAATGGAAGAAATCTGATAGCTTTGATCATACACATTTTTGTTTGGGTCTTGTATTTGTGGTGTAAGAAAAAATATTTTCTTTTTCTTTTTCTTTTTTTTTTTTTTTGAAGAAAAAAAAACACAGTGTATCAAATTCCATCACCTTCCAACTGTTTGTTTTGTTCTTTGCATATTTACCTTTAGTTTTTTTCCTTAGACATCTGCATGTGAAACAGGTTTAGGGCTGCATCTGGAGCTAAACTTCCTGATCTCAAATCTCATATTCTACCACTTACTAATTGTAGCTTTCAGTAAATTGCTTCATCTTTTTAAGTTTCACTCAGTCTTATCATCTGTAAAATAGGGATACTTATAGATTTTCATACAGCTGATAATTTCAGTAGACAACATACAAAGTAATAAGTGTGTATCCAATAGTATTTAATGCATACTTATTATTCATTTTCTGCCCAAATGAAATATCACCTGTTTTCTTATGTGTATGAGTGAAATTTGATAGGGTTCCATATTTTAAAGGTATCTTCAAGCTCTAGCTTTTTACAGTTCTGTGATGCAGCTGGGTGGAATTTGATTAATACTAGAGTCATTTTTCTCATAAGAGCATGGGCTGAGGAATTTTCATTCACTCTGTAAGGGAGGAAAATTCTTCCTACTATATTCCTTGTATGTTCTGGGCCTTGTCTTAAAATTAAATTGACATAAGATAGACTAATAGGAGAAAACAATAAATAATTACATATGCATTCAGGGAGTTTCACTAAAATATGAGACCAAAGGCGGTGGCCGAATGATTGACACATATAACATCCTAAGCTATGGAATGGTATAGAAGTTGGAGGGACAAGAGGCAAATTAAAGGAAGATAGGCAGAGGAAATGTATTGTCAAGAAGGGTTGCTTTGTTGTGCAGGTAAGAGTTTTTCAGGCAATAAAAATTGTCTTCAGAAGTAGCTCTCTTCCTGGCACAAGTAAATACCTTTACTAATGGAAATTTAATTGACAAATGTAAGTTTGCTATAGTTTAGAACTACCATGGCCTCCAAAGACTTGATTATAAGCCTGTGGTGATGTAACCATTAAAAGGTAGGGCTTAGTGGAAGATCACTGGGGACACGCCCTTGAAGGGAATATTGGGAATCCCATATTCTCTGTCTCTATTTGCTTCCAGGTGCCATGAGGTAAGCAGCTTTCTTTTGCCAACTGCTCTTCTGCCAAAATGTATTGCAACCAGGCCAAGCAAACATGAATTGAAACCTCTAAAATCCAGAGGCAAAATAAACTTTTCCTCTCTTTAAGATTATTTTCTCTGGTATTTTGTAATAGCAATAAAAAGCTAACACAATTTCCTTTACTAATGAAGAAATTAATTATTTTTAGGCAGTTGAGGGGAAAGTAAAGAGGTTTCTTGACTTCTATTGGTTCTTGATTGCCTTTGACTCAAAATAATACATATGCCAAAATGGCATATTTTGGGATGGCATGTTATGAACCTCTTCAACTCATTGCAAAAAAGCATTATTGAAAGACAGGTATGGTAGTACATTGCTATAATTCCAGCTACTTGGGAGGCTGAGGCTGGTGGATTGTAAGTTTCAAGCCATCCTGAGCAACTTAGACCCAGGCTCAAAGAAAAAAATTAAAATGACTCAGGATATAGTTCAGTGGTAGGACACTTGACTAGCATGCATCAGGCCTTGGGTTAGATCCCTAGTACTACAGGAAAAGGAAAAAAAAAAAAAGGCAAATAGATAAAAAGAATTACTGAGTATATCTATGACTCTTTTAAATTGTCTTCTTTCTTGGTTCCTTTGACTTCACCCCGTCTATCAGTCTATTTGTTACTTTATTCTCAGTCCCAAATGATTTAAATATAAATACACTTCAAAACTCTGTAGAATTGTTTGGGTTATATTAAACAAAATAATTGATAAGTATTATATTTAATTAATAAATATTTAAATACCTGTAAGCTATGAGACGTCAAATAAAATCCCCATTTGGGAATCTCCTCACCTTGTGAGGACAATTTGAGAAGAGAATATAAACTATGAGATCTCAAATTTCTCAAGGAGGGAAAAATCTCCAAAGCTATGAATCAACAACATTCAAAACAATCGTCTCAAATACAAACATAAAAATATGAAAAGTGTGAAGAAGGGAATGTTAAAGAAACATAAGTTGACCAAAAGAAAAAAAAGGAAAAAAAATCTTCCTCTTTCAAAGATTATGATTGAATGTGATTATCTTTTTAGTCCTGCAAATGTCCAGCACAGTGCCAGCAATAGTTATCAGTGCTAACAGAAAAACAAAACAAAACTGTGTCCTACATTGTAGTATCAAAATTTTTTTTTTAAAGAGAGAGTGAGAGAGGAGAGAGAGAGAGAGAGAATTTTTAATATTTATTTTTTAGTTCTCGGCGGACACAACATCTTTGTCTGTATGTGGTGCTGAGGATCGAACCCGGGCCGCACGCATGACAGGCGAGCGCGCTACCGCTTGAGCCACATCTCCAGCCCTGTAGTATCAAAATTTGAAAAATAATCTGAAATTCTTAAAAATAAAATTTAATAATACATCTTTGGATAAAATATTCAGGATTTTAATTTACCTCAGAAGTTCACTCTGTGATGATGATATCTAACTTTAGCTAAATATTGATTAGCACATGATGAATCTTATTCAACTGAAATGTATTTTGAATATACTTCTAAATATACAACATACAAAGTGTTCAAAATTTAATTCTTAATCTAATACCATTCCTAACTCTAACCCCATCCCCTCATTTAATTTTATATTTTCCCAATTCCATTTTTCTGCTAATAATTTACCTAATATACTTAATTATGCTTGATATCTGCCTTATCATCCCTCCCATCAGTAGAATTCAAGATTGATGAGGTGAGAATTCTCTTATGTTTTGTTCACAACTATACTCTTAGTGCCTAAAACAGTGAGTGATTCATAAATATTTAACTCAATTTAATAGTTTGAGCCTGGGAACATTTATGGCAAAAAGAATGATAGTGGGTGGCAAGACTATTTTCATCATTCAGAATAAAATAGATAACATTGTGTAAAACAGTCATAAAATTACAGTGGTTAAGATAACAAGTGTTATTTCTTGGCCATGGGAAGTCTATTCTAGATCTACACAAATTTTAGGTAGTTGTCTTCCAGTGTTGGCTTAGCATTCCATGCTGCCTTGATTTTATGGTACCTCTAATCAACATACTCTCTCATGACTGCCATTGCAAAGGATGAGAGAACATGGAGAATTGCTCTTAAATGCTTTCACTAAAAAGTGATGTACCACTCAAACTTCATCGATCAAAACAAAATACATGGCATGCTGGATTCCATATGGGAATAACTATTTCATGCCTCTAAGTAAAAGATAACTAGAAATGATGAGCAGCTCTTGTGGCTGCAAAAACTTAAGTTAATATATTGAAAAACAAAGAGTTGGCTTTGTTAGCTTTGTGACTGACTGCATGTTAGTAAAAGAAATATATCACATAGGGCTGGGGATGTGGCTCAAGAGGTAGCACGCTCGCCTGGCATGCGTGCGGCCGGGTTCGATTCTCAGCACCACATACAAACAAAGATGTTGTGTCCGCTGATAACTAAAAAATAAATATAAAAAATTCTCTCTCTTAAAAAGAAAAGGAGAAATATATCACTACCAGATCTGGGAAAGTTATGAATTAGAGTTAGTGTGAGTACATGTTCTGGGAAAAAAGTTTTGAGCTTAGTTCCTGAAATGCTCAAGAAACAGTCACACAGTAACAGCCTATGGGCACAGAAGTAATAATCGAATTCTCCAAGACAACATGTTTTTTAGAGAATATATATAGGAAGCCAGAGGAAGAATGGCTAGGGAGATAAGAAGAGAACAAGAATAGTGTAAATTTGTGAAAGTTCAAGGAGAAAATTTTAGAAAAGTGTTAACTCCACTAAACATATTAAAAGATTCAAAAGAAAACTGATTTGATAATCAGGAAGACAAAAGTTATATCTAAAATGTATGTTTTGATGGGACTTAAGCCCAATCATAGTTAATGGATAAGAATTAACATCAACAATAGAGCTATTTGAAGTTTTGAACCACTAGTTTTAGGAAGTGTGTCAACAGAAACAGTACATATCTGGCTCATAGTAAGTGGCTAATTTTTGGCCTTATTTTGCCGTGTCCTCTCATCCCTGACCCTGGGGGATATGACATGCCATAAATGTTTATGAGACAGAAACACCAATTTCAAAATCTGCTATCAGAAATAGCACTTAATATATATATATATATATATATATATATATATATATATATATATTTCATTACATATCAGTAATACTGCAAGGTAGATATTTTCATTTCAATTTATAGATGGAGCACAGAAGTTCACAGTAAGCTCATGAGATGAGTTAGTAAAAATCAGAGAATAATTTAAAACGTAAATATTAGTTCCAAACTACTATTTTTCCTTGAATACATAGGGATTCCCAGGGCTTTCTTTTCTTTTATTAGAATTTGATGGTATATATTTGTGGAAACTGAATGAACAAACATGTCTCTACTTATCTAAAATGCATGCATTTTTCAAAATGTACTTATCATTTTCTCTCAAAGAATATAACAGAAATCCCTATATTGCATAACTATGAAAATGAAACATTACAAAATAGTCAGTAGATCACACTGCCAAAACTGCTGAAATTAAATAGCCAGCAATCATGTATCTGAAAATCCAGGAAAAAACATACATCAAAGTGCTGACACTGGTTATCTTTGGGTGGTGAATGATAAATATTATTTTCTTTCTTGTTCCTTTCAGTGTTTTTCACATATTAACTAATGAACATAAAATTCTTTTGTAATCATAACAGCAAATAAAAAATGATTACATTTCACATTTTAAATAACAAATACACATAAACATAGAGATTAAAACATCACAGCCATTTGAACTATTAAGACAATTTAATAAATGAGTTTCTGGCTTATCCTTAATTTATAATAATTGCCTCAGTGATTTGTTCCTGTAGTTATGCAGTCTGAGTTGACCAGGACCCTAGAGGATCCCCATGGCTACTGCACTAACAAAACAAATCCACGCACAAGACCCAAGATCTCTGGATCTCAGGGATTCTCGAGACAGAACAGAAGCAGCCACACTGGGCAAGTAATACATTTTGGATATAAGGATAGGCCTAGCCTGAATTCTATCCCCTCACTCGGTATATGTCCGGACGCTCCGGTTGCCTAGTTACGAGAGCCATCTTCCCCGAGCTCCACCTTCTCCTTCTAGACCACGCCCACCTCCCCTTCCCACCGCTCTGGGAAGGGCGGAGGGTCCGGCCCCTTCAGCCACTCAGAGTCCCCCATTGCAGATCCTTTATCGCTGATTGGAGAGACGAAATGTGGGCGGTGCTTGAGGAGGGTCTTCCGCGCCTGGGAGGAACGTCAGCACGTAGACGCGGGGTTTTCTCTGGTCAGGTCCAGCTAACCCGGCTCCGGTGTGCCTATGGTACCGTTGTTCCTTGGGGAGGAGGGTTGTCGTTACCCGCTCGCGGGCCGACGCAGTTAGCGGGACTTGGTGCTCTCACCGGTTGCCTCCCACCCAGCTTGTCCTCGGGGCCTATCCGTCTCCGGAGTCTCCCCGTAGAGGCGAGGGCCCCTGGGATCGGTCCGCGAAAGCTAGGGGCCCATCCTCGCTAGGAGTTCGGATGGGAGGTGGCTGGAGGAGCTACCTGGGATGTTCTGTCTGATGGCCAATTGCTGCAGTTGGTTCAAGCGGTGGCGGGAGCCTGTCAGGTAAACTGGAGTCAATTGTCCTGGCGCTGCCCTAGGGGATGGGAATAGCTGAGCCCCAAGGGCCCGGGTGGTCGCCGCCTCTTCTCTGAGCGCCAGGCCATGGGGTTTGCTTTATTTGTCCGTTTGACTTGTCCTAGGAGAACAGATTGAAGGATGTGGCCTTTTTTGCTTTCTGCCTTTAAGTTCTGGTCAATACTGTTAATGGACATTATATTTTAAATAGGCTTGAATTTCTTAAAAAGATGTTGGTGGGAGGAGAGCATGAGTGCGCAGGAGATATTGTAACAGACTATCCGTTGTGTGTTTTTCTTCAGAAATTTTTGTAATTTTTTTTAATTTAACAAAGATGAATGAAATATAATTTTAGTAATGTGCACACATCCCATTTAACATCTCTATCCTTCCTCAACTTTCATTTGTGCTCTACCCCCGCCCCCCACCCCCAGTTTTGTTTGAGGACTTGGCTTGAAATCTGGCTCTACTACTTAATAATTAGATGACTCAGCCACTTTTGACCCCACCTTCCTCATACATTAAATAAGGGTAATAATATCTGTGCCTCAAAAGTGTTCAATGGAAATAAGTGATGGATAGTATTTTATTTAATTTAGCCCCAGTTTTCATCTGGACTCCATTAAAACCTTTCAATTGAAAGTTACCACTAAACATTTCATTTTGTAATGCTAGCTGTGTTAGTATTCGATGCCTGTTATTTTGTTGTTCATTCAACAAATATTTATTAAGAAACAATATATGCCAGGCTCTGTGTTAGGAAGAAATCATTGAAAATGATCCTTTTAAAACTTGAGAGGCCCAGATTATAAAAAGATCTTCAGTTTCTTACTCTGTATAAATAATATTGACTTTCCATAGTTCTACTTTGGAATTAGGCCAAAGATAAAATATAGCAAAAAGATTTTTTAAATTAACATTTCAAATATCATATTTCCCACAAGGAAGAAATATTCTTTAAGGAATGAATTGGAGGGCTGGGGATATGGCTCAAGCAGTAATGCCCTTGCCTGGCATGCGCGGGGCGCTGGGTTAGATCCTCAGCACCACATAAAAATAAAATAAAGATGTGTGTCCACCTAAAAAACTGAAAAATAAATATTAAAAAATTCTCTCTCTTAAAAAAAAAAGAATGAATTGGAAAAGCTGTATTTACACATTATAAGGAAAATACGTATCTATGAAAAAGAAATTTGCTTTAAATGAAACTTTTGGAGAGCTTTTAACTGGATTTGAATGTTTTAAATGTAAATGATATGATTGATTCTTAAGACTTAAAGAAGTATCTTTGGATGTATAGCTTTCAATTTATTCATATTTTGGTCGGATTTCAGAGTATCAAGACTTGAAAATTATTTATAATAGATGCCCCTGTATGTTTTTGTCTTTTTAAAAATGTATTTGATTTTTATGAGAGCATTTAGTATATATCCTTTTTAATTAAAAACACTCAAACTTATAATTTGAAGAAGTCATTACTTCTTATAGCAGCTCTAGTGTATTCTTTAGAATTTGTTTAAAGAAAAGACAAGAGCTCAGAAAAAGAATTTATTGATTTACAAGTGTAAAGGTAATTGAATTTTATTAGTAAAATAGAATTAAAGCTCAACCCTACAACACAGAGGGTATTTTCTCTTTATTAAGCAGCAGGTTGATCTGTGCTATACAATAGGATAGCAACTAGCCATATATGACCATTGAGCATTTGAAATGTAGCTAGTCCTTATTGAAATGCTGTTAAGTGTAGATTACATAGTGAATTTTGAAGGTTTATTATGCAAAAATAATATAAATTTTTAAAAAGATGATTACATGTTGAAATTAATTTTACCTTTTTGTTTTTCTTTACTTTTATTTTTTTAAATGTGTTTTTTTTTTTTTGAAAATTTAAACTTATGTGTAGCATGCATTTTATTTCTACTGAACCTGGCATTAAATCATAGCTTACTATTAACTAAGGCTATTGGTAAACATCTCTCCATGATGGATAATATTAAATATAAAAGGATTTTAAACAAGTTGGATTACTCCTATCAAAAGTACTCTTGTCCAATACCTGGTTCATTAGTAGTGACTGAATAAATATTTGCTATTATATTTAATTTGAGTACCCTTTGCCAATATTCATCATCATAAATAATATTAGCAAATAGTTCTATTTATTTTACTAGGGTAAATGAGAGGCAAGCAAAGTGATTTTAAAAATGTTTTATGATATTTTTACTTTCCCAAGAAAATTGCCTTTGAGTATTATGTTTTTATGGAATTTTTAAGTTTTAGACTATTGTACTGAGATTCCTCTTTACATTTTCTGAAGATGTGTTTTAAAATGTGATAATTAACAGAAGATAATGATTATTAAAAGCATAATGTGTTCTGAAATTGCTAACTTATCCAGTATATTCTGTACCCTTTGCGTTTAACCAGCTACCTTCACTTAGATGCTTTTCCATTAGTATATCAATCAAAGATTGGGTCAGGGATTTGATTTGTTTAATACCAAAAAGGTAGGAGCCAAGAAATTCAGTGTTAAGTTTCCAGTCTAGCTCAGGAGTCAAGACCAGGGTACCAGGTGATTTAGGAACTCAGCCTGTGTTCAAACCATAACTGCTATTACTACAAGCCAGAACGTGAACCTAGACTTTGAAGCTATGTAATTTAATCTGGAAAAGACTGCAAAAGGTAGACCCACAGGCAAGTGGTTTGCCCTAAAGGAGGCAGTGCAGTATAGTGTTGTTTTTTGAGACCATAATACGGTACTCAAAACTAAAAACTAAACTTTGGTATAATACTATCAACTAAACTGCACACTTTATTCTGATTTCACCAGTTTTTAATTAACATTCTTTTTGTTTCTCTCCAGGATGCATTCTAGGATCGGACACTGCATTTTTCATGTGTTGTTAGTCTTCCTCAGTCTGTGACAGTCCCCCAGTCTTTTCTTGTATTTCATATCCTGGAGCTTCAAATAGTACTGATCAATTTCTTTTTGAAGAATCATCAATTTTGTGTGTGTGTGTGTGTGTGTGTGTGTGTGTGTGTGTGTGATTTGACTAAGATGTTGTGTTATTGGGAAGAATTCCATAGAGGTAATGTGTTCTTCATAGTACATCATATCAAAGGTGCGTGATGGCAGGTTCTTATTACTGGTGATGTTGACCTTGACCACTTGATTGATTAATGTGTTATCTACCATGTTTCTCAATATCATGTATGAGTCAAATAGATTGGGGTCTGAATCCTACTATTTGTAGCACCTTTCCTCTGTCAAGTGTTGATAATTTCTGTGTTGCAGCATTTTGAGAGAGAGTGTTTTCATTCAGGTATTTGTCCTATAAAGTATTGGAGTCACTCAGTAAACCATACCTCTGATCCTGGGAGATAGTATGGATTAGTGATTTACTTTCCGCAATTCGTATTTTATATTTATCTGTAGTACACCTTTCTTTCTTTCTTTCTTTTCTATTTTAGTAAAAGAAGGAGTCATTATTCTTCCTGAGGATAATTCTTATGCCTATACTCTATTCCATTTCCTTCCTTAATTTGTTCAGCAGTCATTAACTCCTGGTGCATAAAAATCAATATATAATTGAAGCCAAAAATCACAGAAAGAGCTTATGTGATATAACAATAAACTTAAACTTTTATTTGAAAATGTTATTATTCAGTTTTACTATCAAAAGTACAAATTCACTCTCCGTCAAGCTTTAGGGGGAGAATTTATTTTCAGCTTCAGGTAGCTGCCTACCTACCTTAGCTCAAGGCCCCTTTCCTCCTCCTTCAAAGCCAACAGCATGAAGACTGTCCTCTTTGATTTTCTGCCTTTTTCTTATAAGGACCTTTGTGATTACTTTGTGCCAATTTGGGTAATCCAAGATACACTCCTTATCTTAAAATCCTTAATCACTTCTATAAAATTCCCTTTGCCATACAAGGTTACATATATACAAGTTCTGATTAGGTTGTGGACATCTTTGAAAGGCCATTATTTCATCCACTATACTTAACAACACAGATTTTCTCCTTCCCTTTACCCTGGGATTCTCAGTTGGCAGTGGATTACTGGCACTGTATCAACTTCCTCCTCTCTCATGCATTCCTTAATTCCCTACATCAGAAGACTTCTGCCCTGACCTTTTAGTTATTGTCCTTGCTGTGCTAGATGTTGCCTGGTTATTAAATCCAGTGCATTCTTTTCAGTCCTTTCTTTTGTGACCTTTTGGTATCATTTGATGCTTGAAATGCTCTGATTTCTTTTTTTTTTTTTTAATTTTTTTTTTCTTTTTCTTACTGCCTTCTTCCTTTCACTTTTCTTTTTGTCAGCTAGGCTTTCTTCATCTGTCTTTTAATTCTGTGTTTAATTCTCTTCTTCCACATATCCTTCCTGTGTGTAAATCTGTGTTAGCATTTTAACTACCACCTCAATATGGTTTCAGTACTAAGACTGATATACTAAGATTTATGTATCGAATTTCTACAGAATCCTCAGTTTCAACACACCCAAAATTATGTCCCATCTCATTTCCATTCTACACATTCACATTGCTTTTCTTGGGTTTCATATTAATGAATTTGTTTTGCCTCCCTGTTACCCAAATCAGAAGTCAGGAGTAATTATGAAAATCATTTGTATTTTATTCTCCTACATTGCCAGGTTTATTGGTTCTACCTGTTTAATACAGAAGTTTTCCCTTATCTGTAAGGTGTAGATTCTAAGACCCACAGTAGTTGCCTGAAATTGTGGATGATACCAGATACTATCTATATACTATATTTTTTGCTTTACGTATATACCAATGATAAGGTTTAATATATAGATACAAGACATTAGCAACTATAACTAATAATTATGGACCAGTTATAACAGTACTATAATAAAATGGCCAGCATCCATATCCTTGCATTTGACTACAAGCACTGTGATGCAACTGAGGCTACTAAATGACTAATGGGTGGGTAACATATATAGTATGGATACTCTGGGAAAAAAGTGATAATTCACAGCCAAGTAGGACAGTATCATGGCACAAAATTTCATAATACTTCTCAAAACAATATAATTTAAAACTTCTAAACTGATTCTAGAATTTTATATTTTTGCATCACAATAGGCTGCATGCTATAGTTTCACTGGGTGTCCCCCAATGTCCATGGGTTAAAAGCTTGCTTCCTTGATGCTATTGGTAGGTGGTGAAACTTTTAGAAAGTAGGGCCCATACTGGTAGGAGATCACTGAGGGTATGGTCTCAAACTGGGTGTGGTAGCCTAGCCCCTTCCTCTTTCTCTCTTCCTGGCTTATGGTGTAAGTACTTTTGCTACACCATGTGCTTCCACTGTGATGTGTTGCCTCACCATAGACCCACAACTGGAGCCAATTGATCATTGATTGCAATCTCCAAAATTATGAACCAAAATGAACCTCTTCTCTTTATAATTTAATTATATATTATTTTATAGTGATGGAAAGCTAATACACCCCAGGCAACTGAAACTACAGAAAGAGGGGATTACTATATCTCTTAAACTTCTTTGACTATTTCCACATTCCCTGTACATTGCTCTATTTTAGTTCAGATTTCTGTTCTTTCTCTCCCATATTTCTTTTACAGACTTTCTACTCTTCCATTCCAATTTATTGTCTACACTGCTGTCTTTTATTTTTTTCAATATGCAAATGATTCTAAATCTTCAATATTTCCTAGTTGCTTTTGGGATGTTATCTGAATTTCTTACAGGTTGTGATTTGACCTGAGCCTGGCTATATGGACTCTTCACAGGCCATTCTTTCATGACATCTGGTCATGTCAGATTTGGGGTACCTAAATTGTTTAATTCCACTTGGAATGTCCTTATTTTGACTGTGCTGGGGTCACAGGTGTGTGCCACCATACTGACGCCCAGTAAATAGTTAATGGGCATCAATGAATGATGATGAATGATTAAATTAAAATTTCAATGTGCCTAAAGTTTGTCTAACAATAGTTATTGCCAAACTGCTCTTCAGAAATGATTTATTTTCAACCAATTTCTACATTGATTTCCTTTACAGTTTTTCCACTAGGGAAGGTACATTTTTTGCTGAGTTTTTAAAGAGTTTAAGTGTTTATAGTAGTGACTTTTCTTTGTTGTACTTGTTGCAGGGATTTCCTTCCACTGTTAGATTGTTGAATTCTTTGGTTGTCTGTGAAACAAAGCTGCTTAATTTTTTTTTTATTCAGATATGCCATTCTTTTAACATCATGTTTAGGGAGTTCACCAGCATTCCAAGATTATATTCACCTATGCTTTTTTCAAAAATACTTTTATACTTTGTTTTTAAACATTTACTGTGATTTTGTATAGGAAGCAGCCTTAATTCTGAGTACAGAATCTTTCCAGCCATAATGTTCTAATCTATCTAAGAACATATTTTTTAGGCATGGTCCACTTAAGAGAAGTAGAAAATTAAGACCAATTTAAGTGAATACATTTTAGCAACAAAAGTTCTAGCATTAAAAAGTGTTTTTTAATTAATTAAAGAAAAGAAAAATATAAGCTTTTAATATCACATTTCAGTTTTATTTTTAAAGAAATGGGTAACAAATCCTTGAGGCTTTCTGCACCGCATTCATCCCCACTATCCTTCCCAGTGATAATCACTATCTGGAACTAATTTTTTTTTCCCTTCTGTGTTTTTCAGCCTCACAATTCAGCCTTTCAAACTTTACTTCAAATTTGGTGGTAAATGATTACTCACTGTGATCAAGTCTAAAAGAAGAGACTTAGCGATCACACTTAGCAATATGTATCATTGCTTTCTATACATAGATGTGGAGTCTTATAAAGAATACTGTGATGTAGTACATCATCTCTGCTACATTTTTTCCCTCCATAGGGGATGTAGCTGTCCAATATCACTTTTTGGGCCTAAATAAATATAACTAAATCTAGACCATTTATAGACTTTGCTGAGTTCTTATTATCCTAATTAAGCTGTACATACAGATTAGCTAGGATTACCTAATGCTATATGCTGAACTGGAATGACTCACATTTCTTTTTATCTCTTTAATGCTTGTTTATGAATAGTGAGAATTGTACAATTGAAGGATAGAAAAGGAGCTAGAGACACTCCTATTTGACTTTAATATTTTACATATAATATAACTTTTTTGTGGTACTGGAGATTAAACCTAGGGCTTCATGCATGTTAAGCCCAAGCTCTGTCATTGAGCTATGCCCTCCAGCCCCCTACCCCTTTTATATTAAAGATGAAAAACTGACACTAAGAATTTGACTTGATCAAAGCTTAAAAGTTAAGATATGATCCCAAATTTGGTGCTCTCACCACTTATTAGTGCTCAGTAAATTTAGTTAATAGTTTTGATGTAATTTTATGCAGAGATCTGCAATTTGAATTAAAATGTCAGAAAGTAGTATACCTTCACAATAAAATAATACCATGAATCTTTTTTGGTGATTTTTTTCCAATCCATGTTTGTGTGTTTTTCTCACTTTCTCATTGTGTCATGAAACAGTATTTCTAAGTCCGTTTTTAGATATGTTTATGTTACTTTTAGAATTTATATATATGCTCATGCTTAAGTTTAGAACTTGCACCATATAGTTTTAAGTATTTTAGGTAGTAGAGTTTTCATGTGTCAGGCTTTGCTTTTTAGTGCTTTCAGTAAAGTATTCCTTGACTTAAATAATATTTTTGAAGTTAGAAATACCTTTTCTCAGATGAAGTATTATCTTTTTTACTTGACTTATGAGGAAGTTTAACCTTCAAAATATTACAAATATTGTAATATTTCCATTCAAACAAGATTCAGAATATAAATGGTTTCTACATTTAGTAATCTCCAATATTATGCTGCTTATATTTCTGATATCTCAATATATATATATATGTTATGTTGAAAGGAACCCTGAGATAAGATATCCTTGTGAACTTAATTTTGGAGTCTGTTAGCCACTATGTAGACTTGAACAACATCAAATATTAGCCCCTCAAGTATAGAAGTCTTTGCTTGGTAAGGCAAATAGCTAAAATATTATAAAACAGAACTTTTGATCTCTTATTTCCTTCCTAAGAATTATTTCAGTTTAAAAAATTTTTCTGTTTGTTATTATCTTTTTTTTTTTTTTAAGAGCGAGAGTTAGAGAGAGAGAGAGAATTTTTCAATATTTATTTTCGGCGGACACAACATCTATGTTTGTATGTGGTGCTGAGAATCAAACCCAGGCCGCATGCATGCCAGGCGAGCGCGCTACCGCTTGAGCCACATCCCCAGCCCCTTTGTTTGTTATTATCCTGAATCCATGTGCTTGTAAGCTATTTCAGAAAACTGTAGCCAATGTGATAAAGATACATGATTTTAATTACATTATCACATTGAACTGTTATTTTGATGTGAAGTTATAAAAATCTAATTAATTACAGTGCTTTCTCAATTTAAAATTATATACTTTAATTTTATATAATATTTACTCAACAAGTGGGGGATCAGAAAATATATTTATGTTGTATTTTTTAATAAAGGAAAATTCTGGTGGAAGAGACTGTGAAAAGTTGTGTGTGATGGTAGTGAAGGGCTGAGGAATGTTAGTCATTATAGGCCTGCTGGGGAGCAGCAGGAGGAGACTGCTGAGCTGAATTCTGTAATTTTAAGCAGAAAAAAATTCCATTGTCAGATTTGTATAAACACGTTGTTAGGTTTTATTAATAACATGCAATTCATGACTTTAGTTAAAGGTAATCTTTTTGTTAGATGCAGAAACTAAATTATGATTGTAGTAGGCCTAAATGTGGGGGCATTCCAGGATGCCTTGCTGAATGAGGCAGATTACCTGGCTACCTGATTTAGTGTGTGTGTGTGTGTGTGTGTGTGTGTGTGTGTGTGTATATATAAATATATATATATATATATAAATATATATATATATAAATATATATATATAAATGTGAGTAAATTTTAGGATAAACAAAATGGCTCAAGTTACTTTTGGAATAATAGTAATTATTTTTACAAAAGTTTGTATTTAAACTTTCCATGGAAACTGTTATGGACTACTTCTTATTTATACTGAAACCTTGAGTAACTTAAACATGATAGAATAAAATAGTTTTGAAATATCAAATGCAATGAAAATTCAAAGTTTTGCTTATTGCAGGGTTGAGAAAAACTGAGAGCACTTAATTCTGAACTACTTCATTTAAGGTATTTACTGAAAAGATTATTTTATTTTATTTTATAAAATTTTATTTTATAAAATTTAATTTTATTTTATAAAATTTCACAGTGTTTGAAATTATTTATATCTTAACCCTGTTGGAAACTTTCCCCAGTGATGCCATTTGGTCTCCTCATTATTTCTTTCTTTCTTTTTTTCCTGATTATACTCTTCATGTTTTTTGTGGGGAGGATGGGGATTGAACTCAAAATTGAATTCAGGGGCACTTGACCACTGAGCCACATCCCCAGCCCTGTTTGTATTTTATTTAGAGACATGGTCTCACTGAGTTGCTTAGTGCCTCACCATTGCTGAGGCTGGCTTTGAACTTGAGATTTTCCTGCCTCAGCCTTCTGAGCCGCTGGGATTACAGATGTGCGTCACTCACTGTGCCCAGCATGCTCTTCATGTTTACTTAAAAGATTCTTGAAGTTTCATTCTTCCTTTTCCCCTGGCTCTTCTCCCTCCTATGTGTGATATCCCTGAGCTATATTCCTAGTTGCAAAATGCTACAATATTCATCTTTTCTGGATAGCCGTTCACTATATTGTGTTTAGGAAATGTTTTTGTACTTTTATCTCATTCTTGATATTTATTAATAGTTCAATTAATAATTTAGTTCTTCAAACAAAATAATAAAATTACGTTATAAATATTTCCTACCTTCCTTAGAAAGCAAATTCATAGTTGGAAAAGTTGATAATGCAGGTGAAATTTCCACATGGATACAGGTATATGTACCTTACATACTACCTCATCTCCATAAGTTCAGTATCTGCTAAATTCTCTTTGGCATTCCCACTGGCCTCACCATCAGCTTGTTGGGAATGGACTCTGAATGCTGCTTATTGAGATTTACCTTATTCTTACACTGATTCAAGAGTAGGCATTCTGTTATTCCCTGTTGTGAGTATGTGATGTTGAAATATTTAGATAAGATTAAGGTTTCTGGATAACAAAGGAAGTGAACATGCAGAATAAATTCATTTCTTCATAGTAAAAGTCAAAGTCCTTACTGTAGCCTATAAAAGTTATCTGAGGTGTGTCTGATCTCTTTTTCTTCTAGTCTACCTTTACCTCACTTGGTTTCACTACAGTGGCCTCCTTGTGGATACTTGGATGTTATCACATGTCCTGACCTTTATATTACACCATCTGTTCTCTCTTTCCCCTCAGGTACATGTGTAACTAAGTCCCTACTTCAAGTTCTTGCTCATATTTCACCTTCTGTGTGAGACCTGTCTTGATCTCCCTATATAGCTGCCCCCACTTCCTACCCCACTGGTGGTCCCCGTTATCTTGCTCTCTACTCTGTTCTTTATTCCAATGAACATAAGTTTCTAACATACTCTATCACATATTCTTGATGTATTTACTTTATCATTCTTTTTTTCTCTTGCCTCTAAAATGTAAGCTTAATAAAGAAGAAGTTTTGTGTGTGTTTGTGTTTTGTTTTGGTAGTAGTTGCTTTAATTAGCAGATTTCCCTTAGTACTTAACAAAATTTGTATTTGGTGAATAGGAGTTGTCAGTGATTATCTAATAGATAACAAATTTGGTTTTTGTAAGACTTGAGTTTTTCTACCTTAGTAAGTGATCAATTCCTGGTCAGCCTCATATCTTTTTACTTTGTCCTTCTCTTTTTATGTGATCATTTGAATACATCTAGAATTTGAGGAGAAAAAAAAAGTCCACATCCAAGAAAACAATGCCTAGAAAAATTAGAAAACACTCTTTACTGCCATCTGAGTTCTGTTTTTACTCTCCTTGGGATAATTGCCGGTGAGAACAGAGTATACTTGTATTTATCCTGTAAAAATGTAGCATTTCCCTATGGTCCTAACATGGCAACTGTGTTAACCTTTGTCTTTGTCTCTGTATCCCCAGAGCAATTTTAATTCCCATATCCAGGGTGATAATGGACTGTCTCACCTTTTACATTGTAGAAATATTCAGTCTGGAACAAACATAAGTTTTAATTGATGGACGGAATCACCAAGTTAATAAGACCAGTGTAATCAGTTTGTTCCTTTGTAACCTTTCTCAGGCTTAAGAAGGTCCTAAAAGTTAGGTGAATTCCGTTCATTCAGATTCTGTAACTGATGAATTGTGTAACCTTTGACAAATTATTTAACGTACCTGTCTTCAGTTTTAAAGTTGAGGTAGATTGAATTTGTTGTTGCATTGTTGTTTGCTGGTTTGTTTTTAACTCTGGAGTTTATATCATCAGAAATGTTTTAAACTTTATGTTCTGGGAAGACTTTCAAAATATTTTAGCAATTAAGTTAATAACCATATTATTGTACTGCATTTAAGACTTAAATTTGTAAGGTACTACATATCTAGAAACAAAGTTGAGCCTACAACCTAGCAAGAATTCTTTTCTTATGTACTTTCATAAGATAAGCAGATTTGTAATAATCCCTGGAATTCATTTAACTAGAAAATTAAGTCTTTAACTGTGATAGGCAATTTAGGGTTAGTCTGTGTATCCTTAACTTCCTTTATGTTTTCTTTCCCTTTTTTCTTATTTAGCTCTTAGGTTATCTATTGCACAATTTTATTTGCTTAGAGAACAAAAGGATGATACTTTGTACTTTATTTGACTTTTGAATTTAAATTTAAATATCATCTCTCCTACCATTCAACAAATTGTCTTGTATTTTGTAGATGCTTCTTAAATGCTGCTTGAGTAAATGAAGCTGCATTTATTTCTTCGCTTTGTTTTCCTAATACTAAGTTAACAAAGAAAGTGATTTTAAACTTTTCTTCTTTTAAGAAAGGTGACTCTTGTGATGGTGGGACTTGATAATGCTGGCAAAACAGCAACAGCAAAAGGAATCCAAGGAGGTAAGCTGAAAATTATTCCAAAATCTAATAAATTATCCTGAATTTACATATTTATGCTAAATTGCTTTATCACATAATAATTGGGTTTATATAGTATGCACTCAGTTACTTTATATTCTTAATATACTTGAGACTTTCATGACTGGGTTCTAGCTTGTTAGTACCAGCCTAATATTAGGGTTCAGATTTCAATAGATGCAGAGAAACAGAGGCTTCTGGAGGTCTCTTTTTAGCTAGGAGGTTGGTGTCTGTGTTCTAAAACGTAAGGAGGGTAAATGCAAAAAACAATGACATACCCTTGTCTTTAACAATATCCATTTTCTACATGTATGTTCTTGGTCAGAATTTGGTCATATAGCTAGGTGACATAGAAGTAAAAATGTAGTTAGCATACCTCTGCATTTCTTGATGCTATTTTTCAATGTAAAATGTATCAGTTGTTTGGGAATATTGCTCTCATTTTATCTGTGATTACATTGCTCCCTCTGCCTAGAATGTTGTTCTCCCTCTGTTAGAATTATGTAGCTTTATGACTTCACTCACATTTCACTTCTCTGAAGCCTTTCTAGACTATAATTCATCCCTCCTTTCTTGAATTCCCTCACACTATCCTAAGTCTTTTTCATAGAACATAAAAATTCTGTTATCTTCAGTAATATTCTGTCTCTGTTTTGGCATTCAGTGTTCTGTGAGGATATCAACCATATTTTTATTGATCTTTGTACTATGATTCCTAGAAAATTTCTGTTATTGAATAGACATTCAATACACATTAGTTTCCTATCTCTGCTCCACAGTAGTGGATTTGTTTTCATTTGTGATTTCCTCTGACTTGACTTAATTCATTCTCAAAGACAACTGCCTAGGGCTGGGGATATAGCTCAGATGGTAGAGTGTTTGTTCGCCTCATATGAACAAAGCCCTTGGTTCAATCCCCAGCACCATCCAAAAAAAAAAAAAAAAAAAAAAAAGACAACTGCTTATTTGCTTATTTTGTCTGTGAAAACCAGTTCTGGCCAATACTAGCTCCATATTTTTAATGATGTACTGTGATACTGTTTCTTGAATGTCAGGCTGCTTATATTAGGTCTAATCTTGCTTTTTCTAGAAAATGAATATATAGCAAAAATGTGACTTTAAATATCTCTATTAACTTTCTCAGGCACTGTGTGAACTGTGCAGAGGTACTTGTTAAAAGAAAGTCATGCAGTGGAGATGTGTTTCTCAGTTATACCTAAGCCC
Organism: Spermophilus citellus; assembly: GCF_964194105.1. Lineage (NCBI taxonomy): Eukaryota > Metazoa > Chordata > Mammalia > Rodentia > Sciuridae > Spermophilus > Spermophilus citellus. The sequence continues at coordinate 79,451,614 of NC_138188.1, forward strand.
AGAAAGTGCCTTTTATATTTATCTTCTTATGTTTTGCTCAATGTGGGAATCTTACTCTCTAAACTAAGGTTGGTCAGTATTATTTTCTGCAGTGGTGGGAATGGTCTGTATTTACTCTGTCCAGTAGGGTGGACCTGAAAAATCCATGTAGTTTTTGAGCACTTGAAATATAGCTTGTACAACTGAGAAGACAATTTTTAAATTTTATTTTATTTTAATTAATTTTAAGAGCCTCATGTAGTTTTTGCTACTGTTTTAATCATACAGTGCTACACAAAGTTCTAGAGTAGTAGTTATAGTAGATTTAGTGATGTAGAGGGAATGGAAGAGACAAACATGAAACTTGAACCTGTTTCTTTAAAGAGCAGGTTCTACTAATCTTTTAAGGGTTATATCTTTTCCATTCCTTTTGTTTTTATGTTGATACCTTTCTGAAAAGTATCTGTCATTCACTTTCATTGTAGAGATTTTTGCAAAATGAATTTTAATAAAGCATTTCTTCAGTCACCTTTAATAGTTTTCCAAATACCTTCATTGATTCTCTGTTCTCTGACTTTGGACCCCTCTTCAGTCTGGCTTCAGTCTGCATTTACAGTCTTAAGGATTAGCTTCAGTTTGTGGCTATTTTCTTGATTCTCATTTCCCTTGCTTACATTATGCTTCTGCCTACCTAATTTTTAGGTCTAATTCCCCTCTCACCTGTGAATTTTTTTTTTTTTTAATGACCTTCAGGGATCTCTTGTTAATCCTTTTCTGTCATTACCACTCATTGACTGATATAATCATGTGCACCCTAGACTTTTTTTTTGCTGTCATATACAGAAGCGCTTCCCCTAAAAACAGAAAACCTTCAATTATACATTATTTGGAGCATCTAGTACATATACCTGTAGAAATAATGTAGTCTCTTTATTTTGTTTGCAAGCTGTTATCAAAAATTTTACTTAGTTGTAGCTCTAACTTATCTAGTTTAAAAGAGGTTTTTTTTTTTTTTTTTGTAGTTTCTCCTATATTTTGATTCTTCTAAACCATTTTATTCTTTAAATGCTTATCATTTTCTTTTTAACTCCACAGAATTTATCCCTAGGGTTGACTATGGCGTTGAAGGTTGACACTTATTGTTTTTAAGTTGGAGACGAAATAGCATTAACGACAAGAATTTATTCATTCATTTAACATATACTTGCTGGGATTATAGCAGCTTAAAAAATACAGAAATTTCTATCTGCATGGAATAAAAAATATAGTTGGATATTTTTGTATTATATATATTTGTATTAGCCTCTTACCAAACCAGTATGTTTAGATGTAGTGTCTGTTGCATAAACAAGTGGTAAATATTCCATTTAGTATTTAAATGACATTAAAATACTAGAGTTAATGTTATTTAAAGTCTAAAGATTGTTCCTTTTGTGTCATTTTAAACAGAACATCCTGAAGATGTAGCTCCTACTGTTGGATTTTCTAAAATTGACCTTAGACAAGGAAAGTTTGAAGTCACCATCTTTGACTTGGGAGGTGGCAAAAGAATTCGGGGAATTTGGAAGAATTACTATGCTGAATCCTATGGGGTAATATTCGTTGTGGATTCCAGTGATGAAGAGAGAATGGAAGAGACAAAAGAGACAATGTCAGAAGTGTTAAGACATCCTAGGATATCTGGAAAGCCTGTATTGGTGTAAGTAACAGTGTCATTGTAAATTAGGGGCGGTAGCCTTAACCAATAGAGAAGTTATCTGTTACAAAGTATTATATTAACTAAAATAGTTGTGCCCTAGTACAATAAAATGTATGTAATTAACTGAGAATTACTGATTATTGAGGCCTTCTTATAAAATAGGGATAAAGAATTAAGATTGTGTTATGGAACAATTCTTATAATTAGATCTCCTGGGTATTCAAATATAAACTCATGTTTTAGTTGACAATTTTCTTTCTATCAAATTTACAGTTTGAAATTTTCTGTTAACAAGATTCTAGAATAATTAAAATTTTTTTCTCTTTTAATAACATATTTTGCCATTGTCCTTGTGGTTTTTTTTTGAGAAGATTCTTGTTTGCAAATTATTTAAATGGTTTATTTTTCTAATGCCACATTGATTTTGTAATATTTATTTCTTATTTTTCCATCTTACACATATGATCTGTGTCATTATCATCTTAGTCATACAGTTATATCATTTTGTCCCACTGCCTGAACATTTTTTTTTTAAGAGAGAGTGAGAGAGGGGAGAGAGAGAGAGAGAGAGAATTTTTAATATTTATTTTTAGTTCTCGGCGGACACTACATCTTTGTTGGTATGTGGTGCTGAGGATCGAACCCGGGCCGCACGCATGCGAGGCGAGCGCGCTACCGCTCGAGCCACATCCCCATCCCGCCTGAACATTTTTTAAGAACAAAGTGACAAACATCTTTTGTAGTCATAGCATTTATGTGTCGTAAACACCAGATGGTGCTATAGCTTTGGTAGGTAGTAAAGTGAAAGTTCCTTAGTTTAAATTTCTCTTTAATTTGAAGCTAACTAAATATTGTCCTTGACTTCTTATTTCTTTTCCCTCATTCTTGTGATCCATTATTAAGGATTAAAAAAAAATCAACTTATCATGTGGATAAATGAAAAAGTCTTAGTTCTCATTGTTCCTCAGGAGAATGAAGATTTTTTTTAAGTAAGGCAGTTTGGAAACTTTGATTACAAACATTAAAAATCTAATTGTATCATTTATTGTTAAGTTATACTTTAAAATTTTTATGGATTTAACTAATTAGGGAAGGTATGTGGTTTATATAACAATACTGAATCTGAAGTAAAACTCTATTAAAGATATATATGAAAAGTTAGGTTGAATTGGTCTCTACAGTGTTTAAGCAGAGAATCAGTGATTTCTAAAGTCAATGATATTAATGACTATTAAAAAAAAGATAGTAATGACTGTTGATCATTCATAAAATAGTTTTATGTTTATACTTTATAGTCATTTATTTTTCTTTTGTTCTTTTGTACATTTATTCATGCACATACATATTAATTCATCAAGTTATTTATTGAGTATCTATTCTGTGCCAGGCACTGTTCTGGTGAGGGGAATTTGTTTGGGAACAAAAACAGTGAAACTACATGTCTGACCTCTGATGCTTATGTTTTAGTGGGTATAGTAATAAATAAAATTAACAAATTCTGTCATATTAAGTGATACATTATATTGAAACAATGAAGTAGGTGAAGGAAAATCAGGATGCCTATAGTGGTGGTGACAACAAGGGCATTTTGCCCTTATAATTAAGATAATCATAGGAATATTACACTTAAGGTGATGGAGACAGTCTTACAGATTTCTGTGGAAAAGCACCAGGGCAGGAGCTTGCCATTATTAAGTGACTGGAGTGATTTCTGAGTAATTAGATAACTATAAGTAAAATATCTGCTTTCAGTTCTGTCTTCTCTTTCAGCCAGGGAATTTCCTGAGTAGAAGAAAAAAGTACACAACTCAGATGATTACTTCATCGTTATAATTTTATAGTCAGTGAGAACTTAAAAAGATATGAGGATTAATTATGGATCAGTAGTATGTTTATGAAATATAATATGTCTTATTATTTTACCAACTTTTTTCAGAGGAGTTTTTTTCCCCAAAATGTATTTTAATTTTAATTGATATATAGAAATTGTACATGTTTGTGGGGTACAGTGGGATATTTCAATATTTGTATATAATGTGTACTTTGATTCAGATCAGTGTAATTGACATTGTTATTCCAAGATTTGTGTTTGTGGTGTGAACATTCAGTCCTATTAGCTGGAGGAGGTAAGTCACTGAAGATGCCTTTGGAGTATAAGTTTTATATCTGGCAAGTGGAGTCTCTCTACCTCTCTGCTTCCTGATATGATGTATTCAGCCACTTTCCTTTGCCACACTCTTCTGCCATGATGTTTTCTCATTTTGATCTCTAAAGAATGGAGCTGGCTGTCTATGGATTGAAACCTTTGAAACAGTCCACAGATAAATTTTTTCTTCTCTAAAATTGTTTTTGTCAGGTTCTTTGGTCACAATAGTGAAAAAACTGACTAAAGTAACAGGTTTATTTCTGAATTCAGTATTCTATTCCTTTTGTCTATGTGTTTGTTTTTGTGCCAGTATCATGCTGTTCTAGTTACTAAATCTTTGAACTAATGTTTTGAAGTCAAGTGTGGTAATGCCCTCCAGCTTTGTTATTTTTGCTCAGGATTGCTTTGGCTCTTTGGGGTCTTTTGTGTTTCCATAAAAATTTTAGGGAGTTTTTCCCCAATATCTGTGAAAGAATATCAATGGTATTTTAATAGGAATTTCATGAAATCCATAAATTACTTTGCATAGTATGGACATTTTAACAATATGAATTCTTATAATTCATAAGCATGGGATGTCTTTCAGTTTTTTTGTGTCCTGCTGAGTTTATTTCATGACTATTTTGACATTTTCATTGTAAGGATCAATCACTGTCTTGATTGTATCTATTCCTAAATAGTTCATTTATTTATTTTTTAAGCTAATGTGAATGGATTCCTTTCTTCTTTCTCAACAGTTTTCTTTATGATGTATATAGTAAAGCTACAGATTTTTTTATGTTCATTTTGTGTCTTGAACCTTACTGATTTTTTTTTTAAGTCCATTGCTCTTTTTTTTTTTTTTTTTTTTTGGTACTAGGGATTGAACTCAGGGGCACTCAACCACTGAGCCACATCCCCAGCCCTGTTTTGTATTTTATTTAGATACAGGGTCTCACTGAGTTGCTTAGAGCCTCGCCATTACTGAGGCTGGCTTTGAACTCGCCATCCTTGTGTCTCGGCTTCGTGAGCCACTGGGATTACAGGCATGCGCCACTGCACCCAACCTTTACTGGATTTGTTTATCAATTCTAGCAGTTTTTTGGTAAAGAGTCTTAAGGTTTTAAATCATGTAATTTTCTAACAGGGATAATTTAACTTCTTCCTTTTTAAATTTGAGTGTCGTTAATTTCTTTCTTTTGCCAAATTGCTTTGGCCAAAACCTTCAATACCATCTTGTATAAGGTTGATGAAAGTGGACATCCTTGTCTTTGTTTCTGGTCTTAGAGGAAATGATTCTGGCTTTTCCCATTCACTCTGATGTTATCTGTAGGCATTTTTGTTTGTTTGTTTGTTTGTTTGTTTGTTGCTGTTCTAATTAGTTATCCTAGACAGCAGAATATGCACTTCAACTCATTGTATACAAATGGAGTACAATTTTTCATTTCTTTGGTTGTACACAATGCAGTCACACCATTCATACAATCATACACTTACATAGGGTAATAATGTCCATTTCATTCCACCATCTTCCAACCCCATTCCCCTTTCCCTGTCCTCTCTCCCCTTTGCTCAATCCAATGTTTCTCCATTCTTTCCTTGCCCCTCCTCCCTATTATGGATCAGTATCCTCTTATCAAAGAAAGCATTTGGCCTGATTGACTTCCTTCGCTTATCATGATACTCTCCGGTTCCATCCATTTGCCTGCAAGTACCATAATTATATTCTTCTTTAAGGCTGAGTAATATTTCATTTTGTTTATATACCAGAGTTTCTTTTTCCATTCATCTATTGAAGGGCATCTAGGTTGGTTCCATAGTTTAGCTATTGTGAATTGAGCTGCTATAAACATTGATGTGGCTGCATCACTGTAGTATGTTGATTTTAAGTCCTTTGAGTATAGACTGAGGAGTGGGATAGCTGGGTCAAATGGTGGTTTCATTCCAAGTTTTCTAAGGAATCTCCGTACTTCTTTCCGTAGTGGTTACACCAATTTGCAATCCCACGAGTAGTAAATGAGTGTACATTTCCCCCCCCCCCCCCCCGCATCCTCACCAACACTTATAGTTGCTTGTATTCTTGATAATTACCATTCTGACTGGAGTGAGATGAAATCTTAGTTTTTATTTGCATTTCTTTAATTGCCAGAGATGTTGAACAGTTTTTCATATATTTGTTGATTGATTTTATATCTTATTTTGGCTGCTCAGTTCCTTAGCACATTTATTGATTGGGTTATTTGTGGTTTTTTGGTGTTAAGTTTTTTGAGTTCTTTGTATATCCTAGAGATTAGTGCTCTTATCTGATGGGTGTGTGATAAAGATTTTCTCCTATTCTGTAGTCTCTTTCTTCACATTACTGATTGTTTCCTTTGCTGAGAAAAAGCTTTTTAGTTTGAATCCATCCCATTTATTGATTCTTGATTTAATTTCTTGCACTTTAGGAGTCTTGTTAAGGAAGTCAGGTCTTAGCCAACATGATGAATATTTGGGCCTACTTTTTTTTCTATTAAGTGCAAGGTCTTTGGTCTAATTCCTAGGCCCTTGATCCACTTTGAGTTGAGTCTTGTGCAGGGTGAGAGATAGAAATTTAATTTCATTTTTGCTACATGTAGATTTCCAGTTTTTCCAGTACCATTTGTTGAAAGACAAATTTTTTCTCTAATGTATGTTTTTGGCACTTTTGTCTAGTGTTAGATAACTGTATTTATGTGGGTTTGTTTCTGTCATCTATTCTGTACCGTTGGTCTACAGGTCTATTTTAGTGCCAATACTATGCCGTTTTTATTACTGTAGCTCTGTAGTATAGGTTCAGTTCTGGCATTGTGATGCCTTCTGCTTTATTCTTCTTGCTAAGGATTGCTTTAGCTATTCTGGGTTTCTTATTTTTCCAAATGAATTTCATGATTGCCTTTTCTATTTCTATGAGGAACATCATTGGGCTTTTAATTGGAATTGCTTTAAATTTGTATAATGCTTTTGGTAGTCTGGCCATTTTGACAATAATAATTTTGCCTATCTAAGAACAAGGGGGATTTTTTCATCTAAAATTTCTTTCTTTAGTATTCTGTAGTTTTCATTGTCGAGGTCTTTTCACCTTTTTTTTTTTTTAGGCTATTGTGAATGGTGTAGTTTTTCAAATTTCTCTTTCATGGGATTCATCACTGATATACAGAAATGCATTTGATTTATGGGTATTGATTTTATATCCTGCTACTTTGCTGAATTCATTTATTACATCTAGAAGTTTTCTGGTTGAATTTTTTTGATTCTCTAAGTATAGAATCATGTCGTCTGCAAAGAATAATAGTTTGAGTTTTCTTTTCCTATGCGTATCCCTTTAATTTCTTTTTTCTAGTTGCTCTGGCTAAAGTTTCAAGGACTATGTTGTTGAATAAAGTGGTGAGAGAGGGCATCCCTGACTTGTCCCAATTTTAGAGGAAATGCTTTCCATTTTTCTCCATTTGGAATGATGTTTGCTTTGGGCTTAACATAGATAGCTTTTACAATGTTAAAGTATGTTCCTATTATCCCTAGTTTTCTAGTGTTTTGAACATGAAGAGGTGCTATATTTTGTCAAATGCCCTTTCTGCATCTATTGAGATGATCATATGGTTCTTATCTTTAAGTCTGTTTATATGATGAATTATGTTAGTTGATTTCTATATGTTGAACTAACCTTGCATCCCTTGAATGAGCCCCACTCAATCATGGTACAGTATCTTTTTAATATGTTTTTGTGTGTGATTCGCCAGAATTTTATTGAATTTTTGCCTCTTGATGTGTCTTTGTCAGGTTTTGTTATCAGAGTGATACTAGCCTCATAGAATGAGTTTGGAGGGTTCCCTCCTTTTGTTTTCATGGAGTAATTTGAGGAATATTGGTATTAATTCTTCTTTGAAGGTCTTGTAGAACTCAGCTGAGAATTCATCTGGTCCTGGGTTTTTCTTAGTTGGTAAGTTTTTGAAGGCATCTTTTATTTCATTGTGTGAAACTGACCTGTTTAAATTATGTATGTCTTCCTGATTCAGTTTGGGTAGATCATGTCTCTAGACATGTCTGTGTCTTCAAGATTTTCTATTTTATTGGAATATAAATTTTCAAAATAGTTTCAAATTATTTTTTGTATTTCAATAGTGACCATTGTGACATTTCCTTTTTCATCACAAATTTTAGTAATTTGAGTTTTCTCTCTCCTTCTCCTCGTTAACATGGTGAAGGGTTTGTCAATTTTATTTAATTTTTCAAAGAACTAATTTTTCAGTTTAAGATTTTTTTCAAATTTTTTTTTGTTTCAATTTCATTGATGTCTGCTCTGATTTTAATTATTTCCTGTCTTCTACTGTTTTTGGTGTTGATTTGTTCTTTTTCTAGGGCTTTGAGATGTATGAATGAGCTCAATGCAATGAACTTTCCTCTTAGTATTGCCTTCACAGTGTCCCAGAGATTTTGATATGTTTTATTGGTATTCTCATTTACCTCTAAGAATTTTTTTATCTCCTCCCTTATGTCTTCTGCTGTCCATTGTTCATTCAATAGTTTATTATTTCATTTCATTTTTTATTTTTTATTTTATCATTGATTTCTAATTTCATCCTAACAGATTATGATCTCATAGAATGCAGGGTAATATCTCTATTTTTTTTAAAATTTACTTAGAGTTGCTTTGTGGCATAATATATGGTCTATTTTAGAGAAGGATCCATGTGTTGCTGAAAAAGTGTATTTGCTCATTGATGGATGAAATATTCTATTTATGTCTGTTAAGTCTAAGTTATTGATTTTATTATTGATTTCTGTAGTTTCTTTGTTTAGTTTTTGTTTGGAAGATCTATCCAATGGTGAGAAAATGTGTTAAAGTCACCCAGTATTGTGTTGTAGTGTATTTGATTCTTGAAATTGAGAAGAGTTTGTTTGATGAATGTGGATGAGCCATTGTTTGGGGCATATATATTTATGATTGTTATGTCTTATTGATATATGATTCCTTTAAGCAGTATGAAACATCCTTCTTTATCCCTTTTGATTAACTTTGGCTTGGAGTCCACTTTATCTGATATGAGGATGGAAACCCCTGATTGTTTATGCAGTCCATGTGAATGGTATGTTTTTTTCCTAACCTTTTACCTTCTGTCTGTGGATGTCTTTTCCTATGAGATGAGTCTCTTGAAGGCAGCATTTTGTTGGGTCTTTTTTTAAATCCAGTCTTCCAGTTTGTCTTTTGATTGATGAGTTTAGGACATTAGCAATTGGTTATTATTGAGGTATGATTTGTATTCATGGTCATTTTGGTTTAATTTTGATTTTCAACTTGACTTGGTTTCTCCTTTGATTGGCTTTTTTATTAGTATAGTATAATAAGGTGATCACACTCCAACAGAGTAGATTTCTCGTCAGAAGTTGTGAGCTGCCTGGTACAATAAAAGTCTGAAATGATCAGAAATAAAGATAAAGCCAGAAATTAGAAAGAGGAGCATCTGATGGGTTTTCCAGTCCTGATAGGAGCTGGAAGTGAACAACTGAAAAATGGCTCCGATTCTTTCTTAAAGAGGGTAGTACAAGCAAGGCAAGGATAAGGTTTCAGTAGGAGAAGTCTTGGTTTGGTGCTTGCTTCTCAGTGTGGCAGGGGTCTTGCAGTTAACAGGTTGGTTGGCATTTTGGCAAGCCAAACCCATCTCCATGTGGCCTCAGTGGGCCATTTCCATCTCTGGAACTGTGCCTGAACTTGAGTGGTGAGCTAGAACAAGGTTCCAATTTGAAGTAGGCATTCTCAAACCAGGGGGTTCCACCTGGGAGTTCCTACAACTGGGGTTCCCTGACTAATGGCTTCCACATCACTCAGTTTACCCATAGCTCTCCACAGTGTAGTACCTACCTTTGCTGATTTTCATTGTTGTTTTTCGTTTCCTCCTCATGGAATATTTTTCTGAGGATGTTCTGTAGTGTAGGTTTTCTAGTTGTAAATTCTTTAAACTTTTGTTTATCATGGAAGGTTTTTATTTCATCATCAAATCTGAAGCTTAATATTGCTGGACATAAAATTCTTAGTTGGTATCCATTTTCTTTCATAGCTTGGTATATATTGTTCTAGGACCTCCCAGCTTTGAGGGTCAGGGTTGAGATCTCCTGAGATCCAAATTGATTTCTTCCTATATATAATCTGATACTTTTCTCTTGTGGTCTTTAAAATTCTGTCCTTATTCTGTATGCTAGGCATTTTCTTTATAATGTGCCTTAGTGTGGATCTGTTGCCATTTAGTACATTTGGTGTCCTGTAAGCCTCTTAATTTGATTTTCCATTTCATTCTTCAGGTTTTAGAACTTTTCTGATATTATTTTATTCACAAGATTGTTCATTCCTTTGGTTTGTATCTCTGTGCCTTCCTCTATCCTTATAATTCTTAAATTTGGTCTTTTCATGTTATTCCATAATTCTTAGAAGTTCTGTTCATGTTTTCTTATCTTCACTGTATGGTAAACTTTATTTTCAAGATTATATATTTTGTCTTCATTGCCTGAGTTTCTGTCTTCCAAGTGATCTAGTCTGTTGGCGATGTTTTCTATTAAATTTTTAATTTGGTTTATTGTTTCCTTCATTTCAAAGATTGCTGTCTGTTTTTGTCCTCCCCCCCCCCCGAATCTCTCTTTATTGAAGTAATCTTATGCTGCCTGTGTTTGCTCTCTTATATCATCCTTTACTTTGCAGATCATTTTAATTATGTATATTCTGAACTCCTTCTCTGACATTTCCTTTACTGTGTTATCAATGGATTCTATTGTTATAGCATCTTGGTTTATTTGGGTTACTTTCTTCCCTTGTTTTTTCATGTTGTTCTTGTGACTTCCCTCTAAGTAGAGCAGATCCAAGGTATTACAGTTTCTACCTATAGACTTACAGTATCCCTGCAGGTTTCCAATACCTTGACTTTAAGGGGCAGATCAATATTAACAGACCCCAGTGCAAACAATATGCAGCCTTTAACCAAATAGTTCCTTTAAGACGTTTACAGGTTTGCCACAATAAACAGAAATTATGTGTTTGATTATTATCTACAATATAAACAGTAGGTTTGAGAAAGGGTCTACATTTTTTAATGATGGACAAAGAGAGAACCAGGGATAGGGTTGGATGTTGAGGATGTTACTGAGGATGAGATATTATTGAAGTAGGAGGTGAGAATGTAGAGGTATTAAATCATAGGAAGCATGAAAGAGGAATCAAAGGAAATTTGCTGTTAGCAGGAAAAAAGAAAGACACTCCAGGGAGACAGATATGTGGAAGGAAAATATAGAGAAAGAGATGAAAATAAAATAAGATAGAATAAGATAAAATAAAATAAGAAAAAATGTAGAAATTTAAAAAAATACAACAAAACTGTAATATACTATTCAGACATCCCAGTCCTCAGTAGCCTGATGCATGAAAAGTACTTAGTTTCACAAATGTTAGGGATGTGAGGGTAGGACAAGAAAGAAAAAATATCTCAAAGGAAAATTGAATGATTGTTTCTGTTTGAGTTCCCTGCTTCCCTTCTCATATGATAGGTGGTGTTGTCTGCATTTTGCTGTTATCTCCACCTTCAGGATGGTGTATATTACTAGGGTGTGAGGGTTAGTCTTGAAAATGGAAATCCTAGAGGCAAGGTGTAGCAGTGTGATGTGGGAGCCTGGTCTTGCCTGAGGACTCTACAATTCCTGGTCTCTAATTTAGTCTTTAAATTGTCTCTCTCTTGCCCCTGACCTTTTGACTACCCAATCAGGAACCTCTCTCTCCAGAGGTCCTGAGGGCTGTGTCCCTGTTGTGGAAAGCTGTTCTGTATCTGGAAGAGCAGGACCAGGCATTGAGAGCTGCAGGCCAGCCACATAGCTGCAAGTGCTGAGATGGGTTGGTTGCTAGTGGGTGATGTTGGAAGACTGGGGATTGGGGAGCCAAAAGTCCCTGTTGATTGCCAAACTGGCAGGACTAGTGATCATTGGATGATGGTATATGGAGGGATTTGGGGACCGAACTGGTGTCATGTCTCAGCAAGTGCTGCCTGAGTTGGCCCAGGGAATCTGGTTGGCACTGAGCCTTCATACCTTCTTCTAACCTACTGACTCCATGCAAAGCTCTCTCCTGCCTCTGCAGGAAGATGGTAGCTATCAGGACACCTAGCAGGGAGACTTCAAGTGTAACCAAGCCTATAGGGACCTTGATGATGGTCTATGAGGCCCTGGTTGTTGTCCCTGGATGGAAGAAACCATGGTCCTAGTTGGTGGTGATAGTGGAGGTGGCTAACCTGTAGGTACCTTGATGTTGGGCTTCCAGGCTCCTGCTAGTGTCCAAAGATGGAAGTTGCCCCAACTAAAGATGGCAATGGTGGCAGCCGAGGCAACCCAAGGTGGTGGTGGTGTACCAAGATGGAGGCGACTGCTTTTAGAGATGGGGCAGCGATGGTGGGCTTGTGCCACGGCATTGGGCAGCCTGTTTGGAGATGTAGCATTGCGGCTGGTGGTGCTGTAGCAGGCTGCTGCCTTCAGGCCCTTCCAGTGACCCAAGATGGAGGCTATCAGGTTGAGGGGCCTAATGCAGCCGTTGCAGTGTCCCAGGTTGGAGGTGGCAAGAGGAGCCATGCGTTGGTAGATGGGGAGCTGAGCATCAAGGATCCACACAGGTGCAGCATCCGGTACAGCCAGAGCAGAGGTCTATAAGTTTTTAATATATAGCCTTTATTGTGTTGAGATATATTCCTACCATGCCTAATATTTTTTTGTTTTGTTTTTTTGTACCAGGTATTGAACCGAGGAGCATTTAACCACCAAGCCACATTCCCAGCCCTGTTTTAATTTTTAATTTTGAAACAGGGTCTCACTAAGTTGCTTAGGGCTTCACTAAGTTGCTGAGGCTGGCCTTGAACTTATGATCCTCCTGCCTCGGCCTCCCAACGACTGGATTACAGGCATGCACCACCACACCTGGCCCATGCTTAATTTTTTGAGAGGTTTATGAAGTTTATTGAATCTTATTGAATGCTTTTTGTGCATCTATTGAGATCATCATGACTTTTGTCCTTCATTAGTGAATGTGATGTGTTAAGTTTATTGATTTGCATGTATCCAACCATCTTTGTATCTCTCGAATAAATTCCACTAAATTGTGGTGTAGAATTTTTTGTGTGATTTTGGATTTGTATTACTAGTATTTTATTGAGAATTTCTACATCTGGCTTTATCAGGGATATTGGTCTATACTTTTCTTTTTCTCTTTTTTTTTTCTCTTATTTATGTTGTGAATTTTTCCTCATCTGGTATCAGGTTAATTTCCTCCCTTTCAATACTTTAGAATGGTTTGAGAAGAAATGATGTTAGTACCTTTAAAAATGTCATAAAATTAAGCAGTGAAGCCATTTGATCCTTATTTTTTTCTTTATGGGAAGACGTTAATTACAGATTTCACTGTTTTATTTGTTAATGCCTGTTCAGATTTCCATGTCTTCATGGTTCAATTTTGGTAAGTTATATGTGTCTGGAAATTTATTCACTTCTTTAAAGTTTTCCAGTTTGTTAGTGGATGGTGGTTCATAATAGTCCCTAATGATCTTCTGTTTGTCTGTGGTATCAGTTGTAATCGCTTCTTTTTCATCTCTGATTTTACTTATTTGGGTTACTTTTTCTTAGTCTAGAAGTTTGTTACTTTTGTTTTTCTTTTCAAAAGCCAATTTTTTGTCTTTTTTTTTTTTTTTTGGTTTGTATTTCGTTTATCTTTGCTCTGATATTTTTTGTTTCTTTCCTTCTACTGACTGTGGGTTTGGGTTGTTCTTGCTTTTCTAATTCTTTAAATTGCATCATTACATTGTTTTTACTATCTTCACTGTGTGATCAACTTTAATTTCCACATCGATTGCTTTGTCTTCATTTTCTGACGTTCTTTCTTCCAAGTGTTCTAGTCTGTTGGTTATGCTTTACTGAGTTTTTTAAAAATATTTTTATTAGTTATTGATGGACCTTTATTTATTTATTTGTTTGTTTGTATGTGGTGCTGAGATTGTATCCTTCATTTCAAGGATTTCTGTTTTTTTTTTTTTTTTTCCAGAGTCTCTCTTTCTTGAAGTAATCTTTTGCTATCTGTATTTTCTCTCTTATCTCTTTGTTGGAGTGATCAATTTTTGCCTATATTTGCTCATTTAGGTCTTAGGTCATTCTTTAATTCACAAATCATTTTAATTATGAACCTTCTGAACTCCTCTGACATTTCATCAACTTCACTGTCCATGGATTCTTTATTACAGTATCTTGGTTTGTTTGGGGCACCTTCTTCCCTTGTTTTTTCATGTTGTCTGTGTGTGGCCTTAGAATAGCACTGGAAGTAGGCGGAGGACATTACAGGTTTTTAGCTTTTTCCAGTCTTTGATCAGGTTAAGGAGCAAAATCAGCCTGTCACCATGCACGCTATAGTTCCTTTTAAGACTCTCTAAAGGAGCTCAAAAGCACTTTCTGTGAAAGAAGGACATTTACAGTGTCTTTCTTGCAGTGTGGATCTGAGATATTACAGTTTCTTCCCTGTATTCTTGTAGTACCCGTGCAGATTGTCTGTCCCTCACCTTGATGTTGGGCTTCAAGAGAGAGCTGTTTTTAAAGTGTTATATGAATTTAAGCTACACAAAACTTATGATCACAGAAAATGGCATAGTTTAGTGATTATGAATATAAGTCCTATGATCATAATAATTTTTATTAATTATTTTGATCTTCTCATACTTACAGAACCAATAGATTCCTAACATTGTGCCTTCAACCCCTTCAAGGAATTTTATCCCTTTCAGCTAGTTACATTAAGAAAAAATTACTACTTGTAGTGCCAATTAAGTATAAAAATAAAATATACAAAATGTTTGACAACTAATTAAGTATCATTGTTTCTGTTGCTTAGGTTAGGATAATAGTAATAGTTTTAAAATACAGAAGGAAAAACTGTATATGACACATTGCTTTGTGATGAAAATTGCTGTATTTAACTCTTGCTTTAAACACACTGTGTTCAAATATACAGTGCTATCAGAAAAAAAAAACATTTGTGAATCTAATACTGTTGAATATTAAATAGTACTAAATATTCTCAATTTTCATGATAAACAGTTTAGAAATAATTATTGTGTGTGTGTGTGTGTGTGTGTGTGTGTGTGTGTGTGTATCAGTTATCAATGGACCTTTATTTATTTATTTTTATGTGGTGCTGAGAATCAAACCCAGTGCCTCACAGTTGCTAGGCAAGCGCTCATCTCTGAGCCACAACCCTAGCCCAGGAACAATTAGAAACAAATATCATGAAAGCTCTGAATGCAAGTTTAACAGGAGCAGAAGATATATTAGCTTTAACTATTACCTGTGGAGTTTGTTACCTGTTTTAAATTATTCCTTTTATAATATTTCTTAAACATTTGAGCTGAGATATGAAACATCTTTCTACAATGATGCTTGACATTTGACATAGTAGAAAGTGCTTCAATTTCTTTATAATTTTTAAATGATTTATGATATTTATGATAAATGTATAAATTCTGCCTTTTCAAGTACCTTAAGCTACCATAACACATTTTTCCTCCATTATACACATCTGGAACAGCTGCCATATTAAATAAATATTTTTAAATGATTTATGATATTTATGATAAATGTATAAATTCTGCCTTTTCAAGTACCTTAAGCTACCATAACACATTTTTCCTCCATTATACACATCTGGAACAGCTGCCATATTAAATAAATCCATTATCTTTACATTCTATGCTGGTACCCAAGCAGCTAAAACATCAATAGGTTAAAAACATGACTGCACTGGGTGATATCACATTAAAGTTGTGACCATACATTTAGTTGAGCCCTAAATGCTGCCTGGTTATTCTACTACCTTTTATAAAATGATTGTTATCCTCCCATCCCAAATGACTATTTTATTCCTTATCGCTTTCTTTCTGTTACTCCTTAAACCTACTGAGCTTTCATTTGACAATTTTGCCTTATAGTTCTTTAAGGAAATGGAAAATGTCACACAAGAATTCTCTCATTTTTTTTCTACCACCAAATTTGATGTGAAATCTACTTGATTTTGCTTTATTGTAGCATCCTCTGATGTCATGTTTTATGTAATTCTCAATTACCAAATAGTCTCAAATAGCCAAATATATTGCTTACATGCTCATCACTTAATTGAACATTCGTCTTGTTAAAGCATTAGAAGTTAGGAAAAATGTGTAGTAGAATTTAGTACCTGATCAGAAACTTCAATTTATGCATCTAATTTTTATTGTTAACCTGTGAGTTGAAGGTATTCATACTGTTTTCAGATTAATAAAATTTAAAGACTTATGTCACTGACTTCAGGATTCTCTGTAATAGTAGTGGGTGTTAAAGGGGAAAATTATGACTTAACGGTGATAAAGTGTGGATCCATGAAACAATAAAAACAGACACTGAAATACATCCTTCAGCTTAAATATGGAAAAATTTTAAAAATAGTTTCTTTATTTTGAGCCACGGCATGGACAGCACCAACAGCACAGTATCCTGCATGGATTTCTTTTTTTGTATTTTACTGCTAGTCCAAATTTCTCTTTAGTATTGTTAACATAATCTTTTGTACTATTTACTATCATTTCAATATTATTGATGCTCTCTCCTTGTTCCTCTACTAAAAGAGATATCTGAATGAAAAGATCCCGTAAATCCTTTACTTGGTTTTCCAAATTAACAAGTTCCTTATGTCTTTGTTCAATCTCTGAGAGTTGTGCTTTAGTGATATTGATTTCTGTGAGTAAGCTTTCATTAAAAACTTCCCATTTTCCTTGGTGAAGCATATCATTTACTTCTTCTTCAGGTACCTCTTTACCAGCAACTTCAAGTTGACGAAAAATAAATGCCTTGCACTTCTCTTGCTTTGCAGCTATTGTGTCATTGTATATAAACATAGTTTGTTGAAAATGTCGGAACATTGCAGCATACTGAGATTTAAGTATCCTTGTGATGACTGACGATGGACCATTTTCAACCTCTGACTTTTTAACTTCTATAACTAAATCACCCAAACCTCTGTTAATGTGTTCTGCTTGGGCTTTTATCTCCTTTGTAATGCTAGACTCTCTCTTAAGGAGGCTAAACCTTCTCATTGAAGCCATCAGACTTTTCTGTTGCTGTCCAAATCTTTGCACATCATCTGCCAAATTGTTAATATTCTCCTGTAGTTTTTGGATCTCATGTAGGTGTCTCTCAGCTACAGGCTCTCTCTCATAAATAACAGCTTGCTGCACAAACACCCCTTTTTCCTCTGTTTCCGAACTTAACACATGACTGTCTCTGTAAAGTTCAATTTCCTTTGTTCTTTGCTTTAGTTCTTGAAGTCGGTCTTTCATCTTCCCTTTCCTGCTAAGAAGCAAGAATGATTATGTTAAAAAGAAATTTGACTTGACATAGCTGTCTATCTCCCAGCAAAAATTCTCCTAGTTTTCTAAAAATTAATTTAAAAATAAGAAAAATTAATAAGAATTTTCACATAAATATCACTGAAATTGGAAAAATAACATGAAATAATTTATGAATTATTTTGCCTAATGGGTGGCTTCTGTGAATCTCATTTAGTTGAGTTTAGTATCTGAGAAAGCAGTGATGGAGACACAATTATCCCAAAATTAGTACTTCAGTGTCAAGATTCTAATATGTAATATCATTTTTCTTAATAAAGGGTGCTTTTGCTCTACTTTCAAGTTTTAGGATTAACCTTTAGCTTTAAAAGTGCCCATACTACTTATGATATTTTTAACAGTTAAGCTGGTCTATATAATGTTAAAAATATACTCATTTTGGTAAAATAGGCATAATTAAGTTAAAACCAGTGTTAAAAACAGGACAGTTTCTACATTAGAGTTTTAGGTAGGTAGATTATGGTGAATTTAAGTTTTCTGAGGCCTTTACATTAACACATGTTATAGCTTTGTTTTCTTATCCATTGCATATTTATGAAATTATTTTCTTGGTTTGATTATGGTGATTTTTCTTTGTTTTGTTTTGTTTTGTTTTTGGGGTACTGGGGATGGAACCCAGGGGAACTTAGCCATATCCTCAGCCTTTTTTTATATTTTTTATTTTGAAACAGGGTCTCACTAAATTGCTTAGGGCCTTGCTAAGTTGCTGAGGCTAGCTTTGAATTTGCTATCCTCCTGCCTCAGCCTCCTGAGCCACTGGGATTACAGGTATGCACCACCACATCCAGCCTGATTTCTTATTAACATTCCTTTACAAAAGATTATCTATAATATCTTATAATAAAATATCTATCATTTTCTTTTAATTGGTACTTTTTAAAGCATGAAAATATACTTATATATAATTTTGAGTATGACATTTATCACATCCTGTACTGACAATTATCCATTGAAATCAAATTGATGCACATGTATAACATGATATAACTACATATAAAGCGACTTAAGAAACCAGTCTTCATTTATAAAAAAAATCTTTATTTTCACAGAGCATCTTCATTTTAGAATGGCATTTAATGTCTTTCATTATATTTTGGGTTAATCAAATAATGTTTACATTATTATAAACACCCAAATAATATTTAAAAAATATAAAGAATCATGGTTACAGTGCCTTTCTCAACTGTTTTTTTTTTTAAATTGTTTTTAGGCCTGAATCACTGGGAAAAAAAATAGAAAATGGGTATTTTTGTTTTAAGAAAATTTGCTATTGAACTATTTAGACATATTTAGAAAGGGCCCGGAACATAAATGGATAGTTTGATGATTTTTCACAAAGTCAATACATCCATGTAAACATCACACAGATCAATAAATACATAACTTTTGTATTTTCCTTGAATTATTAAGTTTTTCAGTTGCTTCCTGTTTTACATATGTATCACTAATTCATTCTAAGCTGAACTGACCTGAAAAATCCACTTGGTATCTTAAATATAGCAGATATTCTTTTTATTTTATTATTTTGTTTTTTGAAGATTGTTTTCTGGAATATTCTAACGTAAACTGGCTGTGTTGGAATTTTCCTTTCTTCTCCAATAATTACTGGTTTCTTATCTTTATTCTTGGTTAACTCCTTTATTTGGGGATATCCATAGCTTCTTTTCAAAACATAAATGTTATTATAACTTACATTTCTGAAAATTAAAAAAAAATCTATCTTTACACCCGAGCAAAACATTTCCTGTGAATTTAACTCTCACAAAGAATATTCTCCTCAAGTTTTGAAGCCAGTATCATCCAAAACCAAACAGACACATCAAGAAAGAAAACTTCAGATTAATAACCTTGATTAACATAAGTGCAGAAATTCTTAATAAACTATTCTCAAACCACATATAAAAGCATATTGAAAAAGATAGTGCACCAAGATCAAGTAAGTTTCATCCCATGGATGCAAGGTTCGTTCAGCACATGGAAATCAATAAGTGAAGTTCATCACATAAAAGAGTATAAGGATAAGCATCATATGATTATCTCAATAGATTATCAAACTAAAAAGCATTTTACAAAGTACAGTGCCCATTTATGTTTAAAACACCAGAGAAACTGGGGAGAGAAGGGATATACCTCAACATTGTAAAGGGAATATCTGATAAACCCAAGGCCAATATCATACCAAATGAAGAAAAACTGAAAGTATTTTCTGTAAAAACTGAAACAAGACAAGGATGCCCAATCTCACCACTTCTATTCAACATAGTCCTTGAAACTTTAACTAGAGCAATCAGTCAAGAGAAGGAAATTAAACTGATAAAATAGGAAAAGAAAAAGGCAAGTTATCTCTATTTGCTGATGACATACTTTTATATTTTAAGAAGATCACAAAGATTTCACCAGAAGACTTCTAGAGTTGATAAATTTAGCAAAGTAGCAGAATATAAGATGAACATACGTAAATAATTTTCCTATACTCTAATAATTAATCTATTGAAAAGAAAACTAAAAGCGTTTACAGTAACCTCAAAAAGTACTTGTGAATTAATCTAATGAAGGAGGTGAAGGACTTCTGCAATGGAAACTACAGAACACTGAAAAAAGACATTGAAGGATACCTTAGAAGATGGAGATACCTCCCTTTTTCTTGGATAGGCAGAATTAATATTGTCAAAATGGCTGTACTACCAAAAGTGTTTCACAGACTCAATGCAGTCCCCTTCAAAATACTAATGACATTCTTCACAGAACTAGAAAAAACAGTTATAAATTTATTTGGAAAAATAAGGATCCAAAAGAGCCAAAACAATCATGAGCAAAAAGAGTGATGCTAGAGGGAGACATCATAGTACCTGACTCAAATTATACTGCAGAGCTCTAATAACAAATACCACATGGTATTGGCACCAAAACAGACTTGAAGACCAATGGAATAGAATAGAAGACACAGAGACAAACCCACATAAATACAATTACCTGATGTTAGACAAAGTTGCCAAAAACATACATTGTAGAAGAGATAGCCCTGTTAATAAATGGAGCTTGGAAAACTGGATATCCATATGTAGAAGAATGAAACTTGACACTTATCTTTCACCCTGCACAAAGGTCAACTCGGAGTGAATCACTGACCAGAAACTCTGCAATTGCTAGAAAATGTAGGCCCAACATTCCAACATATTGGCACAGGAAACAACTTCATTAATAAGACTCCTAAAATGCAAGAAATAAAACCAAATATAAATATCAAACTAAAAAGCATCTGCACAGTAAAAGAAACAATTAAAAACATGAAGAGAACCTACAGAATAGAAGATCTTTGCCACCCGCATTTCAGACAGGGCATTAATATCCAGAATTTATAAAGAACTCAAAAACTTAGCACCGAAAAACAAAATAAAACAAACAAACCCCCCCACATAAAACCCAGTTAAAAATGAGCAAAAGAACTAAAAAGACACTTCTCAAAAGAAATATAAATGGCCCACAAATAAATATATGAAAAATTTTTCAACATCTCTGTCAATTAGGAAAATGCACATCAAAACTTATATTGAGGGCTGGGATTGTGGCTCAGTGGTAGAGCTCTCGCCTCGTGCAGGCGGGACCTGGGTTCGATCCTCAGCACCACATAAAAATAAAGGCATTGTGTTGTGTCCATCTACACCTAAATAAATAAATAAATAAATATTTCTTTAAAAAATCTTTTTTATTGAGATTTCATCTTACTCTATCAGGATGACAATTATTAAGAAGAAAAATAATAATAATTGGTGATGAGGATATGGAGTAAAACGTACATTCATACATTGTTGGTGAGACTGAAAATTAATGCATCGATTGTGGAGAGCAGTATGTTGATTCCTCAAAAACTAGGAATGGAACCAACCATATGACCCAATTATCCCACTTCTTAGTAGAAACCCAAAAGATCTAAAATCACTTTGATGTTTATTTCAACACAATTCACAATAGCTAAGCTATTGTGGAACCAACCTAGGTACATCTCAACAGATGAATGAATAAAAAAAATGTGGTATGTATACACAATGGAGTATTACTCAGCCATAAAATAGAATAGAATTATAGTATTTGTAGGTAAATGGATGGAACTGGAGACTATCATGCTAAGTGAAATACTGAAATATGCCCAGACCCAGGAAGTCAAAGGTGGAATGTTTTCTCTGATTTTCAGAAGGTAGTTCGAAATAAGAGGGAGTGGGGAAAAAGGGAAAGAGGGGGGCGCACTAGTTTCTTTTTCAAAATAGAAGATGAGTGGAATAGAGGAAGGGGATGCAGGGGGAGAGAAGAGGAATGGTATAAGGGAAGAATAGTAGAATGAATATTACTTAACTTTACATATATGAATATGTCACAGTGAATCTCGCCAAAAAAAAGAAAAGAAAACTACAAGAGGAGAAAGATCAGTAAAGGGAAGGGAACAAGGGGAGGGAAGAGGGAAGGGAATGGGGAAGTAAGTGGGGATTGAATTAGAGCAAATTATATTCCATGCCTTTATAATTATGAATGAACAACTAAATGTTATGTACAACTATAGAATGAACAACTAAATGTTATATACAACTATAAAGAACCAATAATAAAAAGAAAATTTTGCTATGTTCTATTCTACCTTTCTCTTTTGCCCTTAAGAATCTGCCACCTGATTCCTTTACAGTTATCTGCTAAATATTTAATGGGTATTTTTAATTTAGAAACTCATATATTTAGAATTTTTTGTTTATGTTGCTTTGTAGTTTTTATAGTGTAGTTGGTTTTAATTACTACCCTTTAATTTAGTCATTAGTGTGTTTCCTATTTATTTTTGGTACCTGAAAGTTTCCTTTCTTACTTTAATATTTAATGATGTAGTTTTTAAATTTCTTTCTTTCTTTTCCTTAGGGTTATATCAATGCTTTCTGTATGTTTAGAACACAAGGGAATTATTTCAATGTCTGTGTGTCTCCACTAAGTCATAGTTGATTATTTTTGTAGGTTAACACTTCAGAAAATTTTTCCAGTTTTGTTCATTTGTACAGAAATTGACTTCATGTAGGTACTTAGGTGCACTTACATGCTGTATATAAATTGTATTTTCTAATAATTGTATACTTTTAACTATGTATGCATAACTATTTTCAATTTGATCCTTATGCCTTTATAAATCAGAATATTAGGCAAAGTGAGATATCCAGACATGTTAGAATTTGAAAGTTGGAGGAGATGGAGTTCATATAGTTTCAAAATATGAAGCTCATTATTGTGAAATTATTTAATTGCTGAAGCTAATTTTGTGCAATCTTTTCTGTACTTTAAATTTCTTAATGGTAGAAGTATTGTATCCAAATATGAAATATCTTTCAGAATGTTTAGCTTAGTACATAGATATACATTTTGGAATTTTACTAGTGGTAATGGACTTTGATTTTAAACATGTTTGAAAATAGAGCAATGATTAGTACATATGGTAACCAACTTTGACAATTTGTTGTGGGAAATAGAAAAGTAAACTTGTGTGATTCAAGTAAAACTTTTTCATCCTATTACAGATAGTACAAATTCTTAAAGACAGAAACACAAATACAAATGACCTAGTGCTTTAAAAAAATATGCCCTGGGATAGATACTTAATATATTTAAAGTAAGCCATTTTTTCCTAGGGTTACTATGGTGGTTAAATAAAATACTTTTTAAGAAATACATCCAGTGCCTAATCCAAGGTAAATAGAGTATCCTTTTTCTTTTTTATGTGAAAAAACTTGCAACATTTCTCTAGTTCAAGATTAAAGCAATAGGTCTTATAGGAATATTAACCTCTTTGGCTACTTAAATAAGAGCTAGATGACAGTTTCTAAAAATAAACTGAAACTTTTCTAAAATAAAAACAAATTGCATATATTCTCTAAGCTTGAATCATCTGACTTTTTTTGCAATGCAGTCTTTCAGTGCTTTCTACTTTTCCTTAGTATAGATAAATTGTAAACTTGTTTAACAATATTAAGACCCTTTTGTTTATTAAAACTCTTAATTTTTAAACTTTCACTTATTGATTTAATTAACTTATATGCATATAAAAATGGTTTTTATATTAAACTTAAAACTCCACAGCCTTGAAGATAACTTGCTTTAGATATTACATGGCCAATTCTTAAATCTTCCCTTAAAGTACTTACAAAAGTCATTATTATTTTTACTTGGGATATTTACTTAGAAATAGGATATTTTAAAAATTCTAATGTCAACAATTGTGATAACATAGAAAGTATCTTACCTCTTGATATATCTTGCATTCAAATAATGGTGACTTTAACAACTTTTGTGATTTAAATATTTGCAGTATCCTAGCTAAAACATTAAAATTTGACTAATTTTATATTTCACTGTGATCTTTATACAATAATTTAATATTCTCATTACCTCAAATTAATTTCAGAATGTTCTAGGAAACAACAATGAAAAAATTAATTAAAACTATAGAAAAATAATCTCAAACTTTAAAGGTTATACATATGTGTCCAATTTGTGCGCAGTTTTCTTTTGAATGTTAATGTGAAAATATTCGCTAAAGCACATCATGATTAGTTTATAGTCTATAAAAGAATTTTAGATTTGTTTTTATAGAATCTGGCTTTCCAATGTTTTCAAAATGAGATGTCATTTGTTAAAGAATTTTAAAAAACTCTTTCCTCTAAAGTTGATTAACAAAGAGCTCTACACTCAAATCACAT
Source organism: Spermophilus citellus (assembly GCF_964194105.1). NCBI lineage: Eukaryota > Metazoa > Chordata > Mammalia > Rodentia > Sciuridae > Spermophilus > Spermophilus citellus. Next base: position 79,475,596 of record NC_138188.1, read on the forward strand.
TCAATTTTTCAGTAGTATACATGAACAGATCAGCTATCTGTAGCCCTGTCCGAGTCTGAGCAAAACAGCAGTTTTAACTATGTGCTGAGCTAATTTTAAATGTCAAAGTATAACAAGATTTTAGTCACTGGATTTCTAACATCAAAAAAGTACAAAAAACGTAGTTTATTTACCTTTCTGTCTTGTTCCTTTTGTTGCTTTTCCACCTTCCTTGTTGTGAGTTCTGCCTTTGGAAGGAAATCTGAGTATCACATGATGTAATGTTTGATCAAATTACTGAAATCTCTGTCTTATAGGTCACAGCCTAATTTCTATATGTTTCTCATATAGTTAATTGAAAGCCAAATAATGAAATCAAATAAGTTGGAGATAAAGTTGTACTTTTGCTGTTAATATGAAATGAGAAGAACAAATTGCTTACTTCACACCTGGAGAATCTGGTTCTGCCAGTTAGACGCCTATTCTTTAGATTAAAGAAAGATTTTCATTGGAGCTAGCTTGTAACAGGAAGTCCTTGTTTTACTGCCTACATAGAGTATTTTGCACAGTCTCTGAAAATCAAGTCCTACATTATCTATACAATATATTACTCAAAAAAAAGCAGTGAGTTTACTTTTTTTCTTTAGATATAAAAGCCTATTAAAAAATAAGGAATTAAGTAGGAATAAATAAGAGTGTAAAGAAGCTTGGTATAAAGCCTTTTTGTTCCATTTACTTTAAAATTATTGAATTATATCCTATTTTAGGAAATCCCATAAGGGCACATAGCTCATAGAATCATAGAATTTCAGGAGAACAGCCACAAAAAAAGCTCATGTCTTTAAACCTCTCACGCTACTTTTCATTTTACTATATTGCTATTTTTACTTTACAAGATGTTTCTTTCAACATGGAAGAGCTAAAGCTGTATAGTAATATTAAGCCATTTATTTGTTATACAAATATAACAACTCAAAACTAATACCAGGAGGAAGTAGTTATAGGAAAAATTAGAAATGAAAATTTTTCTGATACTACCAAATTCCCAAACCTTTTCTGGTTTTCCCCCCTACATTAGTTGTTTGAGGGCAAGAGGAAGAACATTCGTATAACAAATATCAAAATAACATTTATCTTTATTCTTTGACTTAGAAGTCCTTCCTCTTGGAATCTGTTTCTCATTAAGAAATGACTCTGAAACCACCTAATTTTTACAGTACTCTGTAAAAATGAAATGGTGAAACACAAATATCCTTCAGTGCAGGATGAACTGAATAAATGACAGAATATTTATGTAGTGGTGCATTTTGCAACTACACAAAATAAAAATGTTTTATTCTTTCTCAGAGCAGATTTAGAATTTAATATTGAGTTAAAACAAAAAGCACAGTGCAAAAGAAGTGTATGCAGTATACTAGCTTTAAGAAAGGGAAGGTGAATATAATATTATACACACAGACAAAAATCAGTCAATGACAATGAATATCCATCATGCCCAAATTATGCTCTTTAAAATACCATCTCTCCCATATACTTATTTATATTTTCAGAATGAAAGTATGTGAGGATGAACTAAAAACTAATGAAAATAGTTACATATAAGAGAAAGGAAGGAATAGAGAAAGAGAAGGTATAGATATGGATGATATTTCTTTCTGATTGAAACTTGTTTATGTAACTTTGAATTTTGAACCATATAAATGCATTAACAATTAATTTTAAAAAACAAATTATCTTTATAAAGTAAAACTACTCTGAAACAAATGAACCTACCTATATAACTAAGTGATGGCATAGCCACACAGAAAAGGGTTATTTCAATTATTTAAAACTCAATATTTGTGGCATCTGTAGTGGGATATATCTTAGAGACAGAAATAACCACAAAGATATCTTAACCTTCATTTAGTAATCTTTATTTTTAGTAATAATATTAAAGTTATTAAGTTTATTTATTTTATATGATTCTAAGGATTACACCCAATGCCTCACATGTGCTACGCAAGCGCCCTACCACTAAGCTACTGCCCCTGAAATTATTAAGTTTAAACTCATATAGGATGAAGCAAATAGTTAATGTCAATGTCATTAGAACTTGTAGTTGTCAGCATATATTAAAAAGAGATACAAACAAGATCTAAGAAGTTAAGTGAAAACTTGATAATATTTGATTTGAAGTTAAACAGAATCAGTATGAACTGATTGTACCACCAGGTACAATTCATTTTTATTAAAATTAGGAAATAAAGGCAAAAGATCAGATGTTGGTCTTAATTTTTTTCTATAAATTGAATTTAAGTGAGTCACAAGTAGTTTTTGAAAGCTAATTTTTTATAGAAAATTCTGGTATTAATTATAGGAAGAATATAGAACTAAATAAGTCACCTTTTATAAACTAGTATAAAATAATAGAATCAAGCAAAGATCATCAGTAAAATTTGAAATGAAAGGCCAATGTGGAACTTTATTTTAAATGGATCAGACTATAAATCTACTGATCAATTTTAATATCATAAAAATATGGTAGCATATAAAAAATAATACTGTATGGCTCCTGTGCTTGCCAAAAGAGTTCAACATGAAAAGTGTTTAGCCTCTACATCTAACTACCAAATATGGGGAGTATAGAGTATATATGTTAAATGGTCTCATGAGGAAGTATTACTTAAATCCAAAACATGGGAAAGCCTAAAAAGAAATGATTTGTTTTATTTTGTAAGGAAATAACATAGTAGGAAAGGAGGAGCTATGCAGTATACTAGCTTTAAGAAAGGGAGGGTTAATATAATATTTAAAAAACACTTGAGACTGATAAGTTATGTGTATGGATTGTATCTGATTTTGAACTTAACATTTACAAAATGATACTGGGGAATGTTGAATGCATTGAGGTAATATTAAAGGTTTACTATCAATTTGTTAGGTATAACAAAAATATTATGGTAATATATTATAATTTTAAAATGAACAGGGAAAAGTGGAAGGTATATAGATGAATAAGGTTGGTTCAGTATTGATAATTTTTTAAAATTGATCATAGAGTTTCATTAGATATATTGTTCAGTGTATTTATTAAAAACTACATTTTGCCCTCCCCCCAAAAAAACCCTGTCATATGCATTACATTGTCTTTTAGTTTTGGAACGAGATTGGTTCCAGGACTGCCCTATAATACCAGAACTAAAGATGCTCAAGTCCCTTGTAGAAAATAGCGTATTATTTGCATATAATTTGTGTTAGCCTCCGATATACTTAAACGGTCTTTAGATTGCTTATAATACTTAGTGCAGCATAAATGCAGTGTAAATAGTTGTAACACTATTGTTTAGGAAATAATGACAAGAAAAATATATGTAGATAAATAGCAGTATCTCAGTGTGATTCCCATTTTTCTTAAGAACTTATTTCTTCCCCAGTTGTCCCTAATTGAATGTGTTTGTTGTGTATATTTATGCCCAGTGCTGGTCCAAGTAACTAGAAGTATAAGTCTCCAGTAAATTGCACATTTATGTGGACATATTTACACATCAGAAATATAGATGAACTCAAATATTATTATTATTATTTTAAATTTGTTGGTTTTTGATATACATGACAAACTCATTAATGAGCACAAGTGCCTTTGTTAGATAATTAAGATAGAGTGCATTTTGACATGTTTTACATATATGGAGTATAACCCACTCCAATTAAAATCCCATTCTTGCGGTTGTACATACTATGGAATTATACTGGTTATGTATTAATTTATGAGCAAAGGAAAGTTATGTCCAATTCATTCTGCTGTCTTTCCTGTTCCCATCCCCTCACCCTTCTCTTCATTTTTTTTAAAAAGAGAGAGTGAGAGAGGGGGGAGAGAGAGAGAGAGAGAGAGAGAGAGAGAGAGAGAGAGAGAGAGAGAGAGAGAGAATTTTTAATATTTATTTTTTAGTTCTCGGCGGACACAACATCTTTGTTGGTATGTGGTGCTGAGGATCGAACCCGGGTCCCACGCATGCCAGGCGAGCGTGCTACCGCTTGAGCCACATCCCCAGCCCCCCTTCTCTTCATTTGCCTTTGTCTAATCCATTGAACTTCTATTCTTCCTCTCCCAACCCTCCCTTGTTGTGGGTTAGCATCCACATATCAGAACATTTGACCTTTGGCATTTTGGGACTGGCTTATTTCACTTAGCATAATATTTTCCAGCTTCATCCATTTATTAGCAATGCCATGATTTTATTATTCTTTATGGCTGAGTAATATTCCATAGTGTATATATACCTTTTTCTTTATACATTCATCTGTTGAAGAGCACCTAGGTTGGTTCCAGAGCTTGGCTATTTTGAATTGAGCTGCTATTAACATTGATGTGGCTCTTTCACTGTAGAATGCTGATTTTAAGTTCTTTGGGTATATACCAAGGAGTGGCATAACTGGGTCAAATTGTGGTTCCATTCTAAGTTTTCTAAGGAATTTCCATACTGCTTTCCAGATTGGTTGCATCAGTTTGAAGTCCTACCAGCGATGTATGAGTGAACCTTTTTCTTCACATCCTCATTAACATTTATTATTACTTGTATTCTTAATAATTGCCATTCTAACTGGAGTGAGATGGAATCTCAGTGTAGTTTTACTTTTCATTTCTCTAATTGCTAGAGATGTTGAACATTTTTTTCTTGTATTTTTGGCCTTTTGTATTTCTTCTTCTGTGAAGCATCTGTTCAGAACTCATATATTATAAGCACAGCTTGAGTATGTGTCATTTAAAACATGGTTGTTTGTATTTTTAAATTGTAGGAACATGAGATAAGAGTACTTACATCATGATATAATTCATTTTAAGAGGATGAGGACATAGTTTTGACTGAGGGATATGGAAAGTAGCCCACTTCTTTCTCCTTTTGTAACTTTCTTGTTGGCCTGTTAACTTATTGCTTTTGATATGTGAACACTTTTCTTTATCTGATTTTCCTCTCTTAGGCCAGTCCTTACAGACTTCTTTTCATCAATAATAAGCGAAAATGTTGAAATTAATACTACCATACTTTCTAAAATCAGGTTATTCATTATTCAGTAGATTAAAACTTTGGAATTGAAGGAAATGGTCAAAATATTTTAAGTCACCATCTGATTATATATGCTATAAAATCATTTCATTTGTCATTCTTAGGTTGGCAAATAAACAAGACAAGGAAGGGGCTTTAGGAGAAGCTGATGTGATTGAATGTCTCTCTCTGGAAAAACTGGTCAATGAGCACAAGTGCCTTTGTCAGATAGTAAGTTTATTCCCCCCCTTCGGTTTAAATTTTGTTCAGTGTAACTTAGTTTTGTATAGGTGATAGATAATTAGAGTGTAACTTTAATAAGAGTTCCCCTGTCCCAAGGAAATCATGCTCTCACTGTTTTAATGATATTAGCTTGTATTATAAAATTTGTAGTCTATTTACTTGTTACTGACTTCTATAAATTATCCTTCATAATTTCAAAGATTTTTTACTTTTGCCTTTTGTTTTAAGATATTGTTAGCTGGGCATGGCGGCACATTCCTATAATATCAGGGGCTCGGGAGACTGAGGCAAGGGAATTGCAAGTTCAAAGCCAGCCTAGCAAGACCCTAAGGAACTTAGCAATACCCTGTCCCAAAATAAAAAGATAAAAAGGGCTGTGGATGTGGCTCAGTGGTTAAGCACCCCTCAGCTCAATCTCTGGTACCACTACCACCCCACCAAAAAAAAAAAAAAAGGACAGGACCTGTAGAATTTACCAATATATTGTGCTACAAATATTGAGAAAGGGGAAGGAAAAAGTATAAATATAAAGCTTATTTAAATATAAGAGATTAATAATAAATTTTGAAAAATGACATCAGGAGTTTTGTAGCCTACAAATATCATCTATAATATCTTTCAACTTCTGTGTAATATGAAAGTTACTGACCATTGCAAAAGTGGTTATTTTAAGTTAGCAGGTGTTTCATATCAGTAATTTAAATGGCTTAATTTTGATATGCCAGTAATTATACATCATGGTTTATGAATAGATTTATGTGGAGAATTTTTAATTTTAATCTTTGAATAAAATAATTTCTGTTTTAGGAACCTTGTTCAGCAGTCTTGGGATATGGAAAGAAAATTGACAAGTCCATTAAAAAAGGCCTTTATTGGCTACTACATAACATTGCAAGAGACTTTGATACCTTAAATGAACGCATCCAAAAAGACACAACAGAACAACGAGCTCTTGAGGAACAAGAGAAACGAGAAAGGGCTGAGCGAGTGCGAAAATTACGAGAAGAAAGGTAAATAATTTAACACTGTGGTATATTTGAAGATATAATACCATGGCACTTTTTAAAATAATTTGTGAGTTTGTCTATTCTAGTTTCATCTGTTTTGTGTGAAAGAAAATATTAAGTTAATTGCCTATTTCTATGGATCTTTGCACAAGTTTGGATGATAGATTTTTAATTTTCCTGTTGGTTTTATACTAGTTGTAAATGTACTTTTTATGTAGTCATTATTTCTCAGACTTTAAAATTTATGTCTTATTTTTTATTGGTACTTTTAAATCTGTGCTTTTCAACAGGTAGAGAAATTTTGCCTCTCAGAGAACTTGTGGCAGGGTCTTGAGACATTTTTAGTTGCCAGAGCTGGGGAGTAGGGGGAAGTGCTGCTGAAATGTAATGGATAGAGGCCAGGGGTGCTGCTAAATGTCCTGTAATGCACAACAAAGAATTGTCAGGCTCACTATGTCATCATGTATCGAGATTAAGAAAACTTTAGACTCAGCAAAGATGGAAAGAGACAGCTTGGGGGGCTGAGGCAGGATGATTGCAAATTCAAAGCCCGCCTCAATAAAAGTGTGGCGCTAAGCAATCTCAGTGAGATACTATCTCTAGGTAAAATGCAAAAAAGGGTTGGGATTTGGCTCAGTGGTTGAGTGTTCCTGGTTTCAATCCCCAGTACAAAAAATAAAATAAAATTTAAAAAAAGATGGTGAACTAATAGAGGATTGTTCAGCCCAAGCAGAAGCTGATCTTCAGCAGTAATATTGTCAGAAAAATAAGTTATCTCAGGTTTTTAAAATATATTTAAAAATTATTTTTAAATATGCCATTTGAAGGAAAACATTTAAACTAAATCCACCAAATTCTATTAAGAAAAGATTGTATAAATTCTACTTCAGAATCGTAATTTTAATGCTATAAGAAAGTGCTAATATTTGAATAGAAGTTGTATTGTTACATGGTAGAGAAGGGGAGAAAAGAAGAAAATGAAAAATATTTTTAAGTGAACTATAAGATTCAAACTTGCCTTCCATCAACTTAAGTAATATTGGCTTTCCACATGGTTTAACATAGTTGCAGCGCAGTAGACAAGAAGCCACTACCTTTGTGAGGTGCTTCCTTACACTGTAAAAGATATCATCTGATGATGTCTGTCTTTTAATGTAAAGATAGCACTTAAAGGAACAAAATATCTGTAGAAATAACTCTGTCCCCAAGTGTTCAGTAGTATGAGTTTATCTGTTAATCTCTTGACATCAAAGAATGAATGGGATGAGAGATCTTGGCAACTGCCCGTATGAAGTTGTACTCACTGTGAGAATCTTTGTATTTTCTTATCCTAGTGTATATTTTCATAATATAAAGCTATTACAGCAATTATGTATATATTTATAAAAATAAAATATTCAGTCACATTTTTCTAAAATATCTGTTGCCTTTCCTCCACTGAGTGGAGCTCACTGGTGGAGAATGTGCATAGCATATGGGATGCCCTGTGTTCAAACCCCAGTAGCAAAAAAGAAAAGGAAATGAAGATGAAAACAACAATAAAAAGTTGAATTAATATAATAAATCTAATGTAAAACGTTTTTCTAAAATTTTTACCTTTTCTGTAATGATATTTTATGTATGTTATGACAGGCATTTTTGATAGTCATTCCCCTTTCCTGCTTTCTCCATGCCTGTTGTGATCTTAGACCTCAACTGTTAAGCTGAGACTTCATAGTTAAAAGTAAACTGGCCTTTAGAGAGGAATGTTTCTGAAAAATATGCTGCTTTTGGTATGAAAATAGTATATTAATACTATATATCTGAAATTGTTACTAGTAATCAGTAACATTAATAATGACTGTCCTATAAGTGTGTTCATTTACAGAATATTTTTACATATATTAGTTTATCTGATCCTCATTACATCCTTATGAGGTATTTTTGTCTACATTGCTGGGAAAACTGAGCCAGTCCAAGGTCACATAAGAAGCAAATTACAAATCTCCAAATCTTTTTTTCCTAGATTCAGATTGAAAGATGTGTATTTCCATAATAGAACACAGTTGATGAATTTCGTAGTAATGAACATTCAAATTGCTATACTATACTGATAGTCTGGTTGAAGATCCACAATATTAACTTTTCTGCCTTTGGCTGCTTCTTTTAGTAACTTATTACTCTTCAAGTACTGGGCAACATGAATGATAAATTTCAGAGATAGTAATATTTCATTGGTACCTAATATGGAATTATTTAATCTGATTATTGAAGGACAACTTATTTTTATAGCCTCATACTATTATGCAGAGCAATAGTTGTTTTCTAGTTCAAATATGATGTACAACTTAACAAAATTTATCATTTAATATTACTTTTTTGTCATGTACTTCTATAGAATCAATCTGCAGTGTGCTACTTTTTTTTCTGTCTTGTAAGAAACATGTTTCTACATAAATAAAAACATAGATTGTGTTGGTGTTTTCCCAGTACTTTTAACAAGAAAAGACATAGCCCTTAAGAAGAAGGTTATCAAAGACTTAACCTATTGATCAATAAAAAAGACACTAATTATTTTAGAGGATAATTATTGAATCAACAAATAAACTCCCTTTGCACATGGAAAAATAATTAAATTGTACTTAAGCATCGAGAAATCAGACATACAATGTCATTTTTGTCAGAATTTCTTTTAAAATTCAAATGATAATTTTTTACATGAGGATAGAGGCCTATTACCTCCATGAGGAATTTTTAAATGTTCTTAGTAATTAAAAGACAAAACTCGATGTTTAAATTACTAAATTTAAATAATCTTAAACCTTAAATCTTAAATCTCGAATAGGTTTCTTAAACATGGCTCAGCACTTTTTCAAAATGAATTTTATTTTTCTTTTCCTCTTCAAATAATAGAGAACAAAGAGAACGAGAGCAATCTGATGGAACCAGTTGTCTGGCTGAGTTGGACCCAGAACCAGTTACTGTTAACCCTTTCCAGCCAATAGCATCTGTAATTATTGAGGTATGAGTGATGACAAATGTTAATTTTTATATCTTAAATTATAAGTTGGAAGTTGGGACAGGAGGCAAGGAGGTAGAAGAATTTCTCTAGAGAGAGATTTTTGTAACAAAACTAAAGGCGAGATACAATGAAAAGGTTTACTAATTTTTCTTTCTCTTCAAATTTACTTTTGGAGATATATAGCTCAGTGGCAAAATGCTTGCCTAGCATTTATCCAAAATATTTTGAAAATTTTAATAATTACTTTTCTTTTTACTAGTTGCTCATGACAATACAATGATCTTAACATATTATACATTTGAATCAAATGGGGTATAATTTCTCATTTTTCTAAATGTACAGGTTGCAGAATCACCTTGGTTATACATACAGCAATACTAGTATCTATTTAATTCTGCTGCCTTTCCTATCCCCCCTACCCCTCCCCTCCCCTCCCATCACCTCTCTCTACCCAATCTAATGTGACACATTTCTTTTTTTCCCCCCCTCACATCATCATACATGTATTTTGTATAACGATGAGAGTCTCCTTCCATCTTCCGTGCAATTCCCCTTCTCCCTCCCATTCTCTCCCACCTTACTTTTTTGAAGCTAGGTGTGGTGGTGCATGTCTGTAAATCCCAGAAGCTCAGAAGTCCAAGACAGGAGGATTCCAACTTTGATACTATCCTCAACAACTTAGCAAGACTCTGAACAACTTAGCAAAACCCTGTCTCAAAATAATAAATAAAAAGGACTGAAGATGTGGCTTGGTGGTTGAGCACATCTGGATTCAATCCCCACTACCTCCTCCCTCCCAAATAATTACTTTTGATGTAGCACAGAAAGGGAAATATTTGATTGTAAAATTACATGAGAATGAAAATAATGTTTGAATACGGCCATTATTAAAGTTACTATTTTTATTTATTTATTGGTACCAGGAATTGAACTCAAGGATACTCGACCACTGAGCCACATCCCCAGTCCTATTTCCTGTTTTTGTTTAGAGACGGGGGTCTCACTGAGTTGCTTAGCACCTCACTGTCGCAGAGGCTGGCTTTGAACTCCAGATCTCTTGTCTCAGCCTCTACAGCCACTGAGATTACAGGTGTGCACCACTATGCCCAGCTTAAAGTTACTATTGTTGATAAATTTATTTTTGTCATTTATTTCATACAGAAGCAATGTATTTATTCTTATTTATAGTATCTTATTCCCAGTTTTCATCTATGATAATACTTGGATGCTCATAATGTGTTAGACTACATAGACAACTTTGTTCTCCCAGGAAAATAAGAATACTCAAAACTGCAACACATTCTCCTATATCTGTATACCATTTATTTTAATTATCGCAAGTTTTTCAAACATTAACTTGTAGATTTTATATTAAGAAGTTAAGGTGTTTTGTGTGTGTGTGTGTGTGTGTGTGTGTGTGTGTCTGTGTCTTTGTTTTCATCTTCTGCTGAGGTCCAGAGTTTACATTGGCTCCACTTTAATCACTCTCATCAGCCACCTCCTCCTAATCCTATGGCATTCACTCAGAACTTAATGTGGAAGCAGGATTGCTGATTCTGCCAATGTGTTTGCCATTCCTCTTCCTCTGTCACAGCCTCTTCCACACAGGTGTTCATCTGGAGAGGTGGATGATTGTTTCCTCCTTGGGGCTGCTGCTTAGGATCGAGGCAGCTCCACAGGTAAGATGATTGGATAGTTTTTTTTTTATTTTTTTTTTTTTAAGAGAGAGTGAGAGAGAGAGAGGGAGAGAGAGAGAATTTTAATATTTATTTTTTAGTTCTCGGCGGACACAACATCTTTGTTTGTATGTGGTGCTGAGGATCGAACCCGGGCCGCACGCATGCCAAGCGAGCGTGCTACTGCTTGAGCCACATCCCCAGCCCCTGATTGGATAGTTTTGATATTGCCTTAGTTTGTAAAATAATAGGTATCATGACATATTTGATTCTAACTCATTTTGTCCTATCCTCCTATGTAGAATTAAAAACTTGGGGGAATTAATGGATTAAGTTGCTTAGATATCTGAAAGTTAGTTAAATCTTTTATTAACCCTATTGCATTTACCCTAAACATGTTATTCTTAGTATATATATATTAAGAACATGAAGAATTATTTTGTCTCCCTTCTCTCAGATATTGTGTTTGTCAAGTTTTGTTTTATGTCCTTTTAAAAATATTGGTAAAGAACCAGGTGTGGTGGTGCATGCCTATAATTCCAGAAGCTCAGAAGGCTGAGGCAGGAGGATCATAAGTTTGAGACCAGTCTCAGCAACGTGGCAAGCAAGGCCCTGAGCAACTTAGCAAGGCTGTCTCTCAAAATTAAAAGTAAAAAGGGTTGGGGATGTGCTTGAATGGTTAAACACCCCTGGATTCAATTCTTAGTGACTATATATATGCATATATCTATGCATATATATGTAGAGAAGAAGGATATTAAGATTTGCATTTCACTTTGAAACATTAATTTACACTGTAGTAAAGTTCACCATATAAAATAACGACCAATTATTTTATACTACCATGTACTTATCTCAACCTTATAGTTTTCAAATTATCTTTACTGTGAAAACACCAGTGTTGTATGACACTGGTGTATTGCATAAAATACCACATATATATAGCAAGTCTGTAAATTAATTAGTGTATGGGGAAAGTATAGTTATTCTGCTTTTAAGTTATAATTTTAAGATGTTCAGTGAATTAATGAAAACAAAGGTACTTATAATCTCCTTTTTATTATGTACATTTCTTTATTTTTTCTTTAGTAGGTTTGCATTGTACAGAAGCACTAGTATAATTTTACCACAGTTTTGATTTTACTACAGATCAGTGGAACAAATAGTAAGAACCCAATTGTGTATAAGCTAAATATAAGATAAATGATAACACTTCAAATCTGAGAGAATATGGGAAAAACTGAACAATCATTTGGAAAAAAATTGAAATTACTAAACCATATTAAATTCCAGAAATATAAAAAACTTAAATGTGTATTTTAATATTTATAAATGCTTGGAGGATGAAAAACTTTCAAAGCAAGACAATCAAGCTACAAATAAATTTTACATAAAGTATAAAATGGATAGGTCTTATATTCAATTTTGTAAGAGTTGATATAGAAAGTTAAAAGGCATAAATGAAAACAAACAACCCTAATGAAAATATGTCAAAGAGGACATATAGTCCTGTGTAACTATGTGATTAGTCCTAGTAACAGATAAGACAAGGGGGAAAAAAAGGAATTCTTATAAAATACTATGAAATTAATAGAAAGTCAGTATTGGATTACCCTAAAGGAAAAAAAAAATGGTAATAAGAGCATTTAATAGTTCATCTTGCCTAGTAATGAAAATTTTTAAAGTAAATCAAACCAAACTCAATTAAATCAAAATAAAACAACCCTAAAATATCTATTGATTAGTTTTTCAGAGATACAAAAGGTTGATGATGATATGCAGCATTTAAAATGATTTAGAGAAATACTCTCCTATTCTTTTGCCTTGTTTATAAATTGATTCAGTTTTTCAGAAGAGAAGTTTGTGATTGTATGTCAAATTTTAAAATGTTAAAGATCTTCTGATTCAGCAGTCCCTCTTATCTAGCAGCTCTGTTAGTAATTTAACTTAAAAAGTGAATAGGACAGTTTACTTATGATAATGACACTTAGAAATACTTTCTTTATCCACTGAAATGGAATTGGAAAAATAAATTTATCGTATCATATAACTCATATGGTTAATGGTTATACATCATAATGGTTATATCACATAAGTTATTTAACTTATACAATGATTTCTATGATATAACCATTTTAAATATTAATGTAATTGATGAAAATAATAGCAGCTAACACATAGCATTTATAATATGAGGCACTATTCTAAGCACTTCATTGACATCGAAAGATATGTATACTGTTTTTTAAATTAATTTTTATTGGTGCATTATAACTACACATAACAATGTATTCATTATGACATATTTGTATATGCTCACAATTTGGTTAATTTCATTCCCCAATATCTTCCCTTTCCCTTTCATCCTCCCTTCCTCCTCCTTCTAATCCCCTTTCTCTTCTCTATTAGTTTCTTTTCTATAGAAATATTCTTAAATAAAAGAATTTTTTGCTATTGGTTAAACAACAAATAAATATGTATATATAGAGAGATAATCACACATTTATATGTTTGTGGAGGGTGTATATGTCTGTATGTGTGGGAATAGTCAGAGGAAAATGCCTCTTAATGATTATACACTAAATAGTGCTATCTGCAGATTGTGAAATCACTGATACAAGTTAAATAACTTATGTGATGTAAACATTTATTTTCTTTCATTATACCTTTTTTATTTAGCATTTATTTAGTATTTAGCAGTTAGCATGTTTTAATGATATACTTAACAAATAATTATAATGAAAGTATCAAAAAACTGTTGAAATTATAAAATACTCTTAATCAATTTGATCTTTAAAATTGTTTCAAGATAGAATAGAACCATTATAATAAAGGTTATATATTTCATTTTTGTTAGAATGAAAAAAAACTTGAAAAAGAGAAAAAGAAGCAAACGATGGAGAAAGAGAGTGATGGTTGTCCCCTGAAACATAAAATGGAGCATGAGCAAGTACAAACAGAAAACCAGACTGGTGACAGTAGCCAAAAACACAGTGAACTTGAAATAGTAGAAAATTATAAGGAGGCATTAACACAGCAGTTGGAGAATGAAGATGAGGCAGATCATCGATCATCAGAATCAGGTATATCTAGTTATGTAACGTAATTTTCATACATTTAAATATAGCTTATTTAGGGCTGGAGTTGTGGCTCAAGTGGTAGTGTGCTCACCTGGCATGTGTGCAGTCCGGGTTTGATCCTCAGCACCACATACAAACGAAGATGTTGTGTCTGCCGATAACTAAAAAATAAAATATTAAAAATTCTCACTCTCTCTATAAATAAATAAATAAATAAAGCTTATTTATACTTTACTTCCTGTATCATTTATTTTCACAAAAAAATGTAGTTTACTTTTTGTCTCCAAATGCAGTAGTATGATACTTTCCAGGTTTTTAGTTAATCATTAACCACTTTTTTCTTCTCCTAACATGTTGTTTTCATGCTGACTTTAAAATGTAATTTTAAAGTTTAAAGCGTAAAATGAATTCAGCAGAAAATTCAGTTTTCAATTTTACTTTCATAAGTTTGTGATACAGTATAGTTGCCAGGAATCCATAGAATTTATTTAACTTTTTTGAAGCTTTTTTGTTGTTTCTTAAGCCTTGTAATGATTCAATCAACATAACTTCCTTTATAGTCTGGCTATTTCTATAGGGTACAAACATAATTGGTAGAACGTTTTTAAAAACTCTTGTCAGGGGCTATGGGTACAGGTCAGCGGTAGAGCTCATACTTAGTATGAGTAAGGCCCTGAGCTCAATCCCTAGTATAAAAGAAAAAAAGATTTGTCACTATTTTAATGTTATTCAAAATCTTTAACTTATAATTACTTTGCTTTTTCTAATTGGTGATGTTATTGAACAGAAAGTTCATGTCTCTCATTGTCATAGAGAAAGAGCCTGTATTTGGAATCAAGCAACCTGAGAGGGAACCCTGACTTTCCCATCTATTAGTATATGTTAGGTTATGTAATATTCTCCAGACTTAATTTCTTCTTTTCTAATATGGGGATGAGTATCATTTTTATTGACAAAGCTTTTATAGTTACTTATAAAATACCTATAATGTTCTTTTACAATGTCTGCCAATGGGGAGATACCCAATAGTTACTACTGTTCCCTTGCTATTCCTAGTTACAGGTCTGGTTTTATTATATGTAAGAATTTTTGTTTTCACTTTTTTCTTTTTGTTTTTTTATTTATATATGACAGAGGAATGCATTCCAAATCTTATACATCTAGAGAATAATTTTTCATATCTCTGGTTGAATAAAAGTATTCACACCAATTCATGTCTTCATACAAGTACTTTGGATAATAATGATCCTCACATTCCACCATCATTTCTAACCCCATGCCCCCTCCCTTTCCTTCAGTCCCTCTGCCTTATCTAGAGTTTGTCTATTCCTCCCATGCTCCCTCTCCCTTTCCACTATGAATCAGCCTCCTTATATCAAATAAAACATTCAGCATTTGGTTTTTTGGGATTGTCTAACTTCATTTAGGATTATCTTCTCTAACTCCATCCATTTACCTCCAAATGCCATGATTTTATTCTCTTTCATTGCTGAGTAATATTCCATTGTGTATATATGCCACATTTTTTAATCCATTTATCTATTATTGAAGGGCATCTAGGTTGGTTCCACAGTTTAGCTATTGTGAATTGTGTTGCTATAAACATTGATGTGGCTGTATTATGCTGATTTTAAGTTCTTTGGGTATAGACTGAGGAGAAGGATAGCTGGGTCAAATGGTGGTTCCATTCCCAATTTTCCAAGAAATTTCCATACTGCTTTCCATATTGTCTGTACCAATTTGCAGTCCCACCAGCAGTGTATGAGTGTACCTTTTTCCCCACATTCTTGCTAATACTTATTGTTGTTTGTTTTCATAATAGCTGCCATTCTGACAAGAGTGAGATGAAATCTTAGTTTTGATTTGCATTTCTCTAATTGCTAGTGATGATGAATATTTTTTCATCTATTTAGTTTTCAAAGAACTACAAAGTTCTGCTGAATTGAAATGTTTACCAATTCCTGTGGTTGCTGAATATCTACATGTTATTACATCATTGGGGCCTTCTAACAGTCAAGGTTCAACCTGAGACAAACCAGCAAGAAACTTACAAACTCCTATCTCTCACCATGCACAAAACTCAACTCAAAATGGATCAAGGACTTAGGAATAAAACCAGAGACCCTGAGTCTAATAGAAGAAAAAGTAGACTCTAATCTCCATCATGTGGGATTAGGCCCCCCCAACTTCCTTAATAAGACTCTTTTAGCGCAAGAATTAAAATCAAGAATCAATAAATGAGATGTACTCAAACTAAAAAGTTTCTTCTCAGCAAAAGAAATTATCTGTGAGGTGAATAGAGAGCCTACATCTTGGGAGCAAATCTTTACCCCTCACACATCAGATAGAGCACTAATCTCTAGGGTATATAAAGAACTCAAAAAGCTAAGCACCAAAAAAACACAAATAACCCAATCAATAAATGGGCAAGGATCTGAACAGACACTTCTTTGAAGATGATATATGTAGGAATTTTTTAAAGTATATAGGGTTTATCAAAATAAATTCTCAGTTCTTGAAGTAACATGCATGTTTTCTTGATTAAAAATGTTAGATTTAAGTTGTACTTTTTGTCATCACTTGGGAGATAAGTCATCTTCATACCCATATAATTCTATCAGCACAGTATTAAATGAAGGTAGACTTATTGCAGTGGTCTCAGTTTTTTAAAAGGATGCTAATACTGATAACACTGAGAAAAGTGAATTAGCAAATGACTTTATAGTTTAGGAAGATCTGAGATAATAAATCATAACCATAATAATAACTCACATTTTATGCTTTCAAAGTATGACTTCAGATTATTTGAGTTAACACAGCCCTATGTTATTTATCATAATAATGCTGGGGTATGAAACTCCCACTATGTAAGTAGGAAACTAGGGACTTGGAGAGGTTGAAAAACTTCATATGTCATATTGGTGGCTGGGCTGAGACCCCAGTCCAAATCATATTTTCACATTCTATCCTCTTCCATCACCTGAACTCTACTGCCCATCCTAAAGTACCGTATGTTTTTAGAGCTCTCGTTCCATTTTCCCATCTGTTAAGCCTATAACTTTAATAGTAAAAAGATTACTTTATTTCTATCTGGAGTAAAATGTCACAAAGGACACTAACATTAATAAAAAGTTTCCTTTTAAATATGATGTTCTTCTTTCTGTTTTGTAACTTTATAGATTTTGACCATTTCTCATGTTCAGATAATTTCCATTTTATAAAATGTGTGTAATTTCGCAGTTAGGAATTGTTATTTAAAATATTTCAGTAACTTTGATGGTCAGAATTTTTAATTACTATGCCACTCTGGTTTTACATTGTTAAAATTTAAACGTCAATATATCATATCCTTAAGGTGTTTTTATATGTTTATCAGTCTGTAATTTATTTGTTTGTTTATTGTAGAAAGAACAGAAATTTAATTCGGCCTGGTCTACTGATTTTGTTACATATATTTATTCTTTAGATGTTAAAGAGTAATGTATTTAGATTGGGTTCAGATTTTTTTCCTCATATTTCAAAGCATTATTTTTGGACTATTTATACCTATAGTCATTCTACTTATTCCTCTGAGAAAAGTCAACATCTTTCCTCTTTCCACAAGCCATTCTGAGTTTTATGGAATTCCTACAACTAGACAATTATATGTGTTTAATATGACATTTGGAAGAAATATAAATTGCTTTTGGAAATGAGAAGGTATTTTTATATTCTAAAAACCTCTCAGTATTTAAAGTAGACTTTTGGATATTTTGTCATATTTGTTCTATAAGCTATTACTTTAAATATTTATTTTTACTAAATGCAAGTTCATATTTTGTTATTGATAACAATTTCTGAAGTTGAATATGAGGTTTCTATTGTAATATCAATATTCTCCTTTTATTCATTGTTTTCTATTATAGACGTTTACTTTTTCCCAAAGGGTTTAATGTTTTTTCAATGATAGAAGTTCACTTTTTCCCAATAGTATAAATAAAATTCTATGTTTATATTCTTATAGATAACAGTAAAAAGAAAACTAAGAAACTGAGAATGAAAAGGAGTCACCGGGTAGAACCAGTTAATACCGATGACTCTGCTCCTAAGAGTCCAACACCACCTCCTCCACCCCCTCCTGGTGAGTAAATTGATACTGATACTGAATTTAGAAATATTGCTTTAAACAATGGAGGAGAGGGGGAAGGAAGAAAGAAAGAAAAATAAATTATATAGTTTTTCATTATTTTGTAAATTTGTGAGAAAGGACTCTACTCTCACGGTACAAAAATCTGTCAATTAATTATTAGTTTTCATAAAAGAAAAAGGTAAAAACTATCAAGAAAATCTTAATAATTCCTGGAGTGTGTTCAAGCTGTATTAAAAATATCAATTACCCAGATTGTAAGAGGAATTTAAGTGTAATGAATAGATGGCTAACGAAATCTTTAAAAAAATTGGACCTTTCTTCCTGAAAGTTACCTAGATGTATGAGTTTTCCTACTTTGAATCCAACATATACACAGGATTAATTTATATTATATTCATGTAAAGAAGCACTGGGACATAACTGCACGATAATTGTTAGCAACTTTTTAGCACTAAATACATAGTTCCTCATCTACTATATGTGCTCAATAAATACCTGATGACTAACTAAATGTTTGCAGTGTCCTTGCAGCCATGTCACAAGGCTTGTTATGGTAATATTTTTCTTTAAGAATTTGTTTAAAATTCATTTTTAGTATTCAATTTGAAAAGAAAACATTTATTTTAGCCTCTGCTAGGTATTCAAATGGTAGTCTAAAGCTTATCGAAGTTGGTTAAGAGGTTTGTTTTTAATGAAAGGTGAATAAAAACTTAAAGCAGATGTTAGCAGACGTTAATCACATTTTTAAATAGAAGCCATTTAAAATGGGTTTATAGATATTCAGTATTGTGTCATTTAGTACATTTGAATTGACATTGAATGGTATTTATACTTCCTGTGGAAGGAGAGATCCTCTTATCAGACCCCCCAAAATTTGTTTAACAGTGTTTTTAAATGTGTTTCTTTTTCTTTAGTTGGCTGGGGAACCCCCAAAGTCACTAGACTTCCAAAACTTGAGCCTCTTGGTGAAACACGTCATAATGGTAATGCAAAAGGATCATTTTTCAGATATCATCTGTTAATATTGCATTCACTTTTCTTTACTTCATAACTTCAACAAGCTTAATATTTTATTTTTGGAAACTTTTCAAACAAACTGCCATACTTTTTCATTATACTTTTCCCTTTTTTTTTTTAATTTACTCTGCATCTATGTAATTTGATTTTTGTTTACCTTGGAATACAGAGGTAAAAGGAATCATACTTCTGTTTATTCATGATATACCAATAGTTATGGAAAGGAAAAATTTTTAAAACAACTTTAATGTGACACAGTACAATTAAACTCATGGTGTTTAAAAAAAAAAAAGCCGTACTGTTCTATAAATATACAGTAGGCTCTTTGATAATTCCATATAATTTTTTTTATTTGTTTTCTGAATAAGACACCTAGCTGCTGAATATTAAAATTTTGCAGAGAGATCAACACAGTCTATAAAATCAGAAATCAAGTCAGTAAACCAAATAAAGTTCAGCTAACTGAAAAGAAAGTTATCAAAGGCTTTGTTGGAAAAAATAATTTTCTTTAATGAGATTAACATTAACTAATAGTCTTTATAGCATTAGAATTCCTGGAAGCAAAAACTAGAGAAAGGACCAGTTGTAATAGTAGAGAACCTAGGGAGAGGAAGTTGCAGATCATCAGCTAGATTTTTTTCAATAAGATATTTCTAGAATGCAAAACAATATTTATACATAATTGTAGCTCACTAAATTTGTTCAATCAGAATATCCAGTTCCCTTTCTGATAACTCTGTTTGATGATTCTTGATGACTCTCTGACCCACTATAAAACTGTATTTCATAAGGAGAGTACAGACCAGAAGAAATTGTAAGTTCAGTTGTCAGAAAAGCATTACCATAAAATTTGATATTATATCAAAATATATTAAATATTTTATTCAAAATATATGAATATAATGTGCTATTTGCTTTCTCCTTCAGAATACTATATAGGTCAATAATTAAATATTTCATAATAATGAAAATTGGAAGATTTAGTTTTACATTTTTAAAAACAAATTGTTTTAGATTATTTGAAAAGTATTGTTTCAGTGGAATCACATATGTCTCTTTGTTTTACTAATTTTAATATCATGTTTTTAGTGATTAAAACAGGTTAATTACTGCTATTTTATTATATAATTCTTTATGTACATTAGAATATGTGATCAGTTTAAATATTAATATTAGAAAAACTGTAATATCAATGTTTATACACACACACACACACACACACACACAATTCTCGTTAGATATTTGTTCCCATACTGAATTCATTATTCAACAAAAACCTGTTTTGTATTTGACACCAGCCAACATGTTTGTAATACCAATGAATAAGAAACACATACTGCCTTTATAGAGATCTCTGTGTAAGAGAGAAGATACTTCAGCATTCTTAGTATATGACAATATGTTCTGTGTTTCAGCATTATTATGCACAGACTGCATCAGAAGTTAGGGAAAGTGGCATTAGAACTGGGTCTTCAGAGCGATAAGATTAAGAAGCAGAAGAAAGAGACTGTTAAGAGATGGAGAGCCAGGATTGTGGCTCAGTAGTAGAACACTTGCCTAGCATGAGTGAGGCTCTGGGTTCAATCCCAAGTACCACATAAAAATAAACAAATAAAATAAAGGTGTTGTGTCCATCTACAATTTTAAAAAAAATAGAGATGGAGGAAAGAACATGGTTTATTTGGAAAATAGCTTGTGACTGGAGCTTAGGTTTATGCATAGAATAGGTAAAAAAGAGAAAATGTTAGAGAGAACATTCAAAATGGAATTCTGGCTTAGGACTAGATGATGAAGATCTTATATGTTAAGATACCTGGACTTGCTTTAATTTTTAAGAGATAATATTCATTTTTAGCATGGGAATAGTAATTTTAGATTTGATACTTGTTTTTCTAACAATTTTTGTCACAGTGTATGGAATACAGAAACAATTTCTATTAATATGTATCAAGTACAAACTTGATTATCACTACTTGAATCTCAGGAGGTTGTTACAGTGATCAAAGTAATAAATAAGGAATGGAAATTGAAATGAAGAATAAAAGGTGTATTTGTAAAGAATACTTTAATAATTATAAGAAGTAATATTTGATGAATGGAGGTATGGGTTGAGGGCAAGAGAATAGAGTATAATTTGACTCAAGGGGATATAAGCTTGGTGATATGGCTGAGATTAAAAATATATCAAGAGAAAGGAAATCTTTTTTTAGAGAGACATACAGAGACAGACAAATACAGACGTAGGCTTATCTGTCTGGAAATGTCTAAAGGCCAGTATAAAGTAAGATTATGGAGTTTAGGAGAAAAGTGATTCAGATGGGGGAGTCGGGGAGAATATGTAGGTAGGTCCCCCCCCCCCCAGCTGTCTTTATACAATAGGAATATTTTGCACATAACAGATGCTCTGTAATTGTTTCTGAATGAATGCAATTGAGGGAATGATGGTTTGCTATTTGTGAGAAAAAGAATGTCTAATAAGAGACTAAAAATTGATAGTGATTTTCAGGGTAAGCATTACAATTAAGAAAAACTGGAGAAAGAGATTGAAAATGGGCTGAGAAGGGTCCCTCCTGTCCCTCACTTAAATCAGAACTACTTGGAAAGAATTATAGTGAGTTAGTTAAGTTTAAGGCCACTATATTCTAATAGTTTTAGTTAGTTTTCAGTTTGTCAAATGTTTGCTTCCCAGTGGAGAAGATATTTTATATCTTCACGTGTTAAGTTTAGATACATTTCTGTGCCTTTATATCTAGAAGTATTTTGACAAAAGGTTGATGACAAGTAGACAAAAGGTGCATAATGAACTAGAGCAGATAGTTAAATAATTAATAATTGATCCCAGCAGCTTAGGAGGGTGAGGCATGAATTTAAAGCCAGCCTCATCAAAAGCAAAGGTGCTAAGCAACTCAATGAGACACTGTCTCTAAATAAAATACAAAATAGGGCTGATTATGTGGCTCAGTGATTGAATGCCCCCAAGTTCAATTATTAAAAAATTAATAATTGAGCATCTATGATACTGTTTTAATTATAGAAAAAATGACAAATCTATGTATACCATGTACGTACCATTGTACTTAAGAAAATTTAATTCCCCCCAAGTAAACTTTTAAGATGGGCAACAGTATCCCAGTTTTTAGCATGAGGAATACTACGTAGATAATAACTGGCAGAACCAGGATTTGAACTTAGGAATGACCAGCCTTGAAACTCATACCTTTAACTCATAACCTAAGTTATACTGTTATATAAGATTTGCTAAAGCATGCTTTCAGTTTAATATTTTGCTTTGAAATTATGTTTTTTTTTAATTTTTTGGTAATGGAGATTGAACCCAGGAGCACTTAAACACTGAGCCACATCCCTAACCCCCAACCCCTGCCTTTTTTTTTTTTTTTTTTTTTTTGATACATGGTCTCACTAAGTTTTTTAGGGCCTCACTAATAAGTTGCTGAGACTGACCTCGAACTTACAATCCTCCTGTCTCAGCCTCCTGAGATGCTGAGATTGTAAGTGTATGGTAACACCCCAGCTGAATTTATACTTGATTTAAAAAATTCTGTGTGTGTGTATATGTAGTGATCTTAATCACCTATGCTTCTAGAAAAAAAATAAGTTAATAAGCCAGAAAGAACTTAACTGAGAGTTATATATGCCATTAAATTTATAAGCCAATTATTATAATTAAGGAATTGAAATTTATGAAGGGCACATTTTTTGTGAAAAATATGCACCAAATCACTGAATTGTATTGAAGTATTATTATAAAAGAGTTCAATTTGATTCTCCTAAATTACATAGAAATAACAGTCTCTGGATAAGAACATGTGTACAGATACTAATTTACCAGGCTCTTACTAGCAGGTTCTGTAGATTTTGAATTTTTTATGTTTGTTCTGTTCTAATGTGACTGTGTAATTGGAAACAAAAATAATAATAAATGTAACCATTTAGTGCAGGTTGTTACTAAGTCTATTAGAAGTTACCCTGGTTGTTATGTTTTGAATTTATTCTGTTTTTTATACATTCTGGGTTTGGTTTTGTTTTGCTTTTTTTTTCCCCCCCTTCCTTCCCAACTATCACCTCACTTGACAAGTCAGTGTGTCTTGTTTTTTAAAATGAATTCATTCAAAAATGATGAACTGTGTCAAAAACTGATGATTATAACTGTTTTGTGTCCATGGTTACCCTTTTTTATGTAGATTTCTATGGGAAGCCGCTGCCTCCGTTAACTGTACGACAGAGACCTAACGGTGATGCTCATGATGTGATCTCATAACCATGTCATATGGATTGGTACTCTTACTATCAGCAAAGTGAAATGGACCTCTTCTCAGAAGAAAAAAAAAATCCTTTGAGCATTGATGACTGGGGCAATAAAATCATAATGATTTTAGTGAGGAGATTAATAGCCCAAGGACCTGATCTGATAATTAACTTCTCGATATTCTTCATGCAAAATGACCAGTGGATGGGATGAACAACATTTGGAGCATGTTAACAAGATTTAGTGTTGACTCCTTGGGTTTTATATCCTCACTCATGGGCAAATTCCTGAAGGAAAACTTCTTCAGAAATAGAGCCAATGGACTCTACATACTTTATTATTTGTTTAATAGTCCGTATTTCTATATATTAAACATTTTTGTAAGATACATGGGCATGGAAGGGAAACTCCTGGGAATTTATAAACTAAATTTTTAACTTTTTGTATTTTTCTAAAATTTTTGTTTAATTACTATTATCTTGATTGTGCACTTTTCTACAGATTTTTTAAATTTGTTTGTGGAAGATAAAAGTTAAATTACTTGACAGACATGAACTATACAAACAATATATTTATATGACTTAAATTTTTGTAATAGCATTTTTCTAGCCTATAAATCCTAATTTGACTTTATTTAAAAATAATACTTACCTTTTTAAAAAGCAGATATCAGATCTTTATTCTACCAAATTATGTGATTTGAAAGCATTATTCAACAAAAGTGTTCTATTTTATTGTTTTTGTGTTTTTGATAATAATCTCAATAAATGAGACATAAAATACCTTTATTAACCTATTTTTTAAGTAATAAAAATGTTATATGAGATATTATTAAAAGTCCCAAGAAAACCCTGTTTTAAAGGTCAAGACACTTTCAGAGATCAAGGTGTGATCCCTGTTAGGACTGTTCTGTCAGAAGCCACATGAATCTTTTAGGGTATTACAGTTCTTTCATCCCTTGAAATTAGAGATAAAAAACTGAATGAAGTTATTGTAGTTACAGACACTTATATTTTACAACAAATAACTTGGGTGCTAAAGCAATACAAATTAAAATGTTGGCTCAAATACTGTTGTAAAGAAATGATTCCAAAATATTTCTCAATTTAAAATTTACTTCTCTTGCACTCATAAGATTCTGTCTGTCATTTAGACAAACTGTTAGATATGTATTTTCAGTAAAGGAGTCCTAATTTTCACTTAACTGAAAGCATGCCTTTATATTAAGGCGAAAATAACACAAATAATAATTTCAATACAATCTAGATAAGACTATTGGGTTTGGTACCTGTACTGACAACAGACATATGCTGGTATCTAATAACAACATAAATAAGTATGCCTAAGTCAGTTTAATACAACTATTTACTTTAAGAATTTTGCTTTGAAGCATCACATTTTATTCATATTTTTAACTTCACTGAACTTTTATTATGGTCACTTATTAATCAGGATGCATCAGCATGGCACAGATTCTTGGAGTTGGTACATGGATCTACCTAGCACCTGAATAAGAAAAAAGCATTCTACTTCAGATATAAAATTCATAACAATCTGAATTTGATAGGTGAATAAAATATGAGGAAAAGCATCACAGTAAGACAGCATGTAAATTTTGAAATGAATTTTATAGGAAAAAATTGCTTACATTTTTGTTCCTTTTGTAACATTTTATTCATTTTTAAAGCTAAACTCAAACTTTTGCTATATTTTTAATATTCATTTATTTGAGAGTAAAGATAGATTTTTAAAATTTTTATCCTACCAATGTTTACTGGTAGAACACAGTAATTGCTGACTCCATTTTGTAAAACTAAAAATGATTTTAAGATTAAAGTAGCATAAAATGGAATTAATATTTCATATAGCTCCTTCAAAAGATAGTTTTCTTAAAGCATTCTAAAATACTTTAAAAGATGTTTTGTAAATCCAGGTGGATTCTAATAATTAAATGCCTGTTTTGTTATATGCTGCATTTTTATTCTTAAATCACCATTAATTATGACATTTTCACCCAATAAAATTAATTTATATTATATTCTGTTTTCTCTTGATTTTGGTGAATATAAGTGATTTTTTGGATAATAAAATAAGTAAATGTTTTTCCAAATATGATTATTGAAAGAGTTTAAATCAGTAGATTAAAATAATGGACTTTTTGTTATTTTACATGAAAACATTTTTCTCTGCAAGTTTTTATATATTTGAGATCTAATGTTATTTTTAAAAGCAGCTAAATAAAGTATCAAAGCACCTTATGATTCTAGATTATTCAGTGTCTTTGGTTCAAGCTACTAGCCCACAGATGTAATTTTACTTATTTAAAATAATTCCATGTGCTTTTCTTGGAAATTCCATATGTATATGGAATATTTTATATTACATATAATTGATGCCAAGTGTCAAGCTATGGATAGAAACTGCACTAGAGAAAAATGTTGCTAAAACAAAGTAGTGAAGTAATTTTTTAGAGTTATTAGTAGAATGTTTTCCTTAAACTTTTTAATGATTTTGGTAATTTTATTTTTATAATGGAAGCAAATTTACAATTTTGTATAAATTATTTAACTGCCATGTTTTCTTCTAGTTGAAAATCAAATGCTCTTTTAAACAACAAATGAAATTCTAGAATTTACTTAATATGTTAAATTCCTTGCACATAGCCTGGAAAAGGTCACCTGTTTAAAACACCTTTATATTTGCAGCTGCTTTTACTAAATGTTCCCTTACTATGACAACATTTTGATTTGGTACTATTTGATATGCCACACTACTCATGGTATACTCATTCCAATTAAATCCATGATTCCAGGTGACAAAATCTTTTCAAAAGTAAAACTGCTTTTATAAATAAAGATGTACATTATATATTTTATCACCCTTGTCTTAACATTGATTATTTAAGTTTTTGGGAAATACTGTCCAGCTGATCCAAAGAACAAATTCAAATACCTCAAAACCTAGATTAGAATATGGCATAGGTTATTAAAACAGCAATTATTCTTTAATTTTTTAGAAACCAAATAATAAAATCTCATTTAAAACATAGGAAGTAGAAAAAATGAATCTCCTTTAAATAAACTGATCTGATTTTATTTAAAGAAAAAATTGGAAAAATAATCATTTGCTTCCTTATGGCTTAGATTGTAAATTCCTTTTGTTCACTGATGAGGAAACAGAATTTAAGAAGTGAATCAGTGGTCTCAAAACTTATATAATAGCATCCTATACATTTTTAATGTGCCTTTATGTTTGCTAGGTACATAAGTACCACACACAGGGTAACTTCTTAAACAAAATAAATTTATTTTCTTACTGTTCTGGAGTAGGGAGATCAAGGTCCATGTTGTGGACAAGTTTCCTTTTTCCTAAGGCCTCTTGCCTGCCTTATAGGTAACAGCCAACTTGCTGTGTCCTCACATGGCCTTTTCTCAGTACTCTTGCCCCTAGTGTCTCTCAGTTTGTCCAGTTTTTCTCTTTTTATAACACCAGTAAGATTGGATTAGGATTCAGCCTTCCAACCTCATTTTAACTTAATCATCTGTTACATTCCAAAACATCAGTGATTAGAGCTTCAACATAAATTTTGAGGATACATATTCCAACCTTTATCAGTTACATACATTTCTGATGCACTATTTAAAAATGCATTTTATTTATATATACCCCTCAAAAAGGAAATTAGAAATATTAGATAAAACTTAATAAAAAGAGAAGTCATTATATTTACACCCCAGTTGCAGTGGATTGGATTGGCTGCTAGAGTTTATACACACCACTTTGAAGTCCTAAACTAATAAGAATCTTCAGTAGACATTGAAGATTCCTATAATTATGCTCTTTAGCATTGGTCACAGGCATCTCTGTGTTTTTCTGCCTTACATTTTAAGTAACTAAGGGTTTTCTTAATGTCAGATTGTTTTACTATAGTGCCTGTCCTCACTTCTATATTAATAGGAAGGATTGAGACATGTTTTATGTAAACATGAAAATTCATAAAGCAGCCAGTGTAGGAGATAGTCCAAAAAGTGTACTTATTCAGAAATTGACTTAATGATAAAAAATGCTTAGATAAAAGTTATTTTCCTGCCTAGAGTTATGTCCTTATAAATAATATGGATTAGTTATCTAACAGTATCATTAATAAAAAAATGTAATTTCTGGTATTTTTTTCAGCTCAATTTCCTCGTGTTTTTTTTTTAAGAGTTTTAATATTTATTTTTTAGTTTTCGGCGGACACAACTTTTTTGTTTGTATGTGGTGCTGAGGATGGAACCCCAGCCGCACGCATGCCAGGCGAGCGCGCCACCGCTTGAGCCACATCCCCAACCCTTCCTTGTGTTTTTAGTGACTTAAAACAAGTCTTTTTCTAGTAGTTTCTGTTAGTCAATGTGGAATTTTGTTTATTATTCAGTAGCTATTTGGGGGGAAGGTAAATGAATTAACATTTTCATGATACACAAATATTGGGTCTTGGAAAGGGACTTTAATATTAAAGATCAAACTATAAATAGAGGGTGGATGAAACAGAATTGGCTTCCTTCTCTGGGAATGGAATCAATTCTTTGTAATGGAATCAATCACAAACAATGGCTACTGCATAAAAATTTAAAGTTATTCCATATTTAAATTATTGGGGGGGGGTGTACTGGGAGTTGAATTCAGGGGCACTCAACCACTGAGCCACATCCCCAGTCATTTTTTGTAGAGACAGGGTCTCACTTAGTTGTTTAGCACCTGGCTTTCTGCTGAGGCTCTCTTTGAACTCTTGGTTCTCCTATCTCAATCTTCTGAACAACAGGGATTACAGGCAGGCACCACTGCGCCCAGCTAAAGTTAAATACTTTTAAGAAAAATTGGAAAAGTACTTACTTAGAAGTTGAAGATTTCTACAACTTGCTCATTTCTCTAGCATTGTTCACAGGTGACATGGTTAACATCACTAATATAAATGTAATATTAAGACAGATAAATGAGCATGAGCAGGTCATTTTAAAAAATAGCTAATAAGATTTGAAAACATATCCAAACTAAATACACACTTATAAATTGGATTATCAGAAGTGCAGAAAAAAATTAAGAGAAAAAAAATGTTCATTTTAACTCAGAAAATAGAACCATGCTGTCACAAAATGATAGAATGTCCTCTTTTCAGGTATATCAGTGTTTCCCTAATAGATATACAGCATATTCAATTCTTATTATCTTAAATCTTTTATATTTCTACATTTCAAATATAATACTCATGTATTAATTCATTAGTTGTAACATTCTGTAAAGAATATAGAAAAATAATGTGGAATCTCTGCAAGTAGACTGAAAGGTAAATGTGACTCCCCCAAACATCCAATAAAGGGTATTAACTTCTGAAAACCATGTTTTAACAAACCTAAATTCTAATAGATATATTTTTAGATTGCTGGGAAACTTGTTTAAATATATTATTTAATATATGTAATATAATTTAAATATATTAAGCTTCAAATTGCATTAGTTGTACTAACGGACTTACTGCTTATACTCAAAATAATAATTCTTATTAAATATCAGAGACCACACTATTTTCTCCCTGATAAATTGCTGATTATTGCTACAAGAGAATAATGAAAGAGTACACCAAAGGAGTAAATAAACTGCTATTTCTATCAGAGTGGGTGTAATAACACCTTACTTGTAAACTCCATTCTTGTAAAAATGAGTGACGAGTCTTGTATGGAGGATCACTTTGGTCCTCAGGCATTTGATATCAGAACAAGATAACCACAATGATCATGATAGTGGCACTAATACAGAACAGCACCGAACAAGTGGGCATTTATGTCGACTAGTCTCTGTGCTAAGCGCCTTACATGCGTATTTCAATTTAATCTTTTTACATGTCCTTTTCTAAAATGGAGAGATTATTCGCATAGGTCATCCTGGGAAAAAAACTATTTCACGAGTTAACGGAGTCATCAAATTTAATTCAGTCGTTAGCTTCGCCCCTAAGGATAAAAGTGTTTACAAAACATAACCCAATAGTGACAGAGATTCAGCCTTTACCGAGCCCACCCACAAAGACGGTTTAGCAGGATAAAGTACTTCCTAAACACCAGTCGCCCAAGGTCTCTCCCACCGCCGGGTCACGCCCCTGGCGTCAGCGCAGAACTCTTCCCCGCCCCAGCCAACCAAGCGCTGAGCAATTTCAGGTGTGCCTCTCGCGGGAGCTAACCTTGTTGGCGAGATTTTGAAAGTGCAGGCGATATGTGTAATATCGCGAGAATTTAAACGGGAACCGTGAGGACATTAAGGGTTTTGGCTAACCGGAAATCGGGCTGTTTTTTCATTTGGCTGGAAGCTTTTTCATGTGGAGTGTTGCTGACTCTTTTCTGTAAACTCCCTGCAGGATAATGCTGACTCGGGTGAGGCCCTTGAGCCCTGCTGGGCGCCTCTGGCTGAACCAGACTGTACACTACCAAGGAGGCGAGGGAGGGGGCCGGGATGTGGGAACTTCACCTTTGGCGGTCCCTTTGCGATATTCGGGTTTTTTGGTTTCTTGTCTAGAATCCTGGTAATATTCAGTGCGTTACTTTTGCACTTAAACATTCCCTGTTCGCTCCCAAGGTCCTCGGAGAGGACGTCCCTTCCGAGTAATCTGCAGACTTCTAATACTTGCTCACGTCAAGTTCCCAGCATAGTGTAAGCTCCTATAGTGCTGAAACTGTCTTCTATGTCACTGCTGTATCCGGACGCCTAGACAGTGTTACATTTTACCTGGCCCTCTACGAATAAACGAAACAATTGCAGAGTTTCCAGAAAAAACAAAAGGGACATTTTTGTTCTTATTTTGGATTAATTCTAAGTGTACGGGAAAATTGCAATGAGTACAGTTTTTATGTACCTTTCACGAAGTTCCCCTTGATGCTAACATCTGTGATGGCTTTTAAAAACTAATTTTTTCCTTTAGACATAATTTGTTTAGCACAATTAGATTCTGCTTTAACATTTGCTTCATGATTGGATTACAATTTCTTGGGGAAACACTCCTTTAGCATAAATAGGTAAATTTATCAGTAACACGGTTTACAACTCATATGTTGTTATAAGTCATATATTGCTCCCCCTACAAGAACTAATAATTATCTAAAGATAAAGTGTTCTTATTTTTTGACAGTAAAAAAGATTATGTTAATATCGAGGTTTAATAAATTTGTAGTATCTTTAATATGTGTCAGCACCTTTTTCTTGTCGTAGTTGAAAGGAAAATCAGAGGGGAAGCTTGCAAAACAGATTTGCAAAGTTGTGTTGGATCATTTTGAAAAACAGTATTCCAAAGAACTTGAAGATTCCTGGAATACAGTGAGGTTAGTATAATTCATCTCTCGATACTTTATGACTGAGCAGTGGAAGTAAAGTATGCAGTATACCTTTTTGGGTGAGGGATGGAGTGAGAATGAGAGATAAAGAAATTTAAACCTGGTTGCACTCTCCTACTGGGACATAGAAAGGAAGAACCAAGAGGAAATAGATAATGAAAAGCAGTGAAAAAAAATTTTGTAGCAGTAGTAAGTAAAAATTAATATGCCCATATCTTGAACAATTGAATTGATCCAGGAAATAGGACTACCTACAAAATTAATTATACTGTAACATAAGAACGTTAAAACTTTGAAGTCAACACTGCTTTATCTCAGTAGTTTTATTTCTTCCCTGTATGTCTGTGGTTAGCTCTGTTTTGAACATACATACACATGTGCATATATAAATACAAATTCTTTAAATGTATTATAAAAGCAAACATTTAATGCATAAAAGGAAATGAGAAAAATTGGTTTATATCTTTGCTGTTGACCAGGATGTTGTTCTATGGGTTGATTCTGAGTGCCTCATACTGTATATTTAATGCCCCAGGAATACAAAGAGTAAGATAGTCATTATGTTCCATTTGCATATAGTCTAGTGTTCTTAGGGGGAATGAGATGAGAGGCATGGTTATAGCTATGTACACTGCTAATTTGGTAAGTATCATAATAGAAATAGACAGGAGTACCGTGTTTTACCTTTCAAAGCCTGAGAGTGCCAGTGAAAGCCTGAGAAAATGCCAAGTCTTGGTATCTTGGAGGAATTACTTTGGATTAAGGAACCAGACATTTTCAGCTGAGGGGAAAAGGGCAAAAATAATAATAATAATTATTATTATTATTATTATTATTATTCAAGGCTGTGGATAATATCTGGAACTTGATTCAGGCAGTGGTTTTTCATGTTGTCTTATTTCACCTTTTCTTGAATTAATAAGTATATCTTCTTTACAAAGGACAACTTTAAGCATTTTTTTAAAACAAAGATTAAATCATGGCTAATGAGATAATAATCTAGCATTCTAATATAAGTTTTAAACAAATTAAGCTATTTAGGAATCAGTATAATATGAAAATGTAGTATATATTTGTTTTTATTTCAAAACTGGATTTCAAAATGTGTATTTCCGAGAATAAAGAATAACCAGTGAGGATTATGATCAATTCATTGGGCTTCTGGTATACAAAGGTAATCACATCTAATATGCAGACGTCTTGCATGCTTATTATATGCCAGACAATACTGACGTAAGTGATCCTTAAACCTATGAGATTTTTTTTTTCATTCTTCATCTGATGGTACTGCAGAGTTTAAATAACATGTCCCAATTCACTCAGTTTAAGTAGCAGAATTGGGATTTGTGCTGAGGTTGTCGGACTCAAGACTTCCCTCTGCTAACCTTTAGTCTGCATTTCATACCTGGGATGTAATAGGCATACTTGGATGATTTAAAAAAAAAAAGATTTTTAGAAGTCTTCTGTTGGCCGACTTTTAGTAATCTGGCTACTCGTTCCTTATAATGAGTTATTTTTCTCTTTAGTGTGTTCAGACAGACTTATAAATTATTATTTGACCTTAAACAACATGAGCAGTGAACCATAAACAGATTTAATTAGCTGTGCCTTCTGCTTCATCTACTTTTTTGTTCAGTTTTCATGGTAAGTTAAGTTTTGCATAAACATGGGCTAAATTTGCAGTAGACAAAATAAAGGTTTTCTCAGAAAGTAGTTTGAACATGGAAGATAGCACAGGGAATAAGAAGAGAATCATATATTTTTATTTTATAATTGTTTATTTGCAAGAAATAATATTGTTCTTGTAGTCTATTTACATCCAGGGGGAAGTGGAATGCCTTTTTTCCTATCTAGAAAATAATTTACACAGTATCTTTAGTTTCCTATAATAGTGGTAAAGATTTAGTATTTAATTTTACTGGTTTGTAATGACCTTTCCTGCCAAGTCCCTCTGAGAAGTTCTTTAAAGCTGAAGTTTACCCTGGTTCAGTTTTTGCTCTCTATGTTGCCTGCATATTCTCTTTCAAGGAAGTCTATTCGGGACATGAGTGTAGATTTTAATCAATGTGCTATAATCTCAAACTATGCAATTCTTTCCAAGATTTAGCCTCATACTTCTAAGTGTTTTCTAGCAACTAAGTTGTCATATTCAGCAAACTCAAAAGCATGTTTTTCTCTTCTAAACCTGTGTTATCTTTGTTACTTGCATATTCTATCTCAGTTGAAGACATTACTTTCAGTCCAGGTACCTCCTTTTTCCCCTACACCTTCAGTACCTTTGTAGTAAATAGTGAACCTTACTCAAAAGCAAGTCTGGCATTTCCACAGTTCTGGGGAGATAATCTCTAAGTTCTCGAAACGTATCTGTTAAGAACATCTTTGTTTAGCTAGAATCTTGGGCCATACTTAATAGTCTTAACAATGTAATTTATAGGAGTACAGACCATAGCTGTAAGCTCAGCCTCCAGAGGAGCTGGAGACTGAAAGCAGTGTGAGCAGTCAGCTATGCTTTAATTAAAACTGGACACCAGGGCTGGGGATGTGGTTTAGTGGTAGAGTGCTTACCTGGCATGCGTAAGACCCTGGGTTCTATCCCCAGCACCATTCACACACACACACACACACACACACACACACACACACAAACACAAATTTAATAGGCAGTAGAAAACACAAAACAACATCAGAAATTGATATAAGGGCTTAGATGAGCATCTCTGTTTGGAAGTATTTCTGTGCATATTGTTACACATTGTTGCCAGGAAAAAAGTTAGCCTTGTCCATGTTTCCAGTGCAGAGGATAACTAGAAGTTTCATGCTTTGAACTTTTGTGGACTCTGTACCTTCAATCTTTTCCTATAACTGATTTTAATCTATATGCTTTTTTGGTAAAAGATGGTAACTATGAGTTTAAAAGCTTCCAGTGAGTTCTATATGTTCTTCTAATGAATAAACAAACTTAAGAATGGTCTTGGGACTTTTTAGTAAAATGACAGTTCAACCTATTCGAATATCCATCATAAGTTCTAACACATTGTAGATGTTCAGTATCTACTAGTGTAAGAAAAAAAAATAATATTCTGTGAATAAGAATAAACCATAGTAAAATAAGGACTTTGGAAAAAATAAGCCTTGACTATAGATCTGCTGTGACAATAGATCTTGAAATGGGGTATAAAGCATGTTTCTAGAACAAAAAAAAAAAAAAAAAAAAAGAATGGTCTTGGGGATCCCTGAAATTACAGTTTGTGTTAGAAATGAGAGTGGTCTTGGTGACTCCGTAACTATGTACTACCAAACACCATTACCCTTTCTCTGTCAAAATCTAAAATAGTTACCAAAGGTTGCTGTTTCCTCCTGAGAAATTTCTTAATTTGGACATCCTTTTCAATTCTACAGCTTCTATTTAATCAGGCCTTCATCATTTTTTACCTGGCATATTATAGCTGAGTCTCCCACTTTCTTATTTTAGCAACCACTTTTATGGTACTTTAGAAATAATTTCACTCTTAAGGTAGTTCTTTCCATTTTACACTCTTAAGGTAGTTCTTTCCATTTATAGATAGGCAAGATGAGGCATACAGAAGTTAAATAACTTGCTGAAGAATACACGATTCACTTTTAGAAGAGCTTATTCACTCTGCCATGCTGCTTCTCAGTATTGCCATATTATATTTTATCACTCCCAAGGTACACACCTTTGCTTCCTCTCTCGCTGTAATGTTTCATTTGAACCAAAAAATTTTTCACATCCAAGGAGCATAAGGAGGCTCCTTCATGATTTTGGTACTGGATATACTGTTCCTTCTAGTAGGAATGCCCTTCCTTTTCCTTCTGGTTAAGAATATGTATTCACATCCTATTTCAGCATCTTGTAGCACTTGACCTCAGGTTAAGTTATTAAACATCTCTATATTTCACTGTTTTCTTTTGGAAAACATGAAAAAACAGTATCTATTTCATATAGTCACTTGAGACAGGAAATTTATGCACACACATGAACAAAATTCTCAGAATATTGAATGACATTAGTTTTATTATTGGAAATAATAATAAGCTCTCAATATATATTAGCATTATTTTATTTTATTAACAACTTCATTAATCTTTCCTCTTTGTGTTTTCATTGCATTTAACTTGATATAACTTTTTTTACTGTCAATACTTTATTGTTAAAAGTTTTCTAATTTGTATATTTTTCCATGACAAGGAAAAAACAATATCTTGGACAAGCAATCACTTATTCACAATTTAGTAAGGATTTATTTATTCCCCAAGCACTGCTGTGCACTTATGATACATAAATGCACTGTATATATATTCTGCCCCCAAATAGACTTATGAGGGAAGGATTAATTGGAAATCTTTATGAACTTTGAAAGTTTTATGTGCATTTTATTGAAAATTTAAAAAGCCCAAACATTTCACTCTGGTATCAATGACTCATAGTTCACATATAAAAGGAAGGGGAAATTATATACCTAATTAATATCACCAGAATTTGTGAAGAGGATATAGAGGTGGATAGTTAGATAAGAGAGAAAACAACTATTATTCAGATTTCTATTTTGTTCTAGCTTCGTTTTACAAATACTTTCTTTTTTTTTTATATTTATTTTTTTTATTTTTTTATTTTTTTATTTTCCGGTGGACACAGCATCTTTGTTTTATGTGGTGCTGAGGATCGAACCCGGGCCGCACGCATGCCAGGCGAGCACGTTACCGCTTGAGCCACATCCCCAGCCCCACAAATACTTTCAACCTTAATTTTTTTTCAAATCCTTACAGTAATTTTTAGCCCCTTTTAAATTCAGAAGTTAAAACAATTCATTGCTGGATGTTTCACACTTAGGACAGATCCAGGCCTGTGACTTAATAATCCCATGTTTTTTCTTCTACCATTTTTGCTGCGATGAAGGGTCTGGGGTCTCATCCTTGAAAGTGTATGCATTTCAGTTATATGGGGGACTCGTTATAGTCAGTATTTTTAGACTTTTGTCATCTTCACTGGAAATACAAATCCTCACCCATAATTTCCTTTCCGAGGTACTATGGATAACAAAACTGCCATAAATTGCCCTTGTATGAGAAATAAGGAAGAAACCTCATAAAACAAAAATAACATCATCAATTCATTATTAGAATTTATTTTTTTAAATATTTTTTTAGCTATACATGGACACAATATCTTTATTTTGTTTTTAATGTGATGCTAGGATCAAACCTAGTGCCTCACATGTGCAAGGCAAGCACTCTGCCACTGAGTCACCACCCCAGCCTCATTATTAGAATTTCTGTAGAATAAAAATTAAATATACTTTGATGCATTTCCATAAATTAATTTATTTTCTGACCACACATTTAAAATGATCTTATGAGCACCCTCTAGTGGATAATAATAGCACTGAAATTAGGAGTTTCTATTTTTTAACAATGGAAATTTAAATTTTTTTTCTATAATCTATAGGGTTATGCCAATTGTTCTTAGCCATTTCTAGATAAAATTCTTGTTCTCATTTTAAATTAGAAAGTTTGAGTGGATAATAAAAGAAAAGTATAATGTCACAGAAAAGTTAAATGAAAAATAATACTATCAAATACTAAGCATTGTCCAAATGTACAATTTTCAAGATTTTAACCTAACAGATTTAATTATTTAAATTTTTGACTTTTGTTAAAATAAAAATTATGCTTCATGTGTAGATAGAGCACATACTTCACATTCATGAGGCCCTAGGTAAAATTCCCAACACCAATAATAACAAAAGCAATTAGTTGAGTGGTCCATGTGTAAAATTCTAATTCTGTAAATTGACTCAGGGGGTTAGGTACTGGACATTTAGTCAGGGAGAGAGAGAAAATAAAGTTGTGGTCCCCATATAAACCAGCTGGGGAAGTAGTTAATCAGGCAGTGTGACTTGAGCTAAAAGGCCTTAGTATAATTTCATTGACTTTCTCAAAGATCAGTAACTCTTGTGCCATAGTTTTACTTATAATATTTGTCTTTTAGTTATCTTTACTTAACATTTTCTTTTGTTCCTTAGAAATTTAAACATATGCTAATTTTATATCATCATCAATAAACAGATGTGCCTAGCATATCGTTGATGCACACTGTGTATTTAGAAAATTAATGTTTGTTAGCAAGAAGAAAATGCTGACTTACCACATTGGAGGTAAAACTAGCAGTGAAGCGTGATCCAGACTTTTGCAAGGGTCTGCAGGAATGAGCAAGTTATAGCAGTCAGCTTCCAAATTGCCAGTTTCCATGTGTGTCCTTTCAGAAAATTGCTCACCTCCCCTCTGTACTTAAGCAGGTATTCTCCTTTGTCAGCTTGCCTTTCTACAATTCTCCTTTCCTCATTTTCACAAAGAAAAACACACTTTCACCGTTCTGACTTTTATATTGCATTTCTCCAGGACACCAAACCTCCATGATGGGACTGGGGATGTTGCTCAATGGTAGTATGTTTGCCTACCATGTGCAAGACCTTGGGTTCCATCTCCAGCACCACAAAAAATAAAGAACAAAAGACAACTTCATGTCATGTGTTTAGAAAGTTAGTGGCAAATTTTTCGACAAATCAGGTAGTTTCAAAGTTTTGCTTTCAACAAAAGTAAAGGAGTCCCATTTCAGTTGCCAGCTAATGATTCATATAAAATATTTTTGATGATGGATCACTAAGTGATTTGGGGGTATAACTCAGGAAGAATTCAAAGTGGGAGACATTGCTATAGCAAAATATTTAATTCTCATGTACTTATATAAGTGAAGGTTTTTCTCAACTCTTATAAGAATACAAAATAAGAATAAAACTGATATTGAACTCTGACTTATCCTAGCAAGAAGTAATATTCATCTATAGGTATATGAAAACAAAAGCTCATTTCATTGTAGTTCCTATTAATTTTTACTTCTTATGTTTAATAAGTATCAAAATTATAAGTTATTTTTGCCGATTTTATACTAATAATATTTTTGACAGCTGAATCCCAAAGTTATTTGAATACCACAGAGAAATTTAATATGTATGTGTCTGTGTGTTCCAAAAAAGTATGATAGGGTGATTTAAAACAAAAGTTTTCATGCATAAAAATATATTAGGATAAAGTTACATGGAGAAGTGGAATGTAAATAAAAGGGAAAAATAAGAATATAAAACTTGTGCCTGTTAAAGAAGAGTTAGTGTATGAATTTTAAATGAACACAACCTGTGTAACTTACTCAGTTTTCCCAAATTTGGGCTATGAAGGGATTAGAAATAAGAAATACAAGAAATAAAAGATTCAATTATAAGTAGATAGCGGGACTCAGTGGGCGAGTCAGTCATGGTAGGTTCTGACCTCTAACAATGATTGAGAGCCTCTGTGGAGCAGATGAATTGGATGTTAGGTGAAAAGACTTCCTTGGAGATAAAGTTCCCTGAGGAGAGAACAGGTAGATGAGGGAGGAAGGATCATAGGTGGAGGGAACAGTATATACTGAGTTTGGTAAAAGCTAAAGAATCTTGTTCCAAAAAGCTAAAATAGTTCTGTTGGTGTAAGTCATCAGGGATCAGAATTTTGTTTTAGTCAAGGCTTAGTTTTGTCATGAATGAGGATAATTTTTGAAAATTTTACTTCACTGCCGTAGTACAGTTTTAAAATCTGACCAACTTCTCCTAGTGATTTCGCATCATTCACAACATAAAATTTAAAAATGCTATCCCATGCTACTTGGTCCATATAATTTTCTGCCATATTAGGCTTCTGATTCCCCAAATGCACTATTCTCTGTCATACCTATGTTGTTATATTGCCCTGCAACTTTCTTTCTCATTTCTTCCAATTAACGTACTAGATAATATACAAAAGTCAATAGTGTTTCTAAACCAACAGTCCTCTTAATATGTTCAAAAGGGAATATTCAGAATTAATAACTTTTACTTTTATCTGAAATAAAATGTGAATAAGTGAAGAAATTTTGTTCAGGGTTGGAAAGATTAAATACTAAATGCAACTTACCCAAGGTGGTGTTGCTAGCAAGCAGAAATATGATATAAAATCAAGCTGGCTTGAATAAAAGCCTAACATGTTAATTCTCTCCAAATCTAATGCATTTAATGTAATCCTAGTCAAAGTTACTATTAACTGAACAATTGATTTTAAAATTATATTGAAAGAATATATATCCATGAGTTGATTTGAACGTTTTGAAGAAAAAAGAATAATAAATAGAGATTTGCCTTATCTGATATTAATCAGTTAAGAGTATCCTGCCTTTTGTTAGCTAAGAGGTAGGCACATGACTTAAGCCAAGTCATTCCAATCTGTATACATTAAATTGGTTCTGACTATTTCTCTGTTACAAGTGACTCAGACTGGGTATATTTTCATCCAGCATGAAGGGTAAGATTAAGGATGGACTTTAATAAGATTTACAACAGTTATATTCACAGATATCCTTTTGGATTCTATTTTAAAGCAGTAGTTACCCAAGTGTGATTCTGAGGATCAAGGGCATCAGTTTTACCCAAACACTTGTTAGAAATGCAAATCTGTTAGAAATGGAGATTTCAGGTCTTGTCTCAGACCTACTGAATCCAGGTTGGGCTCAGTGGTCTTTTTTTTTTTTTTTTTTTTTAATCAAACTCTTGGTGCACAGTGAACTTTGCAAATCCCTTTCTTAAGTAGGAGATGGTCATCTTCCAAAACAGCTGAAACAGATATGCCAGGATTCAGTTGTATATCATCCATGACAAAGACGAGGCACTGAAAATGGAAAGCAGTTCCATATAACAGGCCTAAATTGAAATTCACCTGGCATGCTTGAGTCGCAGGTGTTAGATTTCAATCCAACCATTCCTCACATAGTCAACTCCAGGGTGAGTAGCAGCTGGAATTTATTTAATTGACCATGTTTAATGAGGCTCCCAAATAACTCAGAAAGGTCATCTAGTAAATTAATTATTTATCGTTATATCATCTATCAGTTGATGTGAGATTGTGATTGTCAAGAGATCTACTTGTTGGGCCAAATACAAATTCAAGAAAGTAAAGATACTGGGGGAAAAGCTTGCACCATCAGTCTGTGAGTGAATTTTAAATCATCTTTGGATCTGAATCTTATGAGCCACTCATCACCTCATTAACTCCATTCCTGTAGAGTTCACTGTAATTAGGTTTTCACACCTTTTATCCTAATCATATAAAACTTTAATACTAATTTCTTTAAACATATTTTTTGATGGTACCTTTCCCTTCAATATTAACAATCTCTTGTTTTAAATTTTGTCTCTAAGTGAAACACTTTCTTGTGCACATAGTGATAGTCAGAAATCTATTTTGACTAAATGCAAAATAGATTTTTTATTATCATTGCCTGTAAAGGCAGGCCATATTTTTTTGGCAAGATATTTTGTAGGGAAAGTTAAAACTATACTTCCCTTGTGTAGAACTTAAGGGGGGCACAAAAAACTCAGTATTGTATTTTAATGATCAAAATTAATTAAAAAAAGCTACAGTAAAAATAAAAACTTTAAATAAAGATAGGTTCATAACATGAGCTGATGGAATCATATCAGGTCTTTATGAGGCAAAAGGAAAAGTCAGAAAGACTGATCCTATCTCTGAAAATCAGAGATAAGTATAAACTTAGAACAATGGTCACCCCATTGATAATATAAAATGGTATTAATGTGTTTCATATTAACAATCTTTTGTTTTCTGTTTCTAGGGATGTATTGATATCTCCATCATTGTGGCAATATGCTGTCCTCCTCAACCGATTCAATTATCCTTTTGAACTGGAAATGGATTTATATTTGAAGGGCTATCACCAACTCTTTCAAGGATCTTTACCCTACTGTCCTAAATCACTAAAGTGTTACCTCAGCAGAACTACAGACCGTTTGCCTTCAGAAAGACACCAGTTTGGTAACCTGAAAAAATACTATCTCCTGAATGCTGCTTCTCTTCTCCCAGTACTAGCTCTGGAATTACGGGATGGGGAGAAGGCTCTAGATCTATGTGCTGCTCCTGGAGGCAAATCATTAGCACTGCTACAATGTGCTTGGCCAGGTAGTGTGCTTTTATTTCCTTGATTAACAATTGTTTCATATCTGTATGTTAAAAAATTCTTTGAAAGTATATGGGAAGAAATGTAAGATTGAGTTTGCAAATGTAAGAAACTTGAAAACCACTGTAGACAAGACTGGAAACATTAGCTGAATGATGCAGTGTAAATAACACTCTTTCCAGCTTCCTAACCCTAACAGATAATTGGAAACAAAATTTTAACATTTTTTGAACACAAATCTACCAGGTATGAATATGAGTGCTATTAGCCAGTGACACAGGCTTTTTAAAATTTTGTTGTTTACTTTTTCTTTTTTTTTTTTTGTGCTAAGTAGGTGCTCTACTACTGTACTTGAAAATCTTGTATTAAAATCACTTCATACATTTCTGCAACAAAACATGTACATTTAAAATTATTTTACTGTACCTGTCCAACAGAAATATAATATTTTTTTTAGTCAGTTTTTTTACTGCTATGACCAAAAGATCTGACAAGAACACTTTTAGAGAGGGAAAAGTTTATTTGGTGCACACAGTTTCAGAGGTCTCAGTTCATGGACTTCCAACTTTATTGCTCTGTGACCAAGATGAGGCAGAATATCAAGGTAAAAGGATGCAAAGGAGAAAAACAGTTTAGGGCATAATAATCCAGAAGCAGAGAGAGCTCCACTCACCAAGAACAAAATATATACCCTGAAGGCATACCCCCAGTGGTCTACATCCTCTAGCCATACCCTACATGTATATAGTCACCACCCAGTTAAATCCTCCCAAGTGGATTAATGCACTGATTAAAGGTTCTCATAACCTACACATTTCACATCTGAATTTTCTTGTATTTATACAAGAGTTTTGGGGGAATACCACATATCCAAACCATAACAATTATGGAATACATTATTAATTAAAAATATTTGAATAGTCATCAGGAAAATATAGAAACAGGTGAAATTAATTGTTATTCAAAGTTGTATATCAACATATGATCAAAATAAAAATTTTTACTGAGGTATTTTACATTCTTATTTTTTACAAGTCTTTGAAATTGGTTATTTTACAGAGAGCACATTTCTGTTTGAACTAACTACATTTCAAGTGCTCATAGCCACATGTGGCAAGTATGGGCCAAAGCAATAAGTTCTTTTGAAATGACTTCATCACTACTATTATTGCTAGTGCAAAAGTGATACACAGTTTTATAAATACTGATCAGCAAGTCCACATTTATTATCTTCTTCTTCCTTTTTCTTTTTTTTCCTTTTGTGATGCTGGGGATTGAACCCAGAGCCTCACACATGCTAGGCAAACTCTCTACCACTGAGCCAGATCTCCATCAGTTAATGTTTTCTTAATGAAATAGATGATACTTTAAAAAAATGAATTCAGATTCCCTGGATAAATATTACTTATTGCTGGATAAGATAGAGTTCAGCATCAGTTCTGTTTGAGTTTTATTTGAAGATTTTATTTTTATACATGTAAATATTGTAGTTCACACAGAAATGGTGGGAATGTATTATAGTGTTTTCATTGGTACTTTAAATTCCTGAATTATGGTCCCAAATCACATACAGGTCTCTCATTAAGCATTATTTTGATGATATATTGAATGAGCACTGTTTAAATCCATTTTTCATTTTGTAAAAGGTGAAGTATTGAAGCCAGTTTGATTGTATATACACACATATATATAACATATATGTATATTATATATAAGTATATTTTATATATGTGTGTGTGTGTAT
Organism: Spermophilus citellus; assembly: GCF_964194105.1. Taxonomy (NCBI): domain Eukaryota; kingdom Metazoa; phylum Chordata; class Mammalia; order Rodentia; family Sciuridae; genus Spermophilus; species Spermophilus citellus. The sequence goes on from NC_138188.1 coordinate 79,518,178, forward strand.
ATTGTGTGTGTATATATATATACTTATATATACATATATATATGTATATATATGTATTCATTTATATTTTCTGGAGGTATCTAAACCCTGGTACAATTTGCTTTATGATTCTGGATGATTGGGAACCTTACTTTTTCATTTGTAAAATTGGTGAATTGCCATGTGAAAGGAGAGTCCCCACTGGAGGATTTTTTTTCTCCTTTAGGAAGTTGATCTGAAAACTGATTCTTTTGAAATTATTCTAGTCTCCTTATTCCTTAGAAAACTGGCATGTATACCCCAGGGCATGCATATTCCAATTTGAAGACTGCCAGTGTATTTCTTCCTTTGAGATCACTCCCTGTTAAAATATATTTTAATAAGGATCCAGCTGTACTTGGCATTGGTTCAAATCTATCTTGTCACAGCAGAAGTGATATCTCTGGAAGTGGGTCCAAGGGTTTCTCAGAGATATGGAGGAACTTGACTCAGGGCCAGAAGGATCCTTGTCTTATGTGTTGGAGAAGAACTGCAGCACATGCCAGTCAATATAGACAGATATTTATTTAGGAAAGCAAAGAATACACATTTAAGAGAGAAGTCAGGCCATCTTTGAAAGTGAGAAGTATACTTTGGGGTTCCCAACTCTCCACTTAAAAGAAAATTGGTGAGGTGTGGTTATGGGGAAATCTGTAAGGATAGTATCTTTTTAGTTATCTTAAGGTGGTTTGTAGTAATTTGGTCATTCTCAGAATTGTTAGACTGACATGACCTTCATTATCTGATCAGTGGATAATACTGTAAAGCCTCCTAAATTTCAGGTTCCTCAAAATGCATATCTCTCTCTCTCTCTCTCTCTCTCTCTCTCTCTGCCTTAACTATTTATTGGTCATTAGTTAACAACACACAAGGTAGATTTAAGACTTCCCAGAAATGTGGCGGTGACAGACCTGGAAAAGCATATGAAAATTTAAGATTATATTTTGATAGACCCAATATGATCTTTTCTTAAAATTGGGAGTCATCTCGCCACAAAGCCATGAAAAGATAATTTTGGCTTTACTATAAATTACTGCAAATTCTGAACCTGCTTGGAATGCCTTCCCGTGCCTTGAACTCACCCATGCCTGGCTCTCTGACCAGATAGCAGCCCTCTCTGAAACTTTAGTGACGCCTCATAAATACTGGCCTTCCCTGGTCAGATAACGACCTTCTCTGAGGCTCTAATGGTCCTTATAAATTCTGATGTTGGGGCCAGCAAAAAAATGTAAACTACCATTAGTGTGATGCTTGTCGGAGTTCTGTTATCTGTAACCCCCTTTTGTATAACTTTCTGGGCTGGAAGGCTGGACTGCAGGAAAGCTGGGGTGCTGTCTTGTTCCCGCCGTTTTGGGAGGGAGAGGCAGGCCGGCCGGTTGAAATAATAAGTTTGCTTTAATTTGATTTTAATTGGAGTCAGTGGTCTTTTCTTGTGTTCTGGTCTAACAATTTACTTATACTTTCTTTATGTTTGCTTTCTACCTTTTTTTTTAAATTCTTTTATCTCATATTAACTGTATATTTAACAGAAAATACTGAGTGTTTTAGAGTTCTGGTTAAAGTTCTGTTACTGAAACTTGCTATATTTTAGTGTAAGAAATCACAATAGACAAGATTGTTTTATACATTACCTTATTTTTATGATTTGGAACAAAATTTTATGGAATTGTTACTGGTGGTATTCTGGGGAATCCAGGAGATTACATTTTGATTTTTGAGTACTATGTTCTTATGAGAAGATTTTTAAGCAAGACACGAAATGTATTACAACAGCAAATTTTATTAGGAAAGAAAGGAAAAAACCCTCAAGGGAAAGGGTGAGTCATCTCAAAGAGGAGAGCAAGATTGCTCTCCCTTTATTCCCTAGTCTACTTGGGGGTCTTAGGGAAGTTTCTAGAGTGTTCCACCCAGGTGCCACCTCTTAGCTTTTGATTGACAGATTGCATCAGATTATTGAGTCCTTTGCTGGGTTTCAGTTCTCGAAACTAAAAGGCTCAGGGGTCACTCCAGATAAACTGGACTAACTGGGCTGCACGAAATAACCACACAAGAGACACAAATACCTTTTTCTTTGAGGTCACTGTGACAGCTCCTCTGACCTTAAGGGTCCACAGAAAGAGAGCGAGCAAGAGCACTCGCTGACCCATTTTATCGAGGAGAAGTTATTTAAATGAGGCAAGGGGTCAGGTTTCAGGGGGCTGAGTATCTTCATGATGTTCACTGTCAGCAGATTGATTGACACCTGAGTAGGTCACACCCAAGGGCACAATAAGAGAATGGGACACACACAAGGCACTTCCATGGAAGATTCTATCCTAAACAGGGCAAAGGGTTATATTACAAAGGAACAGGTGAGTGTAGCTTCACCCATGGGCTGTAGCAAGACACCCATGCACGAGACACCAACCCTTGCACCCAAGAAGGGTGAGAAAAGTTCTGCCACATTTCTGCAACTGAGCGCCTCAGCACCCAGCCAGGGAGTGTAACTCAGTCATGTGTAAGGTTGGCCTCCCACAGTCCTTACTGCACATGATTTTACCCACAGGTACCCAAGAGAAACCCAGGGGGATGGGGAATTTTACTATTATAATGAAATTAAAATAGCATGTTAAAGATCTAAAGGCAGCTCTTAATCACTTTGACCAAGTGTTATTGGAACTTGTTTGTACAGAGTTTATGGTTGTTGGGCTTTGTTTTTAAGTATCTTATCTTCCTAAGTCTTGGAATCTTTGTTCTATGTAAAGATCACAATAGTTCACTTTCAAGGTAAATTGTGTTTTTCTTATGGAAAGAATCTTTGGATGATCATTCCTCTACCCAGAGAGAAAAGCAATGAGGATACGGGTTGTTTGCAAGTAAGGTAACATATCCTACTGACTTAATCCAGAGCAGGGCCAGAATGACCTTGAGTGAATTGCTTTATAAAGTATAGGCTTAGTCTATGGAATTGTCCCCTTAATTTCAAGTTTCTACTACTCATGTCCTTCTGCTACCTATAAGAATCACATATTATATGGAGTATTTGTTTTTACTTCCATTCTGTGTTCTTTGGCAATATTTTTATATTGACTGTTATAAGGTTATCCTTATGAATTCTGAATACAGAATTTTTAGTATTATAAAAGAGGGAAGAGAAACTTGAAATTTGGGAACCATTTTGAAGAGAATTTTAATTTTGAATTTTCCTCATTAGTAGGATATAAATATTTTACATATTTGTGGTAGTGAAGTTGATTTGATTAGGAACCCAAAGGCAAACTGGTATATTCTAGGAGATTGAAGTGGGGAAGAATCTTCCTGTTTTTATACCAAGTGAACTGTAGGAAGTGTTCCAAGTAAAGAAGCTTTTCATGTAAGTTCACTAATGATAGTGGTTCACTAAAAAGTACAGATGTCGGGGCTGGGGATGTGGCTCAAGCGGTAGCGCGCTCACCTAGTGTGCGTGCGGCCCGGGTTCGATCCTCAGCACCACATACAAACAAAGATGTTGTGTCCGCCGAGAATTAAGAAAAAAAAAATAAATATTAAAAATTCTCTCTCTGTCTCTCTCTCTTTAAAAAAAAAAAAAAAAAAAAAAAGTACAGATGTCTTCATGCTCATGCTTAAAGCCCAAATTAGGTTAACCATAGTACTGGAATTTGGAATGCAGAAGCAATGCTAATCAAAGCTTTCATATGCAAAACTTTAAATGTTGGCTGTACTAGGTGTGCAGTTTACACACCAAAGTTTTTTTAGATTAGTACTGGTCATTATTCTTGAAAAAGAGGCTTACAACTTTGAACAATTAAAAAGCTTATATTTTAGGCCAGTTGAAAAAATGAGTCCACTTTTCTGTTGGTCCAGCTGCTCCAACCTGTTAGCACAGTGATGAACTGACCATTGTTTTGTTTTGTGATCCCAGCCTCTGTAGTGCCCTGCTTTTTTAATAGAAAAGAGGTAACCAGCTATGATTCTAAACAGGAAAGCATTAACATATGAACTGTCCTTGGTGGAATAGGATGGTCAGCTTTCTTGCTGAGGGCTGTGTCCCTCCTGGAGTGAAATTCTCCTCACTGTCAGTGATATCTGACCTCTGGTTAGCCTTTCCTAATAGAGAAAATTAGAAGGACTCCTTTCTTTGTTGAATTTCTTTTGCTGTCCTTCTGCTCCTTCATATCTCTAGTTTTTGTTTTTTTTTGCACATTCTACTGGTACCACTTTGTACTTCTTCCTCTGCTAACTCCTTTTCTTCAAGTTTTACCTCAGGAATCAACTTCCCCAAAAAGCCATCTTTGTGTTCCCTGCATTAGGTGTATCCTCTTTGAAGTAGTAATAAAAAGAATGACCATTTTAGTCATTGTGCCATGAACGATGTTATTCACATTTCATAAATCTATGCTTTTCAAATATGCTTTGATAAGCAAACAACTTATATCTCTGTATTAAACATCTTCTAAAGTCTTAGGGCTTAGAACAACAATGTGACTGTGCCCTATATACTATCTCACAATTCTACAATGCTGTGAGTTGGTGATTATGAGCCCTAAATTATAGATGAAACAGAGACAAAAGTTAACTGTTAATTGTCTAAGGTAATTGGCAAAGCCCAGGTCTGAATCCAAGGTTTCACCATTGTGGTATTGACTATTTCAGGGTTTCCCAGTGACATTCCACTGCTGACTGTAGTTAAGTGTAGGAAGGGGTTCTTATTTATCTTTATGTCTCCAGCAACTAACTCTATACCTAGTTCATAATAAGTACTTGGTAAATCAGAACCTTAAAGTGGTTGTACTCTCAAAAGTATTCTAATCTAATATCAATAAGTTAATAAATGTAATGTTGCCATATGTTCTTTTATGAATTTATACTATTGTTTCCATGTACAGAGAAACTTATCACTAGCCTTTTTAGCACTTTTAGTATTCCAGTTTTTACACTGAGAGGAAAATGGGAATCAGTCATAATTACCAGAGCATAATTGACAGAACTAGAAATAAGGCAGGATTTTTTTTCTCTTAAGTTAGATATACAAAAATAAATGAATGAAGCTATCCATTTCACTTCCTTTATGTGATCCAAAGGCTGCCATGTACAGAAACTAAAGCCTCAGTAATGTTTTCAGGAATTTTTTACTTTCTTTCCTGGTTAAATGAAATTATGACATAAATTGAAATTGTCTCAATGTAATTAATATATATTAATATATATACATGTGGAAACATGCCACTTGACACTTTATGTTTTTAGAAGTTCAACCAACCTAAGACCATTTAAAATAAAATATACATTTAAGCAAAATAATAATGTAGCATTAAGCTATATTTCAGCTGGGAACTATTTTAAAATGCTGAATTGAGAATCTTAACTAAAGCTAAAGTTATTACTTATGCTGTTCTGGTTTTTTACTTGTGATTAAAATATTTTTTACTAAAATTCCATGTTTCAAAAATTAGGTCAGTTATATATCGTGTGCATGTACTGTGTGTAAAGCATTGGATGGTAGATGGAAAGGTAAGGGATGTAGCAATGATTAGGGCTTCTGTTTCCCTTGGTATGACAGACTAGCAACCCTAATCAGCCCTCCCTCAGAAAGCAACTTTATAAGTATAAAATACATCAACTATGTATTTTGAAATAACCTGTCTCCTAGCCTACTGATTATTTTTCTTCTGTTCTATTCTGCTAGTGATACCTTCCATCACAGGATTTCTGTTCAATTTCTTTAAAATTCAATTTGTTAAGATTCTTTGTTACAGCACTGAATGATTTTATTGTTTTATTGAAGTTCATTGAATTCTAAGAGTTCACAGATACTGATTAATATATGGTCAGTTTCTGGTGCCTTATTTTATCAGATAAATGAGACCATGATTCTCTGAAAGTTCTTGACATTTGTTAGCATATAATGTAGTCTCTATGTTAGAGGATTAGGTGTTTATTCTAGTTTTCATAATCTGGCTTTCTTTGGGCCTGCCCCCCTAAAAATTAAAAGCAGTCTGCTTATTTTCTCTGTGGACCTTTCTGCAGTTTCATCACTAGATGGCATTCTAAGTCCAGGTTTGCTGCAAGTTGTTGCTGTTTCAAGGCTAGAGGGGTCCCCAAGCCTACTTTTGCCCCACATCCACAGTAGGTATTTGGCTAAATGAACTGGAAGAGTGACTAAATAGGAAAGTCTGCAAGCCTCCATCTGGGACTGGGGTAGACCCAGATGCTTCATCTAGTCACAAGCCTGAGATCAGATACTGCAGGATTCTTCTGGGTTCTAGCATCATCACAGAAGGACTGGCTCTAGGATCTTATGCAACAACTTGAATGCCTGCCTCTCTCTTCTTGCCCAAAGTGGACAGTTGCTCTTTGTGTTATACTGTCGGGGAAGAATGGAGTGGGGAGTCCCATGATATCAACACTGAAACACTGAGTCATACTCTGAGCCCACCAAGACCAATATAGCACAGGTACCTACACTAGTATAGTCTGTCTGCCAAGACTTTACCCCCAGCCATAGGTAATGCTGACTGAAATAGAAGTCTCATACACTATTATTATGCTCGAATTTGGGACCCCCAAAAGACCACCAGAGACCAAGATCAATGTAAACAGCAAAGAGGTGTTTATGGCTAGCTAGCTCTGTCCTCCGCGCGCACACAGCAACTGGTGATGCTGAGAGACCCCGAGCCCAAGGTTTGCAGCAGTTTTATACGCTCTTTGGAGAAGGCAGGGACCCCCACATACATCATAGCATCTCTTAGCAAATCATCACACACCGCGGGAAAATCAAATAACAACTCTAAAACATGATTAGCACATTTACTAGCGGGAACAGGTTGGGTAGGGGTGATTGGTTACTACAAGAGGGGGATTCATTTGAACTGATTGGTTTAAGCCAAGAGGGGTGTTCGTGCTGAACTACCTGGTTTCCCAACACCATAAACTACTGGGAGGGTCATCTGGCATCCCAGGTATTTCCCTGTCTCATGCTGATTGGTGGCTACTAGGGGGTTGCTATGGGTCTCCACCTATCCTGACTGAGTCAGGGACACCTGGTGCAGGAGATCTCTCCTGTTATTTGTAGATAAACAACTTAGCAGGATGGGAATGTGCCTAGGAGTGCTCTATGGATCTTTTCAAGGACAAAGGTCATGTCCCTTCCTTGGACAGGCTTTGCTCTGAGGTAAAGGCTGGTTTTTCACTATGGTACCAGAACAGGTACAGATACTCCATTCTAAGGCACTGCTTGAGAACAGGGACCATTAGACTCCACCCAGTGTTAGGCATCATCAGCCTGGCACTAAATTCCAAGGCAGTTCTATGCTCACTTTCCTGTTTTACTCACCAATGGAATGAGTGTTGCTCCTTGCTATGCTGACCAAGTTTGGGGGAAGGGTGGTAAAGATAATTTCCTTACTTGCCCAGGCTGTGCTAAGCTGTTCACACCTGAGTCTCGCAACTGTAAAGACCAGTACTGACTCAAGGATGTATACCAGACCTATACAGAATTTGGCAGTGATGCATGCTGAAATACAAGTCTGTCCTACCAGAGTATAGGTCTTCACTTGATGTCAGGCAGGTGTAGAAGCTTCATCTACAAGTTGTAGACTGAGAACATGGACTTCAGGCTCCATCATGGCAGTCTTGGCTCTGAGCTCCAGTGCAAGTCTAAGCTCACTTTCCTGCCCAGTTCCCCGGTTGGCAGAGTATTGCTTCTCACTCTGCTGCTCCATGTTGGCAGAAAAATAGTGGAGGCAATCAGCTACCTGGCTAAGGTATATCTAGAGGCTTAGTCTGTAAGTACTGCCTGTGGACAGGAACTATGGGACTCTATGAGGCACTGGATTTCAGAATAGTGGTCCTGGTTTCAAGTCTAAGGTCTCGCTTAATTCCTTCTCACTCCCCTAAGTGGGCACTGTCTCTTTCTATGCCATACTGCTTGGTGTTGTGGGAGTGGTGACATGGGTTATTCTTTCCTGACTTCTTATTTGCATCTTTTATTCTTATTTTTATACTAAAACCAGACATTGTATTCTCTCACCTGCCTTCCTTAGTTCTTGTGAGGTAGTTTGATCGGTGGATAGCTGTGGTGTCTCAGGGAGGAGAGGATCAATGAGCATCTTAGCCACCATCTTGTTCTCAATGTCTATTGTACTTAATCATAACAGCCACTCTATAAGATACTTAGATAATCCCCATTCTCAGACAAAGAAACCGAAACTCTTAAAGAGCTAAGTAACTTCCCTAAAATTTCCAAACTCAAAATAATTTGTCTTCCTCGTTATAGAGTCTATAACATTTTTCCCACATACTATGTTATTTTCCTGCATTTAAAATAATAGCTTGTACCATGGATGAATACATATCTATCCAATATTAAAATATGTTGTTTATTCTTGACAGCTAGTGCTTTGCTGTAAGAACGGTGTCTGAGGTATTGTTGTATAGCTCATCTTTAGGAATTCATAATTCTCTAGATTTTCACCCTACCCCAAAATTAGACTTGATTGAATAAATATTAGAACTTCTGAAAGGGTTTATAAGTATGACTATTATAGTGTACGTGTATGTATTTCTGTTTTTAAAGTACAAGATAATTATAATTTTTACCTCTGAGCCCAGTTTCTATATAATTATGATAAAGTTATTGTTCTGAAATTTATTTACTGAAAAGTAAGAATTTAACAATTACATTGCCTTCATGTGAAACTTTTTAATCTTTTATATTTAGGGTATCTTCATTGTAATGAATATGATAGACTGAGATTGAGATGGCTGAGGCAGACATTAGAATCTTTCATCCCACAACCTTTGATAAATGTAATTAAAATGTCTGAATCAGATGGCAGAGAAATAGGAGATGCTCAGCCTGAAACATTTGACAAGGTACTTTTATTACATTATGACAAACTGATAGACTCCCAATACCAAAATTTAGTTGCTTTGTTATTGTGGTTTTCCTTCTGTTCCCAGATATAGCCCAGTACATTTTCTCAGCACTCTGGGAAATTTTGATAAAGTGAACATGGGTGCACTTTTAATTTGATGGTCAACAAAGTTCACAGAAAACAGTAACATTGGGTTCGGGGATTATAGAATGTTTTATATTTCCAGGTACCTGAAGAATACGCAGGAAAAGATCAGATATTATTTGGGTTAATCCATAGACATGTCTACTGGACAGCTTTAATATAAGAGTAACATATCAGAGTATGAGAATTGAAGAAAAAAAGGTTATTTCAGTAAACTGAAATTGAAATGTTCTTAAATATAAGTGCAGAGAATTCAGAAATACAGCAGTGTCTGTTTAAAATGAGTAACTATTTTAAGTTTTTGCTGTGGTCATCAAGAATATTAAATGTCATTAATAGACATTAGTAGACCTGAAGACTCCCATCTTGCATTTCCCCAAACAAAACAAACAAAACCCAAATACTGAAACCACATAGGAAAAATTTTTGAAACATATTAATGAGAAAAGGTTATAAAGAACTTATCACATATATTTTTTATTCCAAAGATTTTTTTTTTACTTACTGTTTGTTATGTAGCTTTTCTAAATACTTCTTGCCTGACAGCATATTTGCATTGTTTGCCTTTCTCTGTTGTAGGTGTTGGTTGATGCTCCATGTTCAAATGATCGAAGTTGGTTATTCTCTTCTGATCCTCAAAAGGCAACCTGTAGGATACATCAAAGGAGGAAATTGCCTGTTCTACAGATGGAACTCTTAAGGTGAGCACTGTTAATACAAAAGTATATTTGAGTTTCTAGCATAATGTAAATGGGTATGACAAAGCATGTAAAGCTGTCAAATGAAATGCTTTCTATGCCTTTGAATTCCCAACCTCTTCCTTTTTTGCTCTCATGCTATGACTTCTAACTCCTGGTGAAATGCAGTTATCATATACATTGTCCATTAAAGGGTGCAGATGATTTTCTGTGGTTCAAAGTTGTTTACTGGGACTGTCCCAAGCCTAAGGTTCATCATCCTTTTATCAGAATCTGATCAGTCCTCTTACAGGAGTAACTTTGGACCAGGATGCAAATTTTGGTAATCTTCTAGGTGAGTCAGCTAGTGCAGAGAATTCAGAAATACAGCAGTGTCTGTTTAAAATGAGTAACTATTTTAAGTTTTCGCTGTGGTCATCAAGAATATTAAATGTCTAATATTTAATATTATATTCCTAAAGAATATTATCTTCTTTAGGAAGATATAACTAGTTTTCACACATCTGCCTTCTAAGATGTTTTCCAGAAGTAACTGGCCACCAAGAGGTAGGGAGGCATGGGGTTATTAATGATGGTGGAATGTGATGATCCTTATTGTCCAAAGTAAAGGTATGAAGGCACGAATTGGTGTGAATATACTGTGTATACAACCAGAGATATGAAAAATTGTGCTCTATATGTGTAATAAGAATTATAATGCATTCTGTTGTCATATATAAATAAAAAATTTTTAAAAAGAAGTATTTGGTTTCCTGCATTGATCAGAGGCATTAGGGACATCCTTAATGCCATCCATCTAGTTCCAAAAGAGACTTTTTTTTTTTTTGGTATCAGGGATTGAACCCAAGGGCACTTAACCACTGAGCCACATTCCCAAACCTTTTTTATATTTTTTATTTAGATACTGAGAGTTTAACTTGCTTAAGGCCTTGCCAAGTTGCTGAGGCTGGCTTTGAACTTGTAATTCTCCTGCCTCAGCCTTCTGAGCCACTGGGATTCCAAGAGATTTTTACTTATACACTTTTCCCAATTAATGCCAATTTTTTAATGCTTGTATTAGTCCATTGTTCTATTGCCATAATGAAATACCCACAGATGGTAATTTTATAAAGAAAAGCTTTTATAGCTCTCAGTTCAAGAGCATGATGCCATAATCTGTTCAGCTCTGGTTGAGTGCCTTTTGGCTGTATTATATCATGTAGCAAATTGTCTCATGGTGGCAGTATATACAAAAGGGATAGATCACAGAGTAAGATTAGAAGTCAGAGGGATTTAGGGGCCAGGAATTTTTATTTTATTTATTTTTTAATAAAACTCACTCTTTCAGGAACTAACCAGGATTCTGAAATAACTATATTAATCCCTTCTGAGGATGGGATGTAAAAACTTTTCACTGTGTCCCATTTCAGAAAGGTTCCACCACCTCCCTGCCACTACACTAGCTTTCAGCATATAGACCTTTGGAGAACACAACAATATCCAAACTATGATAATGCTTGAAAAAAAATTCTAGAATATTTAAAATAAAACTGTGCCCTATCACTCATTACCACTTACATGTAGAATTTCAGTGAGTCACAGTATGAAATTCTGATAGTGTGCTTAATTTCCAACAATGAATATATACCCTTATCTAAACATCATGACCGACACTAATGCATACTTTTGTTCTTGCTCATATTATGCACTGGCTCAGAATTATAGTTCATTGTAGTACTTACCAGAAAGAAGGTTTTTCTGAATATTTTTAATCTGGCAGTTAGATCATTGTAAAGAAATCAAAAGGAGACAGAAGCAAGGTAAAGGCAGAATGGCTCCTCATCCAAGCTGCCAACTTTATTTATACTAATAGGTTACATTCGGTCACTGTACATTATTGTTTATTATATTGTCAAGTAGGTTACAACAGGTTATAATGTAAGATTTTTTGTTTATGGTTAGATATGTGTTCTGGCTAAGCATGCATTGGTTATCCTAAGAATGCCTGGGAAAAACTGCAGAATATTCCAGCTATTGGTAACAGGGCACCTTTTACTCCCTGGAAATATATAGGAAACACTATCCTATATATTCCCACGATCAGAACCCTTGCAGACCATTTGTTCTAATGCTTCCAATGTCTGTCATTTATATACTATGACTCTTAAGACATTTTGAAAACTCTTTATTCTCTTTCCTTTTTACTGACTGGGTTATTAGCTTTAAAATATTGTTTAGATCTTTCTCATATAATTTCCTAGTTCAATTTCTTAATTAAATATTTCTGCTACTCAGGCCTTGCCCTTGATGTCCCTTAAACTTTATAACAGATAACAAATTTTGTGGTGCCACATTAATACCATGACTGTGTTAGTAAGAGTTTTGTGGCTGTGACCCAAATACCTGACAGGAAAACTTGAAGAAAAGTTTGTTTTGGGTTCAGAGTTTCAAAATTGAATTTGTGGTCAGCTCACTCCATTGCTGTGAACCTGAGGTGAGACAGAACATCATGATGGAAGAGCCTGATTGATGATAGTTGTTCAGCTCACGAGAGCCAGGATACAGAGATAAATCAGGCTGCCAGGAACAAAATATAATCCCCAAGAACACACCCCCAGTGACTTAGTTCATCTAGCCATGCCCCACCTATCTATAGTTACCACCTAGCAGTGCATTGAAATTATCAATTCATCAAATGGATTAACTCACTTCTGGGGTTACAGTTCTCTGAACCTTGTTGTATTGGGGACCATACTTCCAAAACATGAGTTTTTCAGGGAGTATTTCTAGACACAAACCATAACATTTTACCTCTGGTCTGTAAAAGCTCTTTTCCATCTCACAGTGCAAAATGCTTTCAGTTGATGTCTAAGAGTTCTTATAACAATTCCAGCATTGTTCAAAGCCTAAATCCAAAGGCCCCTCCAGTACCAAAGGCAAATAACTTTTAATTGTCTCTGCAAAAATCAAAGGCAAATTACATATGCCCAATATATAATGACACAGAATGAACATTTTCATTTTAAAAGGGAGGAATGTTGGCATAGAAAGAAGGAATGGGACCAAACCAACACCAGACAGCCAGAAAAAACATTAGATACTGTAGCTCTGCATTTGGGATCTGGGGCATCACTTGTACTAGTGTGATATGGGCCCCAAAGGAATTGGACAGCTCTACCCCTTTGACCTTACTGATTGCAGCCCATGTGGCCTCTTTCTTTGTCTGGTTCTGCTCACTTCCTGTCGTTTTTCTCAGCAGATGTTCCACATTCCTGGCATCTCTTAATCCTGGGGTCTCCTTGCAGCTTTGGCATTACTTTCCCTGCTTCAGACATCGCCCTCTCAGGTGCTGCCTACAGGGATTCGGCCCTGACACACTTTGCCTGACATCATAGGTTTTCTGTTGGAATCTCAGTGGAAACTTTGTGACTCCCTAACTTCAGCATCTTGCATTCCTATAAAACCAGTATCACATGATAGATGTCAAAGTCTATCACTAGCTGGCACAGTAGCCAGGCCCATTTGGACCATTGCTGCTGCAGCATCCATGCACTTGAATGGCCAAGCACTGTGAAAGGAATCCTGAGGAAACTTCCTAGGTATTCTGTGTAAAAACTTCCTAGGTATTCCTGTGTAAATAGGGTACCCCTGGGGTCTTGTTAAACAGTTTACATTTTAACACCCTTGAACCTGCAATGGGTGTGATCTTGTCGATTCCTGAGATGCCATCAAGACATCTTTTCTATTGTCCATACAAAGTAGTTAGCTTCTGTTCAGTAGTGGCAATCTTCAGCAATCACATGTACTTTTCAGGCAAACTGCAAGTTTAAAAAATCTTTCCTCTATGCCTTTTGCTCCTGATTATCACACTAAAGCTGGCTAAAAGCTGCAAGCAATACTCATGCCATTGCCAGAACGCTGTTCTACCTTGAAATTTTCCTCTACCAGATTAATTAGCCCATTTCCTTTAAATTTAGCCTTACAGAAAAATCTCAGGATGTGGGCAAAATGTAGACAAGTTCTTTGCCAGGATGCTGCACAATGGCCTCTAGTGTAATTCACAATAGAATCATAATTCCTGTCTGAAACCTCCTGAGCACAGTCTTTACTGTTCATATACCATTTGGCATTCTGATCCTCTGAGCTCCTACCAGAATCGCCATTTGAGCTCTGTTCATAATATTCTAAGTCTTCTCTATTCTGCATCTCCAAACCCTTCGAAAGTCCTTAAACCACTACCAAAGGCATGAGCCACATGGTCAGGTTAGTCACAGAAATAGGATCCCATTTCTTGGTACTAATTTCTGTGTTAGTCAGCTTTTCATTGCTGTGACCAAAATACTGACAAGAAGGACTTAGAGGAGAAAAAGTTTATTTGAGATCATGGTTTTAGAGGCTTAATTCATGGTTGGCCAACTCCATTGCTCTGGGCTTGAAGTGAGGCCAAATATGGCAGAATAGGAAATCTGCTCAGCTTATGGCAGCCAGGAAGCAAAAAGAAAAAAGAAGGGGCCAGGGATAGATAAAGATCCCAAGGGCATACCCCCAGTGACCTACTTTATCCAGCCATACTCCACCTGCCTAAAGTTACCACCTGGTAGTCTATTCAAATTATTAATCCATTAAATGGGTTAATCCACTGATAATGTTACCACTGTCATTATTGTCTGAAATCCTGCCTCTGAACCTTATTGTAGTGGGGACCATGATTCCAAAACATGAGGGATATTTCTAATTATCCAATCTATAACACTGATCATTAATTTTTTTTAATAAAACATGAGTAAGCAACCAGATTTCCTGAGAATATTTTTATCTTTTTTCTATCATGAAAAACTACCCATTGGTTTCTTTTTTTTTTTTTCTGTTTATTACCAGGCTATTTTTGTGTTTATATTCATATATGGTTTTTCTTCCCATATATAATCAATTCAATATATTTTATTTTTGTTTCCCTCATTTCTCCCTATCTATTCTTTGTAAACATATTAAAGACCTATTAATTTTAAATGGATACTTTTCTATCAATTTTATTTAATCTTTTTTTTTTTTTCCGGGGGTGGGTACTGGGGATTGAACTCAGGGGCACTCAACCACTGAGCCACATCCCCAGGTCTATTTTATATTTTATTTAGAAACAGGGTCTCACTGAGTTGCTTAGCACCTGGCTTCTGCTGAGGCTGGCTTTGAACTGGTGATCCTCCTGTCTCAGCCTCCCAAGCCTCTGGGATTACAGGCGTGCCCCACCGGGCTTGGCCTTATTTGATCTATTTAAAAATATATTTGATGATTTTTAAAATGTGCTTTTAATTATACAAATATACATAGAATCATTCAATTGTTTAGAGAAAAAAATTGAGTAATATAGATCAAGTAAAAGGCCTCCTTGATCACATACCCAACTGAATACTAACTTTTTTATATAACTATTGTATATAAGTTTGGATTATACTCTTGTAAATTTTTTCTCTATATTATAGCTAAACATATAGAGAAGTACATTTAAAAATAACTGCTTGTCATTATGTTATAGTGTTCTATTATGTGCACTTTTATACTTAATATTTCTTCATCTTTTTCTTTCTTTTTTTTTTTTTTTTTTTTTTTTTTTTTGATGGTGCTGGGGATTGAACCCCAGGGCCTTGTGAATGCTAGGCAAGCACTCTACCAACTGAGCTATATCATCTTTTCTATATAGATCTACTTTGTTCTTTTAGCTTCTTTGAAATATTCAAGATGACTAATCTGTCATATTCTATTCCTTCCTTCCTTCTTTTTTACTTTTATATACTGCCTGTTAATTTTTCTCTCTGGAAAGGCAAACCAGCATTTTTCATGATTAAATATCAAGAAGTACAATTGAGGATTAAATTTTAACAGTTACAGTGAATTATTTTTTTAAAATACTGTACATGTTTACACTGTTACATTTGACTTTGTTGAGTGGTCTCTTAAAATGTTCTCTCTGTGTCATGCTTATATGTTGTCTTGGTTTTCTGCCTACTTGTTCAGTTATGTCTTATCTATATTTTTCTTAATCTTTGCTTAATCAGCTCATATCACAAATTTTGGATTTCTTGTTGATCCTCTTTTCCATCTGATAACTCCATTTGACATAACATGTTATATCTCAATTATGTGCCTTAGTGGATATCTTTTTCCTTAGCCTTAGACCTGTATATTCAATTACCTACCTAAGATCTTCAGAAACAGAAAACAAGATAAAACTAATAGTTTCTAATGTTCTCCTAGTGCCCCCTGCCAGAAATCCACAGAATGAAAAATTAAAACTGGAACCCTACCAATATGCTTCTTTTTTTTTTCTCTTAGTAAATACCATAGCACCTGGCATTTTCCTAAGTCAGAAAGCCATCTCCAACTCCTCTATCCCTCCTGTATCCTGTTAATCACTAATAATTCACTAAGTTGTATGTGTTACATATTTCTCAATTCTATCCAGTTCTCTCTAAACTTTGTAGTGTAACTAAGCTACCAGCATATGTCACATAAATTATTTCATCTGGCTCCTAATATGTAGTTGTTTCCATATTACAAGCAAGATTCCCAACTCTTTAGTTTAATATTCTGGAACTCTTTTGGACTCACTCAGATGTCACTCACTCTTACTTCAGTAACCTCATTGTCTCAGGATTCTTCTTGAATTGTTTTCCAGTTGATCAGTCCCTTAAATTTTCCATAGTATCTCAGTTCTGAGGCTAGTATATTTCCTGTTTCTTTTGCTTTTAAGTCCTAATTCTTCATTCCCTTTCTTCTGGATAACTGCTGCTTCTTTAAGAATCAGTTCTAACATTTACTTATTGAAGCCTTAGCTAACTGTAGGTCTGAGATCGATTATCTTATATATTTATTTTCATTTAAAAAGAGAGAGAAGAGGGTATGTATGTTGTGCCCTCAGTTTCTTTGCTAGACATTTGTCTTGTTTTCCTAATTGGCAAGATTATAAGCCTCATGGAAACAGGGATTGCTTTATTGTTTTTATTCCCACTATATAATTTGGTGCCTAGAAAATACAAGGAACTAAGTGAATATTAAAAAAAAGTAAATTACAAGAGCTGAATATTTAGATTTATAGCTATAATTTAAAAGTTACAGCAAAGTTAATCTGACAAAAATAGTGACATAATCATTATTGTGCTACAAGGCCATTCAGCATAAATGTAAAATAATTTATTTTGATTACTATTGTTTTTTCATACCAAAACATGGTTTTGGTTTTAGTTTAGTCCTTTCCCCCATTTAATGAATTTCCCTAACATTCTCTAGTATTTCAGTCATTATCACAAAGATCGTGCACATACTTAAACCTCTTATAACCTTAACAACTAAAACTGTTCCTTAGTAGCTACTTCACTGTCCAGTCTTCTTATTTTGCAAAAGGAATGGCTTTAGTACCACATCACCTTAGTAGCAAATTGACAGCACAAATTTGATATCTGGATATTCCATTTCACATAATCCTGTATGATTGGGTAAGGCATCACACTAGCCATTATCCATTCTTTATCATGAGCAGCAGCTCTGTATTCATTACCTCTGCTGCCTGGTCTGTGTGGGAGGTTTTAGGGTGACTCAAAGCAGATGAAAGTCAGTCTTTTGGCTTTGTGGTTATGATGATTTGGGGCCAAACTATAGTCAAAGAAATGGTTTGATTTCCTTACATCTTCAAAACTTGGAGTTAAAAACATAAAGGAAAAAATGATAGTACCATGCACAATCTTTTATTTCCTTTTATTTCATTTCAAAAAATGAAAAAAAATTTTTCATTACAGATAGCTCTATATTATTTACAAAGGACTTTTCCTTGCCTGTCTTCCAAATCTTCCTAACCTATTTATTCTTTTAACAAAAAGCAATCTTTTATCCCACAATAAAAGATAAAAGGATTTAAATGCAAATATACAAGATGGCATCTTGATATGTATAGGTTTTAATCAAACTATAAGTGATTGTTAGATAGATCCTTACTTGCATTTGCAAAGAAAAATTAGAAAGCAAGCAAGCAAATATTGCCTGGCTTCATGCCATGTACAGGAAGTAGTAGTACCCAAAAGAGAAGAGAAGGGTAGTTAAAAAGTAAATAAATAAAAATTTTTAATGAACTACTTCATGGAAATTTTTAATTGGAGTATTTTATTGGCTTGTATCTTCATTTATCTGTTGATGGATATGCTCAAAGGTATTATGTGGGTGGCTGTATATTCATTGCCTTTTGATAATTTTTTTAAAGTTTCTATTACTGGGTAGTCTTTACAGTGGTTAGAATTTTAGCTTTTGAAAAGATAATATTCTACAATCTGATATTTTACAGTCAAATACTAATGTTGTACATATTTTTAATGAATGTGATACATAAATGTAAATTGATGTTTTATTTATTTAGTAGTTTTTTATGTTAAATTTTTAAATAGGTATCAACATATATATATTTTTTTATTTTTTAAATTTATGTATAGAATTATACATGATAATAAAATATTAATTTAACCCCCCCTTTTTTTTAGCATGGAAGGCATACTGGTGACAAGAGAAAGATGATCATAAAAGCATAAAACTTCATTGTACACTTAATAGGATCTCTTTGATTTACCCATACAGAAGTGGAAAAACTAGAATATTCTATTGCATATATAAAATGTGAAGATATGTTACATCAAATTCTTTCACACAATAACCCCAAAACAATTTTCAGGAGATAAGAATGAGGGACAAGGATAAAAGGAATAGTTGAATACAAGACAGTTTTATTCATAGAATCCCCTGTAACAGTATACCTTTATTATCATTTAATTTCTGAGCCAGACATTTCATGTATCTACTATACATACTATGTAATGAAATTATTTTGCTTCATTTGTACTTACATATATTAAGGAAAATAGAGTGGTAAAATATACTGAAAATTATATACATGTAGTCTTTTTAGAAAATGGCTGTGATATTTGTGCAAAAGAAGTTTACATGATTTTTAGGTGAGAAAACGCTGAGGATTATGATTTATAATAAAAATGTGGGTATCTTATTGCAGTAATGTATCATGTCATCCATTTCCTAGAAGGAAATCAATCATATATAAAGTACTGACCCCTTCTGATTTTCTTTTCTCACTACTTGACAAGTGAAATCCAATTTGTGAACTCATTGAAAAAGGAAGCTTAGTTTATTGGATAAGGTTCGGAAAATTTGTATAAATCATCCAGATAACAATCCTTAAAAAGTGGTGCTCTGATGAGAAGATGACTAACATTAAACAGGGATGAGAGGTGGGAGGGAAAGGGAGAGAGAAGGGAAATTACTTGGAAATGGAAGGAGACCCTCAGGGTTATACAAAATTACATACAAGAGGAAGTGAGGGGAAAGGGAAAAATAATACAAGGGGGAGAAATGAATTACAGTAGAGGGGGTAGAGAGAGAAGAGGGGAGGGGAGGGGAGGGGAGGGGGGATAGTAGAGGATAGGAAAGGCAGCAGAATACAACAGACATGAGTATGTCAATATGTAAATCAGTGGAAGTGTAACTGATGTGATTCTGCAATCTGTATACGGGGTAAAAATGGGAGTTCATAACCCACTTGAATCAAAGTGTGAAATATGATATATCAAGAACTATGTAATGTTTTGAACAACCAATAAAAAAAAAGAATTAAAAAAAAATGGTGCTCTGACAGTAAGAATTGTGCTCTAAAAGAAACATTAAAAAATCATAACATCTATTGTCTGATGTTTTCGAACTTGGACGAGGGATACCTAGACTGGAATGTAGGCCTTTATTATTTATCAACACAGCGATCACAAAAGTAATGTATTTATATTAAAATATAATCTTTGGATATATGATTCTATCAAAATGGAAGACTTTCACCACTGTTTCAACTACATATATATGTTATTTTTAAAGTTCAAATAATTCACTTAACTTTGCATACTGTCATATGCTTAGTCATATATTCGAAATCCAAAGTTACTATTACTACTACTAATCTTAATATTAATTTTCTTCTTTCTCTTGCTTCTTCTTTAAATTTGGAGACATAACAGAGATTCTGAGATTATAAAACTATAATTGACTTTGGTAAAGTACATGTTTCACTTTTCTCTTTTTCCTTTTTCTTAGGGGGGCAGGTGCCATGCATGAAATCCAGGGTCTCTCATGTATGTTAAGGACATATTCCAGCTTTATGTTACCCATCCCCTACAAACTTCTTTTTAATAAGAATCAACTGATTAAAATATTCTACATTAAATGAGATTGTAAATGTTTCAGGAGATATTTAAATCTATAATTTTAGCTATTGTATTTTCATTCATAAAATGTCTCAACTATGTAGACAATATGAAATACAATCTTGAACACAAGATTTTATCAATATTAATTTATCCAACATTTATTAAATATCTACTCTGTGTGGGATACTATTAAGTACTGCAGATACTAAAAGTATAGTAAATTATCTGTGATATCAGTGTCCTCAGGACAATTATCATAAAATGTGGTAAAGACTTATTAGAGATAATAGGATACAGAGAAGGCAAGCGAATTTGCTCAGGTTCAGAATAGGGTGCAAGGGTAAGAATATTTAAACTGAAGGAATTTTTCTAATAATTTCAGGTTTAGGTGCTGGAGCTGGAGCTCAGTGGCAGACCACTGGCTTAGCATTTGTGGCGCTAGGTTCAATCCTTAGCACCACATAAAAATGAAACAAATAAAGGAAATGCTGTCCATCTACAACTCCAAAAAAATTTTTTAAATAATAATAATTTGAGGTTTAACTGGGTTACCTGCCTCTTTCTTGCTCTGGGAGTGTCCCCTAGAAATCAAAAAGAAATGGATCACAAGCCAGCCTCTCTAACTCCTTTCCCAAAGAGTTATAAAGCTCTTTTCTGAACCATTTAGAAAGTTAATGTATTAATCTTTTTATTATCACATTTTAAGCAGCATTTTTTTAAAAAAAATTGTTCTTTTTAAATATATATGACAGTAGAGTGTATTTTGACATATATCCATAGCATATAATTTTCCATTCTTGTGTTTGTACATAATGTAGAGTTACATTGATCATATATTCATTTATGAACAAAAGAAAGTTATGTCCAATTTATTCTACTATCTTTTCTATTCCCATCCCTCACTCCCTTCCCTTCATTCCCCTTTGTCTAATCCAGTGAATTTCTATTCTTCCATCCTCACTCCCTTACTATGTGTTAGCATCTGCATATCAGAGATATATTTGGCCTTTGGTTTTGGGAGATTGGCTTATTTCACTTCATAATAGTCTTCAGTTCCATTTATTTACTGGCAAATGCCATAATTTCATTCTTATTTTAATTTTCATTAGGAGAAATTTTGAAACTATTAATTATGTTAATCATATGCTGAGAAAAAGGAATGTTAGATGCATTTGACAACATGAATAAGCAAATAAATTGTTTTAGTCAACTTTTACATCTCTATGACTAAAATACCTGATTAGAACAATTTTGAAGAGGAAAAGTTTATATGTACTTGAGAAGAATGAATTTTACATTTATTAGTTAAGTATTCTGTATAAGTCCATTAGGTGATAATTGTTAATTCTATTATTTAAATCTATGGTATTACATTTTCTAACTGATTCTCTACTCAATTATTGAAAGAGGTATATTAAAATTTCCAAAGAATGACTTGAATTTGTTCATTTTTCTTTAGAGTTGCCAAGTTTTGCTTTGAATATTTTAAATTTATATTATCAGAATCATATACATTTTGTCTTGTCATTGATTTTCATATTACCCCCAAAACCTAGGGACTACCTGCCCTATTTTGAATACTAAAAAAATGGGATTCTACTCTCTGTATTTCCTCTTGAGCCAGACAGTACTCCTTCTATTTTGTTTGTTTGTTTGTTTGTTTTGTAGTACAAGGATTGAACCCAGGGACTTGTGCATGCCAAGCAAGAGTTCTACCAATGAGTAACATCCCTAGCCTTCTATATATTTTAATTATGCTTTGAATTACTACTCATTTTGAATAGCTTTTTCCATAATTCAAAACAACTCATACACTCAGTGGGTAGCTACTCGAGTATTTTTAATAATGCAGTGACATCATTACATTTATTTTAGAAAGATTGCTTTATTCCACACAGAGAATGGGTACAAGGGAGCAAATATAGAAAGAAACTATAGAAAGTTATGAAAATTTCCTAGGGGAGTGATGGTTATCAAAAAGATAAAGTTAGAACACAAAGGTCTTCCAAATAGGATGATATTTAAGCACTTCATTAACTCATCACATAATTTACTCAATTTGTTAAATATTGTTGATGTTAAAGAGTTTTAATTATTTTCCATTAATAACTTGAAAAGCCTTTAATGGATATTAAATCAAATAAAATTGAGCAAATAAGTATAATAATAACTATAATAATAACATTTGAAATCTGGGAGCACATACATTCTTCTACTTTAAAATATACGAACTTTTTAAAAGATTTCTAACTAGTGACCATTAAGTGTGGCAAAGGACAACCTGACTATTTTTGACTTTAGAAGAAATGCTTCTTTGTCATTTAAGCAGTCTTAATTGTCACTTGATGCTCTATGTTCTTCTACTTCTCTTGAATCTTCTTTCTCCTAGGATCAACCAATTTTATGCCCAACAGATTTGATTCAAAGCTGAAAACCAAGATCAGTCCAGCCAATGCATCAGAAATCTCTGTAATTCTTTCATTAGAAAAGTTTACCTGACACTCACCCTTTTTCTGCTACTCGCCACAAGTATCTGAACTCAAATGGAGTCACTGAAATGCCTTTACTAAACTTTACAGGCATTTATTCATCTTATAATCTGGCTGCTACAGGAGTCAAATGACTTCTTTCTTTATGAGGAGATAGATGTTTTTCTCTGAATTATTATTTGGTCAGTCATGGGGCTCTATAAAGTTATAGGGATTTTATAGCATTGTTTCATCTTGAATCATCTTAAAGGAACAAATAAGGATAACCAGAAGATCTGTTTAATTCACCTCACCAAATCCAAATGGAAGTATGATTTCTTTATCTGTTTAGACATACAGAAAGAATGTCAACTGAGGATAGTTTCCTTTTTATTTCTAAAAAAGAAAAAGTTTAAAAACCCCTTTTAAAATCATTTAAACCATTGATAAATAGTTCTGTATGTATAAGCACATTTGTCATGGGTCAAAATCTGGTCAATTATGGTAGATTTCTTGAAGACTTTTTTTCCCCTTTTCTTTTTGTGTGTAAAGAAACTATACTTGAGAATATATCAAAGACCCTATCTTGAAGTTAGGCAGACTTGATATGATCTGTTATCAGTGTTTTCTAATATAAGCAACATGAAACTGGAATCCTTAAGTTCAGTTTTATCAGAGAACTTTTATCCTTACCCCCTTCAAATGACCATTTAATGTAATTTATTCAGAAGATGTACTAAACTTGAGATCCTCTGGTGAATACTTATAATAAATAGATTATAAATGACAAGTTTTAATTTATCTCAGAAATATGTGTTCTACTGGTACTGTGTAAAATATACCCCTTCTTCAATGAAAAAACTTCTCTGCCAACAGAGGAAAGATAATTATCAGTGTGGTTTTTGTTTGTTAGGCTAACAAAAGAATAGCTGCTGGGTATGATATCTCTGAAAATAGCAAGCTGGGTCATGTTTATCTTAAATTCACAATTTCTTTGATAATAAATAGTCTGATGTCTAGAAATCTGATTACTTACTGTGAGCACAAGTGAAGGGTACCCTCAAGGCTTGTAAAATAATACTTTTAAAACTGATGATAGCACTGGCTAGCTATCAAACTAGAAATATCTGTTTTAGATGCTTGGAGTACCTGAAACTTAATTTTAAATCTGCATTTATTTGATATGTTGTACATGAGATGCAACTTTTCACCTTAATGTTTCTTTGGTCATAGTACATAATAGTGATAGGGATTTTTTATTTGCTTTCTTGCCCAGATTACTATTTTCCAGCAAAAATAGTAAACTGATACAGAGTTAAAATGATGAGAAACAGGCAGGCAAACAGGCAAAAAATGAAAGAAGTGGGAACTACTGAAAAGGAACAAGAACAGAAAAATTGAAAAGGACTACTAGAAGCTAATAGTATAACATAAAAAAAGATATGGGATGGAAAGGAAAAGTAAATGAAAGAAAAATCCCCTAAATGTGTATAGGAAGATAAGAAATGAAATGTAGAGGAATTAGATATTTAGAGTATGGGTATGTTTTTAAAAAAAAAAAGTTAGAAACAAAGATTTATAGAATTCATAAAAGTTAGTTAAAGTATGATTTTACAATATGTTAAATATAGTGTAGTTATTTATATTTTATAAAATAATTTTTTAAAGACTAGCTTTATTTATTTTTTTTCCTTTTAAAGCAGATTGTCTGCCTCGTCCCCCTCCCCACATTAACTTCTTCTTTTAGGTTTCCCTTATATTAATAAAAATGCAGTGTCAGGGATAATCAGAATTTTAAAATATCTTAATGCCATTTGGAGTACATATCTCAACCTTAAAATAGTAGCCATGATTTTCTGGAGAATCAAGTTTACTTATAAAAGTTTTCAAACTATATTACTTAATCAGAAATGAGACCAAAATTGCTTAAGTAATAGCCCTCATTAACTAAGATATTACTTTCTGCAGGAATTTACTACCTATGACAAATGTTGGCAAAGAGAAAATCCTATCTGTTTTTATAAAATATTGGTTAGCAAAACTTTATTTTTTCTAACAAAACTTCAGCTTGTCATGTAGCCCAGACTTGTTGAGTTTAATCCCCAGCACTGCAAAAACAAATGAATGAACAGCAATGGCCAAATAAAGCCTTTGGCTTCTATCATTTTCATCTGTTCTAAAACATAAAAGTTGAAGGTTGCTTGAGCTGTTTCTTACTTGGAAATTTTGTATGTTAGTTGCAATTAAATATATTCCTTTATTTTCACTGAAAATTCTCTTCCTGACCTGCTACTTAGTTAAGGTAGCACTCATTAGTTCATTCATTCAATAAATGTAAGAAAGAACATACTTCCCAGTTCTTTTATGTCCAAAAAAAAAATCCAAAATGAATATAACAAGGAGCTGAAATTTTATTACTTGGGAAAAACAGAGTAGGGAGAAATTCCAAAAAGAATCAGTCAAGGTTTCAGAAACTACGTGAGCTTTAAAGTGGGTCTTGTAGAATGAATTGAAGTTCACCTGATCAGAAAGATTTTGTAAAAAATAATATATGTTAAGCTTTGGAACTTGCTCAGAAAGAATAGGCAAAGAATGAATTTTAACTCCTGGACTTGGTGGTTTATTACACAGTAGGATTTATCTGGCTTCATATGAACAAAGGTATTCCTAACTGTATATCAGAGTTTGGTCAGAAAATAATCCCACAAGTTATATAAGGGATTTATTATTGGAATTAGATCTAATTCAATTATGGGAGCTGGTTATGTAGACTCTCTAAGTCTTATATAATTGTGTCCTTTCTTTTGGTGCTGGGCTTGACCTGAGCAAGGCCGGTCATCAGCACATAAGGTGTAAGAAAACCCACAAGGACAAGAAGGAAACCCATGTTTCTATCACCAGAACCTGCCTGCATAGATCTCTTACCATACCTAAGCATCTAACATCTAACACTGTTGCGTTCCTCCAAGAAGCTAGATGAACAAAAACTTGCTGCAGAATTTGAAGCTGAATGAAGAGCCCATGATTCCTACAGGCATGTGGGCACAGCTGCTGCTCTCCATCTACAAGTTGAAGTAGTAGATCTGTAATGTGTGTATATACTAAACTGTACATTGTAAGGAGTTTTATCAATGACACAGGCAACTCTGTCAAGATAGAAAACATTTCCATCAGCACAAAAGATTCCCAATTCTCCTTCCCAGTCCATTCATTCCCCATATGAAAGGCAACCATTATTCTGATCTTTTTACCATAGATTAGTTTTGCCTTTTCTTGAAAGTCATAAAAATGTAAACAAGCAACATGTATCCTTTTTCTGTAGTTTTTATCTCAGCATAGTGTTATTTTAAGTTTATTCATGTTACATTTATTATAAGTTTGCTCTTTTTTATTGGATGAAGTGTGAAAGCAACATCTTCACTTTGGGAATGACTCTCATTGTCTAGACAAGAGCATTTACTCAGAAGTGCTTCAGCAAGGTAAGCCTTGAAGATGTGCTTTATCTCTGGAAGAACTGCTTCTTCAAAGATGCCTTTTTGCCACTATATCACTTTAGCACAGTTATTCTTTAACCTTATGAAATCCAAATAACCAAATTATCAGTTGGTTTAGATTATAATCCACAGGAAGAGGATTTTCCTAAGTTTTCATTAACATACACTACTATTTTTAAATTTTCTTCTAGACATCTAGAGTTACATAAACTTTGTTTAGTGTGTGGTCTGTCTTCCAAGTTATCATAAATGGTGCCGTATTAAATATTTTGTTATGGCATAGTAAAGGTTATTGGTTATTTTAGGGTCCTCCAGAGAAACTTAACAGCATGTGTGTGGTGTGTGTATGTGCGTATGTATGTGTACACATACATGTGCGCACGTGCGCAGTGAGAGAAAGAATGAGATTTGAGGAATTGGTTCAGTTGATTATAGAAGCTGGTGAATTCAAATATTTCAGGGCAGGCCAGCAGACTGGAGACCTAGGGGAGATCCCATGTTACAGTTGAAGTGTATAGTCTATAACTGGAGAATTTTTTCTTCTTTGAATGAGGTCAGTATTTTGTTCTGTTCACTGGTTGAATGAGGCCAACCCATATTATGGAATGCAATCTGCTTTACTTAATCTATGAATTCAAGTGTTAATTTCATCCTAAATCACCCTTACAGACACACCCAAAATGATGTTTGATAAAAAATCTGGGCACCATGGACCAGCAAAGTTGAACATAAAATTAGTTACCACTGGCTTTCTAACCTGTAGTTTTTGTGACCTTGCTTATTTCTTGCTTACTAAGGAACTTCTACATTTTATATTCTACTAAAGTAACTCGGCATATGGTACCAACTTTGATATTAGTTATTTTTCTTCTAATATAACAGAGAAAAAGAGATTTAAAATAATAGAGACTTAAACAAATAAAAGCAAGCATATGTAGTCTTCCCAGGGTTGTCCTCATAATCAGTAGATTTCCACACTCTACAAGCATCAGGGTCACATAGTTCACCTCACAGCCCAGTGTAGCTATTTCAGTTTTTGCTGTTTAATTCACATTACAACTAGTAGGAATGTGGGGAAAAGCATCACTCACATAATTTCCACATCTCATGGATCAGACTAAGATATATGAATATTTTATCACAAAGCAATTTAAGAAACTGGCCTTAGGTATATAACCAATTAAAAATTCCATCATTACCTAAGGAAGTTAGAAAAGATATTGAAGAATAATCAGCAGTGTCTGCCACAAATTGGAATAAACAAGAGAACATCTATTAGCAAGAAACCAATTTGAAAGATTTTAAAATAATCAAGAAGTAGATCACAGAGTCTTAACTGAGTGAATGGGAGGGGAATAGTGATGCAGTCAGTTTTGAAAGACATTTTCAGTGGAGAAAAAAATAGAATTTGGGCCAGGTGCAGTGTCGCACATCTGTAATCCCTGGGGCTCCGGAGGCGAACATAGGCTGAGACTGGAGGATTGCAAATTCAGAGCCAGCCTTGGCAGTTTAGAGAGGCACTAAGCAACTCACTGAGACCCTGTCTCTAATAAAATACAAAATAGGACTAGGGATGTGGCTCAGTGGTCAAGTGCCGCAGAGTTCAATAACTCACCCACCCCTCCCCCCCCAAAAAATAAGAATTTGGTGATTGGTTCTGAAGTGGGAAGGAGAAAATGATGTATGTATAGACTGTAAAGCTACATTGCCTGAATTTGAATCCTGATTTGGATACCTCTTAAGTGATTCTATACAATTTACTTAATTCTCTTGCCTTAATTTTCTTGTCTACAAAGTGAAAAGAGTAATTTATATCTCAGAAATTAATTGAAGAATTGAATGAGATGACACATAAAACACCTGTCAAGGTAAACTAAGAATAAAAGTTGTAGGGAGGACTGATATTTAAAAGAGGAAGAAGAGGGTTGTTTATAACAAGGCTGAATGGGAACTTCAGAGAAGCAGATGAATGAAGTAAGAGTAGAGTCAGAAAGCTAATGTAGGAGAAAGTTTCATGAGGTTGAGGACGAATGGCAGAAACAAACAATATGGTAAGATGGAGACTAATAATAAGTCTTTTATTATAGACTGGGTCTGCACTTATCAGTAAGCTTCTGAGGAAGATTCATATTTCCATCAACATTTTATAGTTATGGAAACAAAATATGGTTAAATGAATTACCAAATCATGGAATTTGGAATAATTATTAACAACAATTACCAAATTACTCCCATCTACTTGGAATTTTAATAAAGCAAATCATGGAATTGGAATAATTATTAACAACAATTACCAAATTACTCCCATCTACTTGGAATTTTAATAAAGGGGTACTTTTGAGTTTCTAACTATTGAATTGATTACTTAAAATTCTTCAAAACTATCATTTAGATGTCAGTCTGTGATAAACAGGCACAAATTATGCCTTAGCATAGGACATTTGCTTTAATTTACCTCATTATAATGCTTTGTGGCAGCACTTTATTGGTGGGAATTTTATGCTTTATAAAAAGACAGGTAACCAGGAGTTCAGGTCATTGCTTCAGACCTATTAATTTTCTTTACGTTAAAAGAGCCAGCAAGTATGTAGTGATTCTTTACCTTCAATGAGTATTTGGGGCAATTTGGATGATAAAATATATGCATGCAGCTTCCTAGGTCTTATTGTCCCAGATTTCATACTTATTTTAGCAGTTATAACGTTTGCTTCAGGGCAAATAGCAGTGGTAAAGCTTGTAGTCCTTTTTCTGGTATTAGATTAGGGTGGCAAGGCAGTCTTCGTGCTATATAAATTAGCTGTGTAACTTGCAGCAAGTCAAGAGTTTGTGACCCTTAGTCTGATAAATTGGGTCACACTATTTACCTTGTACATTTAACCTCATAAGGTTTTTTTTTTTTTTTTTTTTTTTTTTTAAAGATAGAGTGAGAGGAGAGAGAGAGAGAGAGAGAGAGAATTTTTCAATATTTATTTTTTAGTTTTCGGCGGACACACCATCTTTGTATGTGGTGCTGAGGATCGAACCCGGGCCGCACACATGCCAGGCGAGCACGCTACCGCTTGAGCCACATCCCCAGCCCCTCATAAGGTTTTAATAAGAATATATGTGAAGTACTCCTTAAGAACAAATAAAAATAAGGTAGTGGTATTAATTAGGCTGGTCACATTTCCTTCACTCAGTTAACATAGGAATCAGCGTCTTTTCATTCCTGGGCCAAATCCCCATCCCCTTTCATTCAGAAACATTCTATTGTATTCTAAACAGAGTAAGATCTCCACATGGGGGGGACAGGGTTGTGGCTCAGTGGTAGAGTGCTTGCCTAGCATGCATGAAGCACTGGGTTCAATCCCTGGCACCACATTAAAAAAAAAAAAAAAAAAAAAAAAAAAAAAAACAAAGTATAAAATAAATTCTGAGACTGTAATTTAAAAAAGAAAAAAGGCAAAGATCTCCTCATGGAAGAGTATGTACAGTGTATCCACTGTCCTCTGGAGGGAAGAATTTCACCTTTTTGGTTTTGGACTTGGCTTAACCACCATTTGAACACCAAGATAAAAATAGTACTGGTAGTTTTCATACATTTTTTATATTACTAATATTAACACTTTAACACTTTTTTTTCAGTGTAAGTTTCAAGTTACCTTCTAAAATAGCCTTTTATAGGATCTCTGAAATACTAATTGAATATTAGATGGTTAAAATGAACCAACTGCAGGATTGAACTTCTATGCTCATTTTAAATTTTTATTAATACAATCTTACTTTTTAAAAAAAATGTTTTTTAAAAAAATGTTCAAGTGACTAAGATGGGGGGAAAAGCTTGCTAATGATATTAAAGGAATCCGTAAGTCTTTCTCATTTGATTTCTTCCCTGTTTCCATATATATATATCCAGCAGTATGGTATTGTGCCCTTGATATTGTAATGACAATAGAAGGATATGAATAAAGATGAGGAGTAAATATATTAATAATAGTATTATTTAACTATAATTTTAAGTTTTCACAAGGACAGACATCTATGATTCCTTTACTTGTGCACCAGAAATTGTAGGCAAGACAGGGACTGTAGCTTCAAATATGTTACAAGGTTGATGTAAAAAGCAGTTGTTTATCTCCAGATGGATGATAAGTCATGAGGAATTAATCAATGGGGGGTCCACTTTCTGCTTTGATCAAAAGATGGCACTGTTGCTATGCTAATAGTTCTTTGCCCTACAGTTGAGGTTTAGTACTTTTTCAATGCAGAAAACAGTTAAATTTAGTGACCTAATTAACACTGACCCTCCCAACATAATGCCAAATTTTCTAATCAAGCACCAGAAGAATAGATCAGAAAAGGGGGAATTAATAGTTTTTAAATGTGTTGGGTAGCTTTAATAGCTATTTATAAAAACAACATTTTTAAAGACTGAAGAGATTTTCCATAGGTAAAATAGGACATCTGTATCGCCTTTTAAATTATGGTTCAATTTTGAATTATGCTCCCTTTGGAATTTTGACAGCTGTCAGGGTTCCAAGACATTTTAGTTCATCTGTTTGTTTTGCTTCAGCTTTTCAAGGTCATTGAACTAACACTGTCATTAAAATAATACTCTCTTCCTTCTAAGGTATTAAATTCAAGCAGTTGTTTTTCTTTATTCCCCTATTCACTGTAGATCAGTTGTTCTATGGACTAGTTTGGAAATGTAAAGATGGTCTTTCTTCTTGTGCTGAGAAAGAAGCACATTCTCACCTTGTTCCTAAGCCAGTATTTTAAATGGTTCTTAGAAATTGATTCTCTGGCTTTAAGTAGATCTTTCAAAGATGGAACATTTCATTTAAAAGCAAAGCATTTAATTTGGGGAAAGATAAGATTAAATACCTTGAAAACTGGCTTTACTGTTGAAACACAAAATGGGTTTGTTTTGTCAGTGGTGGGAATTTATTCCAGGGCCTCATAAATGCTAGGGAAGCAAGTGCTCTACCTCTGAACTAATAACGCCAGCCCTTTCTGGTATTTTAAAAAGTTAACATTTATATAGTTTGCTTGTAAAAAGTAATTAAATAAAGCATTCATTGAACAATTACATGGCTAATTTTACTTGCAGATGTAGTACAGAAGTGACTTTATGCAACTCTAGTAAAACTCATTTGAATCTAAACCAGAAGTCTAAAATAGTGTTCAAAACCTTTGAGGCCAGATTTTTTCAGTTATATAGCCCCCTTACTTCATTAGGGTCTAGAGCAACACCCTACAATCAAACCTATTAATACTTTTCCAGCAAAACCTGTGAATAGTTATATGACAAGGCAAATGAATCTACCATAAACTTTAAAACAAACAAAAAACTGTGGATTTGAATGCTTTTTGGATTTCATAGAGACATATAAGAGGTACTAGATCTGAGGTAGACCTGAAGCATCATTCAAAGTATACTTTGTGAACTTCCCAAAAATCTATTAAGGATTCTCTATTTCTAAATGAGGAAAATTTACATTATATTTGGGGGAGGAGGGCAACTAGAGATTGAACTCAGGGGCACTTGATCACTGAGCCACATACACAGCCCTATTTTGTGTTTTATTTAGAGACAGGTTCTCACTAAGTTGTTTAGCACCTCACTTTTGCTGAGGCTGGCTTTAAACTCACAATTCTCTTGTCTCAGCCTCCTGAGCCATTGGGATTACAGGTATGCACCACTGTGCCTAGCCTTAACATTATATTCTATTTAATGGTTTCCTTTGTAGGAATATGCTTTGGTTTTGTTGTTGTTATTGTTATTGTTGTTGTTGTTAGCTGCTTTGTTAACTAGATGGTCCAAACACAAAATGCATTTCAGCTTAATTCCAAAATATAATGAAAGACAACCAAAGATTTGGTGAAAGGTATATAACCCATCAAGCAGCTGGGTATCTGGATGATATTCTGTGACTAGAATGCTATCATTCTTTCTCTGTTAGTTGTACTTGGTGTTAAAAGCATTTCTCACTATAATGTATACTATATTCTTAATCAAAATCAGCTTTGTTTACTACAGCAGTGTTATGAGATAGAATCTTATATTTTAAGTAGGGGTTGGACCTGATCAGCACTTGTGTGGGAGGCTTCTGCGGAGAACATATATATTTTATATATATAAATAGTTTACATATTTATAAACTATCAAGCAAAGCTTGGGGAAGCACTTTTAAAGAAAACAGAATTGCCACACCATATTATCACCCACAACCTGCATGGGGATAGAATAGGTAACCCTTGGAGGTACGGATCAGCTGGAATTAAAAAGCAATATCAGGAAATAAAGCAAAAGACACAGAAAATATTTTTTGAAGCTGGGGAATGATGGATGGAAGAGACCTAATGGGTCTGATCCTAACAAAGGGAAAAAGCTCCCTAATGTTTTATTTATAGTGAAACGCCAAAGGAATTTATTGTGACGAGGGGTTCTTGAAGGTAAACAAGAAGCCAGAAGCTGTGGGAAAGTTGGCCTGGTTGTGGACTGATCAGTTTTGCAGTAATTCTTCCTCCTCCAGGCAGTTGGCGCCACAAGGCTAGTTGGGCCACTGGTGTCTCTCTACCTCCACAAAGTTATGTTTGAGCCTAGGACTGTCTGAGCCAGTAAATTCCGGGGTTTCATAGAATTGTCTTTGAGCAGGACCTCTGCCAAAGCAAGGAAGCAGTCTTGAGATCTGTGAGATTACAAGGGCCTACCTCTGCTTTAGACATGGCTCAGACACACCCACAGTTCATTTGCAGATTTCAACACAATTTAACATCTGTATTACTTCCCTTTACTATGTGTATAGGGAACTTCCTTTAGTATTGCTTCTGCAAGCTTTGCTCTATCATTGCATATATAAGATCTTCAGATATATCCCAGGATAATGTTTACCAGTTCTTATTAGGGATTTCAAAATGAAGACTAGTAATTGGAATTTAGAGTATTAGGTTAGCAATCTACCTCTTCTGATCAAACAGTACTTTTGCTTCTGCTACAGTTAGTCATGAGATCCTTTCCTAACTTCTGCTTTTAAGTATGATTAGGAAGTTCCTGTTATCAAGATTAGAAAATTCCAATAATTCAGGTGCTGTTTACTTGTGCATAATGTCAGTCTTAATACAACTTGTTTTTTTTTTTTTTGGTAATCTCATGGAATATGATTAGTGGGTATGGCACAGGTAAATGATATCATGATTTCAGGATCTTGTTAAACCATGAAACTTTGAGTCATTGAGAAAAAGTAAAGGGGATGCTGGTCATTTGGAGAAGGTTAGTAGAGGGTACTAATATACCAAAATGGGTGTTGCTTAGTTAGTTGTTTCCTCTTATTGAAAAAGAAAACAATAACTGCATAGCATATAAATTTATACAAGATAGAGAACCCCTTTGCCTTCCACCAGACGAGACCCCAAACTAGCATATCTTTTTTTTCTTCTCCTGCTTTGTCTTTTTATGTGGTAATATCACTGCTTTGCCAGAATTTATTATTCAAATCTTTTTTTTATTTCTAAATGCCTTTCCCCTCTCCAGAATTTTAAGTTTCTTAGTTGGTTTGTTAAGATCTACTAATTAGTGTCTTTATTTTGCATTGACTGAATCGTTTTTCTCCTTAAACAACTAGACATCCCTCTAACTGCCCTACATTAGTCCTTTGTTGATAATTTGGATGATGCTTATTATAATGCTTATTCATTTCTTGTTTATGATTTTGCTGCATGTGTAAATTGGTAAATTGTGGTGAAAGCCAATGATTTGTTCTCCTGGCAGGATCCTGCATATTTAGGTAGTTGTATTTTAGGAGTGTGTTTTCATTTAGTATATTATAAAACACATCTTTTAATTTTTATTGGAAACAAAGACCAGATCTTTAAATCATTGAACTGATAATTATTAAATATTCTAGCCTTAAATTAAGTTTCTGTTGTCATTTTTGTATTAAAAGTGAGGAAACTACTGTGTGTGTTGATAAATTCTAATTCTAAAGATAGTTTTATACTTTCTGCAAAACTGGTAGTGGACCTCAATATGGATTTGTTCAATTCATGAGAAAAATGCAGACGATAATTCTTGGTAGAAGAAGCTTAGCTATGAACCCTGGAATTGAGTTTTTCCAGTTGTCTGCTGTTCTTGATCTTTAAATACAAACGTATAGTACTTCTGAAATCCATAACTTATTAGATGCAAAAAGATAAAACAGTATTTAAACAACAACCAGCTATAATAAATAGCAACAATCATTTGATAGGAATTACTATCATTTTACCTTAGGATTTTGAGATCAGCCCAATTTGTTTAAAAAAAAAAAAAAGAAGGGAAAAAAAAAGAAAGCCTTTGTATTTCTACACATAATTTTGTTGCTTAGAAATTAATGTGAGCAGTTAAGTTATACCAACCTAATTTTAGAAAGATAAATTATGAATGTTGGAATGAAAACAAAGCAGAAGAATCAGCCAACACTGGCAACATTATAGAAATTAATTTAAATTTGCATCAAGCCAGGAACATATTGTTTGTAAATGATGAAGCTTTTATGTACTTCTATGCAACTTTAATGAGAAGAAAAAAAATCATACTTACTTGATTAAGCACTGGCTTTGCTAACCATGGAACTAAGACCAAAATAAATCCTTTTAATGGTAGTTTAAAGATACCTGCCTTCAAATAAAATATAGATCTCTTGTATAGCAGAGTAAAATTTTTAAAAAAATCTTAGGCCCGTTGCTGTTAGTCAGTAGAAAATATTCAAAATGAGTATATTTGTAACTAACACAATTTTAGCAAAGTCCACATATGCCTTACTGTAATACAAACAAAAAAGTAGCCATCACCAGGTGTATTTTTGTTTCCTATTGCTGATGTAACAAATACCACACATTTAGTGGCTTCAAAATGCAAATTTATTGCCTTTACCCTTCTAGAGTTCAGAATTTTAAAATGGGTATTTGTGGACTAAAATCCAGGTGCTTTCAGAGCTTAATTTCTCCTGGAAGTTCTAGGGAAGAATCCCTTTGGGGAAGGGGGGTGGTTGTTTTGTTTGTTTGCTTTTAGAAATAGCTCATATACCTTCACTCTTTCTCTTTGGCCAGAAATCTTTTAGCTCCATCCTTAACTTACATCATCACATCTCTTTTGAACCCTTCTCTCTCTCATTTATAAGAACCTTTGTGATTACATTGGGTCCACTCAGATAATCCAGAATAATCTCCCCAACATAGGATTCCTCATTTAGTCATATCTGCAAATGCCTTCTTTCATGTAACATGACATTTTTATAGGTTCTGGGATTGAGGTTTGACATATTTACAAATTCAGATGATTATGATGTGGACATTATTCTTACTACAGGGTGTTATCTTATTGAGAGTTCACATCCTTAACATATAAATAAGAGCCTTTTTTGTTTCCATGAACTATATTTAGAGGATAGTAAGAAATAAGAAGATACATATTAAAATTTATTTTTAGAGACCAACAACAAACACTGAAAGGTAAGCTTTCCATGGCAGTACCTCCCACATATTTTAATCAATAAATGAATACATGGAAATTCTGGATACCATAAAATTTTGATTATATGAAACCTTAGGGAATATCTTCTTCAGAGAGGTTATCCCTAACAGTCAAAATTACAACAAATAAAATAACTGACCTCTCTGGGAAAAGGCTGATATTTATCCTACTGTCAGATCTCCCCTTTCATTTTTATTATTATAGAAATAAATCCCATGGGTAAAAATATAAAGATATAAATGAACATCTGGCTAAAGAGAATTTTTCCCTGCCACTCCCTCTTTTCCTATAGTCTTACTACTCAAAAACAACTAATTATTTCTGATCTTAATTTTATTCTCTAGATCATGCTAAATCTGTAAATAACATGTTTATCCTTTATCAACTGTAGATGTTGACTGCAGACCTCTTGCTAGGAATTATTTTACATATACCACCCTGTATTGTGTGTTCTCATGCTATAATCCATTTCTCCCTCAGTCAGCTCTATATACTTAGAACTACATTTCTAGTTCTGTCGTAGTGGAAAGTTTATCTTTAGTACACTTGAACTTTTATTCTCTGTTTTAAAACAATAGAGGCAATGTCTTTTGGCTTCTGTTTTTGTAAAGTAAGAATATTTACATGCCCCCCCCCCTCCATATTTCTCTACCTTGCACTTTCCAGTACCTTACGGTGTTACTTTTATTTTCATGTTGTCAACATTACTAGTATTCTTTCTGTGACTTTATAATCTGTATTGAATTATGAGTATCATTCTATAGAGTGACTCTAAATATGGTATATGTTGTCTAATTCTACAAACTGTTCACTATAGGATGGAGTAATGTCTTCAAACTGTTTCCTTCTCTATTCATTTAATATTATAATTGGAGTACCACTGAAAGAATTTTTCTAGAACCAAATTAGATGAGAAAATCAGTCAATCTCTTTCTACAGATTTGTGTACCAAATCTTCGATTCTTTGTATTCTCAGTCATTTCATCTGTTTTCTTATGCTCCTCTCCTTTCTTTCTAGAAAACTCTGTTCCTTCCGGTCTGGAGTAGTTGCCGTCCAGCCCTCTCACACAGCTCTCTTTTAGATATTTCATTTCCTTCCTTTCTATCCTATGTTGGGTTCTTTTTTTTCTGGATCACATTCCTCCTCTTTCTTGATTTACCTCCTCATTTTGCTGTAGGTAAAAATCTGAGTTAGCAGATGTCCCTGTATTCTTCATATTTATTTGATGAGTTGGCTGCAAATGGAATTCACTTTAAATTGCTTTTTCTCTGGATTTGAAACGTACTCTTCCACTGATACCAGTCTTATTCCTGGACCCATAAATGATCCATTTTAATGGGCATCCATTTTTCTTCCAGAAGCATTTAATATCCTCTTTTTATTCTTGAAGTTTTGAAATGTAAGAATGATATATCATAAATGTGATTGCTTTTTATTCATTACATAGTTAAAGTTTTTGCAGTATTCCACAGGACCCTCTACGCCCTCTCTTCACTCTGATCTTATCTCACACCACTTCCTAGCTCATCTTGCCCCAGCCACAGATGGCTTCCTCTTTTCAGGTTCTTTTTATTCCTTATTTCTCTGGTGTACAGTGGTCTTCCCTTTTGATATCTGCTTGATCCACTCCCTTACCTCCCAGGTCTTTGTTCAAATGTCACATTCTTAAGGGACATCCTATCTGACCGTCCTCTTTAAAATTGCAATTCCCCTCACTATCCAGGCACCCCTAATCCTTTTATCCTGCTTTAATTGTTTACATAATGCCTATTGCTCAATTGCATACTAAATAA
Organism: Spermophilus citellus; assembly: GCF_964194105.1. Lineage (NCBI taxonomy): Eukaryota > Metazoa > Chordata > Mammalia > Rodentia > Sciuridae > Spermophilus > Spermophilus citellus. Next base: position 79,555,365 of record NC_138188.1, read on the forward strand.
AATATAAGATACATATATTTTTGTGTTTGTATATGTATGTGTGTATAAACTTTGTATAAAGTTTGCTTTTATTGCCTTAATGAAGTACTACATTGAGTGACTTAAACAATCACAGTTCTGTAGGCTAGAAGTTTAGATAAAGATGTTAGCAGAATTAGTTTGAGTTCTTTCTCCATATCTTCTAGATAGCTTCTTTTCCCTATGTTTCTACATTTTTCCTCTTGTAACTCTGTATCCAAATTTCCTTTTCTTGTAAGAACACCAGACATATTTGAGTAGAGCCCATCTTAATAACTTGACTTTAACTTAATTAACTCTGTACAGAACCTGTCTCCAAATACAGTCAAATTCTCAGGTAGAGGGTGTTAGGAATTCAGCCACCTGACATTGTTATATTGTCTCCCTGACATAATCACCAGAATATAACCTTCATGAAGGTAAGGCTATTTTTGTTGTTGTTGAAGTTGTTCTATTTTATTCATTCATCCATACATATTTGACATCCTAGAGCAGTAACAGCATATAATTGATGCTCAATAAATAATAATGTCCCAGCCTCTTGATAAGTTCTTTGAATCTGAAGAGTTATTTCCTCCTTTTTTTTATCTTTGAGAAATTCTCTTATAATTTCATGAACTTTACACCCCTACCCCATATTTCTTATATTGTCTTTTTGGTTCAGTCAGTTTGAATTTGTGACCTACTTGATTGATCCTCTCTATTTTCAGTCTGTTTTTGTTCTAATGGAGCATTTCAACCTTGACTTCCCAATACTTCCACAGAATATTCTCTATTTTAGCAAACATGCATTTAATTTCCAAGGTCTGTCGTCTTGGTCTTTTCTCGTGGCATTCTGTTTTTATTTAATAGGTGCTATACATTTATTGATCTTTCTATATATATTAGGTCTTATTTCTCTTTTGTCCCCTGAATTTTCTGCTTCTTCCTAGGTAACATTTTGTGGTTGTTCTTGTGCTTGCATTCTTTCTTTTACTCATTGGTAAGCATTTCTCATCCTTAATTATCTGGAAACCCTTGGTTATACATTTTTATTTTGTAACAAAACACTGAAAGTATTAGAGGCTTATTTTAATGATGGGACCTTTTTCCTGCTGATAGGCTTTATGGTGAGTTGGCTATTACTCTAGAGTCTCCTTCAAAGTAGAATAAATACATAGTTCTTTGGTTTGGGAGTCAGTACCCCCCAGTGGGTGCCTTAGGTTTTTCCAAATAGTTTATTTCATTTTATGAGATTAAAAACTCTCCAACTTTTTGCTTGATTGCCCGTCTTTGAATATATGGAGTTTGGAATCAATGATTTTTTTATGTACACTTTCAATTAATATCTATTTTTACTTTTACTTCCATCTACTCAAAGATAAATCAATTTTTCCATGCTTTACCCCTTTCTTCCTACCCCTAAAAGAACAAAACCACCAACTAGTCAATATACTCCTTTGTCCTTTCCATTTTGATTGATCTGATTGCCATTTCAAAGAAGCAGATATATTACTAGAAAACATCTCCAGTTATTACATTCTGAGTCAGAGTATGGTTAGTTCCAAGTATATAATCTTCCCCTAGTTTCCTTTCAATATACCTAACTTGTCTTCTCATTTTTCTTTGCATGTAGGTCTGCAATTAAAGCCTTACGTCCTGGAGGGGTACTTGTGTACTCGACATGCACACTTTCCAAGGCAGAAAATCAAGATGTGATCAATGAAACTTTAAATTCCTACAGTAACGTCATGCCTGTAGACATTAGGGAAATAGCAAGGACTTGCTCCCAAGACTTCACATTTGCTCCCACTGGCCAGGAATGTGGACTTTTGGTGATCCCAGATAAAGGCAAAGCTTGGGGCCCAATGTATGTAGCCAAATTAAAAAAATCATGGAGTACAGGAAAACGGTGACATGAATTTTGTAAACAATTTTGATGTAGAATTATGTTTATGTTTCCATGCTCTCCACATGCAAATATTTAAATGATGATATAACAATTTTCCTTTGGTCTGTTTGGAATCCTATTTATTTAATATTTTAGCATTTAGAATCTAGCCTTGAGAATTTTTCAGGTGTATTTTCTTTTCCTAGAAATATATCTGTAGGAACAATTTAAGGTGATGAAGATGGTGTTTATTTTCTGTAATAAATCTGCTGTCTTCTACTTGGCATTTTATAATTAAATTAGAATACATGGTTTTATGCATAAAATGTTTAGAACTACATTCTACCCATGATTTTGGTGCTTTGCACCTTTAAAAATGCATATTTGCCAGCACTCTTACTATTTCCTCCTTATGAAATGTACAGATTCTTTTTTTCTAAGAACTGATTGGTATTCTGAGACTAACTTCTTAAGCAGTACAATTTCGAGTTCTGAAAAAATAGGTTTCTTATTTGCAAAGTTGTTTTCTGTTAAGAACTATCTTCTGTTTACTACAAAGGTCAGTGACTCAATTGACACCAGCTTTAGCCCTCCCTTCCTTTTTTTTTTTTTTTTTTTTTTGTATTCACAAATACAAATTGAAAGGGTAAATTATGTTGAAAGGCCTTTAGGACAGCAGATTCACATGCACACGTTTGACTTTCGACATTCAGCTTCTAGAATAATGGAGTCTATCCAGCAGGCTATAAAGCAAGTACTTGAAACAAAACCAGGATGATTAATAACTGCAATAACTGAACTATATTTGGAGAGTTTTGTTACATAATTGCAGTCATAATGAGCACTACAGAATCTGATTATCTTACAGTTCCAATCTGGAGGGGCTTTTTATTTCACTCTGTTATAAAATGTTGTAGGAGAAAATGATGTCACATATTAATGCACCAGAGGGAGATGCCTAATGAGAGTGGATTGTACTATTACCAAAACCCAATACCATTTACTAAGTGGCTCTCTCTGTTTACATATATCCTGGGAATATTGTGTATGTTTCTTTTTGTGTACTTAAGGTTTTAACTTCAATTTTTGCATCATGTGTTTTCTCCAAAAATTACTTCAATGAGTCCAAACATATTTTACCAATTATTAAGAAAAATTATGAAGCATACTTCTTTTTTTTTTAAGAGAGAGAGAGAGAATTTTTTTAATATTTATTTTTTAGTTTTCAACGGACACAACATCTTTGTATGGGGTGCCGAGGATTGAACCCGGGCTGCACACATGCCAGGCAAGCGTGCTACTGCTTGAGCCACATCCCCAGCCAAATGAAGCATACTTCTAAAGATATCTGTTTGGAAATTAGGTTTTTTTTTAAAAAAAAAAAAAGAAAAAACTTTGTGGTTGTAGAAATATGAAATTCTGCTGAAGCGGAATACTCTTGTATTGTTCATTGTATTCTGTATATTAAACTAGAGACTATCTGCTTACTACCTACTTTTTATTTTGTAAGCATATGTAGGCAGATTTAAAGAACTGGGAATTCCTATGAGGACTTTTTCTGTATCTTCATTTTATTAACACCTTTTAAAAAATCTAACCAATGTGTTTATAAAATAAAACTAGGTCTCTGAGACCCAATTAAGTACATTGAATCAGTACCAAAGACTAATGATAATGGAAAAGTTTTTGTGCTTCTTTTGTTTTGTATTATTTTGTTTGTGCCTTTTTTTTTTTTTCTATTTTAAATCCTGTCTTAAGATCCTATAGATTTCGGCGCTGGGGTTGTAGCTCAGCAGTAGAGCACTCGCCTAGCATATATTAGGCCTTGGGTTCGATCCTCAGCACCCAGAAAAATAAATAAATTAAATAAAGATATTGTGTCCAACTACACCTAAAAAATTTAAAATACAAAAAAAAAAAAAAGATGCTATGGGTTTAAAAAGTGCATTTCTTTTGTATAGTTTAATTACAAAGTAAATTTTCACAGTACACTTTGTTGAATATCGTTATTTTCCTAGTATAATGCCATGAAAGTTAATTTGAATATTTGATGTGACATTGGATTAGACTCTCCCATGATTACTTTTAAATGCATCTGTATATTTATACACTACATAAATATATATTGCTTTATTTATAATAATTATAATGAAGCAGCATTTATTGAGCATTGGTTGATTAAATTCTTTATATATATTGTCTTTTTTGGTCTTTAAAACTCCAATAGTGAGTATTTTGTCCCCACTTTTGTAAATGAGAAAACTAAAGCTCAGTGCTGTTTGTATTTTGCCAAAGTTATGCTGGTAAGAAAAGAGTAGAGCCAAGGCTGGGTGTGGTGGAAGTTTGGGAGGCTGAGGCAATAGGAACACGAGTTCAAAACCAGACTCATGAATTCAGCGAGACCCTGTCTCTAAATAAAATATAAAAAAATGGCTGAGGATGTGTCTCAATGGTTAAGTGTCCCTGGGTTCAATATCTGTACAAAAAAATAAAAAGAATAGAGCCATATTAAAACACTTTCTGTTGCCCAGCCCCTCCTCCCAGCGCTGTGCTATCTCCCAGAATATGGAATATAGCAAATTTCAGTGTTATCACTTGGCTTTACAAGGATTCCCCATTGTTCAGTTTTCTATTTTTATGCAATTACACATTCCCATGACATTATAGGACTTATCGATACTTGCAGGAAAAACCTACCATTGAAATATCTCAGGGTATGTTCTTAAGAAGAGTATCTTGTGATTGTAATACCCAGAAATTTCCCATGGGGATATTTTATGCCTTCCTTTTCTTTGCAGATACCAAATTGAAGAATGGAAATTTGGAGCAACCTTTCAATGTCAGTTGAAAAGCCAGGAGTAACTGATGTACCTTCTGTGGCTTTAAGTTACTTTCAAAATAGTTTTAAAAGTTTAGGTTATTTACCAACATGTTAAGTTCTTTCTTCCCTTAGTGCACTAAACAGCCACTAGTTTCAAAATAGATATGAATAAATATAATGCATTCAAATGTTTTGTACTAAATTTTTGAAGGATCAGATGTTATCTGTGGATTGGAATCCAGATGGCCTATAGTTCTTTATCCTATTATCTGTATCCATGTAGGTTTATATTTAAGGTTACATATTACTTCCTTAGTATTGTGAAAAATATCTTTCATACAGTGTAAGTAGATAGAAAATAATAGCTACCAGAATACTTCCTCCATAACTGAATAATCACAAATCTGATGGATCCTTATATAAAATCTGCATAGAATGACATAACACATCTGGAATAAAAAGAAAATTAGAACCAATAGCAACAATTTTGTTTGATGCCAAGAAGTCCTTTGATGCAATTGAATGGTACTACTTGCATTATGTGTTTAGGTAATTTGACTTTGGGGACAAATAGAGCAAATAGCACAATTTATTTTCAATCCATTTATATGGTTCAGATCAATAGTTTACAGATTAATCTCCCTTTGTCTGCCTTATTGCTACACTGCGTGGGGGAAGTAAGCATGAAGCCCATTACTGTTGGAGCTATAATCTCACCCAGATCCCATGGGCATCTGAGGAATATTCAGATGAAAGTTCACAAGTTAACTAATGTATGATGATAATTTACTACTTGTGCTGAAAGCTCTAGTAGCATCTGTCCTGAAAACATTAAAAGTAATGTCAGAATTTGGAATGGCTTTAGGCTGCAAAGTCAGTAGGAGAAAATCAGAAAATACTATATTAACAAAAGAGTTTCTATCAATATTACTTATTATGTGACATAATAAATTTTAAACTCAAAGAGAATTGATTTGGGATTCTCATTGGGGAATTTTAAGCAAGAGAGTAAACAAAACATTTAAAAGTTGACCTGTAATTCAGTGCCAAGGCTTTTAAAAAATAAGTTTTACTAAATTTGAGGAGGAAAAAAGCTTGATAGATAATAAAACTGTTTTAAAATTTAATTTTCTAACTCATATTAACTCCATACCTCTCTTTTTACAAATGAAGATAATAATTTTTCTAGTCATGTGAGGCCATATAGTCTGGGTGAAACCCTGCAAAAGCATGTGCCACCTTAGGGAAAGAACTGTTTGCTTCATTGGAAATTATTTAATGGTATATATCATGACTCAATTAAGCTTGCTATGGCTTATCAAAAGGAATTTTCCACTGCATATTGTTATGGAAGAGCTTATTGCATATAAATAACTGCTACCTAACAGAATCAACAGAGACTTAAATTGTTCTATTGAGAAAGACCTCAGTGTACAACTTTGCCCTAGATTTTAAAAACAAGTGGGAATAAAATTGCAGATAATAATAAGAATGGAGAAAGTTCAGAGGTCTTAGCAATGGTAAAAGAGAAACAGAAGAAATTAATTTATATGAGCTTAAGATCATATAAATCATCAAGAGAGTCTTATTCATCCAAACAAGGCATTAACAATCTTTCCAAAATGGTACACCTTTTCCTGTCTGGTATTACAATAATCACTGGGGGAAGGGCAAAGAGGAATGAAAGGACTGATTTGGGCTGATCCAGGAGTTGATGTTCCTAGGCAAGATTTTCTGTGGGCTTGTAACTTCTAATTCTCAAGAAGAGGAAAGTGAGGCTGGATGTGGTGGAGACAACTAGCTCTGATGCCCCTGAAAATGGCTCTGTTTGCTATCTTCAGCCATGAGTAACTAGTATAACTAGCTATATCACATTTTATGTGACAGACATTCCTTTTGGATTGATCATACAAAAGTTAAGTCCAAGATATAACAAATGTGTTTAATAATAGATGCACAAATCTAACTACCCATGTTCTTTAATAAAAGATTGCTTTGTCAACAAGACAATGGCACATAACTGCAGGTCATCCATTCTGCTCTGAAGGCTGAGGTTGGGAGGATCACTTGAGCCCAGGAGGTTGTGACCAGCCTGGGCAACACAGTAAGACCTGATCTCAAGATAGATGATAGATAGATAGACTCATACACATACAAACACATACACATATTTATATGTCATCTTTTTTCTTAGTCATATTTTGCTTAGTCATCTTTTTCATAAATCCTAGGAACAGCTAATATGTGTTATGTCCTCCATATGAAGCCTGTGATGTGTTATTTTGAGCCACCTGGTTAACCTGGCTTGTACAGTTAACTCAGTAGGTTCCTTTTCCATCCCGTGGTATTGAGTTGGCAAAATCAATTTTATGTAATTTTAATAAAGGTGATTATTGAAATAGGAGAAGTTCAAGTGAGATCTAGGAGTTTGTTATTTGGTCCATCAAGTTGACCAAATTTTCAGGAGCAAGTGACACTAAGGACAGTAAGGCATGGAGAGTTGAAATGCACTACTATAACAGTGGTCCTCTTTACCTTTCGAATATAGCTCTGAGGCTTAGTTTTAAAAAGGGACGTGATTTCCTTTTCCTCTTCTCCCTTTCCCCCTCTCTAACCTGGGGGTGGGGAACAAGGTTTCCTGGAGTTATCTATGCTCCACAGGAAGGAGATGTCTGCCAGGGGATCTAGGAAGTGAATATCTCCCAAATTAACAAGTGAATCCTAACACACCATCTGGGCACCCTGGGACCCTTTGTCAGGGCACACCTGGAATGTTGTCTTTGAATAGCTCCTTTAAAACCCCCCTATTTCTCCTGATGGGCAGAATCACAGCCTCTGGGACAGGAGTCCCTGTGTTTCTCCTTTGCTAGCAGAGCAATAATTTTTTTTTCCTTTTTTAAAAACCATGTCCTCATTATTAAGTTGGTATTAATTGGCATTGGGGACAAGAATCAAGCTTTTGGTTACAGTGAGCACATTACAACTCCCAGTGAAGTTTAGGTGCTAGACTATCTGTTCATATTCCTGCATTCACTGCTGTCTACCTCATCTTCTCCACAGAAGTTCTGCTCCCCTGCGCGCTGAATTTAACATCTCTGTGGAAATCCAAGCCAACATTCTACCTTCCTGGTTCTTTGATTGTTATCTCCTTCAGTAGCTTTTTTCTCTGTTAAATCACACTTCTGGGCATTCCTGAGAACATGCCATATCTTGAACCATACTCTGCATGGACCTTTGTGTAAGATCACATGGACTATTAAATTTTCTTTTCCACTCATCTTCGTACCTGTTGCTTCACATCTCACAATCTGTGCTTTCTATTATTGCTGCCCAGGTGCTCTTCCTACAACAAAATCCTATTTTATCTTTAGCCTGCTGCTGTAGCTTTGATCTGTCCCCCAAAGGCCTATGTGCTAAAGAACTGGTCAACAACCAGTGTTGTTACTGGAAGGTGGTAGAGTATTTAAAAGGCAGGGCATAGTGAGGGGTTTTAGGTCATGGGGTAGGGGGCATCCCATTGGAGCATTGAGACTCCTGTCTTTTCCTCTCTTACTTCCCCACCATAGGTAAATGGTTTTGATATGCACTGTGCATTCCCACCTTGATATCCTGCCTGCCCGCTACCAGAGTCCGGTCATGGACTAAAACCCTCAAAACTGGACCAAAATAAATCTTTTTATAAGTTGATTATCTCAGATATTTTTTTATAATAAAAGAAAGGTGAGTAACAAACCTGCTTTAAAATTCTTCAGTGACTCTCCATTATATTTCCAGGATGAAACCCAAGCCCCCTTAGCATTTCCACTGAGGCCTCTTATTTTTGAAATGTAGATCTCTCTCTCTCTCTCTCTCTCTCTCTCTCTCTCTCTCTCTCTCTCTCTCTCACACACACACACACCACACACATTGCCCATGTGTAAGTTACAATTTTTTTTTAACTTTATCAATATTTGAATAATCCACTGAGGAAACCTAATTATCACAATGGTTAATGAAAGGACACTTGCAAAGTCCTCATAAAGTCCAAGGTCCATACCACACATTGGAATCTAACCCAAGAGATTTATTGTCAGTAGTATGAAACAAAACAACATGGCTGTTCCTCTGAGGAGAGAAGCAGCATGTCAGTGCTCACAGAGCAGCTTTATAGCCTGCAAAAGGAATTTTACAAGCATGCTTAGAGGTGTGTCATGGGCTTGGGTGGGGTTAACCTTTTAGCAGGAACATTCAGAATCGAAGCCTGGGAGTCCCTAGATAAAATGATTCCCAACCTAAAATGGTAGATCTGATGCCAATATTCCTCCCTTTTTGTTTTTATAGATACCAAGGGTGGGGACAATTGTCTTTCTTCTGTAGCTTCTTCCACTAGTTAGGGGTGAAGAATCTCATTCCTGTAAAAATGGTCAGGGAGGATTTTGGGTGGGGGCAGAATCTCTCTGGAGTTGGAGAATTTGGCCATGAGTCATAGGACTCAGGGGCTGGTAGTCTTGAAGAAGTGATTGATTGACCAACTGGTGAATTTGTGTATCTGATCTTGCAGGAAACTTAACAGGTATGGTCCTATTAGGGGATACATAAAGAGGACTAATAGGGGTTCTGTGCGGTGGAGAAACCAAGGTCATACTTGACTGAACATTCCCCATGGGGACTGTTGGCCTGGTTGCTGTTTCTTCTTTTCCACCTGCTCATGTAGTTGTTTGATCTTGTCCTTCCTACCCCTGATTGGTTGACATAAAAACAATACTCCTCCTGTAGGTATAGGCAGAGGCCTCCTTTCTCTACTGTTAAAAGGTCCAGTCCATAGTGGCTTTATAGGACCACAGCAGCTAAGGAGTCCAGTTAATTCTGGAGGATTAGTATAGGCTGGACTACCTATTGTATATCCCCTATCAGCTGACTGGAGAGCTGATGAAAATCGGTAATGGATATGGTTATTCTTGCCATTCCTGTGGCTAGGCCTGCCTTATCCTCCAGGGCAGCTAGTAGAGGAACAAATTGAATAGCCCATTTATATCAAGGGCTCATATGAGTAGGGACTTCCTAATCTCCTGAGATGAGGTCTATAGATGGAAATAAGAGAACTAAACCACATATGCCCTTTCATACAATATATAGTTGTCCCACACAGGAAGGAGGCCTTGGGGATCATGAGCAGTGAGTTTTGAGACACTGTGTATGGGATGATCCATCTACATTGACCCTCCTCCAAGTCTCCGACTGATGTATTCCCTGATTAATTAAAACATACTGGAGCAAATAGGAAGAGGGGTACTCCTGAAAGCTTAGGTGAAATGTCAGCAGAGTCTGGGGAGGTCTCATTGAGTACCACTTAGCTGTTTAGGCCTAGAAGACCTGCTATTAAATCGGAGAAGCCAATAATCTCTCCCCATAACAAGGTTGGAGAGGATAAGGCCTTTATTTGGAAATATAAATCTTTAATGTAGCCAGAGTCATCAGAAATGTAAATATAACATTTAATTTTTAATGTCACAGATGTCCATCCTCTTAAAATGTAGTTAAGCTATTTAATGTCATCTGATTTTGTAAAATATCTATTTTTGTTACTTAGGGCTGGATAATCATACTAGCAGACATCAAGCCTACCTGAGTAAGTTGGGAATATCTGTAGACCTTAAACTAACTAAAATCTTCTCTTGATAGCTGATAGTTACAAGACATTCCTGCCTAAGATTCTCTTTTTTTGTAGCCTCCAGTCTTACTTATTTGGGGGGGATAACACAGGTGTATATTTTAAGTTACATTTAACTATTATTTTCTTTTTCTTTTCTTTTTTTAATGCTCAGGAATGGAGGAATGGCTGTGTTTTGTTTTTTGCTTGGTGTTTAAGGTCAAGCTGGTAAAAATTGACTTTGTTTCTACTGTTAAGAGTCAGATAAGTTTCCATGGGAGTCATTCTCAGGGAACTTTAGAGCAGCTTCTTAGCTTTGCTAGTGCCATTTGTGCTAGGATGGGTCCAGGTTTTGCTGACCATGTGGCTTCCCTAGGAAGCATCAGGGATGTCTCCCTTCTCCAATGACCCTCCTCTTCATATCAAGTGTACTGATTGGCTTTTATTTCTTCAGTGGATTCATTAATCTCTCTAATAGGGAGGTTATGTGGCCCAAAGTTGCAAAGTTCTTTAGAAGTTTCCTTGTTCCCTGGATTCAGACTCACTTGGAGGCCAAGAGCCAAATATTTATTTTCTTGGCCTTTTAAATTTAAGTTTAATATTTGAGTATTGATCTTAAACATCTAGCCAGTCAGTTTCATCAACCTCAAATTAATAGTACTAGGCTTTGACTTTAATGTCTATAACCTTACAGTCATTTAATCTTTTTTATTAATTGGGTTCTGTATTATCCTATCAGTCCTGTAGGTGATGGCTTTATTATCTTTTTTTTAAATTATTTTATTGTTGGTTGTTCAAAACATTACATAGTTCTTAATATACCATATTTCACAGATTGATTCAAGTGGGTTATGAACTCCCATTTTTACCCCGTATACAGATTGCTGTGTCACATCAGTTACATTTCCATTGATTTACAAATTGCCTTTCTAGTGACTGATGTATTCTGCTGTCTATCCCATTCTCCACTGTCCCCCCTCCCCTCCCCTCCCCTCCCCTTCTCTCTCTCCATCCCCTCTACTATAAATCGTTTCTTCCACTTATATAATTTTTCTCCTACTCCTCCTTTCCTCTTATATGTAATTGTGTATAACACTGAGGCTCACCTTCCAATTCCATGCAATTTCCCTTAACTCTCACTTTCCCTCCCGCCTATCATCCCTGTTTAATGTTAATCTTCTTCTCCAGCTCTTCGTCTCTACCCTGTCCTTGGTTACTCCCCTTATATCAAAGAAGACATTTGACATTTGTTTTTTAAGGATTGGCTAGCTTCACTTAGCATAATCTGCTCTAATGCCATCCATTTCCCTCCAAATTCTATGATTTTGTCATTTCTTATTGCAGAGTAATACTCCATTGTGTATGAATGCCACATTTTTTAATCCATTCATCTATTGAAGGGCTTCTAGGTTGGTTCCACAATCTTGCTATCGTGAATTGTGCTGCTATGAACATCGATATAGCAGTGTCCCTGTAGCATGCTCTTGTTAGGTCTTTAGGGAACAGACCGAGAAGGGGAATAGCTGGGTCAAATGGTGGTTCCATTCCCAGCTTTCCAAGAAATCTCCATACTGCTTTCCAAATTGGCTGTACCATTTTGCAGTCCCACCAACAATGAACAAGTGTTGGCTTTATTATCTTAAATTAACCCAGGTTGTATGTTCTTGAAGCAATACCTCTGCAAAACATTAACAGAAAACAGTTATACAGTTTATCTTTATTTTATTTTTATGTGGTGCCGAGGATTGAACCCAGTACCTCATGCATGCTGGGCGAGCACTCTACCACTGAGCCACAACCCCAGCCCAGTTATACAGTTTATAAGGAAAATACAAAATGAAATTAACAATAGCAAAAACATGTTTAGTTTGTGTTGTAAGGGTCTGGCGAAACGTCGGAGAAGGAGAGACCACACGAGACTAGCTCCATGCAATGGCAAGGGGGATTTATTAGGGATCCATTCCAGCGCGCTGGGGCTCCGTGCTCACTCAAGAAGGGAGAGCAGCCCAGAGCCCAGAGCAGAGGTCAAGCAGAGCTTAAGTACACTTTTTGGAGAGGGTGGGGGGCTTTGCATACATCAGAACAAATCATCATGAGGCGCGGGAAAATTGAACAACAACTCTGACACATGATTAGTCCATTCATTGGCGGGAACAGGCTGGGCAGGGGTGATTGGTCACTTCTAAACTGGGTACACATTCAAACTGATTGGTTCGGGCCCTGTGACAAAGCTGCACAGGGCCCTAGGCTGAATGGCCAGTAGGGCGTTGTCTTAACTATCTCAGGAATCTGGGTGTAACAGAGGAACTTAATAATACCTAATCTTTTACATTTTAATTCAAGCTTTCCAGCTTAGAAACTTTACCCTTTCAGTTCTCCTGCTCATTTCCCCTTATCTCTCTCCTTCCTGTGTACATGACTAGGCCCAGGAGATGCTTGATGGGATGGCCAAAAGATGAGAAGCAGATGGGGGATGGGGCAGATGGAGCAGTCCAGTACACATTAATTAACAACTTTTAAAACTCCCTGTAAGGAGGGACAATTTCTGAGACAAGTTACCTTAGCAACAGGTTGGAGCAGGGGCAGGTTATCTTGATAAGAGTGGAGGAAGGGCTCTGAGGCATTTCTGTCTCTCAGGGGGCAGTTTCCAACTTCCTGGACTCACTCAAATTATCCTCCTTGATGCGACCTGATTCGATTTACTTATCTAAACTGACTGTCTGTTTAATTCTAGCTTCAATCTTATGTGGCAACTATATATTTTAAGCTGAAATACTTTGTTTTCCATAGTGAATTGAAAGAATAGTCAGACCACTTTCAAAACTTTGTGCTTGGGACTGAGAGATGTAAATTAAATAGACAATCTACTATATCACGGACATGCTTAGGCATGAATACAGTGTGGAAAGATTTGAAAATGAAATAGGTTCAATAATAAGGTTGGAATGCCAATGGATAAATCCATAATTGTCTTCTGGAGGATACTTCAAACCTATAAGGAATATCCAAGGGCAGAAAAGCAGATGAGAATGTCTTAAAATAGAAAAAGAAATTGTACTTCATCACATCAAGGACAGTCAAAAATAGATTTTTAAAGTAGCACTAGTAGAAGCTATAGAACATTCTTATTCTTCACAAATGAATCAATTACCCTAGAAGGTTTTTTTTTTTTAACATGAAAATTAATGTGATCTTGAAAAACCAGCCTCTACCTCAGAGCAAAGCCTGTTCAAGGAAGGGGGCATGACCCTTGTCCTTGGAAAGACCCACAGAGCACTCCTAGGCACATACCCACCCTGCTGAGTTGTTTATCTACAAATAAAGGAGAGATCTGCTGCACCAGGTGTCCCTGACTCAGTCAGGCTAGGTGGAGACCCATAGCAACCCCCTAGCAGCCACCAATCTGCATGAGACAGGAAAAATACCTGGGATGCCAGATGACCCTCCCAGTAGTTTATGGTGGTTGATAACAGGTTGGGAAACCACATAGTTCAGCATGTACTCCCCTCGTGGGTTAGACCAATAAGTTCAAACGAATCCCCCTCTTGTACTAACCAGTCACCCCTACCCAACTTGTTCCCGCCAGTGAATGTGTTAATCATGTTTTAGAGTTGTTATTTGATTTTCCTACGGTGTGTGATGATTTACTAAGAGATGCTATGATGTATGTGAAGTCCCTGCCTTTCCCCAAAGAGTGTATAAAACTTCTGCAAGCCCTGGGCTCGGGGCCTCTCAGCGGTGACCAGTTGCTGTGTGTGCAGAGGATGGAGCTAGCTCAAAATAAACACCTCTTTGCTGCTTGCATCAATCTTGGTCTCTGGTGGTCTTTTGGGGATCCCCAATTCGAGCATAACAATCTGGAACAATACTTCTGCTTTTAATTTTGATAGGTGACAGTAATTAGGTCTCAAATTTTCTAAAATTTGGTAGCCTAATCTTTAAAGTAAAATAAATGACTTTAAAGTGAATGTATTTTGAGCCGTGACTATATTTCAGACATTTTTATAGATGTTTGCATGCTTGATATTTTATTTAATCTAGCCTGTTCTCTTGTAAAAGTTTTCTGACCTATAACTGAGGTTGAGGCCAAGGGCCAAAATTGTGTACAAAAGTGAAAGCAGAAAAATAGGAAGAGAAAGGTTAGAGCCAAAATAGGTCTGAGTTGACAAAAGAGTCTGTCTGTTCAAGGTCTGAATGTAAGGGTCTGGCAAAAAGTCGGAGGAAGAGACCACCAAGAGACTGACTCATGCAATTGCAGAAGGGGATTTATTGAGGATCCAATTCAGCGCGCTGAGGCTCCAGGCTCACTCAAGAAGAGAGAGCAGCCCAGAGCCCAGAGCAGAGGCTAAGCAGTGCTTAAGTACACTTTTTGGGGAGGGCGGGGGTGATTGGTCACTCCTAAGCGGGGTACACATTCAAACTGATTGGTTCGGGCCCTATATGCCTATGTGACAAGCTGCACAGGGCCCTAGGCTAAATGGCCAGTAGGGCGTTGTCTTAACTGCCTCAGGAATTTCAGGTTCTGGGTGTGGCAGAGGAACTTAACAATACCTGGTCCTTCACTTTTTAACTCAGGCCTTGCAGCTTAGAAACTTTACCCTTTCATGAATAGACAAAGAGAAGAGAAGCAGGGGGAAGAATGTACTGAAAGAGGACAATGAGTACTTTAGTTTACTTTTTGGCAAGTACACTCATTGTGCTAAGCATATTTCTGTTAGCCAATGTGCCAGAAAGCCTGGTTGCTTCTGTTTCTCTGTAGCAGTGAACACTCTTTATTTCCAACCACGATGTCTTTCACGTATTTCAAACTTTGATAATGTAAGTACCACTGTTTAAAAAAAAACATTCTCTAGGAACCCATATTTTATTAAAATATTTATTTTTAAAATGAACAAACAACTGTATAATATACTGCATGCACACAGTTCTATACAACTCTAAAATCCACAAAATTCTGTGAAACTTTCAAGAATTAAAAATAAAATAGAAACAAATAGCATTAACTTAACATCTCAGGTAATGCTGTTGTATTGAAACCATATTACTATGTAAATCTGAGCATGTTCATAACTATTAAGCTATAGTACCTTGAATACCTGGAGTCCTCTAACAACATTTAGTTTCCAACTTCCCATAAATGCAGAATTTATATATTAAGCATAGCTTTGGTGTTTTTATGTTAATTCATAATTCTTAAAATAGTATGGCTTAGTTTTAACTTGATGGTAACAGAAGTACCTTAGGCACTGAAATCTCTAGTGGCCATTTAGGTGATACACAGTATATATACATTTTATTACAAAAATTTTAGAATAGCTTCAAATAAACTACAAAAGTACTCAAATTCTCATTGGGAGCTTAGCTGAGAATTATCTGAAAACTCAAATCCTTGTACCTCAGTCTAAATGTAACTGAAATCTCAGTCCCTGTCTCTGATGCCAATCAATGCTAATTTAATAATGAGGGCATGATATTGAGAAAAAGGAAGAAGAAGGTTTATTACTTTGCTAGCAAAGGAGAAACACAGGGGACTGCTGTCCCAAAGGTACTCTCTACATCAGGAGGGATAGAGCAGTTTTAAAGGAACTCTTCAAGGGTTACATTACAGGTGTGCTCTGGTAGGGGGTCCCAGGGCTCCCTGATGGCTTGTTAGGATTCACTTGTTAATTTGAAAGATATTCACTTCCCAGATCCTCCGCTGGCAACTCCTTCCTGTAGTGGGTATGTTCAAGGGCAATTAACTAGGGGAAGAAAAGATAATACTGTCTTCATAATCTTGTTAGGGAGGAGGAAAGGGGAGAAGAGAGAAAACATTTTTTAATGATACATAGAGCAATGAAGGATATATTCAGAAGGTGAAGGGAACACTGTTACATGAGAAGCACTATACTAGTCTTTATTAATGCTCTTAAATAGGAAAACAGAATTTTCTCTAAAAATTATCCCAAAAAGTGCCAGAGGAATGAGAAGCACAGGGAGTCATGTTTGAACAAAGGTACAACAGCTCTTTCCTACAAATATATATATATATATATATATATATATATATATATATATATATATAAATAAATCTTTTTTTTCCCTAGGCCAGGGATATTTTTCTTTTCTTGCTATGGAAAGAGTAGTCATGTGATTTATCCTCCAACAGGACATTTTTGAGAGTGGAAGGACAAGCTATTAATTACAACAAAGAGACAACTATGTAGCCAAACCATCCGGGTTTCATGGTCCCTCACCCAAAATGTGGTGCATGGAGCAGAGAGTATGTGTGTGTGGTTGTTTGTTTGTTTGGGGGGGGGGGGAGGGACACATGGATTTGAATAGATTAAACAACTGAGTGTTCCATGAGAAATGCTTTTATTCCTCCTGCACATTTTCCTGCTGTCTCCCTCTGCAGAAATGAGACACTTCTCTTCCCAAATAAATGCCTCTTTAATTATGGAAGGACTTCCTTTCCACTTACCTGCCTGAAATCTAAAGTGTGAGGGTCTCCTTGTAATCAACAGTCAAAATGCACTTCAAGTATTCAATAATGACTACAACCTGATGATATTTGGGTTGGAGTTTTTGACAAGATCCAAGATGAGATAACTGATAGCCAAGATGGATGGATAGTCAATGCAAAAGCAGTGGCTTTTGAACTTAAAAAAAAAAAATGTGAGCTGGGCGTGTGGAGCATGCCTGTAATCCCAGTGACTTGGGAGGTTGAGACAGAAGGATCACAAGTTTGAGGCTAACTTCAGCAATTTAGTGAGGTTCTAAGCAACTTAGCAAGACCCTACCTCAAGATAAAAAATAAAAAGGGCTGGGAATGGGGCTGGGGTTGTGGCTCAGTGGTAGAGCACTTACCTAGCACATGAGAGGCCCTGAGTTCAATCCTCAGTATAACATTAAGGTAAATAAATAAACAAAGGTATTGTGTTCATGTGCAACTAAAAAAAAAAAAAGGGCTGGGAATGTAGCTCAGTGGTAAAGTGCCTCTGGGTTCAATCCCCAGTATCCCTCCTCAAAAAAAAAAAAAAAAAAAAAACCAAAAACAAAAACTGTGACTCACATTCATAACATACATGTCAACCCATATATGTACAAAAAGTTTTATTATGTAATATTTATCCCTAAACTTAAGATGCACACCCACATATATATGTACATATGTGTATATAATTTTATCCACTCAATTGATCTTATGACTCACTAGTAGTTTATAATATATAATTTAAAAACCACCAGCCATTCCCTTCTAGGTCTGATTAGGAAAAATGTATGTGAATGTATTATATTCATTCATTTCCAATGTCTTTGCAAAACTTCAGTTTGTCATTTTGTTCTTGGTTTAAGAGTTAGTTTCAGCATATTTTCAATAATCTTAGTGAGGTATTGTATATTATGTCATTCAAAGTGCCTGATTTTTAAGAAGTGGAATTATTAATTTCAGATTTCTTTCTTTTCTTTCTTTTTTTTTTTTTAGAAAGAGAGAGAGAGAGAGAGAGAGAGAGAGAGAGAGAGAGAGATAATTTTTTAATATTTATTTTTTAGTTTTCGGCGGACACAACGTCTTTGTTTGTATGTGGTGCTGAGGATCTAACACAGGCCACACACATGCCAGGCGAGCGCTCTACCGCTTGAGCCACATCCTCAGCTCTCATTTTGGATTTCAATGAATATTTTCAGATGACATAACCTATTTAAACTGCATCATTTCTCAATTTGCCTTGTGTGATGAAAAATACCTAAATTCTATGATCAATTGCAGCAGTTGTCTCAATTTATCTTCTTCCACTTTCCCCATTCTCTACATGGCTTTTGTTCCTTCTTTATCCTCCCTCTTTAATGAAATCTCATGTTTTGAAGTTGTCCTGGTTAAGCATGTATGTTCCAGAGTCATACTGCCTAAATTTGAATTCTATGCCACTTTCCATTTGTGTATTTTGGGCAAGTTACTAAACCTCTGTTGTGGTTTGAGTGTTACATGCCCCCCAAAAGGTCATGTGTGAGACAATGCAAGAAGGTTTAGAGAGAAAAAGATTGGGTTATGAGAGCCTTAATTCAAAAAGTGAATTAATCCCCTAAAGGTGATTTATTGAGTGGTAACTAAAGGCAGGAAGGGTGTGGCTAAAGAAAGTGGGCACTGGAGGCATGCCTTTGGGTTATATATTTTGTATCTGGCAAGTGGAGTCTCTCTCTGCTATCTGATCATCATGTGATCTGCTTCCTTCTGTTATACTCTTCCACCTCGAGCCCCTAGGAAGGGAGCCAGCTATCCATGGATTGAGACCTCTGAAACCATGAGCCCTCAAATAAACTTTTCCCCTTTACAATTGTTCTGGTCAAGTCTTTTAGTCACAGCAGAAAAAAAAACTGACTAAAACAACCTCTTTGTTATCTTAGTTTCCTCATAAGGTAAATTAAAATAACAATAATAAAAACTTTGACCATAATATCTATATTCAAGTTTTTTAGTTAGAGCTAAATGAGGTAATACTCATACATACTATCACTTCATTTAACTTATAATAAGCAATAAATGGAACTGTTAGTATTATCATAAATTTCAAAATTGATATTATAATTTCTTGAGGGTATCTTCATTTTCCAATCTTTTGGAACTAGGAAACTCCCATTTTTATAAGGTCCCATCTATAGTGGTCATATAAATGTGTGTTCGTATCTTATTCTAGAAACATCCCTTTGTCAGACAAATTAATGTTTTCTCTTGTAATGCCAAGGCTTAGCTTAATCCTTTCTGATATCTGTGTATGAGTTAGTTTTCCCATTAAAGTGCACAAACCTTGAGGGGCAGAGGCTGTTTCATCAATCTTTGAATTATCCTAGCTCTGCACTCATTACTTTCCTATAGTAGATGTTTCACAAATGTTTAATAAAATAATTAAACAGGTCCTTTTGAATGTCAATGAAGTAAGAATGTTCTCAGCAGAAGTGAGTAAAAATGTACAGAGTTTGATGAAAGCACAGAGTTTAACCTTTAGAACATTAGCTAAAGCTCTAAGCCAGAGTGGAATGTCCAATTTCTCTATCAGTGGTGGTTAAAAAAATGGATTGTGTTAGTCAATCTGGGTATAAAAATTCGATCTCTTTCATTCTTAGTTATGCAAACTTGGACAAATTATATACTTCCATGTCTCTCAACTAAGGATTATTTTTAAAATATGGATTCAAAGCATTTAATACAGTGCCTGATATAGAGAAAGTGGATGTAGTGGGTTTCCTATTGGTATGTCACAAATAACAAAATTCATCATCTAAAAATAAAAAAAGTTTATCTTAGTTTTCCATGTCTCCAGAGGTAAATACATTTTAGTTTGGTCCTGTGCTCAGAATCTGTGAAGTCTAAAATCAGGGTGTAATCACAGTGAAATGTCAGTATACCTTTATCTAGAGGCTTAACTAAGGAAAGTTCTATTTCCAAGCTTTCTACTTTTGCTGGCAGGATTAGTTTTCTTGCAGCTACTTCACCGAGACCCAAGTTTTATACAAGCTACTGGTTAGAATCACTCCTAGCAACTAGAAGCCACTCCCAGGTCCTTGTCATATGGCTTTTTTCACTACAAATCTTTCTTCAGGAAAGATCATCAATCACTGTAAGTGATCAACTGATTACATCAGGTCTTCCTAGGCTAATCTTGCTTTTTATTTAACTGAAAGTCAACCAATGAATAACTCAATCATCAGAGTGATAGTCTATCATATTCATATCTGATCCCCTCACATGGAAGGGATTATTCAAGGGTATGAGTTGACAGGAGGTAAGAATCTTTCAGGCCACTTCAGAATGCTGTCAGACCCAAGAAATAATTTTAGATCAACTCTGAACAATCATTTAAGTTTTGAAAAATGGCTAAAGAGAAAGAATATCATTTTACTCCACCATTCCACATTCAGTGTGTGTGTGTGTGTGTGTGTGTGTGTGTGTGTGTGTAGTGAGTATCTGGTGAGAGAGTGCTGATGTCCCCTCACTGCATGCCTTTGTTACTGTGAGCATCTCATCATGCTATGATTCTATTATTTACATCTACATATTATTTATATACAGCATGACCCTTAACTATTTTATCAGGTATTAAATTTTTTAAAATTCACAATCTTTTTTTCTAAGATTTGAAGAGAAACTGGCAGTATCGAGAAACTTATTGAGATCTGGTAAATCTCCAACATAACATTTCCTCAGAGATCTTTAAAGGTAATTTTGGTTAAATGCTGTTTGTACTTTATACTTTGCTTCTAAAATACAACTTCATAAAGAATTAGTTCAACTCTGTTGCTATTGTCATCATCATCATCATCATCATCATCACATCATTTAGGACACTTGGAGATAACTCAAGATGTGAAAAATTGTTGGATATATATAGAATCAGGAAGACATTAGCTCTCTTTCTGATCCTTCCTGAAACAAGGGGTTGAAACAGAAAATACGTTATCACTTTTAGTTGTATGAGTTATGTCCAATATTATGAGGAGTCCAAAGAAATATGAAATATCTTTAAAATATAAAATTTGTCTTCAATGAATTTTAATCCAGTTGCGAAGATAAGACAAATTATGAAGAGCTAAGGAGCACCAGAAGGCAGCATATAATTATAATCCAAGTGAATAGTGAACATTAAATTAAGGAGACATAAAGATCAGCTGGAGAGGTGAAGGATGGTGAAGGATGGTAGTAGGGCATATCTAAACATGCTGAGACAGGCAAGTTATTGCCAGATGGAAAGAAGGGAAGAGGCCACTCCAGGATGGTGGAGTGGCATGAACAGTAACATGGAAACACACACTAATCCCTCCTGAGGGTGATGGCCCTCATGACCTAATTTCTTTCCATTAGGACTCATCTCTTAATGGTTTTATAATCTTTTAATATTGCCAAATTAAGAAATAAATTTAAAAGTATAGATTTTTTTTGGAACCTCAAATATAAAGCCAGGGAGTTTGAACTTGATCCAATGAGTAATAAAAATCCATTGAAACTTTTTCACAATAGGAATTCCATACAATAAATACATGTGAACATGAATGAATGCATATTCAATATGCTATTTTAAGAAGAATAAGAATTTGGGGAAGCTTGAATTGAAGAAAGAACAATGATGATCTGGGTGGGATATATATTATTAAGGGTCTGAGAGAAGATGTATGAAGTCACAGTATATTGGTCTATTTTCTATTGCTATAGCAAAATGCCTAAAGTGGGCTACTTTACAAATAAGTTTATTTAGTTTACAGTTTTTTGAATGTCCTAAATCAAACTGCCACATCTGTTTGGTCCCTAGAAAGGATTCCCTTACCTGAGTCACTACACAGTAGAGAAACAGTAAGTGAACGGGCCAAGTGCAAAAGGGAAGGGATCTCATGGCAAGGCAGGAAGCCAGAAGAACTCAGGGATCAGGCTTAGTCTTTTTATAACAGCTCGCTCTCAGTTGACCTGACTCTGTAAAACCAGCATTAATCCCTCTGAAGGCAATGTACTCATGACCTAATTCCTGTTGTCTAGGCCCCACCTATTAGTTCCACAACTCTTAAAACTGACACATTGGGAACCCAGTTTCTAGCATATGATCTGTGTGGGCAAACTACATCTAAATTGTAGGATCTGAGTTGGCTCCTGGTGTAGCATTGGAACTTCACATAGAGTGATAGGTAGAAAAGATTTATGAGTATTTGAAAACTCATTAAATACAGCAGAAAGGAAGAAAAAGCAAATAAAAATGACTAAATTTCCAGTATGGATAATATAAAAAATGATTCAAGCACTTTATTATTTTCTTATACATAAAATGAAGAAAATAAAAGTATTTCCTCTTAGTGAGTGAGCACATGCTCTATGATTGTTGTTCTATGGATAAAATGTTTAACATAGACCTGAGTGATTATATTTATTTACAATAAATAGTTCTGTTCTTTTTTTAAAAAGTTTTTTTTAGTACTGGGGATTGAACTCAAGGGCACTCGACCACTGAGTCACATCTCCAGCCCTCTTTAAAATTTTATTTAGAGACAGGTTCTCTCTGAGTTGCTTAGTGCCTTGTTTTTTACTGAGACTGTTTTGAATTCATGATTCTCCTGCCTCATTCTCCTGAGCCACTCGGATTACAGGTGTGCACCACTACACCTGGCAGATAGTTCTTATTTTAATATTATTATTGTCTTCCTTAATATTCTTTAATTCACAATTCCTTATACAAACAGATCTATTTTTTTTAATATAACACATTCATTGATGGGATCTGAAGTATTTTGGTAGCAAAACTTTACCTGAGCAGGAAATTTATTTGTATTTATACCTACTATGTAAAAACTATGACTTGCTCCCAAATAGATATTTGGTTCAACTACTGACCTAGCTTTACCTGTGTCTCTGGCTCAACTCGTTAGCCTATTTGTAAATACAAAGTAAATTTCATGTTGTTAAAGGAGCAAATGGATTAAATTTGGTAGTGTGTAGCTTCAGAGATGATAATTGTGAATGGTGAGTTGCTCTCAGAGAGCTGAAAACAGAAGCTTTAAGGATTTAATGGTGGAATGGCAGTAGCCTATTTGGATTTTATTACTTCTTGTTTATACACATTCCTGGTTGATTCAGAAACACTCTAACACACTAAAATATGTCTGAAACTTAGTATATGTTAAATAAATCTTACTGAATGCATGAATGGGCTAATAAATGAGTGAGTGGATGAATGAATGAAAGCAATTTTCAGTAAACCTTATTCAAGAGTAATGGTAATAAAAGACATTTGCTCAATCTTTTGACCTTGCTGGTACCCACTTTGAGGACTTGCTTCCGATAGAAATAGCCCTCAACTTATCTGAAACTGTGGCAGTAACCCTCAGTTTAAGGACAAATTTGGATTGCTTCTCACAATTATTAGCAGATTTTGCTTATTTGGGTGTCAGTATCCTTTAATAAAGATTTGGGACTTCAAAAGAGATCATGTGGATAGTATTGAAATGAATTGAACCTGGCCCTCTAGCATCCTGCTTATACATATTTTTTTGCTTCTCAGTCAGGGTATTGTTGGGCTTTTGTTTTGTTTGAAATGTGTACCAGAATATCCAGACTTATTTAGAAGGTCTTTGTAAAAGGAACATATTAATTCTTAGCATTTTTCCAAATTTATGCACAAATATTCCTTATTTCAAGAAGTGTACAAAATACTTTTATGTATTATACCCTGTACTTTAAGAATATTTCTTTCTTGAGTGTAATGTGCCCTCAAGTCACAGTATCTAAAGTCATAAATTTCTAGCACTGCCAGATTAAAATATCTCAAAGACCTAATGACTCCTAAATGTCTCACCATAAGTCCAATATTGCTAAGCAAATCTTCATACCTTGCTCAGGGAGCTGTGCATCATGCTGGCAGACTGCCCCACTGGAGTTACCTTGAAACAACAGTGTAACTCTCTTTTTTTCCATAAAGTTCTTAATTTTCTCCCCTCCCCCTCCCACAACAAGGTAAATTTGTATTTCTGGAGCCAAAATCACAAAATACTTATTTTGTTAGATGTCTTGCTAAATTAGCTTAACCGGTTACATAAGTGGAAATATACCTCCCTGGCTTCTCTGCCAGCCTACCCTGAGCACATTCTGGCTTAATTCTTATCTTTAACAAACCAAGAAGCTGGTCTTTTTGCATCTCTATGTGAAAAGTATTTACATATTCAAAAATCCACTTGGCAAACCAGAGCTAAGAGTATAGGGAATAAACATTGTCTCTGTTCTTTTTTCACCTCAAAATTGAGAAGTGAATTCTTGAATACAATAAGAACTAAAAATTGGCTCAAGGGAGATGGTAACAATGATGTGACATCTGTCAAAAGATTATATTGAACAGCAAGGCCTCCCTGCATCTTTGTGCATCTTCAGGCTCTCAGAGGCTTGACAGGTGTTTCCTTCTGTCCTGTGTCCTTCCCCTGGACTGACTTCCCTGGGCCTGATAGGGAGCATTCTGCAGTTCACATTGCCTGATTTAAAATGCATGGTGGGTAGAAATTAGAATTAAAATGAGTTCTTTTTTAAGTAAAAATGTCAGCATTCTCTTTCAAAGACGAGAACCTGAGTAATGACACTCTAGAGAAAAGATTGGTGTCAAATTATGAGGTTGTGCTTAGTGGGTTTATGATTTATGTATAGGAATACATAATTTTCTGACAAAGAGCAAGATGAGGTTGATATTGTATTATTTGCCAAGCTAATGTTGGCTTCTTTTACTTTTAAGCTATTTTAAGCCATTGGTATATATTTTATATGCCATGTACACTTATTAATATCAGGTAGCAAGGATATGGATGTTCATGTTCAAAACTAAGGTGGGCACTCATTCACTGGACCATTACAAGAAGTCTCCAAATGATTCCACAGGATGAGAGTTTCCTCTTTGTGTTGTAATGGATATTATAAGTCATTTATTTTGTTTCTAGGAACATGATTTCTTTAGCTTGTTGTCTCTGTTTCTCCCTATATTTTGTCTATTAAAATTGCAAAGAGAGGTCTATACCTATTTGCAAATGGAAAATTGTTGTAAGTTAGGCCACTAGTCTAGAAAATCTTTGTAAATGTATATTTACTTTCTACCTCTCTCCCTGGAATATTATATTAGCAGTAGAGCTATCTGAACATGGAAAATAAGGACTGTAAGTTATCTAGTCTGTCTTTATTAGGTAAATAATCATGAGTATTATCACATATGAAATTTTCTAACAGGGAATTAAAAGTTTTATTTTCCTTGATAATCAACAGAGATTATGAAGTAAGAACCATTTGATCTAAACTCGTCACAACAACCATGGACTTCAGGTTACCTTGAGGCAGGTGGTCCTTACCTTCCCACCTATTCAGAGGAGAGTCTTGAAGTTCCATGTCTGCAGAGCTATCACCATGTTCTATTACTTGTCATTTCCTTTATCTGTCCAGATATATCAGGAGAGAATGAGAGTTCTGAGTCATATTTAGCATGGGCCTCATGAAGCTCAAGAAATCTAGTTTGAAGATGTTAAGAGATGAGCACAGATGTGACTTGCCATAATGAACTTAAAAATTTTAAGTTTGTATTTCCATCTTGGAATCCCACATGTAAAATAACATATGAGGGCTGGGGATGTGGCTCAAGCGGTAGTGCACTCGCCTGGCGTGCGTGCAGCCCGGGTTCAATCCTCAGCACTACGTACAAACAAAGATGTTGTGTCCGCCAAAAACTAAAAAAATAAATATTAAAAAATTCTCTCTCTCTCTCCCTCTAAAAAAAAAAAATAATAAAAAATAAAATAAAATAACGTATGATACCTTTGAACATTCTGATTATTTACAAGGACTACTATTCTCTCTGTCATATGTCCAAAAATGTCTTAGAAGAAAAGGTATGCCTGACAAAAGGAACACTGTCTTTGAAGTGAGCTTAGTGCTTAGTAAGTCATTTGGCTTCTGAATACTGGTTTCCTCCTCTGCAAAAGGGAGATGGTAGTACTGTCTTGAAGGGCCACTTACTGTATGATCTAGAAGTTGCAGGCCTTCAGGCAGGTTGACTTTCCCCTCTCCACCACCCTTTCCACTGCCTGGGCATCCTTCCCAGTGATACTGCTGCCCTGGATAACTCTTGTGCCCCATATGCTGTGTGTTTCTCATACTAACAGCCACTCTCACAGATGTTCTCAGGTTCAGTACCCAATCTTTCTTATTGCCTCTCTCTCCTGTATAATGAAAACTTCACTAGGATAGGGATCTTTGTTTTGTTTGCTGATGCAGAAAGTAGAACAGTTCCTAGCACTTAGTGAAAATATTCATTGAAAGAGTTTAAAACATACTATGTTTTGGAACATGGAAATTGGTAGATTATATTGCTTTTCCAGAGAACAGTTTGCTCAAGGACTTTCTAAGTATTCTTTAGAATTATAAAAATTTAACATTAAGTATTCCACTTCTTTCTTCTGTACCCTGAGGCAAAGGGAATTTCCTAAACTTCCTCTGAGTTCTAGATAAGCTCTTGATCTCCTGTACTAGCATGATCTTCATCACTGTTATCCTTATCACAATAGCTTCTCTCCCAGGCTGAATGAGGAGGAGCCATGAAACAAATAGAATGGTGTGGAGATGGTTATGTAAATTTTTAAGTTTTGAGGCAACTTATTACACAGCAGCAGTACAATCCTCTCTACACCCTTCAAGTATCTTTCATGCACAAACAAGTATCTGATTTCATTCTCATACCAGACCGCTGAGGTGCTGGTTATATCCTTGTATTCAGATGACAAAATACAAACTCAGAGAGGGTAGTTTCCCCATCTAGGGAGTGGAAGAGCTATTTTGAACAGGGACTTTATTTTTTAACAACTATGCTGTTACAAGTAGACTGTAATCCTAATACTACTTCTGGCAGGGTCTGAACATAGTACCTGGGAAACTTGGCAACTGCTAACCACTTTCAATAATTTTTTTTTTTTAAGGTTTGACATGAGAACATCTAGGTACTTTGAATTCTAAGATATATCAAAAGTTTTCCATAGTTCCTTAAGATAAATGCATAGGTCCTCTAAAATAATTATTCTCAGTTCTTGGTAAATTTTTAATTAACTAACTAGTAAGCTTGCCAGTTCCTGATGGAACACAAGAGTAGAAAGTTTAGATGGTAAAAAATCATCAGGAATTATGATGTTTCGAGAAGAGCAACATACAGAGAAATTATATTAAAATTGTGAAAAATAAACTTTGTTGTTTTATAAATGCTTCACCAAGTCTGATCTTCAAAGAAAGGTGACCATCTTCACAAGTAGGTAACAATAACTTCCCCTCCTTTCCTAGGTTTCCTACTCTAGTATTTCATCACAAAAGTGTAATCATCACTGTAGCATATCTGGTAGTGGATGGCAGAAAAGAAGAAATACACAAGAACATAAGAAATGCCTGACCTGAATGTTATCCATATCCATGCCCCTGTTTTATTAGAATGCCCTTTGGTCAGTCCAAAGTAGGATTAAATGTAATTAAAGTAATTCTCCCAGCAGTGTTCTAGCAAAGTAATGTAGATATATATTCTGATTGCTTTAAATGCTTACATGAGATTTAGACACAAAACTTCTCTGTGAAACAGGTGCAAGATTAAAATCTAACTGATGAGTGCTTAAAAATGACAGTCTAATTTCCCCAAATTTATAAACCACCTTATATTGCTGTTTTTGTGCTCAATATTCTCATTGTCCTTTGTGTTTTAAATTCTTTTGCTGACTTATTTCCTGTGTCAGTTTCCCACAGTCAGCATCCTTTAAAATTGGCTTAGATTTTTGCTACAGAAAATGCTGAAAAATCCCTTGCTGATTGTGTATAGTATGTATCCTACATAAAATATACCACATCTCATTTTCTTTTTGAACAATGCTTCTTTTAAACATGAAATTACAGTGGAGTTGGATAAACTATCTGTAGATGAACACATGGTTGTTTGAGGTGAATAACTTGACTCTTTCCTATGGGCACTAACACTATATAAGACCTTAAACCTAACTCCAAAAAATGGAGGAGGACACAAGTATAGAGAAGAGGAGGTTGGGTGTCAGCACGAATAGCCAAATGGGAGATGAATTCAGCAGGAAACTTAATGAACCAACAAGGTGTTGTGGCAGCCAATAAAACTAATGGGCATTAACAGAGGAATGTTATATAGAATGAAGAAAGTGATAGCCATATACAACTCCATCATTTTCTAGGGCATTGTATTATATTCTGAATAGAAAATTGTTAAAGGAATAGAAGCAAATGAAATTATATTCAGATAAGAAAATTTACAGTAGTGGAGTATTTCAAATCTATGTCTAGGAGCATATTTGGATATTCATGAAGTCTTAGAGTCAAGTTTCATATTTTCAATGAAAACATGAACTTAGTATCTATGCAAAGACAAAGGCTGAATTAAAAGAAGAACCAGAGATATAATAAGCTGCTTCAGGAGGTGTGCCCTTGTGATTATTAGAGGTATAAATTATAAAAATTATTAGAAATTATAGAAAACTACTTACGAGAGAATGTACATATGTGGATCCTCTTTTATATTTTCCCCATATGTTTTTGGATACTCTTTTAATACACATTCACAAGTACGTTTTGCCCAATCTCCAGGACTTGGATCAGTTAGATTAGCAAATCCTCATTCCTTAGAAATGAAATTGGTTCATTGTGGGCACTGAGCAGCAGAAGTGTGAAGGAAAGTTGGTTACTATAATTCCTCCCCTCCCAAATGCAATTGGTAAATCTATTGTCTCTACAAAAGAACTAAAAAAATCAATCAATGATATAAATTTTAAAGATGTTCAAAAATTTTGACCTAACAATTTCACCTTGAAAAGCATGAAAAGCAAACAAATATTGAATCTGAATCTAACTTACAAAAATTTCATCAAGAAACTATTTATAATATTCAAAAAAGTGCAGGTAAATGGATGGAGTTGGAAAATATCATGCTAAGCAAAATAAGCCAATCCCCAAGGGTGAAAGGCCAAATGTTTTCTCTGACGTGCAGATGCTGATCCATAATTGGGGGTGGTGGTAGGGACAGGGAAGAATGGAGGAATTTTGGATTGTGCAGAAGGGAGTGAGGTGAGGGGAGGGAGTGTGGGGGTGGGAAAATGGTGGCATGAGATGGACATTATTACCCCATGTACATGTATTATTGCATGAATGGGTGTGACTCTGCATTGTGTACAACCAGAGAAATGAGAAGTTGTGCTCCATTTGTGTACAATGAGTTGAAATCCATTCTGCTGTCATATATAACTAATAGAGCAAATAAAAAAAACTCAAAAAAAGAATCTGTTCTAATTTAGCAAATATTTATTGAACACCTTTTCTGAAATAGGTTTGCTTTCAGGAGTTTGGGCAATTTGCCTGTTCTCAAGGAATTTATAGTACAACATGGAAGAGAAAAAGTAAATATAAATATTATAAATAAATAATTACATAATATAGTTTGTTGGAAGTTGATAAGTGCTAGGGAGGAAAATTGAAAACTAGGGCAAAGTAATAGGGATTGGGGCTAGTGTTTGCAGAGTCACCAGGTTCATTGAGAAGGCAGCATGACCAAGGTCTGGGAGAGGATGTTAGCCATGCAAATATCTGAAATGAAATAGCAATATGTAAACTGATAGGAATGACTTAGTAGGAAGTGAACAGTTGCTGAAATAGGTTTTCTTTTGTTAACCCATCATCCTGGATGTGGAACATCTATAATAACTTAAACGTAGTATAAATATATATTAAAATTATATCATATATATAATAAAATTAAATAATAAGAATAAAATTACAACATAATGATTATAGCATAATATTAATTAATTCATATAGGCTATAAATTATGATTGCAAACCTATTTTAATGCACCTGCTTCAATTTTTTAAAATATTTGCAGAATTGAAAACTTGGGACTTAATGTGTAAACATGGCAAAATGCTATATAATATCCACTGAAACAAGCAAAGGATAAAGTATATATACATATAAAAGTATGTATATATATATAAAATTTATATGTATATATATATATACACGTAAATATACACATGTATATATACACATATATACATGTATACACATCAGTAATACAGGTGTAACTGTTGTAACTATGAATATACATATATACTTACTCATTCCATAAAAACATATTAAACAACTATTGTTTACTTTATAAACATTTACTGGAGTATTTTAATACTCCAGTAATACTCCTGGAGCATTTAATATCCCAGGAACTATTCTAAACATTTCTGAATGTTAATGTCATTTAATTGTTACAACTGTATTAAAATTTTTTTGATCTTATGAGTGGAAGAGATGTAATTTATGACCTTATGAGGGGGAGAGATGCTTATCCAAGGTCACATGCGAATAGGAGCAGATCATGAAATCTTTCTGAGTTTGTGGACTTAATCTCCACAAGTTCTACCTCCTCTTTCCTGAGCACTTTTCAGATACTTGGAAGAAAATAAAACACACAAATTTATGTCTCAGGAAAAAAAAATCTGGAAAGAAATTTGCCAAATGTCAATGTTGATTTTTCTTTGAGTAGAATTATAGATAATATTCATTGTTTTACATATATTTGTACATTTTGGAAATTTTCTATAATAAAAATGTATTAAATTTAACTAGAAAAATGCATTTTAAAAATAGTAAAGTATGAATTGCCAAGATCATTGTAATGTCATGTGTAGCTAATAAAAAAAAAAATAGTATAGTGCCTTTTACAGTACTTATTATAATAAGAGCAAAAATAGTTAAAACTTGAAAAGTGAGCTAGAACAGGACTTGGTTTCCCTGATTTAGTTCAGTCGTGTTTTTTGTTTTCCCTTATTGATGTTTCTGGGAATGTGGTATATTCTGCATAATATGGTAGAAAGAAATCTCTTCTGGAGGCCAAGCTCTGGTCATCTTCCTGCACTAACAAACACTGCATCTTCCATCCAGTTGCTCAACCAATCCAGACCTGAGTTTACACTTTTCTAAAATTAGGAAACTGAACTACTTGACAATTGATCCTTTTATCTCTGATTTTCCATGATCCTATCAAAATTCTTTTGGCAAATGATTCTGAGGTAGAATAAGAGGCATCAGAACAAGCAAGCTAATAACATCAGAATATCATCCTTGAAATATACACATACTTAATGGAGAATCAAAGTCTGATGTCTATGGCTCCACATGCCACCTGCACCCTCCATGTAACTTTATCAGTGCACACAGGAGTCCTTGAAATTTGTTGAAGTGTTGAAGACTGCAAAGTTGGACTGCCAAGGCTGACAGCCCTGTGCCTTTCCTTGCTTTCTGCTTCCTGGCTGGACCCAAACTCTTTCTTTCTATAAAAGATTGGTTCCTTTGAGTGATGTTGCACATATAAATCCAGATTACAATTTTAACAGTCTAACAGCATTCTTATTATTTTTATGGGTTTTGAAAGAAGGGAGCAATTTACCATAAGCCCCCCCAAATTGATGTCATATATTACTCTTTTTGGGCTAAACGAAACAACTTTACCTCAAAATTCCAGGCTAAGAAGACATGAATTTTACCTGTGAAGCCACTAGGGCACCCAGACACTACTACAAAGATGTTACTAGCTACTTTGCTGTCCAAGAAAAGAAGCAACACATGCATGCACAAATCAGCTCCATAATTCACAGATGGGCGTTATTAACAACGTGCACCATCTGGCAGCTTCCTTTTTTTGACTAATTTGTCTTGTTAACTAGGCTCAGTTATGGTCTATGCTGCTGAGGAAGTATGTGTGCTGTCAAAGTGTATACATACCAAATTTTAACATTGCACAACTTTAAAATCATTAAAGTTTTGTTTCTCAAAATTTCAGTTATCCAGCCCTTGATATTGCAAACACTGGAAAGGTACAAAAGCTCCAAGTTCTAACAGTCCAACAAGATTCCAAATTCCTCATATAAATTCTGTAGATGCTTCAAAGTGGTCTTTATGTCTCTGATTATTTCATGAAGCTTCTATTCTGAAGATGGATATCATTAATCATTCCTTTTTCCCTGCTCAATATCCTCTTCATCTTAACTAAGAAAGCACAAATTATAACATTTTGTGGTAGACAATTGTTGTGGAATTGATTAAATACAGTTTCAATAACTTTCTCATTACAGCTAGATATTGTACTCTTTATGAGAGACTATCTTGTCTATTGACAGATTGTCAGATCTTTTTAAGTGATAATGGATAGAAAACTAATGCAAACCAGCCTAAAGAAAACATTGGACTTTATTGATCCAAACCACTTGGTAGAAAAGGAAAGGAAAAGGAACCAAGCATGACCAGCTCCAGTGCAAAAATGGTATTTTCAGATCTCTTTCTCTCCATCAGTCAGCTCTCACTCTCTTTGCATGTTTGCCTCAACCCTTCCTATTGCTTTTGAACTTTCTTCTGCTGACAAAGAAGGTAGCTGATGACCAACCCATCCTATAGGATACCAGCCTAGCATCTCTAAAGATAGGAGAGGCAGACTCCTCCATTATAGTTGCAATCCAAAGAAAGGACCCTTGGGCTTTGTTTGGTTTCTTATCCACATGTGAGCCAATCACAGATTCCAGAATGATATGGTGTGCTCCCTTGATTAATCCTTGGCCACTTTTCTCAGAGGATGGAGAACTGGCCTGCATTTGTCAACAAAAAAAGTAAAAAAGAATGCTTGCAGATTAGGCCTAAACACAGTTGCTACCATGGTTTGATACACCAAGAGTAAAAGTATTTACAAAATTATATTTAACTTTTTATTATAGTAGCTAACTATCTTGGGTTTTCTAGAGCAATCCTGATTTCAAATATTCTATCCCACCAAGGGATAGAATACCCATGTATCCAAAGGTTTGCATAAGAAATTAAATCATTCCACTCTGAGGCAAGCAGTGATTGACTTTCACAAAAAAATAATTTGATGGTTTTTCATGATTCTAGCTATTTACTTCTGTATTAGTTAAAATGAACTAGTGTATAAATTCAAAAGGAACATGATCAATGATAGGTTAAAAAAAAGTAGCTAAGTACTATCATAAAGCAAAAATAGTTTGAGGTTTTTGGTAAGACTTCAAACCTTGCCAACACTATCCCTTGCCATATATAAATTTATATAACTTTGATAACTGACATTTAGGCTACTATTTTTCTGGGACTTTTCACAAGCTCATTAATTATGCTTTGAAATTTTAGTTTAAAATTATTACTTTTTAATGAGGGAGCTCATTATTTTCCATTGCAAGCACTTCATTGCCAAGAGCTACCATTTCGTAGGAGGCAGGCAGATTTTAATTTAAACGGCAGCACAAGGATCCATTATGCTTTCTGTTCATATTGGCCCCAATCTGTTGTCCTTTCCCCTCTTTGCCAAAATAAACATTTCCCCCTACCAGCCATACACTCTCAACCCTTGGAACTTGAAGCAGCTATCAGGAGTCTACAAATTAATCTGTTCTGCCTTCACTAACAGATGCCACACTGGCTCTGGGCACATAGGCTGAACTCAGGGGATTTGAAACATTAAGAGAAACTGCAAAAAAACCCTGCAAGTATTCAAAAAGAACTTGTTTTATTTAATTCACAGACCTTGGCATATTTTTTTTTAAAGAGAGAGTGAGAGAGGGGGGGGGGAGAGAGAGAGAGAGAGAGAGAGAGAGAGAGAATTTTTAATATTTGTTTATTTTTTTTAGTTCTCGGCGGACACAACATCTTTGTTGGTATGTGGTGCTGAGGATCGAACCCAGGCCGCACGCATGCCAGGCGAGCGCGCTACCGCTTGAGCCACATCCCCAGCCCCCTTGGCATATTTTTAAAAAGTGGAAGCACAAACCCCTTCCTTATTCCCCTTTTCAAGTGATTTTTCCTCTATTGAAATGCAATGCTTTTTTTTTTTTTTTTTTTTTTTGCTTGGCATTAAACCCAGGAACATCCTACCATCGAGCTACACCTCAACCCCTTTTTATCTTAATTTTGAGGCAGTGTCTTACTAGGTTGCCCCAGGTTGGCCCTGAACCTGTGGTCCTCCTGCCTCAGACTCCCAAGTAGTCGAGATTAAAAGTGTGCACACACACACACACACACACACACACACACACACCTGGCTGCAATGTTCTTTTTAATAAACCCCAAACAAACACAAACAGAAGTGACCAAAAAATTTGCAAGAGGAAATAAAAGTGAATTATCATAAAATGTCACCCAAAGCTTCTTGTCCTGAGGGACTTTTCTTAAGGTCATTTCCCACTGCACTGATACAAATATGCATTGTGAAAGGGGAGGGAGACCCAGCAGGCAGACAATGCTGTGGATGGCTGTGTGCCTTTCAGTGGGAGTTACTCAAGAGGCACTGCTGCTGTGGCTTGTCTAAGGGACAACGTGTTTCCAAAATGAATTTAAAATACCAGAATATTTTTGCCTTCTTAATGCCATAAAAGGGAAAAGTATACCACAGGCTTTTAGGAGTGAGCAGAGGCTTGGGGAGTGCAGTGTTCTGATTTAAAATCCTTTTAAAGATTGCCCATTTTTTTCTTACTCTTTCTCATTTCCTGACGTTAGAACAGAAAACACTCCATGGTGTGCAAGTGACACATCATTTTATGCATCCAAGTGCTTTATTCGCTTAACCATTTTTTCCAGCAATTTAAATAAATCACAGGGATGGAATTAGATTTTCCTGAAGAGCTAGAGAAAGGCAATGAGAGGCTGAGTCACAGTTAATTTCTACTGAGTTGATAGGAATTTCACTCCCTCCATTTAGGTGATACTCATGTAGTTTGGAAAGTAATGTCTGGCATCTTATCAGCCTACTATAGAGGCTGCTTAAGCGCCTGACTAATGAGACTCCAAAATCTTTTTAATGAATGATGGGGGGAGGAGTATAAAGTGCCCTCATGTTTATTCATTTGCTCGTTGTAATGCTGGCTGATAGACTGACTAAAAGATTGAGCACTTAAATAATTAACTCATTTAAAGTGTGAATTATATGCATGATTTGCCTGACATGCAACTTGTGAAGTGGAACACACAGTAAAACCTCTCCAAGCAGTAGTAGAAGTAGGAGGAGAGAAAGTTATTTTAGGTCTGGTTAATCTGGGAAGGAACATTTAGTACAATGATCAGACTTTACAGGGTATGGAGAAGCAGAGGGCCAGATATTCATGGATGCTTCTGGGAAAGTGTCGTCACTAAGAAAAGGTAATACTCAAGGAGGAAGTCGTTCTGCAGCAAAGCCATTTCCTTTACTCTCCTGCTTCAGGCCTTTCTGGTGATATTACCTCCCAAAGATTGTGTGTTCTGAATGCACTTGGCTGAAATGCAAAATTTCTTCCTAACCCTAGCCCAGCATCTCAGTTTTATAATCTCTCCTGAAGATTCCAGAGAAGATGCCTCCAGCATCCTGAGTCTAACACAGATATTGTGTGCACATAACTAGTGGTTTAATTTGAAAATGTATCTCTTCTGTCATGAGAAAAGAATATGATTATATAATAAGGTTCCTTGTTAGAAGTATTTTGAAAGTAGAAGAATCTATTGCAGAAAGAAAGCAAAGCTTTACATAGATGAGTGGTGTTTGCAGCTAGTGATTAAATTTCAAGAATCAGTTGAGATACTATGAACAAAATTGGATTCCTAACACATCTTAGAATTTTTTAAAAATGCATTTATTGAGGTAAATACATATCCTCAATGAGGGTCAGGTCAAGGATTCTAAGGTGTAAAATTTAAGAAAGTGTTGACTCTTAGGGTCATGCAAGTGCAGGGTCAGCTCTTGAGAGGGACAGTTTCCTTAAATTTTGTGTCCTGTGAACTCAGCCCTGGTCCGCAGCACTGTGTTAGGCGATGTATTTACTAATATTTGTTAGGACTGTAGCAAAACTGTTAGTTGCAACCATAAAAACCATTTCTCTACTTTTTGTCTTGCTTGTACAAGGTTTGTTTAGGTGACTCCACAGAGTGTGTTCACAAATGAGCTTCTGCCTGGTCCTGGGGAATGAGTCTCAATTGTTCTCAAATAAGAGAAGTCTAAATCAATGATGGTGCTCCCAACCCCACCACCAGCACCCCTAACGTTTGGTTCCCATGGGCATGTGATGCAAACATTAAGAGGAGAAGCTGCAGCCATTCTGGTAGGGTGCTCCTGGAAAAGTATTCTCATCAAGCAAAGGAAATACACAGGGGGGAAGTTCTGTTTGCAAATGATTCCTCATCCTGCTGCGATCATGAGAGAGATTGCTGGCATTCTGGTAATGGCATATTAGTACCAGGGTCTTTAATTACATCGCTGACCTGCTGAATTAACCAGATATGAGCCCTCCCTTTGGACTTTTTTATGTATACAAGATAGAAATTTCAGCCACTTTTTGTGAAATTTCTGTTAATTGAAACTGAAAGCAATTGATGATGCAACCCAATTCTCTGAATTTGCACAAAGAGAGTTTTGCCCATGGGGGAGCCTGCCACTTGCTTAACACTTTAATTAAACAGCATCACAAATATCTTCTTTCATTTCAAGCATTGTCAAAGAAACAATAAACAACTTACAAGACCTGAGATTTTATGAATCTACCTAATTTAATTTCTGGGGATGGTGGCATGGCCACAGGCTTGATATTAATGAAAGCAGAAAGAAGCCTTAAACTTTTGTATGGAGAAGGCATCTTAGGACACACCAGGTGAGAAACACAGGTATTAACAAGTAGAGGACCTGTTTTATGGTAGAAGAACAACACAGAAAACTGAGACAGGAGAGTTTCACTTGTATTTAATCAACTGAAATATGTATCAGGATGATGTAGAAAAGCTTACCAATCACCTACTTGATGACTATTAAACTATTTCTTTTCTTTCTTTCTTTCTTTCTTTCTTTTTTTTTTTTTTTTGGTGCTGGGGATTGAATCCAGGGCCTCTGCATACAAGGCAAGTACTCTACCAACTGAGCTGTATCCCTAGCATTAATTATAGAAATGCATCAAGAAAAGACCTGCCCTGCTCACAGATTTTGTATGAAAAGAAAACAGTGATATCATAACTGTCCATGTTTTATAACCTGAGTTTCCCTCCATGGTTCTACCCTATATCTGCACTTTGAGTATGAACTCACAGTGGATTACTAAGGAAAGTTAGAGAGTTAGCAGGAAATTGTCTCTAGAAAACACAAAAGCAGAACAACAGTGACATGAACCATGAGGAAGACACTACCTGGGTACAACTAAGAGTAGGCAATAAGGAAATAATATTTATTGGTTCTCTACCACCTGCCAGACACTTAAACCTGATTTCTCATTTTCTTTTCACAACAATTCTGAAAAGTATTTTTTTTTAACTTCTATTTCACAGATAGATAGAGAAACTAAAGCCTGGGCTAGGGATATAGCTCAATGGTAGAGCACTAGAGCACTTGCCTAGAATGTGTGAGGCTCTGGGTTCAATCTCCAGCATTACAAAACTAAGTGAATAAGTACATAAATCTGTATTTTAAAAAAAAGAAATTAAGGTCCAAGCTTATGTGACTTGTGCATCTCAGCAACAGTATTGAGGCTCAAACTGAGCTCGACTCTGTCACATTGCCACAAATAAAATGATCAGAAAGTGGGCTGTAAAGAAAAAGACAGGAGGAGAAAAATGCAATCTGTTACCAAATAGAACCTATATCTAGAATTCTTCGTGTTGTGACTGAAATGCAAGACCCAACAAAATGACTGATCTGGACTAGAGGAAGTGGGAGAGGGATATGTCTGGCTTGAAGCAAGGGGGAGGAAAGATGCGTTTCTGGGAAATTCCGATTGCATATAAATATGGTCTTGAGTAACTCAATTCCATTGCAAGTGGTTCTGCTATGAGATAAGAAGACAGAAAACTGGAACAGGCCACCAACATGCTGGATTTGAGGGTATGGAAGTAAGGTTAGCACTCAAGTGAATTAATTCCTGAGGATGTTCCACATAGTCAAGAAAAAGAGAAGTACCTGGTGGGGAGTGGCAGCGGTCCAGTGAAGCACCATGTTTTTATCTGTAACATCATCCTTTTGGCCTCTCTTGGTCCCTATCTAAAGCCCAGCTTTCTGTCCAAGAGGGAAGATGCTTCCAGTTTGGGAATATCTTCCAAATGTAAGGAGGATATGCTTCTTCCTGCATTCTCTTGGGCAGGCAAGAAGAGATGTCACATGCTACTGGAAGAAGAAGAAGATGGCAATCAGGAACAACTCAGAACATCTGTTTCATACAATCTCTGTCAGACCAATAAGCTTAGATGTTTCACAGGCATCTGACATTCAACTTATCCCAAACTGATCTCATTTTCTTTTCCCTTCCCCATTTTTTATTTCCTTCCTAAACATAGGTAATAACATGAACACATGTATGCC
Organism: Spermophilus citellus; assembly: GCF_964194105.1. Lineage (NCBI taxonomy): Eukaryota > Metazoa > Chordata > Mammalia > Rodentia > Sciuridae > Spermophilus > Spermophilus citellus. Next base: position 79,593,587 of record NC_138188.1, read on the forward strand.
ATGACATCATCCTGGACTCTTACCTCCCCTCCTCTAGCATCACTCTTCCTCCAAGCTAATCTCTTTGTATTTTCTCTCATTTATTAAGTCCTTTCATGCACACAGTCACCATCTCCAATCAAATTCTCACTATAGAGCATCTATACATTTCTAGTTGTTCTGGTTGGTTCCTTCCTTTTAGTTTAATCCCTTTTAAATTCACCTCTGCCCCATGCTTCCTGGAATAAACTTTACTACATTTTGACTTTGATTAGCAACTTGTGGCATAAAGAATTAAGCCCAAGCTCTTTAGCTATTCAACATAATATATAGGTCTTTTCAATAACTGCCTTCAAGTATTTCTCAATCTTTACCATTTCCTACTTTCTGCTTTGAACTACTTCTAACAATGTCTAACAGCTTGTAGTTCTCAGAACACACCATAAGGTTGGTTAATGTCTGAGGTCTTTGTTCCTGCTGGGGTAATTTTCCTCTCTCTCACCACCTTGCTAACTCTTCAGTCATTCTTTCCAGAACATGAGTCATCTTCAAGAACCAGAAATGTCACTAAGCACCACCCACCATCTTTTACTTCTGTGCTCTAAACAAAACCCTATTATATTTCTAATTTAGCATTTTAAAATTTGTTTATGCATTTGCTTCTTTCAGAAGTCTGAAGAATTCTACGTGACAGGGCTTGGGACTTCTTTAGTTTTTGTATTCTCAAAGACCTAAAATAACTGGCACATAGTAAGGTGATATATGTGTTAATTAAATCAAGTGAAAATACTCTAATACTAAACTAATACTAATACTAATCTCTAACACTAAACACATTTTTTTTGCCTGCATCAAACCCACAGTACATACATTTCATGAATATACTTTGAGCAGAAGGAATACACCTAGTCTAGTAACCTGCATAATACTTTCTATGTGTTTCAATTAATCCTCAACTTCATGTTGTTTTGAAAGAAGCAGATAGATGAATTCTTTTTACAAATTTCTTTTTTTAAATAGTAAAAACAACATTTGGGGATCTGATTTCTAAATCATTACAAGAGAATATGCAGCAGTTATTTCTTTTCTAAATTACCATCTGCAAATTGAACTCAACCATGGGCCTTCAGGGATTATCATTTTGAGGTTGCTTTTGTTTCTTTTTCTTGTTCACCTCAAAATGCCAGTCAGAGCCTTACCACATTGTAGAATAAGTATGGTGTGGATGGGCTAGACCTTTAATAATCTGTGAAAATATTTTTTTCTATCATTTTCAAAGAACTAATTTACATCATTTAGGCTGTTGATAAGGAACAAGGGCCTTAGGGACTGAGTTTTAGAGCTTACTCAGTGATGACTTGCAGCTATCATGCTCTCCTTGATATTAAGGATACTTGAAAACTGACATTTCCTCTTTGAAAAGTATATTTTTTGCAAAATATGCTAGTGGAGGAAATAAATTTTTTATGATTTATGCTGCAGGCATAGGTATAGGTGTTTTTTTCATTCAATTTATAAGGGCTGTCATTTCGCTGATCTATGTGTTTACTTTTGATTGGTCTCTTAATAGGTGTAAATGTAAAACAAATAATGATAGTGTACTCAGAGTAGTGAGTGTCCTGCAAAAGTGTGGATCTCCGGAGCATCAGCTGCTGACAAATCCATGTTTCTAATTTTCTTATCTCAGCGAGTGGAAAAGTACTGCAGATGCAAGACCTCATTTCTAGTCCTAGCTCTGCACCTAATTATCTCTGTGCCCTTAGAAAAACCAGCTAGAATCTCTGGACCTCACTTTTCTCATCTGTAAAAATACAAGGATTGAATTTATAGCATCAAAATTCTCTGTCTCTAACTGGCCAGACTGGCAAGATGAGCTGGGTTCAAAGGACTGGCTGTTAAGAAAACAGCGAAGAAACCACGCAGAACAGGAACATGAGTTTCTAAGAATGAGGGCAGGGGGCTGGGGATGTGGCTCAAGCGGTAGCGCGTTCGACTGGCATGCGTGCGGCCCGGGTTCGATCCTCAGCACCACATACCAACAAAGATGTTGTGTCCGCCGAGAACTAAAAAATAAATATTAAAAATTCTCTCTCTCTCTCTCTCTCCTCTCTCACTCTCTCTTAAAAAAAAAAAAAAAAAAAAAAAAAAAAAAAAAAGAATGAGGGCAGGACGCTCAATGACCCCAGTGGTGAGGTCAACTCCATGCTGGGCAGCGCTGGAAAGAGCAAGAGAGTGAGCACACCCCAAACCCCCTATTTATTGGGGAAAAGATATTCGATAGAATATTCCATCCAAATAAGGAAAGGGGTAGGATTTCAAAGGGTGGAGTCTTGCGTGGTGATGTCTTGTGGTCAGCAGACTGATTTTTTTGGCAAGTCACACCCATCTCAGGTGCTATGTGGGATCACAGGTAGAGCAAGAGGAAAGGCACATTTGGTTCCCACAGCCCAATCCGGGTGCAATGCCAGACAAGTCCCCTCATAAGCTCAAATGCTCATAGCTCACACACACAGCCTGTGACAATTCTCTAATTACAGTATTTTACATTTAGTTGCAAACTATTGAAAGTTTTTAATGAATGGATGATTGATTCTTGATCACTTTTCTCATTTTTTTGTTTTTTCAATTGTTTAAAAATATATATTTTATTGGTTCATCCTAGGAAACCATGTAATAGTATATGGAATTAAATTGTTACTTTGAAAAATTACACAACATTATCTAGTATAGATGCCATGGTACCAAGCATGATCCTATAAATTATCTCTTTTAATTATCACATGAACACAAGGAATTAGAGATTATCTATCCCATTTAGAATGCAGAACTTATGCCACAGAGAGAGGAAGTAACTTTCTTAATGTGACTAGCAAATTATAGAATCAGGATGGTAAGCTCCACATACAAAATTTTAGTAGACATGTTACTTCCACTTAAAGCATTTTAAGAAATTGACAATTCCTTAACGTATTTTTAAGTACAATATGTAAGGAACTGCAGAATAAAAAGGACTTGTCTAAGGCTACTAGCTGTATTATTAAGGACAGTGCTAAAAAAGGCTATTATTAAATGTCTTTAAGGTGTTTTTCTGTTTTCTACTAGTTGTTTTTAAAAAATTTATCAGTATTATAGCTGGCTGAAAGTACATTTGCCATCTGTTTTTCAGATCTCCATCTCCTGGTTGTCCTTTGGCTATGGAGTTGCCTGTGCAGGTCTCATCCTTAGTGATGCATGCTGTGCTTTCTCTGTGCTACCAATCCGCCATCAGTCCAGCTTTTCTTCTAGCTGTTACCCAGCATCAGTAACAGATTTTGAGCTTAAACTCTGCAGACTTGGACTACAACCAATTCACGCTGCCTGACTTTAATTGCTTCTTAATCCTTTCATTAATCTCTTGTTGATCCTCTAACAGTCTGCACATGAGCTATTGCAAACTTTCCCTCACTTCCAATTTCTTGTCTCAGCCTTTTCCTCTCATCTTGACATGGACAACTTCCCTTCTTTTTCACGAAGTTAGTAACTATGGCTTTTTACCTACTCTCCTTCTAACATGTTCTTTTTAAACCAAAACAAAAGTAGAAAGCATCTTTCCTAAGATCAATGCTTTAACATGAGCCGGAAGTGCCATGTCTTAATCACCCCTCTTTCCCAGCATCACTAGTCTCTTTTCTCTCTATTGGATGTTCACTTCCACAATGTTGGAAATATACATTATTTCATGTTGCATTCTGTATTACTCAGCTACCATTATACATCTCTTCTTTATTTTTCAAAAGTTGTTACATTTACCTATATTCAATATCACTAGTTTGTACCATCCATTTCTTTCTCAGTTCCTCACCACACTGATTTTTGTGGTTCATACTGCATTGAAAGCACTCTCATGAAAGGTTTCAGTGACTATTTTCCATTTTCTAATAAAATTTAATGACATTCATAGTTTTCATTCTTTTGACGTTTCTTAAGCACTTGCCTTGGTTGTTAGTTTCCTTCCTTCCTTGTGAAATTTATTCCCTCCTTCTCAAGACTTCTTCAAGACTCCTTCCTTGATTTTCTTTCCAACTTCTCTATGTTCTTTTACTGTCCAATATTTCATTTCATAATGAGTTGACTCAAAAATTTGACTACAAACTTGTGCTTCTTTTAAGTTTTAATTGTAAGTTATTCAGATATCCTATTGCTTTTAGTGCCCTAAATTCACTCTATTTAAACCAATTTTGATTTCCCTCACAATTTCTCTCTTTTCTCTATGTCTTGCATAATAGAAATGGTAACATAAGTGCCCTATTTTCCCCAGTTCCTCTTTATCTGAATCCAATCAACTATCACTTATTTGATTATATTAGTTTTCTATGCTGTGTAACAAATTGCCAAAAACTTAGCAACTTAATTTGTTTGTTTGTTGTTTAGCTTTAAAATGAATCATGGTTTACTTCTTCAAGAATGATGGGAGAGTGAATCTTCTTGGAGATTAACCCATCTTTCTGTCTATCTATCTACTATCATTCAATATTTTTATCTATATTTTATCTATATTAATCCAAAGAGTGACATACAGTCTCCCTTACTCTATTCTGTTGGCTAGAGGCAACTCATAGGTCCTGCCTATACTCAAGGGACATAAAGGTCTTATCACCACGAGACGGTTTTGGGATTTTGTCTACCATGTTGCTCTTTCTTTATGACTCAGACAAGGGGGAAAGTGCCTTTTCCCCATTCTATAGATATGATTTTGGAGCTAAACAAAATAAACAAAAAAAATACACAAAAAGGGATTTAGTTTATTGTTAGGATCTTAAGGGAGAATAAAATTGGGTTTGGAAAAACAAATAAGAAGAGTGAGAAGGAAGTGAAAATGGCTAAAAAGGAGCTGCCATGAATATTTTCCTTGAATGGTTTGATTCAGTGCTTGGCCTCTTGTGGTCATTGGTTGAGATTTTTTGTTGTTGTTTTTTACATATCAAAATTTCACAGACCCAATCTTTTGTAAGAGAAAAAACAACAACAACAAACAAACAAAAAACTCTCAAAGATTATTAGAAAAAAAATTAGATAAAAAAAGACATGCAAAATGTGAGCTGGATTTCTTTATACTATGTGAAACATACACAAAATTTTGCCATAAAATGTTAAAAGCTTTAAAATTTTTCTACTATCTTGGCTTATCTTGTTGAGGATGGGTGATGGTTTGGGGACCAGCATTGTCTATAGCTCACACTGTGAGCAGAACTGATCTAATCCACTCCCATAGCATAAATTCTCTGAGTATATGATGATAATTCTTTTTAAAATTCAAGTTCAGATCTCCTTTCTAAGCTTTTTTGTTGTTATTGTTGTTTATTCATTCACAAAAGCATTACTGAGCATTTACTGTTGGTCAGGATGTGTTGGATTAGATGAAATGCTAGATAAATCAATGGCTTCTCTTTACACACCTTAGCTTTAGGATTAAAATAATATCAAACCAAGGTGTCAATGAGTGAACATACGACCTTCCTCTAGCCCACTATCTCCTCTGGGTGTTCTAATTTCATGCTTGGCACCTCCACCCACCAGTTGCCACAGTCAGAATATTCCTCACATATTTTCTTTCTACTGTATCAAGTTTCGTTATTTATTTATTTTTACATACATCTCCATTGCCACTTTATTAGTTCAGGCAACCACTTCTCACTGTGACCACTCTAGCAGCTTGCCAAATGTTCCTTTTGCATTACTTATTCTTGTCTCTCTCCATTCAACTACTACAGTACATTTAGGAGGATCTTCCTAAATTCTAAACCTCATTGTGTCACCGCCTTGTTTAAATGCCATCAATGGTTCTTCATAACCTAACAATGAACCTGAAAATCAATCAAGATATCCAATATAATTTCCAGACAAATTCCTACTTATTTCTCCTTTTCTTGCTTCAATAGCCCTCTGAAGCTTTTCTGTAGCTATGCTGAATAATTTTCAGATCCTAGGACTTGCTATACTCCTTCCATCTAGGGTTTTTGTGTTTATTTCTTCCCCTTATCTGCATACTTCTTTTGGTTTCAGTTCCACATAAGCTCTTTCCAAAAAAAAAACCCTTTTCTCCCTTTGATATTCACCTCATCATAGCACTGTCACTTTGGATTGTAATAAGAGATGACTGCATTTAACCAAATATCTATGTTTCCATAGTTAAACTTGATGGTAGAAACTCTATTTCATTGTCATCAGTGTTTTGAAGTGGAAGGATGAAGAAGTTCTAGAGAATGGATTCATCCATATATTTTGGGGGCAAACTCAGCCCATTTAATAGGGCTAAGTCCAACTGTCCTACTTCTGCTTTTGCTGTCACCAGCCCAGTTTAAGATCCCCTCATAACATATCTGTACTATAACTGCATCCTTCAAATTCCTCCCACCCGGGGGCTCTACTCATTTTCTTAGGATGCATTTAAATACCTTTTCTGAAGCTTTAACTCTACATTTAGAAATAATCAAATAAGTACTTGCTAAAATGCATCTGTTTTTTCAGTAAGTCTTTATTTATTTATTTGAGCTCATATTCTGTGTCAAGCACTCTTCCTGATGGTTGGGCCATAACAGTGAACAAAATAGAAAAAACAATCCAGACCAGCCAAGCCCGCACTGACCCCCGGGCTGAGTTCGGGATTGCAGACAGGGAAGGAAACAGTACAGTCCCATCCCCCACAAGGGACACTCCACTAAGGCAACCAGCGGCCACCATCTTGGAGAGCTGAAGTATCCACCGCCACTCTCCGACAGATTGCAACAACAAAACAGGTGTGTGTCACCCAGCTCAGCCCCCATACATAGGGGGATTTCGCATAAAATCTCTCCTAGACTTTCAGGGGGAGGGAGTATCAAAGTGAGCCTGCATAAAGACTAAAGGAGAGCTAGAGGCACCTGACCTTCAACCCCCCCTCCCATCAGCAGCCAAAACAAAACCTGTCTAGCCAGCGCTGGGGGAGGGGCAAGCAGAAAAAATCAAAACCATAGAGTGCCGGGGATCCCAAAAGCCAACGGTGTGACCCCGGAGATCCAGGCTGTCTGATTTGCGTGGCCTGCCCTGCGGCTACAGAAGGCGTGGAGCCGCAGTGAAGGGATTAACTAGTAAGCAGGGAGATAAGTGGTTCCGACAAAGTGGAATCCCTCCAGCCAAGCCCGCACTGACCCCCGGGCTGAGTACGGGATTTCAGACGGGGAAGGAAGCGGTACAGTTCTATCCCCCACGAGGGGAACAAAACAATAGAGTGCCGGGGTTCCCAATAACCACCCTCCACACCCAACAAACGGCAGGCCCAGAGTACAGTTTGAACTGCCGAGAACCATCACTCAGGGGAAATCTGGTCTAGCAGGAGAAACCAAGACTAGCAGGAGAAACCAGGAGACTAGAGGCAAGGCCCTCTCGACTGGGCAGCTGTAAACTGCAGGCCTGCCGGCGACAGTTCACCCACTGCCCGCGTAACTGGGCGGTAGGAGAACGCCCACCCGCTGGCGACTGATCACCTGCCCGCGGCCTGTGATACTGGGCGGCTGGAGACTGCCCGCCTGCCGCGACTGGGAGCTGAAACCAAACAAAGACAGTCCAGTCACACCCCCCCCCCCATTAGGGCACCCCGGCAAGGAGACTGGGGCCCGTCATAGCAGAGTATTGTCATCACTGGAGCTCGGACGTCGGAATTCCTTCCCAGCGGAATCCACGTTAGCAGGCATAGTTCAACAACACAAAGGAGAGACATCAGAGTAATACAGAAACAAAACAAATCTATAGAAGAGAGCAGAAACACGACAATCAAAAAGAGCTGGAAAGTAACGTGGACAACATGAGAAAACAAGGGAAAAAAGGATTACAAACAATGCAAGACAACTCAATTCTACAGGAGGACATAGAAACATCAGAAAAAGGGATAGGGAAAGAACTCAAGGCATACCTAACTCGAATGGAAAGGAATATTAGAGAAGACATGAGACAGCAAGTCCAAGAAATAAAAGTATATTTTGAAAATGAATTAAACAAACAAATTCAAATGGCAAAGGACGAGCTCTACCAGGAGATAGAGATCTTAAAAAAAATCAAACAATAATCCTAGAATTGCAGGAAACTATAAACCAAATTAAAAACTCAAATGAGAATATTACAAATAGACTTGATCAAGTAGAAGTCAGAACATCAGATAATGAAGACAAGGTTTATCAACTTGAAAAGAATATAGTCAACACAGAAAAGATGCTTAAATCCCATGAGCAATCTATTCAAGAGATATGGGATGTCATAAAAAAACCAAATCTGAGAGTCATAGGGATAGAAGAAGGCACAGAGATTCAAACCAAAGGAATGGACAGCATATTAAATGAAATAATTCTAGAAAACTTCCCAGAGATGAAAGATGGAATGGATTGCCAAATCTTGGAAGCCTACAGGACCCCAAACATTCAAAACCGTAATAGACCAACTCCAAGACATATAATTATGAAGATAGCCAACGTACAGAACAAGGAGAGAATATTAAAAGCTACGAGAGAAAAGAGGCAGATTACATTCAGGGGTAAACCAATTAGGTTAATGACCGATTTCTTATCACAAACTTTGAAAGCAAGAAGATCCTGGAATAATGTATTTCCAACACTGAAAAATAATGGATTCCAACCAAGAATACTGTATCCAGCAAAATTGAGCTTCAAATTTGACAATGAAATTAAAATCGTTCATGATAAACAAAAGCTAAAAGAATTTGCAGCAAGAAAACCAGCTCTGCAAAGCATTTTGAACAAAACATTACAAGAAGAGGAATTGAAAAATAGTGCCCAAAACTAACAGCAGGAGGTATCTCAGTAAAGGGGGAGGAAAATAACCAAAAAGCAAAACTAGCCAAACTAAAATAAATAAATAAAGAAGCATGACTGGAAGTACAAATCATATCTCAATTGTAACCTTAAATGTTAATGGCCTAAACTCACCAATCAAGAGACATAGGCTAGTAACCTGGATCAAAAAAACAAATCCAACAATATGCTGCCTTCAGGAGACTCATAAGATAGGAAAAGACATACACAGGCTGAAGGTAAAAGGTTGGGAAAAATCATACCACTCACATGGCCCTCGGAAGCAAGCAGGAGTGGCCATACTCATATCGAATAAAATCAACTTCAAACCTAAGTTAATCAAGAATGATAAAGAAGGTCACTATATACTGTTAAAAGGAACCATCCACCAACAAGACATAACAATCATCAATTTGTATGCACCATACAATGGAGCTGCAACGTTCATAAAACAAACTCTCCTCAAGTTCAAGAGTGAAATAGACCACAACACAATAATTATGGGTGACTTCAACACACCGCTCTCGCCATTAGACAGATCCTCTAGACAAAAACTGAATAAAGAAACTATAGAACTCAACAGCACAATCAATAACCTAGACTTAACCGACATATATAGAATATATCAACCATCATCAAGTGGATACACGTTCTTCTCAGCAGCACATGGATCCTACTCAAAGATAGACCATATATTATGCCATAAGGCAAATCTTAGTAAATATAAAGGCGTGGAGATAATACCATGCACCATATCTGATCATAATGGAATTAAATTGGAAATCAATGATAAAAGAAGGAAGGAAAAATCCTACATCACATGGAAAATGAACAATATGTTATTGAATGATCAATGGGTTATAGAAGACATAAAGGAGGAGATGAAAAAATTCTTAGAGTCAAATGATAATACAGACACAACATACCGGAATCTATGGGACACAATGAAAGCAGTTTTAAGAGGGAAATTCATTTCTTGGAGTTCTTACCTCAAAAAAAGAAAAAACCAACAAATAAATGAACTCACACAACACCTCAAAAACCTAGAAAAGGAAGAGCAAAACAACAGCAAATGTAGTAGAAGACAAGAAATAATTAAAATTAGAGCAGAAATCAACGAAATTGAAACAAAAGAAACCATTGAAAAAATTGATAAAACTAAAAGTTGGTTCTTTGAAAAAATAAATAAGATAGACAAGCCCTTAGCCATACTAACGAAAAGAAGAAGAGAGAGAACTCAAATTACTAACATACGGGATGAAAAAGACAATATCACAACAGACACTACAGAAATACAGAAGATAATTAGAAAGTATTTTGAAAACCTATATTCCAATAAAATAGAAGATAATGAAGATATCGATAAATTTCTTAAGGCATATGATTTGCCCAGATTGAGACAGGAAGACACACACAATTTAAACAGACCAATAACAAAAGAAGAAATAGAAGAAGCCATCAAAACACTACCAACCAAGAAAAGCCCTGGACCGGATGGGTATACAGCGGAGTTCTACAAAACCTTCAAAGAAGAATTAATACCAATACTTTTCAAGCTATTTCAAGAAATAGAAAAAGAAGGAGCTCTTCCAAATTCATTCTATGAGGCCAACATCACTTTGATCCCAAAACCAGACAAAGATACTTCAAAGAAAGAAAACTACAGACCAATATCTCTAATGAACTTGGATGCAAAAATTCTCAATAAAATTCTGGTGAATCGAATACAAAAACATATCAGAAAACTTGTGCACCATGATCAAGTAGGATTCATTCCTGGGATGCAAGGATGGTTCAATATACGGAAATCAATGCTATTCACCACATCAATAGACTTAAAGACAAGAACCACAGGATCATCTTGATGGATGCAGAAAAAGCATTTGACAAAGTACAGCATCCCTTTATGTTCAAAACACTAGAAAAACTAGGGATAACAGGAACTTACCTCAACATTGTAAAAGCTATATATGCTAAACCTCAGGCTAGCATCATACTAAACGGAGAAAAACTGAAGGCATTTCCTCTAAAATCTGGAACAAGACAGGGATGCCCTCTATCACCACTTCTATTCAATTTAGTTCTTGAAGTACTAGCCAGAGCAATTAGACAGACAAAAGAAATTAAAGGCATAAAAATAGGAAAAGAAGAAATTAAACTATCGCTATTTGTGGATGACATGATAATATACTTAACAGACCCAAAAGAGTCTACAAAGAAGCTGCTAGAGTTAATAAATGAATTCAGCAAAGTAGCAGGTTATAAAATCAACACGCATAAATCAAAGGCATTCCTGTATATCAGCAACAAAACCTCTGAAATGGAAATAAGGAAAACCACTCCATTCACAATATCCTCAAAGAAAATAAGATACTTGGGAATCAACCTAACAAAAGAGGTAAAAGATTTATACAATGAAAACTACAGAACCCTAAAGAGAGACATAGAAGAAGATCTCAGAAGATGGAAAAATGTACCCTGTTCATGGATAGGCAGAACTAACATCATCAAAATGGCGATATTACCCAAAGTTCTCTACAGGTTTAATGCGATGCCAATCAAAATCCCAACGGCATTTCTTGTAGAAATAGACAAAGCAATCATGAAATTCATATGGAAAAACAAAAGACCCAGAATAGCAAAAGCAATTCTAAGCAGGAAGTGTGAATCTGGAGGTATAGCAATACCAGAGGTCAAACTGTACTACAAAGCAATAGTAACAAAAACAGCATGGTACTGGTACCAAAACAGGCAGGTGGACCAATGGTACAGAATAGAAGACACAGAGACTAATCCACAAAGTTACAACTATCTTATATTTGATAAAGGGGCTAAAAGCATGCAATGGAGGAAGGATAGCATCTTCAACAAATGGTGCTGGGAAAATTGGAAATCCATATGCAACAAAATGAAATTGAATCCCTTTCTCTCGCCATCCACAAAAATTAACTCAAAATGGATCAGGGAGCTAGATATCAAATCAGAGACACTGCGTCTGATAGAAGAAAAAGTTGGCTACGATCTACATATTGTGGGGTCGGGCTCCAAATTCCTTAATAGGACACCCATAGCCCAAGAGTTAACAACAAGAATAAACAAATGGGACTTACTTAAACTAAAAAGTTTTTTCTCAGCAAGAGAAACAATAAAAGAGGTAAATAGAGAGCCTACATCCTGGGAACAAATTTTTACCCCCCACACCTCCGATGGAGCCCTAATATCCAGAATGTACAAAGAACTCAAAATATTAAACAATAAGTTAACAAATAACCCAATTAACAAATGGGCCAAGGACCAGAAGAGACACTTCTCAGAGGAGGACATACAATCAATCAACAAGTACATGAAAAAATGCTCACCATCTCTAGCAATCAGAGAAATGCAAATCAAAACCACCCTAAGATACCATCTCACTCCAGTAAGATTGGCAGCCATTATGAAGTCAAACAACAACAAGTGTTGGCGGGGATGTGGGGAAAAGGGTACTCTTGTACACTGCTGGTGGGGCTGCAAAATGGTGAGGCCAATTTGGAAAGCAGTATGGAGATTCCTGGGAAAGCTGGGAATGGATCCACCATTTGACCCAGCTATCGCACTTCTCGGACTATTCCCTGAGGACCTTAAAAAAGCGCTCTATAGGGATACGGCTGCATCAATGATTATAGCGGCACAATTCACAATAGCTAGACTGTGGAACCAATCTAGATGCCCCTCAATAGATGAATGGATAAAAAAAAATGTGGCATCTATACACAATGGAGTATTATGCAGCACTAAGAAATGACAAAATCATAGAATTTGCAGGGAAATGGATGGCATTAGAGCAGATTATGCTAAGCGAAGCTAGCCAAGCCCTAAAAAACAAATGCCAAATGTCTGCTTTGATATAATGAGAACAACTAAGAACAGAACAGGAAGGAAGAGCATGAGGAAAAGACTACAGTAAACAAAGACAAACGGGGGGAGAGAAAGGGAGAGAGAAGGGAAAGCATATGGAAATGGTAGGAGACCTTCAATGATACATAAAATTATAAGAGGTTATGAGGGGCAAGGGGGAGGGAAAAAAAAGGGAGAGAATTGAACAACAGCAGGGGAGGTAGAGAGGGAAGATGGGAGGGGAGGGGAGGGGAGGGGGGATAGTAGGGGATAGGAAAGGTAGCAGAATACAACAGTCACTAATATGGCATTATGTAAAAATGTGAATATGTAACAGATGTGATTCTGCAATCTGTATTTGGGGTGAAAATGGGAGTTGAAAACACAATTTGAGTCAAATGTATGAAAGATGATATATCATGAGCTATGTAATGCTTTAAATAATAAAAAAAATTAAAAAAAACAATCCATGTTTTTATAGAATTTACATCCTTCTGCATGCAGTATATTAGATACCCTGAACTTGTTCATCTTCTAACTGAAAGTTTGTACCCTTTCATCAAATCTCATTTCTTGCTCTCTTAGGTCCTGTCAACCCCATTTCCATGAGTTCAACTTTCTCAAATTCTATATTTGAGATCTTACAGTATTTGTTTTTCTGTTTTGGGCTTATTTTGCTTAGTAATATGTCTTTCAGGTTCATCATTGTTGTCACAAATGACATTTCTTTTATTACATTTCTATTCATTGAATTTCATTTGTTCTATTTTTAACATTGAAACACATACACACAAACACACATACACACACACAGCTCAGAGCTCAGGTTATATAGATGTAATTGTGTACCACTGGTAGACAAAGTGATGGCTCTCTATGTATTTGCAAATAATAAATCTACTATGCTACACGATTCATCTATTGCTACAGCAATACCATGTATAGTAAATTATCCTAAACTCAAAAATTCAATGGTTATATTAAAACTCATCAGTCAGCTGGATGGTTCTGCTGATCCAGACCAGACTCAGCTGGTCTCAACTGGGTTACTCACAGATTTCTGGATAACTGGATTGCTTGAGGACGACTGGTCTAGGACAAGCTGCTTTATATCCCATTGTGTACTGACTGCTATTTGGCATTATGAATGTGATCAGATTGGATATATCTCGCCATATAACCATTTAGCTAGGGCTTGTTCATACTCTGGTGGAGGGTTCTAAGGGACAGAGCAAAAGTGATCAAAGGTTCCTGAGACTTAAGCTGAGAACTAGAATAAAGACTCCTTTGGTGTTTCCTGTTGGCCAAAGCAAATTATAAGCATGATCCAAATTTAAGGAGGAAGGGAATGGATTCTGTCTTTGGAAATGGAAGAACCAGTCACATTGCAAATGACATAAATAGAGAATAAGGAATTGGGGACATTTTGACAATCTACCATAAATTCCTTCTTTCAGACTTAATGTCTGATAAAACATTTACACAGGGGTTTTGCTCACCAATTATTTTACACAATTATCTAATGGCTGTATAATTTCATACCTTATTGGAATTATAAATGACTACAATGTAAACCCTTAATTTTTTATAAACTCCTTGAGAACAAGGATCATATCTCATTTATCAACTTAACTTCCCTAGCACATAACATAACACATCACACCAAATAGACACTCAAAATATTTGCTGAATTAGTGATGTGAACTTACATAGAGTGTGGTATTTGAATGTCCTTTTATGTCTGCTTTGCTTAAAAGAACAAGAAAACACTAACTGAACATGTTCTCCCAATATTATTTGAGTAGGTAATATACTTTCCTATTTGAAGGAGAAAAAGTGCTCAACCATAGTCTGGTGTTTCTAGAGAAAAAACAAGCATTGCTTTCTTCAGAAAGTTAAAATATTGGCCCTGAACCAACAAAAGCAAAACAAATCCAGCCGTGGAGGGAATTGAAGAGATCAGTAGTCCTGTCCTATACCACAGTGAAGTGAAAACATGCAGAGTGAAAACCATATAAATTCCATGCTCATTAAGGGAAGAGGGAGGCAATGGTAAGAAATTTGTCATTCATCATACAGTTTCCTTTGAGGAGCCCAGATAATGATGACAATAAAGAGTTAAGTAAGATTCTTCATGAAAGCATCTAAACTGCTTCTGGGATCCTAAACTAGCTAGAAATGAGATAAAGGTAATTTAAAATGTGTGTGTGTGTGTGTGTGTGTGTGTGTGTGTAAATTGTAAAGACAAGCTACCCTCATGCATGAAATTTGTGACAGGTTACTGTGTGCAAATTCTGATATTAAGGTTTTCTTCCTTATTTCCCCCAAGGATATTTCATATAAATGTATGAAGCAGAAGAAAGATATGGGGGAAAAATAAAATAAGAGAAAAGCTTCTCAGCCAGAAGTATTTGCTTTTGGCTTTACAAATGTATTTCTGTCAACTTTTAAGAGTTGGACAGAAATGAGGTAGGTGTATGTTTTAAGAAAGTAATTTTAGTAAAATTGGACAGGGGAATAATTTTTAGTTAGATTTTAGTTTATTAAAGAATGTTTCATTTTCTTTAGGAGATACCATATTTCCTCATATGCTATTTTCTTTACAAAGGAAGATTGAAATTGTTTGAATTGAACTTGAATTTTAAGAGGTTGTTTTAAATGAAACCGACACCATGGTGTACTGATAAAGGAGGGCAGGATCTCCATCACAGATGGTATAATTATTACAGAGTATGAATTCAAACAGAATAATCTAGAACATAAAGAAAATAAAATGATAATGTTGATGTAAACCATTGTATTTATAAAAATTCTTCTTCTTCTTTTTTATTTTTTAAATAACTTGGGCAGTCAGGTTTAAGTCTTACAACCTCAAATTTGTATTTTGCTCAAGCAATCCAGATCTTATTACATTAGGCAAACACTATTCAAGAGAACAGTGGATCATGTAAATACCTTTAATATTATTCATGAATTTTACTCCCATGGTAGGTTGGAAATATGCTACAGATATTCTTTTATGAATGACCTTATTTAGCTTCTGATATTGCATTGCTGCATTTTTCATTACAGTTTAAAGAGGCTTTGATTTACCTCCCTGCTACAGATTTAGTTTTCTTTTGTCCCTCTCTTTTGCTCCAGTTTTCTTAACTATGTTACTTTTTTTTAATGTACCTTCCTACTTTAGTATCCATCCTTACAGGCTTTTGGCACTGATTCATATCAGCAGTCAGGATTGCAGGTTGAAGTTAATAAATTCAGCTTTAGACAACACAGATTTTAATGGGTACCTGTATGTGTGCACACACATATATTTAATCAGTTTTACACTTGATGAGTACTTCACATCATTGTATCATTGGCAGAAATGATACATCAAATAATTGTGCCACAGTATAGACTTGCTTAACAGCCCTGCTCATACCCCATGATATCTTTTGGGTATATTGTGATCTCAGAAGAATGAAAACACATGGTGTCAAAACTAAACAAAACAACTTTTTTATATTTCATATAACAACATATATTCTAGTCCCTTAAAGTATTGTTTCCGTTTTGGTAAAACAACACTGAGTAAAGTTGAGCATCCTTAGGAAACCAGGTCAGAAACTGGGGTAAGGATAAACAAGTAGTTTAAAAGTTATAGGCATGTTATTGATTGATAATCACATTTGTTCATGCCATTCATTCAGTTATTCATTTTTTAAGTGAATATTTATGGAGCATATACAGTGTTTCACTACTGTCCCAGCACAGGGGATGGAGAAATGAACAAAACTAAAATTTTGATCTCTTGGTGTGTTGATAAATGCTAAAATAAAAGTAAATTAGGAGAAAAGTACCCAATAGCTGGTGTGATTTAAGATTGTTTGGTCACATTGTCCCTAACAGATGATATTTGATCAGAGCCTTATATAAAATAAAGTGCCAATGGAGTGGCTGCCTGGAGGAAAGAGTGTGAAAGAAGGGAGTAATGGCTAGTTTAAATGGAGAGGATGAGATAGGCAGAGCCCCAGTAGATGAGCTAGAAGATGGGGGAGGGGTTGACATAGTCCCTGTAGAGGAGAATGGAGGAATGTTGGTTTAAACATTAATCAGGGTCTAGGAAAGCTTGCAGAGAGTTAAGGTCTCTAAAAGAATGTAGCAAGGAGAGAAAGGGCAAGAGAAACTAGCCATCTCCCTTATCCCCAATCCTTGGGAGGGGATCTAAACAGAGTTACTTTGATTGTAAAGTAATGCCTTCATAAACATTCAAAGAAATCCACCTGCAGAGTGGGCATGAAACCTAGCCTATGTCTTCTGCTTATAGGTCCTCCATTGTATTTTAGCTGGCTGCCACTGGGGCGTGAGTAAGTAATAAAATGTCCAAAACCTCTCCATTGAGTCCTCCAAGAATCATTTAAGTTCTTTCTTTGGGATAGTAAAAAGTATGTTCTGGCATTTGCAGCGCTGGGGTTGAATATGAAAGTTCATGTTGTCTCTTATGGGCCATGTAAAAGGTTCAGCATTTTATTCAGTAATGTATGAAGTCATTGGGGATTTTGAGCAGAGAGTTGGATAATATTTGAAATGCTTTTATTGAAAAAAAATTTTTTTAACATAGTCATTTTTAGGTGTATCATTCAGTAGTGTCAACTATAGTCATGCCTTTGAGCAACAGATTTTGGAGTACTTTTTTAAATTGCGAAATGAAAACTCTGTGTGAACTGGATAACTCTCCATTTTCCCCTCCCATCTTCTGACAACTACCATTCATTATAATTTCTGTTTTTATGAGTTTAACAAATTTAAAGTCCTCATATAAATGGAATCAAACAGTATTTATTAAACAGTATTTTATTAAACTGGCTTATTTCACTCTGACATGGATGTTAATTTTTGATTAATTATGTTATCTATATGTTTAGGCTTCAGTGTGAAGGAATATAAGATTAAACAGGAGCAAAGTGGAAGCAGAGGTTCCAATTTTGATGGTGTTGCAGAGCTATAGGAAAAAGATGGTGGTTACTTTAACAAGGCTATAGTAAGTAGCATGTGACAGGTGAAAGAATCTGGATAGATTTTGAAGGTAAGGGATTTGATGATATTTTGGAAATATAATGTGAGAGAAAGGGTCTCAGAGTCTCAGATGTTAATCCTTATATAGTAAATTTTCCAAATAACTTAATCATCAATCTCTTATCCATTACTGAGAATAAACTTTGTAAAATATAAAATGATGTGCTGATATTGAATCAACCCATTCAATGACTCATGGTAACTCTTTTCTACTAGAGTTTATCAGTTTTAAATATAGAAGTGGATATTGTGAAGTCTAAAGTATGGGTATGTCAGGAGTGTGTGAAAATCTGGACGGGTAGGGAGATAGGATAAAATTTTCCAGGCAGAAAAAAGATGATCTGATTTTGGCCCCACCTCACAAACTATTTTGAAATGTTAGATGGTAAATTGTAAACTACTCCTCTGTCTTCCTAAGAGGTCTGCTCAGCATTATCTGAATGTGTGATGAACTAATTGAAAACTGAGACCCAGTGAAACTAGAAAAAGTAAGGGAGTCGGTAAGGGAACAATACTATCTTTCTCTTGACTTGTATTTTAATATTAGAAACAAAAGGAAAAAAGAATTCTGTAAACAGAATTTTCTTCTAAATATGTAGGAATATTAAACAGTCATTGAGGAATATCTCTAAGTGTTAAAAGTTATTGTTTATTGCCAGGCATGGTGGTGGATGCCTGTAATCCCAGGGGCTTGGGGGGCTGAGACAGGAGGATCACAAGTTCAAAGCCAACCTCAGCAATTTAGAAAGGCCCTCAGCAATTTAAGGAGACCCTGTCTCAAAACATCAAAAAAGGACTGGGGATGTTGCTCAGTGGTTAAGTGCCCCTAGGTTCAATCCCTGGTACAAAAACAAAACAAACAAACAAAAAGAGTTATTTATTATATTAATCTATACAGTGAAAACCAATTAAAGGCAGGCTGATATTTTTAAAAAACCTGGTTGTTACATCATGCCACATTCCTTATGAGAATATAAGAGATGTAATGACAGGACACATGGTCCCCTAGGCTATGCTTCTCTTCCCTTCATTGTGTCCTGTATTTTCCTGATTGACAAGGAGAGAAGCAGCAATGTGCTTTGGGAGTTGATGCTGCCTGTGTGTACTTTTTTTTGACCATTCTTAAAGCATGTCAGGCAGAATTTTTGTAATTAGCTGAAAAGGCATGCAATTCAGTTTCACTTTGCTGAACCCAATCTGTAGGATTGACAGCACGCCTTTAATAGATTCCTTCAGTAGATAATTAGACCAGTTTAACGCAAGCACTGCATGAATTAACATTTGCACTTGGGTATGAATATTCAGGGCTACCATGCTTTCTGTGGTGTGAGCTATTTCCCCAGGATTCACAGGAGTGCCTATTAGGTGCTTGTAAGGTATTGATTAGTACAGAATGGCACCAATTAGAGGGTGTGGGAACATCCCTAGAGTCAGAGATGATATGCTTATTGGTCGTACTTGTGCTTTTTCCTGTAAACTCTAACCCAGACAACAGATTGCCTGCTTCAGATAGTCATATGGTTGGGTTTTGATGTGAATTTTACTTTAAATTGCTATGAAGAAAACTACTAAGTTTCCTGGCTTTTCCTGGAATTTTGCCATCTGTTCATTTCTTTACTCTCTGAGATTTTTCATCTGTAAGATTAATCCAAGAGGGTGCATGCTCTAGCTGTTATAAATAAATAATTGAATAAAAATAAACAAATGAATTATTGGGCCATTAAAACTTGCCTTTCTTAGTGATAAAAAATGCTTGGCACAGCTTGCTAGTGTATCAAATATTGGTTCAAAACTTTATTTGCATGTATCTGGGAATTTCAAAGAAGTTTATGTTATTTGTAAAACCCTAAGAATATAAAAATTTAAATGTGCATGCTTTTAAAATAAACTTGGGAAATTTAGAAGTGGTGGCTGATAATTAATCAAGTTAATATTTCTGTAGGATGTTTTAAAGGAAACATAAAATTTCATTATTGTCTGAAAAGTGAGAGAAGTTGTACAATGTGGGAGTTCGTTCATAAACTCTGAAACCAGAATGTCTTGGTATAAACCCAGCCTAATACATACTATGTGACCTTGGGAAAGTTACTCAAACTTTCAGTTTCCTAATGTATAAATAGGGATGATAACACTACTAGCTACTTCATAGGATTGTTGTGAGGACTGAATTTTAGATTATATATGTAAATATTATGTTAGATTATATAAGCCTATATTAGATTATGTATTATATGTTATATATTATATTATATATTAGATTATGTGTATACATTTGATTATGTGTATATATTTGGTTATATATGTAAATATATATTATAAATATTCATTTTTATATATAAGACATATGCTTATATGTATAAAATCTAATGCTTTGCATGTATTTTGAAGGTTAATGTCAGGTCTGGCTCACAGGTACAGTTTTCATGGTCTGGAAGATAATCAGATGACTTTACATGTACCCTTTCCATGGTTTTCATTGTTTCAGTTCTACATTTGGTAATGCTGAATGGGTGTATTGAGAGATTGTATGTGAACCTGCTTCAAATTGTGTTTTCCCACCCAGGGTATTAGGGCATTTGGATCAAGATATGGAAAGAATGTTAAGAAGCTTCTCTCTGCTCTAATTGGCAATGCCCCCCAGGCCTGAATCTTAGCAGAAGACCCACGCTGCTGTCAAAAAAAAAGTGAAGTGGAAGGTACAGTCCCTTTGTGGAAAAGTAAGTGGATTCCCTACCCAGAAGAAATGAAGAGTGGTATTACTTCTGCGGTAATTTTGGAATAGCCTGAGGCCATCTATTCTTTCTTTATGGTTTTTGTAAGTATTGAGTAAATAAAAGTTGCTAAATTGAATTGGTGAGAGACTTCTGCTGTGGGAGTTCTAATGAGCATCTTCTGCCAAAGAGAGCATATGTATCCTTCCTTTTACAGGTTCCTCTAATGACAGAATCTCACTTTTGGAAATATTGCCTCTGCAGGGCTGGGCACATGGGAGCTGGATAAAGCTATGCTCCTAATATGCCTAAGGGAGATGAAGAATGCTTTCTGGCCAATACAAATTGTGTTAAATAGAGTCTACCTGTGGCTTTTTAAAAAATTGTGATTCACCCAATGTCATATAATCATACTTTTCTTTTTCTTTTAATAAGTGTGCACAGTGCATGCCAGTGTGTTGTGTGTGTACAAAAATCATTCATTTTAGTTACCAGAATTGATATGATATTGCAAAATCTAAAATTTCTGACTCCAATAAAAATAATGTCATATCATTCAAATATTTGTTTATTTTGGAAGATTTAGGGTATTGAAACAACTGATTATATATATATATGAAATACGTCTATTGAGGTTAGTCCTGCAATACATAACATAGGATGAATGCCTTTGGGACATTCATAGGTTTTCTTTGAGGAAGGTGGGATCCCCTGGGTGGGTACTAGGGGTGAGGTGAACATTTTTAGTCTGGTATCAGATGGAAGATAACCACGCTGTGTGCATGTGTCAGGATTCTGGGAGACTCCTTTTTTCAAAACCTGGTTAAATCCAATTTCCCACAGCATAGATAAATAAGAATAATGATTTGTTTTTCAAATATCTATCAGATTAGATGACAATGCCAGCAGCACTCATGGTCCTGAATTTTTCCTTTGAACACCTATTTGCAAACAGGGGGGATAAGGGTGGGAGAGTTCTTTCTCCCAAGTGAAGTATAAATTATTTAGATTTTCTTAGTTTTCTAACTTCAAATTTGTCCTCTTCCAAATTGAAGTTATGAAATGAAAAGCAAGATTGACAATCTCTGATGTTCCTATAAATATTAAGCACCACACATACCATAAAGGCAAGTTACTATGTTGGAGGGAATGTAAATAATGTAGTATTAAAATAAAGAGAAATATAGGATTTCATAATTCTCTGATTTATAATTTGGGATTTGTCACTGCTACTTTCCTATGGAGGAAAGGGGCCAAAAAAAAGTCTTGCAAAATCTTTGTGTTGCTCTGCCTACTTCATTATAAAATGTCATATTAAAGAGTAATCATCTTGAGAGAAAATTTAACTTAAGTTATAAACATTAGCGGATACTGCAATGAGTATGATTAAGGGTACAATTCTCGTTTAGAAAGGATGACTTTATGATTAAATTTCAACATGAAAAAATCTGGAAGCAAAGTCAACAAAAGGATAACTCTATAACTGTGTATAGTGATAGTGCTCACAGCTATTTTCAACTAAAAAGTTGAAACCAATGAAGTCACTTGTGTATTGCTAACAAAAAAAAAATGTGCATTCCCCTCCTTCTGCTCCAGTTTCATTAATACAAAGTGTTAGAGCAGACATTATAATTGACAGCAAAGCCTTTTACTCAAGATTTTGCTTTTCATATGGGCGTGTGGGATGTGAGTTATGCATTAGAAATTGTCACTATTGTTCTTAAGTGCACATTCCCTGATGTACAACACTGCTTCTTAGCTCTCATTTTGCCTTTTTATTTTTCTCTGCCATTTATTTCTCAAGATATATGTTCATTAGTTAAGTTAACCTTTTTTTAAAAAATTTAAGGTGAAAAGGATATCAAAAAATATCTTTTCCCTAGACCCATTTGAAAAGTTCTGTCTGAAACTTTGAGTTTTACAGAATATGAGTAACTCTTGAGTTGAAAATTGTGTAAAAGTGTTAGAAAATAATATTTCAATTTCCTCCCTAATTGTTCTATGTGTTTTTCTATAAAAGATGCAAATGTTGAACTGGATATTTTTTCCAGATCTGACACTAGGATATCTTGAATTATATGGAACTGGGCAAAGTTGTGTACCATTCACATTGTAAACAACTGCAAGGTTGTGTGCCCTTCCCATTGTAAATAGCTGTTGAAGAACATCAACCTTGGATGAGAAGTGAACAATGTCAGACAAAAGTGCCTTCACATCCCAGAGACAAGGCTGATTGTCTAGGTAAAATTGGTCAAAGCACTCAACCTTCCTGCATCTCAATTGCCTTCTTGGGTAACATGGGAGTGATAATACATTCCTATTTCCCAAGGTTATTGTTGAAGACTGAATGAAATGCCTGTGTCAAGCACTTTGAATATCACTGGCTTATCATAGATACTCAGCAACTTGTAGTCAGGTCTCTTTCCACCTGAGAAAATGAATGGAAACAAAGATGCTACCGGTATTGTACTCTTGCTTTTCTTGCTTGCTTTCATTATGGAAAATTTGAAAAATCCTTTTTCTTTTGTTTTTACGGTAAAATAGGAGAACTCCTATAAATTGATGATATCTTTACAGTGGACAGGAGTATTTGGTTCAACCTTTTGCATGAGAGCCTGGAGATATGTAGGTAGGGCTTTAAAAATAGCATCTCTTCAACCTTCTTATCCTATGAAATTAATTGAAGTGTATAACTGTGTTTAGAGCACTATCTCTATAATATTTATAATATTTGGAAAAAAGCTAAATGTCATTTAAGGGATTGGTTAAAAAATCTTTAAGACATGCCTATTAATAGAATATTGTGAAAGTATTGTTTCTTGGTTGATATCACTTGGTGATGAGGTTGCCTACTATTTTACACACTTTATTATTCTTTGAATTTAAAAAAATGAGTAGGCATTTCTTGTGTTTGATTATTTGGAAAGATGTCCATGAATTTAGAAAACATATTTTGTTAATATATGAAATCAGTCAGGTAGCATGGTTTTAAAGAGTCAAACAATTTAACAAATTTAAGAAAGAAGTTCATTCCAGCTGGGTGTGGTGGCGCACATCTGTAATCCCAGTGGCTAGGGATGCTGAGGCAGGAGAATGGTGAGTTCAAAGCCAGCCTTAGCATAAGTGAGGTGCTAAGCAACTCAGTGATACCCTGTCTCTAAATAAAATGCAAAATGGGGCTGGAGATGTGGTTCAGTGGTTGAGTGCCCCTGAGTCCAATCCCTAGTACCAAAAAAAAAAAAAAAAAATCATTCCTCTTGCCCCATACATTTCATTTATAAGTAAAAATAAATAAATAAATAAATAAATAAAATTCATTAATAAAAATAATCAGACTCTCCTACACTATCTAACCAACCTTAAAGCAAGAAGCAGAATGAGAGCACAGAAGAGTTAAGTTTCCTCCCTAAATGGTTTGGTGGACAAAGCCAAAATATTTTGAGAACTGTGAAGGTCATTGTTGACATTTTCTCCTGTGATATTTACCATTATAACCTCATTTGAGTCTTAAATGAATTCAGAATAAAAATCCTATTGCACTGGCAGGGAAAAAGTCTTTCCTAATATGCAGAACACACATGCCTACCCAGTGTATAAAACTACACTGACAAGGTTCTTTTGGAAGCAGCTGTGTCACAATAAACCAAAATGTATGCCCCATCTTCCCACATCAGACTAGACTGAGAGGTGCTGTATGGTAAGAGTCTTCTGGAAGTTAGGCTAAATGAAACCAGGAAATCACACATGTTTTAGATATCCATAATCCAACTAATATTGCTCTCTCTTAATCCACACTGAACCACCTGAACAGTGTCTGTTATATAATCTGGCTGAGACATGAGCAAATGCTTCCTGGTACACATGGTGGGAAGCATCATTTGTTTTTGTTCTTAGATTACATTACGTTTAAATGGATCTTGGGGATTTAAATTATTAGGAACAGAAAATTGCCCTGCTTGGCATCTTTGAGAAGTAAGGTAACAGTCAGAAATTTCCTCACTAGTTGACTTGAACAGGATGTTATCACTATCTGTAAATGGATATTTTGTCACATTATTTCCCATTAATTAGGTGTCATTGACTCTCAGCCACTTTTTGAGACTCTGGAGTTTCCACACTCACTATCTTGACATGGGCAAGGTCAAGTGGACTGCCAAAGTTATGAGGCTTAGGATTTGCTTTTTCTCCTTAGAAAAGCCCCTCTCTATCTCCAAACCTCAGTTTCCATATCTATGAAATGTGAAGAATTTGCTTATTTCTTCTATATTTATTGAACCTCTAGTATTTACTAGGCACTTTGCTTAGCATAAGAAAATGATTGCCAGAAAAGGTTTTTGTCATTAAGGAATATAACTGAGGCAGAAGGCTGCATGAGATAGAAGAGTAATGGTAACTATTTAGCCCACTATTCAGGGTTCTTGTGAGGGGCTAAAATGAGTGGAAAAGGACTCATGTACTTAAAACATCATTGTTATAGTCTCTAATTTGGAAAGCAGTATGGAGATTTCTTGGAAAGCTGGGAATGGAACCACCATTTGACCCAGCTATTCCCCTTCTCGGTCTATTCCCTAAAGACCTAAAAACAGCATGCTACAGGGACACTGCTACATAGATATTCATAGCAGCACAATTCACAATAGCAAGACTGTGGAACCAACCTAGATGCCCTTCAATAGACGAATGGATGAAAAAAAAAGTGGCATTTATACACAATGGAGTATTACTCTGCATTAAAAAATGACAAAATTATAGAATTTGCAGGGAAATGGATGGCATTAGAGCAGATTATGCTAAGTGAAGCTAGCCAATCCCTAAAAAACAAATGCCAAATGTTTTCTTTGATATAAGGAGAGTAACTAAGAACAGAGTTGGGAGGAAGAGCATGAGAAGAAGATTAACATTAAACAGGGACGAGAGGTGGGAGGGAAAAGGAGAGAGAAGGGAAATTGCATGGAAATGGAAGGAGACCCTCATTGTTATACAAAATTACATACAAGAGGAAGTGAGGGGAAAGGGGAAAAAAACAAGGGGGAGAAGTGAATTACAGTAGAGGGGGTAGAGAGAGAAGAGGGGAGGGGAGGGGAGGGGAGGGGGGATAGTAGAGGATAGGAAAGGCAGCAGAATACAACAGACACTAGTATAGCAATATGTAAAACAGTGGATGTGTAACCGATGTGATGCTGCAATCTGTATACGGGGTAAAAATGGGAGTTCATAACCCACTTGAATCAAAGTGTGAAATATGATATGTCAAGAACTATGTAATGTTTTGAACAACCAACAATAAAAAAATAAAAATATAAAAAAATAACCAATAATATTAAATGGCACCCTATAGTTTCTTCATTGTTTCAAATATAGAGGCTTCATGAGTTTTAGGTTTCTCCTGAATTCTCTTATGCTTTGATATTGTAATAGAAATCTGAAGAACTGCCTTGTTGGGAAAATTGAATGTCTATGATTTCATAAGTGTTAGTAACTTGCTCCCTGACATGTTAACCATTTTTTCATTGCATTTCCATTTATCTGTTATATAGGAAAAATTCAAAGAACATTAAATAGAGGGATTAAACATAGATTCAGTTACTTATCAAGAAGGTTTCCCTGATATATAATATTTCTATAATGAAAAAATATATCTAGATTTTCCATGTAACTTCACATTTTTGTTTAAGTGACTGGGATTTCATTAGATCCTACCTGAGAGTCATTGCAATTCAATGAAAGACCCTGATAAGTGGGGCCAAAAGAACTTGAGAGAATTATAACAAGTAAAATGAACCAAATTCAGAAAGTCAAGGGTGGTTGTGTTTTCTCTCATATGTGGACACTGGAGGAGGAGTGGGTAGGAATGGTGGGGGTGAGGTGTCTTATGAAAATAGATTGATAAGGTAGAGATAGGATACCAGTGGGAGGGAGGAGAGGAAGAAAGAGAGGTTCTGGGGAATGCAATTAACCAATGTTATGTGAATGAACAAATATGTCACAATGAATCCTATTATTACATATAATTATAATGAACCAATAAAATTTTTGTAAAGACTAGTATTTTGGGATTTTTTTTCCTTTAGTGCTAGTGCTGGAAGCTGATAAGATGATACTAACTCTTTAGTACTTGATGAAATATAAAGACAAATGAAATTTGGATGAAAGTATGGAAAATCTCAGGAATGCAGACAACCATGTCCTCCTTTCGTAGGTCTCACTTTGTAGGGAGTGAGGATCTGTGCAGGTTGAGGCACAAGTGCTTGAGGACATCACTTCTTTTCCATCTTTTCATTCTAGCACAAGAATGCTTGGAAAGCAGCCTTGGACTATCTAAAAACCAATCTATGGGAAATGAATGACAGCATATGAATAGAAGAAATAGGGGATATAATCAAGGGCTGTGATAGTTTTTCTTGAATACATTTCTTCTTGGAGTATAACTGACTCTTCCTTTCCATGATGGCAATTCCATGGATGGCCTGGGTAACAAAACTGTTGCATTCTTCATTATGACTATTGTAGGGAAATTGTAAAGTCAAATGCAAGATACAAAGCGATTGTGTGTTAATTTAGATTCTCACCTAGGTCTGATTTTTAATTTCTCAATTCAGGGGAAAGGCCAGCTTTTCATTTGCTGTAATGACACACTTTCAGATGGCATCTCTACATAATTTGACTTTTTGCTTCCTGACAGAAAATTTGTCTAATAACTAGTCAGAGTTAGAGAACTAAATAAAATATTGTGTTCAGCATACTCAATTTCTGTCAGGCTTCATCTCTTACTGAACAGTGAAAGATGATGCCTTGAGGCGTTCTTTCATTTTCATGGTTTGGGGGATTCGTGCCTATGTATTTTCCTTACAAATTTATGTTCTCATTTTAGTTCCTAATTCCATTCCCTTTGGTTTAAATCATTAGGTAATTATAAAACTTTTCCTGTTCCTTCAGTGAAATTCAGGAAGATTGTTCTTTCCATGCCAGGAATAAGTAGTAATGAGCAGAGAGCAGACTCATCATTTGTTCAAATTTGTCACACTTCTCCACAATTAATAAATATTTCATATACAGAAGATTTAAGGGAATGTTACATAAAATAGAATCTCCTTGTTCTGCTTGCTTTAACTGAAAGAAAGAAAGAAAGAAAGAAAGAAAGAAAGAAAGAAAGAAAGAAAGAATAAAAACTTTACAAGGAATTGAAGCTACCCAAGATATCTTTCCCTGGCCAATTACTCTCCCTCTCTTTCCTAAAATAAGCCCAGGTTAGGTAATTTCTTTTGTTATGGGACCTGCTTCAGAAAACACTCTTAAGTCCGAATTCAAATCAATGAGAGCTTTATTTACTGGCCAGGGACTGTCCCCCACCCTTATAGGCTGAAGCTCTGTGGGGAGAACAGCAATTTCCTGGCCTGTATTCTGGGAACTTAAAAAGACAAAAACAACAACTCAGGGGCTTTCCTTAGTGTCATGCAAGCAAGCCAATCATAGAAGTTAAGACAGCAACTGACAATCGCACCTTGGGTTTGAGCAAGTGTTAGACAACCGTATCCTGAGTTTGAGCAGGTAGTTAGTGGGGGTGAGAATCTACTTTAAAGTCTTGGGTTACCAAGACCACCATATCCTGGGTTGAGTACATTTTGTGAGGTACAAAGTATAGAAAACAATAAATTATAAGAGGAAAGCTTTCATTTTAGTTTCTCAGAAACAGCTCTTGTAACAGGTTTTGGTTTTTTGTTTTGTTTTGTTTTGGTTTTGTTTTTTTTTTTTTAATAGAAGGCAGCAAAATTGAGTCTTAGGCCTGTTTGTGACAGTTCTTGCTTTATAATCATCTTATCTCACTTATCAAAATCTTATATCTATAACCTATATTTTTTACTAATCTAAAACTTATAACTTACATTCTTATTGATTGTATTTATCAGTTCACACCATAACACTTTGTAAGTTTTTTCATTCTAATTAAAATTGTATTTATCTATAAACAACACATAATACTATTCTGATATTTTCTAGCTTTACATATGTTTTAGTCAACTTTTTTTACTGCTGTGACCAAAAAACTTGACAAGAATAATGTAGAGAAGGAATAGTTTATTTGGGGCTCATGGTTTCAGAGGTCTCAGTACACAGATGGCTGACTCCACTGCTTTGGGTCCAAGTTGAGGAAGCATGGAGACCAGGAAGCAGATAGACCTCTGCTCACCAGGGACAAAATACAATTCCCAAAGACAAACTCCTAATGACCTACTTCCTCTAGCCACACCCTTCCTGCCTCCAGTTACTGCCCAGTTAATCAATATTAGTTAATCCACTGATTAGGTTAAGGTTCTCATAACCCAATTATTTTGCTTCTGAACATTCTTATATTGTCTCACAAATTTCTGGCAGACACTTCATATCTTAAGCCATAACAACACAAATACTATTGCACTACACAAGCCACTCATTTACTCACTTTTCACTGTACTCTGGTTTTGAATTGGTTCACAATGATACATGTAGTGTTTACTCATTTTAATGATTGTATAGTGCTTTATTGAACGAATACATGAAAATCTACTTAATCATTTTCTGTTGATCCACATTTTTGTTACGATGTTGTAACAGACATTTTATGTGTATATATATATTTTGTTCGAATGGAAAAAGTTTCTCTACGACTCAGTATTTTCATCTTGGTAAGATACTGGTAAATTGCTATCTAAAACGGTTGTGCCAATTGATTTTCCCATCACTATAATTTTTTTTAAAGTTCTTTTAGTTGTAGATGGACACAGTACTTTATTTTATTAACTTATTTCTATGTGGTGCTGAGGATGGAACCGAGTGCCTCGCACATGCCTGGCAAGCGCTGTACCCATTGAGCTACAGCCCCAGACCAATACAAAAATTTTTATATTTTTTTCATGTCCATATCAAGCATTACTAACCTCAGACTTATAAAAATTTTATTGTTGATAAATCTGAAATGATTTTACTAAATTTCAATTAGTATTTCACAGATTACTAGCAAGGTTATGCATCTATTTTATTTCTTTTGGTTATTTGAGTTTACTTCCCTAAATTGTCTATTCATTTCCTTTACTCTTTTTCTACTGGATTGTTTGCATTTTTCTTCACAGGTGTTCTAGACATGTGTGACATGACAAATAGGTTTTTCCCGACTGGTTTTTAAAGAATGTATTTTGTTGACCGAAATTTCTAATTTTAATATAATTGAACATGTCAATCTTTTCTTTTGTGGTTGGTACCTGTTTTACTCAGCTTTTTTTCTTTTTTTTGCTGTTGGGACTAAAGGATCTGAACAGAACGATTTTAAGGAAGAAAAGTTTCAGAGGTCTAAGTCTGCAGAAGGCTGGCTCCATTCCTCAGGCTCCAAGTGAGGCTGAGCATCATCATCATGGCAGGAGAGTGTGGTGGAGACAAGCGGCTCACCTGATCAGGAAGCAGAGAGTCTCCACTGGACAGATACAAATATATACCCCAAAGCCACACCTCAATTCCCACTCCTCCAGCCACACCCTACCACTTCAATTCCCATGCAGTTAATCCCATCAGGGGATTAATTCACTGACTGGGTTAAGACTCTTATAACCCCCAATCACATGTGAACTTTTGGGGAACACCACATCTAAACCATAACAGTATTTACTAAGTTTTGCATAACAAGTATTTCCAGAAAATGCTATATTCTCAATTTCAATTGTTGATTCCTAAATCACTAAAGTTTATATTAAGTGAAGTTTTGGGTTCACAGCAAAACTGAGTGGAACTTGTGGAGAGTTCCCATGTGCACCCCATCTCCACATTGTCACTACTTACCTATTTACATCTAGCACCGTGATGATACATTTGGTACAACTGAGAGTCTACATTGACCTAACAATATCTCTTAAAGACAATAGTTTGTATTAGGGCTCATTCTTGGCATTGTACATCTATGGATTTTGACAAATGTATTCTGGTATCACAGCTTTAAGAATCCTGTTTTTTACCTTTTTATCTCTCCCTTCCCTCAATCCTGGCTATCACTGATCATTTTATAGTTTTCATAGTTTCTCTTTTCAAGTAATAGAACACAGTTGGAACAAAACAGTATGTAGTTTTTTTTCAGATTGGCTTTTTCACTTAATTATATGCATTTGTCTCCTCTACTCCTCCATATTTTTTCATGGTTTGATAACTCATTTCTTAGCATTGAATAATATTCCACTTGAGGTACCACAGATAATTTATCCATTCGCTTATTGAAAGACAGGTTGCTTCCAAGTTTTAGCAATTGTGAATAAAGCTACTATAAGAGTTCATGTTCAGTTTTTTGTGAATATACTTTTCAATTCATTTGGGTAAATATCAACGAGTACAATAGCAAGATCATATGTTAAGTAAGTATTTACTTTTGCAAAAAATTGCTAAACTGTCTTCCAGAAAGACTGAACAATTTTGCTTTCAAATTAATAGTGAATTAGAATGTCTGCTACAACACATCCTTGCCAACATTTGATATTGTTAATGTTTTGGATTTTGGTAATTCTAATAGGTATTTGATTGTATCTCATCATTCTTTAAATTTTCAATTCTCTAATAACATGATTTTAAGTATTTTTCATATGTCTACTTAAAAATCTATATATGTTCTCTTCAGATCATTTGCCCATTTTTAATAAAGCTATTCATTTTTCTAATGTGAAATTTTAAGAGTCCTTTGATATTTCAGATAACAGTCTTTTATCAGATGTGTCTTGCAAATATTTTCTCCCAGTCTATGATTTGTCTTATAATTCTCTTGACATAGTCCTTTGCAAAACATAAGGTTTTAATTTTAGTGAAGTCCATTTTATCAACTCAGTCTTCCATGGATCATGTATTTGGCATTGTATCTAAAAATCACTGTTATATTAAGGTCATGTAGGTGTCCTCCTATGTTATGTTCTAGGAATTTTAGGTATTTTATATATAGATTTATGATTCATTTTGAGTTAATTTATGTGAAGGGAGGGTATGAGGTTTGTCTTCATTATTATTTATTTTTATTTATTTTAGCAAAATGGATATCCAGTTGTCCTAGGCTAATGTTCTACCACTGAGCTACATCCCCAGCCCACATAATTTTTTGAAAAAGACAACCTTTTCTCTATGGCATTATCTTGGTTCATTTGGCAAGTATTGGTTTATATTTAAGTGGGTCTATTTCTAAGTTTTCTTTTCCATTCCATTGATCTATTTGTCTATTTTTTGGCCAATACATAGTGCTTTAATTAATGCAGCTTTACAGAAGTCTTAAAGTCAAGTAGTGTCAATTCTGCGACTTTGTTCTTCTTGACCCAGATTTGGATTTTGAATTTCTTAAAATTTTCTTCAATGTACTTTTATCATTTTCTTTCTCTCTGGTACCCTAAAATATACTTTTCCTGCTATAGCCTTGAAATTTTAGAACCCTGGTTCCTTTTATTTTTAGCATGATATTTTGAAACTAAGATTTGGGAGTTAGTATTCTACTACTACTGAGGAATTATTGCTCTGGGTGGACAGAGCTAGGAAATAAATATATGTAAACTAAATTATGTTAGTTTATGTATCTACTTTTATATCTTTTTATCTTTTATATCTACCCTTTCATGTTTGTATCAAAGATGATCATGTGTTTGGTGTTTTATCTAAAAATCACTATTATATTAAGGTCATGTAGGTGTTCTCCTATGTTATGTTCTAGGAATTTTAGGTATTTTATATTTAGATTTATGATTCATTTTGTGTTAATTTATGTGAAGGGATGGTATGAGGTTTGTCTTTATTATTATTTATTTTTATTTATTTTGGCACAACAAATTTATAGTTGATCAGAAAATAGAAAACTCATAGAATAACAATCTACCACTACAAGTTTTATTCTAGCTTTATGTCTTTTTCTTTTTTTTCTTTTTTGGTAATTTCTTTCTCTAACAGTGGGAAAATACATTTTTACTACCCACAATAAATACTCATATGAAAGTGGACTTTTGATAACTATCAAAGAGACATTTTCCTTTCTGGCCCTCTTTTTACTTCTAACTTCAACTATTTTCCTTATACACCAGACCTCAGAAAAGTAAGTTTGTCAATAGAGACAAATGGAGACTACCATTTCTGTAGAATGAATCAGTATTGATAAACAAACACAGAATCTAATTAGTGTTTTTAAGCAATTCCATTTTACAAGGTTAATTTCATATAGGTTTTAGAAAATAAATCATTTGATGGATTTTGCTGAGTGCAATGCTAACACCCTTTACAAGGATTCACAATAAAAATAGCAAATTGAGACTGAATGTACCTGGCAGTATATGTCAGATATGTCCTAGAAACTGAAAACAAACAAAATTAATATTATGCATTATTTTAATTTTATAAAGGATGTTGGGAGATTCTTTCTGTGAATGATGCCATACAAAACTAGCTTGTACTGTTCTGGTTATGTAGTGACAAGAATAAATGAATATCAATTAGACATTTGATTTTCATTTATTTTAAGCTTAAAATGTTAGCTATATCATTTGAATAATGTATGTACCCATTTTAACTAATAGTCTTATTTTTTTAGCTACTTAGTTTGGAAATGATAATTCTAGCTTTAAAGTATGTTTTGATTTGCAAATTTGTTACCCAATCTCTCTTCCTCATAAGTAGATTTCAAAACATTCATAACTTTAGAAGTGAAATACCTCTATTATGTTCATGAAAGTCCTCATCAGTGAGTTGATATCACATTTAAAAAGAAAAATAGAAACAACAGTTGCTGTAGCAATGTAAGTTTTAGACTCAATATTCATGAGAAGATTGTCTTAGGAGCTATCTTGACACACATAAAGGATGAATGCTGTTCAAGCTGTAAAAACTTTCAAGTTGGTAACTATCAAAGTATGCACAAGGGAACATGAGACTTGAATGAGGGTGTTATGGTTTGGATGTGGTGACCCCAAAAACACACGAGTGAGACAATGAAAGTTTGAAGGAGAAATAATTGGGTTATAGCTTTAACCTAATCAGTAAATTAATCCCTAATAGGATTAACTAAGTGATAACTGGAGGCAGGTGGGGTGTGGCTGGAGGAAGTGGTTCACTGGGGGTGTGGCTAGGGGGTGTATGTTTTGTATCTGGAGAGTAAAATGTCTTTCTCTGCTTCCTGATCATCATTTGAGTGACTTCCCTCCGCTACATTCTTCTGCTGTGATGTTCAGTCTCACCTAAAGCCCCGAGGCATCAACATGCCGGACTTTTACAGACTGAGACTTCTGAAAACATGAGCCCTCAAATAAACTATTTCCCCTTTACAGTTGTTCTGGTGGGTCTTTTAGTCATAGCAGCGAAAAAGCTGACTAAAAAAAAGGGTAAGAAATTTAAATGTTATTCTAAGGAGCTTTCTTTTTTTCTGATTGCAAGGATTGATAAACTCTCAGATATGCTCTTAAAGGTGAGGTTTCAGAATTTTTTCTCAAGATCTTCATAAACTAATAAATTTAGAATTCCAACATAAGTTAGGCATCGTCTCACCTTAATATAAAGATGCAGACTTAATGAGCCCCCAAAGGTTCTATCCTAGACTTAAGATTCTAAGAATGCCATTTATTTGTACGATTTATACTGGAATAAGACCAAGGAGATTATTGGCTCTGCCTGTCCACACAGAAGTAACATGTCTAAAAATGATGGAGCAGAACTCAACAACACACCCATATGTTGGTAGATTTGGGACCAGAGCTCTTTATGATATGGTAGTGTAGAGAGAAAAATGCCTTTTCCTCATCCAACACAAGATTCATGGTTGATACCCATATCACAAATGATAAGATTAATAAGAGAGAAGTAGAACAAATTTATTTAACTAAAATTTCATGTGACATTAGAGCCTTCTAAAGACCCAAAGACTATAGGAAAACTGTATTTTTATGCTTGTTTAATAAAGAATAAATAGCTCTGTTGCAGCAGGATTGGACAAAAAGAGTAGAATATAGTGTTAATTAACTGGGGGGAACTAGCAAGTCCTTTTTGTTCAGATTCTTCTCTGCTCCTTTATTATTTTCCTGGGTATAGGTTAGGGCAATTGTCACATGAGAGTCTTTAGGGGAGAAAGGTGGGAGAATTCCTTTTATGGCCGCAGGGAACAAAGGTAGTAGAAAGTTAGAGAGTGATTTTCTATCAGGTGAAATGTTCATATAGTAGAGTATCAAGTTTTGAGCCCCAGTAGTAGAATGATAAAAACAGTAAGTACATTTCATAATTTTAAAAATCATTTGGATCTGTATGTCATTCAACTATTATAATAACTATGTTTGTACTTTGCCTCCAAGGAAACAGAGGCACAGAGAATTCAGAATACTTATTCAAGGACAAGAGGCAAAGTTGGGACTTGAATGTTAACTTTTTTTTCCACATAAACCCATAATCTTTTCAGTTTCCTGATGCCTTTTGTTTGAGAATATTTGGAATGAAAAATAAATTACAGACATATGGAAGATTCCATTTGTTTAGACTCAGGCAAAAATGCACTTGTTTCAGGGAAAGAAACACCACGTTTCAGTAGCTGAATTTGGGCCAGCACTTCTCAATGTGCCCTTCAAAGAACAGTTGTTCCATGCGATAATGGAAGGTGTTACACTTTATTAATCAGAATTTGGCTCATCCTTAAGTAAAAGAAAAGAAAAACCAATAAAATGATACTGATGTATACAGGATTGAAAATTATTTCTTTCTCACATAAAGAAGACTGGAGATGGGCACAGTGGGACTGTGGCTGCAGTGGTCATGGAGCCAGGATCCTCTCTCTTGCAGTTTTGTTGATTTTCTGAGCCTCATACTGGTTCAACTGGGAAGCTGAATTCTGTCCAGCTGAAAGGAACAGGAATGAGTCAAAGAAAGAAGGGCACCTTACCTATAAGAGTGTTTCTAGGTTTACAATTATCATTTCAACTTTTCTATCATAGGTGAGAACTTAGTTACTGGGCCAGTGCTAGCAGTAAGTGGAGATGGGAGAGAAAATATTTTGGCTAAACTGCAGTGTGCCCAGCTAAAACAAGAATTCTTCTAGAAAAGAAGGGATAAATAGATATGAGAATTGACTTGATTAGTGACTGCAGCATACCCATAATTGCATGCTCTGGTACAAAAGAAAGAAAAATAATTTTTGTGATCAAATAAGGCCCAGAAATGCTAGGATAAATAGTTAAGCAAGTCTCTTTAATACCAGACTTTTCAAAGACACTAATGCACATTATAAAACTCCTAAGAATGAGATATACGACATTAAGGTCCCATGTATACCTGACTATATAACTCTTACCTTACAGAGCTTTTCTTGGAATTAATGGTCCACAGAATATACTTCAAGGAAATACTGCTATGAACTGTTGAATCTAGAATATATAACTCCTGTCTGTTCCCAGCTGCCAACTTACTGACTGAACAAAACACTGGACTCCCTTTGACTTACTTAACTTGATTTTATTCTATGTCAATCAGGGATATAGTAAAGCATACATAATGGACATGACTGTGGAGTAATTTGCAAATATAAAGGATTATAAAAATGCCAAGTAATTTTGGCTATTAAAAAGAAAAATTTTAAATTTCTGCTGAAAATATGTTGAACAATTTCCAGGTAGATAATTCAGCATATAATAACCCTATTAAAGAGATGCTTTCTGAATTACACAATAAAAATAGCTATCACTTTTTGAGCACTCAGAGAACTCAGCACTGTAACTGAGCTACCCACAAAGGTCATATGGCCCTGAACCAGGCACCTCAAGAACATATTCATGTTTACCTGGCCATTGTATATGCTCTTTTTTTTTTTTTTAAATAATCTGGGTTTTATTGTTTTCTTGAGCAGTATTTGTTATGCTTACTCTTTTGGGGGTTTAAGAATCTGGCAGGTGCTAAGCATAATGGTGCATAGCTGTAATTCACAGTTACTCAGAAGGCTGAGGCAGGAGGATGGCAGGTTCAAGGCCAGCCTTGGCAATTTAGGAAGAACTGCTTTTTTTTTTTTTTTTTTTTTTTTTTTTTTTTAAGAAAGGTCTGTGGATGTGGCTCGGTAGGACAACCTGGGTTTAATCCCCAGTTTTGAGGAAGAACAAAACAGAAATCTAGTATGCTTTTTAGGTTAACAGAGAAAGATAACAATGTGCTAATTGATATGCTTCCTTGTATTAATGATATCTTTATCCATTTATTCTCTTGCTTCATTTATTTGGAAATTTTCATTAAAAGTTTTTATTCTGAAAATTATTAAAGGTAATACTAGATGTCTGTTTTCATTTAAGAATTTTCCACTGTAAGTTGCTGATTTTGGTAAATAAAGTATCATCTTATGTGCTCCAATAAACAAGCCTATGCTTATCTGAGATAATATTGTTTGTATTAATATCCAATTTATTGGTTTATATAGTTTTTGTTTGTTTGTTTAACAAATTCCTAAACTTTTCAGAACCTCTGCTATGTCTCTGGTGGGTGTTTCAGTAAGTCCAGAGTTTGTTGAGTAAATTAATGAATAAACCAGTAGATTAGCAACTTGTTGATTTCTTTTTTCTTTCTTTTTTTTATTGATTGTTCAAAACATTATAGAGCTCATGATATATCATCTTTCATACATTAGACTCAATTGGGTTTTGAACTCCCATTTTTTACCCCAAATACAGATTGTAGAATCACAACTGTTACATACTCACATTATTACATAATGGCATATTAGTGACCGTTGTATTCTGCTACCTTTCCTATCCCCTACTATCCCCCCTCCCCTCCCCTCCCCTCCCATCTTCCCTCTCTACCTCCTCTGCTGTTGTTCAATTCTCTCCCCCTTTTCCCCCCCTCCCCCTTGCCCCTCATAACCTCTTATAATTTTGTGTATCATTGAAGGTCTCCTACCATTTCCATATGCTTTCCCTTCTCTCTCCCTTTCTCTCCCCCAATTCGTCTTTGTTTACTGTTAGTCTTTTCCTCATGCTCTTCCTTCCTGTTCTGTTCTTAGTTGCTCTCTTTATATCAAAGAAGACATTTGGCATTTGTTTTTTAGGGCTTGGCTAGCTTCACTTAGCATAATCTGCTCTAATGCCATCCATTTCCCTGCAAATTCTATGATTTTGTCATTTCTTAGTTCTGCATAATACTCCATTGTGTATAGATGCCACATTTTTTTATCCATTCATCTATTGAAGGGCATCTAGGTTGGTTCCACATTCTAGCTATTGTGAATTGTGTCGCTATAATCATTGATGTGGCCGTATCCCTATAGTGTGCTCTTCTAAGGTCCTCAGGGAATAGTCCGAGAAGGGCCATAGCTGGGTCAAATGGTGGATCCATTCCCAGCTTTCCCAGGAATCTCCATACTGCTTTCCAAATTGGCCTCACCATTTTGCAGTCCCACCAGCAGTGTACAAGTGTACCCTTTTCCCCACATCCCCGCGAACACTTATTGTTGTTTGACTTCATAATGGCTGCCAATCTTACTGGAGTGAGATAGTATCTTAGGGTGGTTTTGATTTGCATTTCTCTGATTGCTAGAGATGGTGAGCATTTTTTCATGTATTTGTTAATTGATTGTATGTCCTCCTCTGAGAAGTGTCTGTTCAGGTCCTTGGCCCATTTGTTGATTGGGTTATTTGCTATCTTATTGTTTAATTTTTTGAGTTCTTTCTACATTCTGGATATTAGGGCTCTATCTGAGGTGTGAGGGGTAAAAATTTGTTCCCAGGATGTAGGCTCTCTATTTACCTCTTTTATTGTTTCCCTTGCTGAGAAAAAACTTTTTAGTTTAAGTAAGTCCCATTTGTTTATTCTTATTAACTCTTGGGCTATGGGCGTCCTATTAAGGAATTTGGAGCCCGACCCCACTATATGTAGTCCGGAGCCAACTTTTTCTTCTATCAGACGCAGCATCTCTGATTTGATATCTAGCTCCTTGATCCATTTTGAGTTAACTTTTGTGGATGGCGAGAGAAAGGGATTCAATTTCATTTTGTTGCATATGGATTTCCAATTTTCCCAGCACCATTTGTTGAAGATGCTATCCTTTCTCCATTGCATGTTTTTAGCCCCTTTATCAAATATAAGATAGTTGTAACTTTGTGGATGAGTCTCTGTGTCTTCTATTCTGTACCATTGGTCCACCTGCCTGTTTTGGTACCAGTACCATGCTGTTTTTGTTACTATTGCTTTGTAGTACAGTTTGAACTCTGGTATCGCTATACCTCCAGATTCATTTTTTTTTTCTCAGCCAAAGGTCTGTTTGCACTCTTAGGAAACTGAAATAACAGCAACTTTTAGACAAGTTTCACAAATCTTAACCAAAGCTGACCACGTATACAATAGTATTTTGCACAGTGTTTTTAGTAAATTAAGTGTAAAAATTGCATATGTGTCTTAGCTTTCTATCTATGAGATATGAAGGGTGGTGACAGCGTTGCTTTGTTACTGTTTTGCAGCTAGCTTTAATTGATGTGGAATTGTGGCTTCCCATGCACAGGGGGTTAAGTAAAAAGATTTCAGGCATCTAGTGAGCATTTTTCCTTTAATGTGCTCATTAGTGGTGGCAAGTCCAGTTTTCAGCACATGTCAGTAATTTACATTTCATTTCGGAGAGGCCGCCCTTGTTCCAGAGTTGCTTCTAAGCCTGATGAATATATATTGGGAATAAACAGAGTAGAAGAATCGAAAGCCAAATACCCTGCTAGGCCTTTCAATTGGTTCTGAAGCTTCCAGTGGATCTCTGATTAGCAATGCATGAAGCAGGAAGAAAATGCAAAGATGGGGCACATAAAAGTTTCCCAGGTAGACTCTCCACTTAAATCATCTTTTTGTGACTACCTTTCCATTTCATCCTCTCCAAATTCTTTTTGTGTGGCAGGCTTTCTTTTAAAGTGTAAAGTCTGTGTTAGATGTAGGAAGCAAAGGATACAGCTGTTGAGCCAAGTCTGATTGTTAGGCCTTGAGTCTTTCTGAGCAAAGGGCTTGATAGGCCTTGGATCTCCCAGAGATCAGATGATTGTGATTGGAATCTTTGTAGTAACACCTTCTGGGATTCATTTCTTCCTTCTCCTGGTTGGTACCAGCTTGTCTGGCTTTCCAAGGTTTGCATAGATCAGTCCAGGGATCTTGAGTTTAATGGAACCATTGTCTACTATTGCTTTTGTTGCTTAAGCTTTGGGATTTACACCAAAAAACCATTTCTCAGGCAAATGGCACAGAACTTTATTCCTGTTTTCTTCTAGCAGTTTTATGTTTTATATTAAGATTTTAATCCATTTGAGTTGATTTTTGTATATTTTGTGAGATAAGAATCTGAGCTAATTCTTCTATATGTGGATAACCAGTTGTTCCAATACCATTTATTGAAGAGAATATCTTTTCTTTTAGAAAGCATTGTATCATCTAACATAAGCCAAGCAGACACAAAATGCTCTCTGCTAATGTATAATCCAGTCTAACCACATTGAGACTTTGGGTTAATTTCACAGCTTTTCTGAGCCACAGTCATATCTTCTGTCACAAAGGGAAGAAAAATAATAATATCTTGTCTGTCTTTTAAACAATTGACTACAAAAGTTCAAACAAATGGAATTATATTATGAAATTATTTCAAGAATGCTGTAATGCTAGATGATAAGGAAGGGATCAATTATCTCAAGTCTTATAGTCATGGGGAAAATTTATAACCCAGCAGACTGTTTCTCTATATGCATTTTAAAAAGTGTTTCTTCCAGTCCCCTCTGTTGCAAAAATGTCAACTTCATCTTTCTATTAGCTCTGACCAAGCACTTAGGATGATCTGTTTCTCTTTTGTAGCTCTCACATCCAACTCAATCAGGAAACACCTTTTTATTTCTTCCCTAGTTTGCCACCATATTTCTGACATGCCCCATGAGGCTCTCTCACCAGGACAGCTGCAGTTAGCTTCCAAGTCCCCTAGCTTCTCTCTGATCCATGCAGTCTGTTCTCTGTGCATCAGCTGGAGTGGTCCTCTGAATACACATTGCCATTTATGTCTCTTCTTTGCTCAAAATCTTTGCTCCTAAGACTTTCAGTTTCACTCAGAATTGAAGGCAAAATCCTCACCATGACTGTAAGAGCACAGCCCGCACTTCCTCACCTTTCAGACTCATCTTCATGTTCTTTCCTCCTCCTTCGTGCCACTCTAGATGCACTGGCCTTTACCATGTGTTTCTTCTGCCAGAAACACACTTTTCTTAAATTTCCATATGATTAATTCCCTCCTTTCTAAAGTTTTTGCACAAATGTCACTTTCTCAATGAGGTTTTTCCTGGCTACCCTGTTTAAAACTACAGTTTATTCCTTCAAAGGGATGCTTCCAACTCCCGCTCCTTGGTTTATATTTTTCTATATCATTACCACCCTCTGACATTCCATACCAAATACATACTTATTATGCTTTTTATTTATTGTATTTCTTCCTTTCTCAGCTCAGTGATGCAGGGATTTGTGTGTGTGTGTATGTGTGTCTTTTTTTTTCTTTAGTGTATTCCAAACACCCAAAAGAACGTTTTATATATAGTAAATATTCAATATTTCTTAACTATTAAGTGATTGAGTTCAGAAGGAAAAACCATTAAATGGGTCTTATATCTGTTTTATGGCTACAAAAACTGAGTTGGGAGAGGCCAAATGACTTCTTCAACATCATACAGTAAATGGCTCAAAACTAAACTATAATCTTTGCATTGTACCACTATAGAGTCTCATTTCATATGATTATTCTGATTGCAATGTCCAAAGTTAGAGAATGAGAATGCTTCAAAAAGAAGGGATTGTTGGGTTGGGGATATAGATCAAAAAAAAAAAAAAAAAAAAGATTGTCAATGGCCTCAGAAAAACCTGGAGGAATGAAGATTGAGAAAAGTAAAATGCTATGGTTCTTTGTAACTGGATGATAATTACTTTTGCCAAAGATATTTCTAGAGTTCTGGTGCTGAACCTAGACAGCAATAGATGATGGAGTGAATGGAAAGTAAATTTAAAACAAAAAAAACCAAAAAACAAACAAACAAAAAACCTGAGGGCATAATTATTCTTCATAATATAATATAAATATTCTTCAAAAATTCTAGGGAATGAGAAGGAGAAAAGACTGTAGTCACTTGGAAAGGCAGAATTATTTTTTCTTGATTTTTTTTTTTTAAATTCAGGTATATTTATAGGAAGAGGAAAGGAGGTAGAGACGGGTTTAAAAAAAAGTATAGGGATGAATTGAAGAGACTTCTTTCTAGAAGAGTCAACTTAGTGGCTAAAGTGAAGCATCAGCATTCATGGATTTCCCTGGCCCAGGCTGTGTCTACTATTTTGCAAGTCATGGGGTCTGTGGTAAAACAATAATTCAGTTAACTCACCACTTTACTTCTCTTTGTCCCTTAGAAGAAACTGTTCCCATTCTCTTCAGCAGTTTTTTCTAGTTACCACTTTCCACAACCCTCCTACCCCAATCCCAAACATGTCTGTCTTCTCCCTTTGAAGCAGTTGCCATTGCCTCCTGCGCTAGCGGGAAGGACTATCAGGCAGCCTGAGCTCTTCCAACTCCCCTCCACCTCACAGCATTAGCACTGGTTTCCTTCCTTCCCTCTTGTCTTGATGGAAAGGCATCCCACATTTTCTCCAAGTTTAAAATGGAAGTCTATGATTATATTCCATCTTTAAAAGACATTGCTTTATCAAATTTTCTTTCAGAAGCTCTGAAACTCATTCACCAAGTTCCTTACATTTATAAACAGGATCTCTGGAATATAGGATATTCCCACTAGAGATCACTTTCCTGAACTTTTAACCAACATCTAATGATGTCCTTTATCTAGTAAGCATATGCTCAATTTTTACTGTATTGGACATCATATTTGGCACTGAGAATTCCCAAGGGCAACAATCTCAGGATATAGATCATCAAACATACAAATATAAACTAATTATAATATCATTTATTAAGCATAATTATGCAGATTTTTGCAGTAAAGTGAACCTATATGGGATGCCCTCATCATAATTTTTTTTTTTTTTGCAAGGGACAAAGATTTTCTTTCTTCTGCGTGCATTTAAATTGGGTTTCTGTGGCCTGAAGAAAAGATTAATAAACTCAAGTATATCTAAGTAAGTAAATAGCATGTAAAGTCCCCAAGAAAACTTTATGGAAGAAGTAATGTGTGAACTGAGCTTATGAGTAAGAATTAGGCACTAGCCAGAGGAAGGGGACAAAGATGGGTGTGAAGATGCAGTGAGGAACAGCAGGGCAGAGAGGACACCGTGAACCAAGCTTTGCAGTGAGGCACAGTATAGTGTGTGTGGAGGGAAATATCCTTTGGTGTTTTTGAAGGGGGAAGGATGTGGTAGGGAGCAGCAAGTGGAAAGACTGGAGAAATAGTAGAAATCAGAAAATGCAGATGTCAATAGTCCATGTGAATGGGCTTCATCTTAAGGCAGTGAGGAATCAAGCAGGGTTGTCCAGAGACCAAGTCTGTGGCTCTGAGGAGGATAAATGTAGAGGGGGAAAATCTTGAAATATAACTTCTTCGAACTCAAACTCATTTTCTGATTGCTAGCTCTCTCTAAACTCACTCAATTTTTTCAAAAAAAGGGAGCATTTGTGACTGTCTGCTACTTGAAGATGGTGACCTTTATTCTTCCTCCTCTTCCTCAACATCT
Source organism: Spermophilus citellus (assembly GCF_964194105.1). Lineage (NCBI taxonomy): Eukaryota > Metazoa > Chordata > Mammalia > Rodentia > Sciuridae > Spermophilus > Spermophilus citellus. The sequence continues at coordinate 79,636,695 of NC_138188.1, forward strand.
CACATCATATTTGTAGAAATTTTTTTTTTTAATTGGGAAAGAAGAATAAACCTTGAGATAAAGGAAAAACTAAAAGGGAGAAAAGTGAATTAGGAGGGAGACAGGCCATTTGTCCCCCACTAGTTCCCTTGCACTCAGATCATGCCCCATTTTGAGAAGGAAATTTATAACCACAGTAATAGTTTCAGTGTAGAAGACCATTTACGTAAGAAGGTTGGAGCCTATAGTTGCTTCATCAAAAGGTTTATGATATATGGAATAATTATCCTAAAAGAATAATATATATATTATTATATTATCCTGAGACACCAAAGTGTGTGTGTGTATACACACACACACACATGTATATATCATCAAATTTTATTTTAATCTACATAAATATTACAAATAAAAATGATTTGGGGCTGGGGATGTGGCTCAAGCGGTAGCGTGCTCGCCTGGCATGCATGCGGCCCGGGTTCGATTCTCAGCACCACATACAAAGATGTTGTGTCCGCCAATAACTAAAAAATAAATATTAAAATTCTCTCTCTCTCTTTCTCTCTCTCCCTCTCTCACTCTCTCTTTAAAAAAAATGATTTGCCAGTCTTTTTATTTGGGGCCCAGATCTAATTAGCTGCACTGATTATAGAATTCTTTGTCTTTTGGTTTTTCTTTAAACCACAGCCTCAATTTGTTACCTTTATGTTTTTTTTTAAAAACTGGTGTAAAAGTTATATTGATCATAAAACAATTGAGTATATAATTCATTTAGTTTGTTTCTAATCTTAGATAGCTGCTTCTTATATACAACATTTGACAGTATTATTTGGGACAACTTTTCTCTGGAGGGAAGTGGGTGTATCTATAAAAGAGCAACATGAGAGAACTTTGTCATCATGGAAATGACCTCACTATAGTAAAGTTGTATTACACTATAGTTTTCTGAGATGTTACCATTGGAGAGTTGGCTAAAGGGTACATTGGGTATCTCTGTATTGTTTCTCATAACTATTTGAGTCTATGACTATCTTAAAATAAAAAGTTAAATTTTAAAAAAATTGCTAAAGGTATATCAAATGGCAGGCATTACTATAGATGTCAAAGAAAACCAGAGTAAACAGAAATTCAAGTGGTAAGGCAAATTGTATTCAGGAAGATTGCAATGGGGAAAATGGTCCCCAGTATAGAACAGGGTTCCATTCTGAATACCATAGGGACAAATGAGGATATGTAGCCAATGAAGAGGAGGAGTCAATGGATGAAAACCTGCTAAGAAGACAAGTGGAAGACCTAACAGAATTTCTGTGGAAGGCAGGCCAGGATGCAGATACCCCAGGGTAGGGAGTGAGGAATTTTATCAGATATTGAGGGTAATAGGGCATTAGTGGCAGGGAATTTTTACTAACCTGACTTTGCAGATTTCTTTTTGCTAAAACTACATTTTACAAAGAAGTGCAAAAATAGGTCTAGGAAAAGGTTCAGGAGCCTGACTACAGTTTGGTAAAACCAAGAACCTTTGTCAGATACAAAAGACACCAAAGTAAATGCAACAGATAAAAATCCTCTGTGCTCACAGAGCTTACACTCTGATGGGATAGACACTGTATGGGCAAGCCCATACTGAGTTCAATACACTTGGCCTGGGACTCAGAATCATTCTGAAGTTTCAAATATGGAAGCCTCAGGATGATTCAGATGTGGTGTCCTTGAGAGGGTCATTGATGAAGCACATTTTTTTGGCAGATGGGGAAGCTGCTACAAGTTGCCTTGTATGCAGCAGATGTGGGTGAGTGGGAGCCCATGCAAGAGAGAAGGAACACAAGGGAGGCAGCATGACAATGACTCTAGCTGACTTACTGTGAGTACAGTTTTAAAAGTGAAAGTATTGAGGAGGACACTGAGGATCTGCTGATATCAGATGGAAGGCTATAAGCAGAGAAACCTTATGTCCTACTTGTCCCTTCTTTCTCTTTAGCACTCTATATGCAGTCTGTGTACCTGATATCTCCCCCTCCTCAGTGTCTCTTCAGTCTGTCTTTATGTTTAATACTTATGGTACCAGTCAGATTATTATAATCTCTTATCTTGACTCAGTAGCCATTTAGTAACTTCATTTGTTTTCCAAACATTCTCACCATCACCTTCTGTTTGTGACTTATACGGATTTCTGACTCACTTTTAAAAATAAAAAGCTGATCCTCTTACTCTCCTACTCAACATTGCCTCTCAATTCAAACTGTATAGATTGGTTTACAAAATATTTTCAGATGTGACTCAACCATACATTTCAAAATTCTATTCTGAGTACTTCCCATAGCTTGCCATGTCCTATGAGTGGCTGACTTTCTTGCTATTTGTTAAATACCTTCCTAGTGTACTTAGACTTTCCTAACCCCTGAACTTTCTACCCTGCACTTGTGCCCAAACTCCAACTCATTTGCCTAACAAAACCTCTTATCTAGATTCTTTCTTAAAATTCTTACATTAAAAAATCAAAGAGTATACAAAATTACATATAAGAGGTTGTGAGGGGAATGGGAAAATAAACGAGGAGAGAAATGAATTACAGTAGATGGGCTAGAGAGAGAAGATGGGAGGGGAGGCGAGGGGGGATAGTAGGGGATAGGAAAGGTAGCAGAATACAACAGTTACTAGTATGGCATTATGTAAAAATGTGGATGTGTAACCGATGTGATTCTGCAATCTGTATTTGGGGTAAAAATGGGAGTTCATAACCCACTTGAAGCTAATGTATGAAATATGATATGTCAAGAACTTTGTAAGGTTTTGAACAACCATATAATAAAAAAAAATCAAAGAAAGAACTCTCTTGCCTACCACCATAGCAGTTGCTACATATCTCTGCATTGTAGCATTGACATATTGAGTTGTAATTTCTTGCTAAGTCTACCTCAGCTACCATTCTTCCTTCTAGTCAATATAACAGTGATTGGGAAATGGTTCAGATGTAGATACCTTCTCTAATTGTCTGAGGGAAATAGTTTTTCTTCTTGTGCATGTCTCCTTTTTTGCTTATGAATTTCCAATCCTTAAATGTTTGGATATTCCAGCTTCCCTTGGAAAAACACCAATATCAAAACCCAGCAGGAACTTCCTGGTGAGTGAACACATGTTCCAGGTGTGGGAGGATGGTCCTATGGAGCCCATAGGAGTTTCTGCCTTCTCCAACTCCATGCCTAGCCCTGTGTGTCTCTTCCATTTGCTGTTTCTGGTGTATAGGGATCTGACTTACTCTGCTTCAGTCCATTTGTACTATTGCAATAAAATACCCAAGACTGGATAATTTATAAATTATAGAAATTTATCTTTCACAGTTCTGGGGGCTGAGAAGCCCAACATCAAGGTGCCAATATCTGGCCTCTGGTGAGACCCTTCTTGCTGTGTGTGTCCTCATATCACAGAGGAGGTAAGAGGTAGTTAGTAAACTAGCCAAATGCTTAATGAAGCCTCTTTCTAAAAAGGGATTTAATCCTACATAAGAGGGAGCAGCCCTCATGGCCTAATCACCTCTTAGAGAAGATCCCTTTCAATACTTTCATACTGGCCTCAGGTGAGTTATGAAAGGGGCACGTTCTAACCATAGCACTCTCTCACCTGAAGCAAGGAAAAAATAGGACAACATAGAAAACAGTGGCCAGAATTCAAGATATTAACATTAGAGAACTAAAGACAGTGACCCCTGAGAGATGGGAATTTTTTATTTGTTTGTTTTCTGTGAGAACATTGATCCAACAAACTCAGCTGCATTACAAGAAAATAAAAATCTACCCACATCGACTCTTTGAGAAGAATACAGAACCAGACAAAATCAAAGAAAAACATTAAAGGTGGTGGAAAAACAAAAACAAAAAACCTTTATTCTCCTCGAGGTTGCATGGGAGGTCCTTCAGAATATATTGTAGTGTGTGCTGCAGAGGGCTGAGAGAGGATGTTGGGTGCTGAAGAACTAGGGGAGCATGGGGAAGGTGAAGCAGGAGGGTTGTGTGTGTGTGGAGCAGGGGGTGTCATGGTAAGGAAGGGGAGAGGCTCCTAAGAATTTCTGAGTGTGAGAAAATTTTAAATAATAGAGATTTCAAGTAAGAACTATTATGGATGTGTATTTGTGGTCCCTTAAATGTTTGGGGAATAAAAAGTGGTATTAAAAAAATTGAACCCAGCTTCTCCAGTACCCTGCAATTCCCAGGTGACAGGGACTTTCTGCAATGCCATAGAATGTGCCTTTGTGTCATCCAGCTTGGGAACTGATATGCTTGGGGAAAATCATTTCTATCTCATCCCCTCGTTTGCTACTTATATTGACCTTGTGCTGAGGACAGCAACAGTAATCCCAACCATGTCCATACTGGAGGCTTTGTTCCAGAGAGATTTGTTTTAATCCAGGTATCACTGTACTATAAACTCTGTCTCTAAGATCATTGGTTTTTACAGATTACTTGTATAAAGGACACTATTTATTGTTGTGCCTGATATCTCTGTAAATTTGGCAGTCATCTATATAGTGTTTTGAGGTTCTTTAACATAGGAACAGTGTATAATGATCTAATTTATCTACATTCTTACTAATACCCAAGTGGGTGCTATGTTGTCATGCTGATATATTTGAAACATTCAGAGCCATGCAGACCTTTATACTACTTTGCAAACTAGTTATCAGAGTTTCTTGCATTTGCCAGTGTTTTCCTAATGATACATGGATAGCAGCAGATATCAAGGTCCAAAGAAGGACAGTTAGAGTGCCCTGAGACATACTTTATGTTTTTATAACATCTTAATTCACTCATCCCACTTATTTCAGCTCCTGTACTCTATTATTGTGAATATTATTACCATCCATCATATATCATGATCATACACATGCGCATGTTGGTACATATATTTCTATTGTTCTCTTGAAGACCCTCAGAATAATGCACATTATTTCAAACTTAAAACATTTAACTTCACTAAATTAAAAACAGAAGAAGCAGGGGAAGGAACAGGAGGTGACAAATGAAGAGGAGGAGGGAGAGTGGGAAGGCAATGTGTAGCAGGAAGAGGCAAGGCATATGGGAAAACAGGGATTGTCAAGTTCATAGAAAATAGCAAGCCAATATCTGATTGATGGCATGTGTTTGCTATCTCTCTCATGGTGCTTTAACTTAAGGGGTGCTGTAATGAGAAAGGCAACTAACTGTCTCACAGCAGCAGAGACCCCTTCATCTATAGCAGCCATTAATATAAAACTACTAACCTAGAAGGGTCCTGCAGAATATTGGAACACAATATTGGCTTCCTTTCATTTAACTTTTTCCATTCAAATTTGGAAGGAAATTCCAGCTTTTTTGGTCCCAGATTCCCTAAATTTCAGATTCACTCTTTCAATTACCATGAATAACTACACAAGTTCTGCACTTGACCTTAAATGCAGTTCAAAGAGCCAATATCCAGTGCTTACCCAATTGCTCACTATTCTGGAACTTTTAGTAGAATTGGTGCCTTTTGGACTACAGATTATAAAGTTACGTACAATAGAAAGAAGGCATCTTTGAAATGACACAGACCTGAATTATAATTCTGGCTTTGAAATGTGCTGACCTTGAGAAAATTACTTAACTGTTCCAAGAGTGTATATCCTCAACCAGATAGTAGGAAGGACTGGCTGAAATAGGGATGTACTATCACTAGACCTAGCTTAACAAATCCTGCAAATGCAAGTTTCTCATTCGTTTGTATCTCCCTTATCTGATCATCATGTGGAAATCTCATTTGGAAATCAACTAAATTTCTGAGATTCTGACTTGTTTGAACATCTGTGGATTTGGGCAGCCTCTGCCAGACACCAGAGCCAATGGTGGAGGTGCCTGGGCAGAGCACATTCTCAGTGGAAGTGGTGGCTTCATTGATACTATAAATTCATAGCTAACTCAAGGAGATATAGCAGGGGAGAAAGTGAAACGGTTATTGCTGGAAGAAAACCTGTGTTGCTAATTAAATGTGCAGTGTTATCTGAAGGCTAAATGAACTCATTGGAGGAATGTTTAAGGCCAACTTGGAAATGTGGGGTCAGGGCAAAATTACTGGTTTGTGCTACTTATGATAGACCTGCTTTCACACAAAGCTAAAACGATATGTGAGGCTCTTCCTGCATAACAAGATTTTTGACCCTGGTAATTTTTTTTAATCTGGTGTCTTACCCCAGTATAATTGTATATGACTACTAATGACTTAACATCATAAATGTCTGAAAAAAACACCAAAAGATTTTTAAACCCCTTTTGGTTCCTTATACCAGAAGCATGCTATAACTTTGGTCAGAATATATTTCCTAAATACCTGGACTGTCTGCAATAGTGTGGTTAATGTCATTAGGAGTCACAAAAATTTTGAAGCAAGAAATTCTAAATACAATCTTAATATGACACATTTCAACATTGTCTGAAAAATAAAATCATAGGATATAATCCTTGAATGATGGGCAAGATTTAAGGAAGTTAAGAAAAATGGACAGGTCAGTCTTGAGAAATGAGCAAGCTCATATCATTGGGAATGATTGGAGCTTATTCGAATTTGAAAGACCAGATAATGAAGTTGTAGCTGGAAGTGAAAGAGGCAGGAAGAACCTCTGTGAGAGGTCCCGGTGGTCATAATTTTCAGTTCCCCAGCTTTTACACTACTAAACAATACGTGTATTTTAAAATATTTTTTAGTTGTTGATGGACACAATACCTTTATTTTACTTAAATATATATAATTTTTATGTGGTGCTGAGGATTGAATCCAGTGCCTCACACATTCTAGGCAAGCACTCTACCAGTGAGCCACATCCCCAATCCACAATATGTGTTTTGAGCACTAACACCTTGCTTTATACCCTCATCCCAAAAAAGGACCAGTGAAGTGTTCACGCTATCTCTAGTCAGTGCTTTATCAGGCATCCACCATGTGAGAAGTGCAAAGGTCTTCTTTACCATTGTATAGTCTGAAACCTCTTATTTGCTTTCTATTAATAATAGGATCTGTGAGCTACTGGAAACCCTTCTCAGGATTGTATCTCAGAATGCCCTGGTTGGAAATAAAGGCCCTTGACAGATTTCGGCTTTCAACCAACAATCATTTATTTATTTTTTGTACTTGACACTACTTTGAAGGTATTGAAGAACAGCCAAAAACAGCACCTTGCAAAGATGGCGAGATATCAATTACTTTTAATTACTCCCTAGATTTCTCCCTTAATTACTGATAATGTTAGCAGGGATTTATTGCAGAGTAATAACAGTGATGCTCTGCGTTTGCAGCATGCCCTCCTCCAAGGAGTTCAAAGCATTTTATTGATATTACTGAACTGTTATTATGAAAATTTAAAATGTTAAAAAACATTCCCATGAATAAAAAAAATTGTGAAATAGCCATATTTGCATTTTTTTAGGTGGCATGTATTCTAAGGACAGTTTACAGTAATGAGCAAATTTGAGTAGTCCTTTTAACTTTTTCCCCTCTATTCTTCATGTTTTGTTTATTATACTTGGTTCACATGTTTGCTTTCTTAGGAAAATATTTTCCCAAATATAAAATAAAGTATTATAAAACATCAAATAGTAATAATAATCCCCCAGGAGTATGATACTCTGCCTACCCTAAGATTGAAGTAACTGATCCTAATGCATTTTTTTAAAATTTATTTTTTAGTTTTTCGGCAGACACAACATCTTTGTTTGTATGTAGTGCTAAGGATCGAACCTGGGCCGCACGCATGCCAGGTGAGCGCGCTACCGCTTGAGCCACATCCCCAGCCCCCTAATGCATTTTTTAAGAGTGAAAATTCTTATATAGTAGAAAAATATCATGAATTTATCATGATATACTTACATTTTTACATTCATTAATTGGAAAATACACACTTTGAAAATCCATGAATTAATAGATTATTTATTATTTTGTTCATTATCCTAAAAACACTATAAGTGAGTGTAGCTCTAAATTGCCCTCATTCTGAAAATGCAGAATATTATTCCCTTTGTCCACATTCAGTGTGCTTCTACTGTTTCAGACCTTGTAGCACTATTGCTTCTCAGAGATCTGCTTCCCAATATTGGAAACAACTGATCTAAGTTTTAAACCAGAGTTTTCAGGAATAGTTGCTCCAATACAGAATAATTATGTTGCGCTCCAAAGGAGGGACTGAAGAACATCATTCAGTAGCTGAGAGCTCCTCAATGGTTGGTGAGCTACTCTTCAGGGTTAAAACCACTTATACATTAAAACAATGGAATTTACATGCTTCAGAGGTTTTCTTTCCTCTTATCTTGTCTGTTAGAATTAATAAGTTAGAAGCATTCAGCTCAGAATGGAGGCTTGATTGCATGCCTTTTGCTAAGGATCTGAGACGTGAGGAGACTGCAGTTTGAGACACTTACAGAGTAAGCACCTTTTGGGTCTGAAACTGCCTTGTATTATTTCCTATTGTTCATATTTAAACACACCCTGTTTGCCTACAAAGATATATTAAAAATTGTAAGGTTTAGGCAAAAGATGGTAATGAAATCTAAGTTCTTAGTTTCTAATTTACTCTATTCAAGTAGCAAATTAGGGCAAACAAGATCAAAAAGCATTAGGATTATCTTCCTTTAGGATTTTGTTTAGTGGCCTTCACTTTGAAGTTGTAGATAATCCTAGGAAACATATGGTTTGGAACAAGGCCAAGGAATTTTTTATTAGGAGGCATTTATTCTTAATTCTAGTTTAGATTTTACCTTAAATTGTTTGAGATGCAACTAGAGATATCACACACAACAAAAATGAATTTGAGTAGCATCTTTCTTTTAAAGAAAGAGATTATAAGCAGCATTTTGTTTATTGGATTGGATATTAAGGTGGAAATCCTGAACCAGTGATTGACTCTGAATCACTCACTTGATTATATTAATTATCTCTTATGCCTTGGTTCCCCACTTACAGAATGAGGTTAATTATAGCCACCCTCACTTATCTCATAGGATTTTTTAGAAGTCTGGATGGAATAATAAATATGTCAGTGTATCTAAAGCAGAGTATTCCAAATTATAACACTGTTTTAATATAGCAATGTACTAGGAAGGAGAAAATTTTAATTAATGAAAACATTTACTATAAAAGAAAGATCCTCAGAATTGGATACAAGAAAATAAGTAGGGAAGGGAATAAGGAGGAAGGAGAGGAGATAATTTTTTCAATGAGAAAAAAATTAAGATCTCAGCTTTATCATTTAATTGGAGAGAGGCTGTTGTCAGGATTGGGCTTTGAGAATGGCAGGGGTCAAAGCCAGAGATCTGTGTGGCCCACGGGATTCTGAAGGCAGAGAGCAGAGCAGACTGTGCTGGCCTTTGGATGGACGTGTGTAAAGCTCCAGTCAGTGATTGGTTTCCTCAGTAAACTGACTTCTCGGTTGTTTCTCCTAAATTGTTCAAGGAGATGCTCACTCTACTGTAGCCAATGGTGGATAGGTTATAGTTATCATTGTCTTTTGTTTCTTATCCGTCAGATCTAAGAAGTCTTCAAATTCCATCAAAACGACTTTTTCCCTATAACGTTGCACCCAACTCTCTTGCCTTTTCATCTTCATTGCCAGCACTGCAGACCTGGTGTTCCCCATCTTGCACAGGTGTCTGCTCTTTTCTTTCTGATGCTTACAGAATATAACAAGCCCATCGCTACTTTTAAATAATTACATCCATGAGGTCATGATGTCCTTGAAAATCTGGTGAATCCTCATCTGCTACCAGATGGCCCTTTAGTCTATTCTACTTTAAACTCACCTTTTGAAATTCACCATTTCTTTTTTTATTGATTAAATTTTTTTCTTTTACATAAATGAGGCACGACTTTTCGTTTCTCTGGTTGCACATGATGTAGAGACACACCATTCATGCAATCATACCCATACATGGGGTAATAATGTCCATCTCATTCCCCCACCTTCTCCCCTACCCTCTACCTTCCCCTCCCTCCTCTTTGGTCAATCCAAAGTTCTTTCATTCTTCCCTTGTCCTCCTCCCATAATGGATCAGCATCCACTTGTCAAAGAAAACATTCAACCTTTGGTTTTGGGGGATTGCCTTACTTTGCTTAGCATGATATTCTCCAACTCCATAAATGCCATGATTTCATTCTTCTTTAAGGTTGAGTAATATTGGTTTACCCCTGAATGTAATCTGTCTCCTTTCTATTGTAGCTTTTAATATTTTCTCTTTGTTCTGTATATTGGATATCTTCATAACAATGTGTCTTGGCGTTGGTCTACTGTGATTTTGTGTGCTTGGTGTCCTGTATGCATCTTCAATTTGTATATCTGTTTCCTTTTTTATTTCTGGAAAGTTTTCTGTAATTATTTCATTCAGCAGGTTACTCATTCCCTTGGTTTGAATCTCTGTACCTTCTTCTATCCCGATGACTCGTAAGTTTGGTTTTTTTATGTTATCCCATAACTCTTGGATGTTTTTCTCGTGATTTTTTACCAGCCTTTCTGAGTTGGCTAGACTGTTTTCAAGATGATATATTTTGTCTTCATTATCTGACGTTCTGGCTTCTACTTGCTCCACTCTTTTAGTGATACTCTCAATTGAGTTTTTAATTTGGTTTATCGTTTCCTTCATTTCTAGAATTACTGTTTGATTATTTTTTATAATCTCTATCTCCTGATAGAGATGCTTAACTTCTTCTTTTATCTGTTTATGTAATTCATTCTCAATGTGTTCTTTCGCTGCTTGAATTTGCTGTCTTGTATCCTCTTTAAGGTTCCATTCCATCTGTCTAAGGTGTTCCTTGAGTTCTTTATATGACCATTTTTCTGATGACTCTAGGTCCTCCTGAATATTTAGGCTGTCCTGCATTGTTTGTACTCCTTTTCTTCCTTGCTTTTTGAAGCTGCTCATGTTACATCTTGTTCTGTTTGACTGATGAATTACTGTTTACTCCTATAAATTTATTAGATGCTTGGGAGGAAAGGTATTAGAAGGGAAGGGAAGAAGTCACTAAAGAGAATGAGAGTAAGCAGGTAGAATTCAAGGAAGGGGGGATAAGATAATTGAAAAGAAATGAAAAGACAAAAGAAGAAAAAAAATTTTTTCTCAGCAAGAGAAACAATAAGAGAGGTAAATAGGGAGCCTACATCATGGGAACAAATTTTTACTCCTCACACTTCAGATAGAGCCCTAATATCCAGAGTATACAAAGAACTCAAAAAAATAGACAATAAGATAACAAATAACCCAATCAACAAATGGGCCAAGGACCTGAACAGACACTTCTCAGAGGAGGATATACAATCAATCAATAAGTACATGAAAAAATGCTCACCATCTCTAGCAGTCAGAGAAATGTAAATCAAAACCACCCTAAGATACCATCTCACTCCAGTAAAATTGGCAGCTACTATGAAGTCAAACAACAACAAGTGCTGGCAAGGATGTGGGGAAAAGAGTACACTTGTACATTGCTGGTGGGACTGCAAATTGGTGTGGCCAATTTGGAAAGCAGTTTGGAGATTCCTGGGAAAGCTGGAAATGGAACCACCATTTGACCCTGCTATTGCCCTTCTTGGACTATTCCCTGAAGACCTTAAAAGAGCATGCTACAGGGATACTGCCACATCGATGTTCATAGCAGCACAATTCACAATAGCTAGACTGTGGAATCAACCCAGATGCCCTTCAATAGATGAATGGATAAAAAAAGTGGCATCTATACACAATGGAGTACTATGCAGCAATAAAAAATGACAAAATCATAGAATTTGCAGGGAAATGGATGGCACTAGAGCAGATTATGCTTAGTGAAGCTAGCCAATCCCTAAAAAACAAATACCAATGTCTTCTTTGATATAATGAGAGCAACTGTGAACAGAGCAGGGAGGAAGAGCAGGAAGAAAAGATTAACATTAAACAGAGACATGAGATGGGAGGGAAAGGGAGAGAAAAGGGAAATTGCATGGAAATGAAGGGAGACCCTCATTGCTATACAAAATTACATATAAGAGGTTGTGAGGGGAATGGGAAAATAAACAAGGAGAGAAATGATTTACAGTAGATGGGGTAGAGAGAGAAGATGGGAGGGGAGGGGAGGGGGGATAGTAGGGGATAGGAAAGGTAGCAGAATACAACAGTTACTAATAGGGCATCATGTAAAAATGTGGATGTGTAACCGACGTGATTCTGCAATCTGCATTTGGGGTAAAATTGGGGGTTCATAACCCACTTCAATCTAATGTATGAAATATAATATGTCAAGAGCTTTGTAATGTTGTGAACAACCAATAAAAAAAAGGTTGAGTAATATTCCATTGTGTATATATACCACGGTTTCTTTATCCACTTATCTATTGGAGGGTAACTAGGCTGTTTCCACAGTTTAGCTATTGTGAATTGAGCTGCTACAAACATTGAAATGGCTGCATCACTGTAATGTGCTGATTTTAAGTCCTTTGGGTACAGACCAAGGGTCGGATAACTGGGTCAAATGGTGGTTCCATTCCAAGTTTTCTAAGGAATCTCCATACTGCTTTCTAAAGTGGTTGCACCATTTGCAATCCTACCAGCAATGATTCAGCGCACCCTTTTCCCCCACATCCTCGCCAGCACTTATTGTTGCTTGTATTCTTGATAATTGCCATTCTGACTGGAGTGAGATGAAATTTTAGAGTGGTTTTGATTTGCATTTCTCTAATTGCTAGAGATGTTGAACATTTTTTTCATAAATTTGTTGATCGATTGTGTATCTTCTTCTGGGAAGTGTCTGCTCATTTCCTTAGCCCATTTATTGATTGGGCTATTTGCTTTTTGGTGTTAAGTTTTTGAGTTCTTCATATATCCTGCAGATTAGTGCTCAATCTGATGTGTGTGGTAAAAATTTGCTCCCATTCTGTGGGCTCTCTCTTCAGTTCATCAATTTGAAACTCACCATTTCTTAACATGTATCCTGTACTTTATTCATACATATTAAGGGAGATGGTATGAAGTATGACTGACTTCATACCATCTTCCTTAATACCCTGTGCTTAATTCCAGCCATTTTTCTCCACTTGTAACTTTCTCAACTTTCTCTTTTCACACTCAGTCAATACTTCAACTTTACTCTGAAGTTCTGACATCGGTGTGCTGCATATCTCTTCTCAATTCTCTCTTCAGTGACATCTTATTAGAGTTTGAAATCAGCCATCATGGGAATATTTACACAGTAGCAGTTGGCAAAGAATAAACTAATCACAACCAGTTTTTGATCACTGAACTTCTGCTACTGCCTCTAAATCTTGGGAGTTCACACAGTCTTACTTTTTGTATCATAGATTTGGCCCTTCTATATGTGCTAAAATGAAAACATTTAAAAGTTGTTTAATTTATAACTTCATTCACAATTTCCTTGTCTTCAGAAGTTCACTAAATCCCAGATTTTCGTTATCCTTCTCTGTCAGAAGAAAACTGAGGCATTTTGCCTGCAACACTTCTTGATTTCTCTGGTTGGCAAGAGTTCTGTTGCTTACATATTCAGAAATTATACTTTTGTTTTTACTCTTCCAGAGCCTATATACCCAAAAGCTTTTATCTGAATCATTTCTGTGTACACATGTGGATGCTAAACAAATATTGACTTTTTCACATGGCAGTGAAGAACAATAGTAAGGCCTTTTGATTTTGATTTTTGCATTGTGTTCTGAATTTGAACCAAATTTATAGCATAGCTTTACCTAGTAATCTTATTATTTTAACACTGAGTCAATACCTTTGATACTGACTAAAATCTGTAATTTTTCCAGATATGCCAGCAGGTGAATAAGAATCCAACATGTTGAATGTGTACTACATACCAAACACCAAGCTCATAAAATGTGTTTTCTCATTTAATCCTCAAATGGACTTCCCGAGGTGGTACCATTAATATTCATTTTCAAATGGGGGAGTTGGTTCTGCCATGGTTATGTGACTATACCCAGTGGCACCACAGGGTGATGCAACTAGTTTTTTAACGTGCAGACTACTGCTACTACCTTTAAATCTTATTCCGATCACCAACACCTTAATTCCACATAAGGGCAGCATTATTTGCTAGAATTGTATTACAAACTTTGCCCATGTCAGGTCAGGAAAACTCTGATAATTAGACTAAGTGTTTTCAAGTCAAGTTCTTTTTTAAAAAAATTTTATTTTTATATGGTGTTGAGGATCGAACCCAGTGCCTCATGCATGCTAGGCAATCACTCTCACTGAGCTACAGCCCCAGCCCAAGTCAAGTTCTTTTTAAGTTAGGTTTTATTTTCAGGTTACGCTACCATCCCATTTGGTGAAGGTTTCATTTAGGAGCTTGTAAAAATGATTCTTTAATGAGGCCTTATTTTGTGCCTAGGGCAGTTTTAGATGGTCTGGGAATTAAAAAGAGTTGGGGAGAAAGATCTGATATCTTTCTTCAAAGACATGTAATTAAAAAAAAATGGCAACTAGCATATATGGAACAATTTTGTTCATAACCTCTATAGTACTGATAAAATTTAAAAATTAGCAGATATGAATACAGGAAAAAGTATGACTTTAAGGAAGTAGTGGGAGCAAAATTTTGAAGGTTGGTTTTGAAGAAGGCAGACGAGAGGATAGAATAAGGAAGGGATGTACCCCAAGTGGATATACCGAGGCAGAAAATGAACATGAGATATTGGAGATTATCATTTCTGAGACTTTGAAATCTCTGAATACTATTTCAATTCCATCAACCCTCAATATTATTTGTACAAATCGAAGAACTTCAAGGTCATGACTTATTTTATCCAGACTAAACAGCTGCTTGGATGATAGGGAAAGTCAAATTAAAGGCCATGTTTACATGTTTATTTTGTTACACCTGGAGGCACTCAGCTACCCCCAGAATCCATCCCCCCTCTCCCTGCTCTTGGGTTGCCTCCTGGCTCCTGGCAACTGGAAGCACTAAAGCCTTAGACTTGGAGACTGTGCTGAAGGCTTGGGAAACTTTATTTTAAAATGGTTGCTGCCACTTTCCTTAAAAAAAAAGCAAAAAAACAAAACAAAAAAATACCTCAATTTATTACCTCAGGGTCTGTGATCTCACACTAGAGAGAGAGAGTCATTGTCTCTTCAGTGACTTAGTCATTCTCTTGCGTGATTCAGTGGGCGCCTGACTGCCCTTCTGCTCTTCTCCCATTTGTCTTGTTTTGTAGGCAGGATTCTTAACTTTTTTCTCAGACTTGGTTAAATGTAGTGCTGCTCTACCTCGCCACTGCCTTCCTGTTTCTGCTTCTGGCACATTTTGAGTAAACAAGTGTTCTACTGTTTTACGGTGAAAAGCTTTGGTTACAGTGACCCTCCCAAGGAGCCCAAACAGGATTACATGCCAGGATCTGGAAGGAGTTGATTTCTTGTTAGGATACTCCTCAATGGACCTATTTATTCAGAGACCTACATCTTGACCTTCTTTGGATGCCTATAATTTTTTCAGTTCAGTGGGTTTCCTTCTTATTAGCACCATGAGAGATTGGGAGGAGTCTATAGTAATAACTGTCTGTCCTCTTTCCCCTCATCTCCCTTTCTTTTCTGGAGACTTTCATTTTTTCTGTAACACAGCCACAACCATGGACAGCACTCATTCTTAGGTATCAGTTTCCCTCAACCTTTTCCTTGGGTGATAACCATTTGCTAGCCTCTCGTTGTTTCCTCCCAGGTTCTCCATAATGAATTTGGCTGTGTTATAGTTTGGATGTGAGGTATTCCCCCAAAAGCTCACATGTGAGATAATGCAAGAAGTTTCAGAGGAGAAATGATTGGGTTGTGAGAGTCTTAACCCAATCAGTGAATTAATCCCTGATGGGGTTAATTGAAGTGGTAGAGTGTGACTGGAGGAGGTGGGAATTGGGGTATAGCTCTGGGGTATAATTTTGTATCTGGTGAGTGGAGTCTCTCTCTCTCTCTCTGCTTCCTGATCACTGTGATGTGAGTTGCTTCCCTCTGCCACACACTTCAGCCTTGCCTCCAGCCGGAGAAATGGAGCTGGCCTTCTGTGGACTTAGATTTCTGAAACTGTGAGCCCTCAAATAAACTTTTTCTCCTCTAGTTTTTCTGGTCATATCCTTTAGTCACAGCAGCAAAAAGCTGACTAAAACAGCTCTATTATAAACCAGAGTCAATATCGTCTTCAACAAAAATGCATCATAAAAGATAAGTTCATGAAGTGGGCAGCATGTTCTCAAGTTCTTCACAACAGGGGTTTCCCTTGGATGCTAGATAGGCAGATTCTCCTGTTTGGAGGGGGACTCTCCAACTCCAGTTCACAGCACCTAGATGGTGGGATGCATTTCCTTAATTCTAAAAATGATATGAAATATGCATCATCCCTGCAAGGCCCAGGGGAAGGAATGCTGTTGCTGCCTTGCCCTTCAAGAACTCTTCAAACCCCTAGAAAACCCTAGAATACCCTAGATACCTTAGGGTACCACATTGAACTCTGAGAAATTAATCACATGAGTATTTCAACTTTAGAAAGACTTATGCATTTCTGTGTGCCACAAAGGTAATGGGGCATATAGCGGTGGTAGAGTTAGTTTCATGGAAAACATCATTTTTATCCTCAGAACCCCAATTTTAAACTCCCTTTTAGACTATTTGAGATCCATGGAGGGTAATTATACTTAAAAGAATTTTTCCTTGACATATAGCCTGGTGGTAAGTTTCACTGGTCAAGGTTCATGAGACCTGGAGAATAGGTTATTCTCATTACCTGGTACATATTCTTGGGGTAGGCAGATGACTGCTGAGAGTAGAGCAGTTGGACAAAAGAGGCTGTGGGATATGTTCTTTGGATTGGGTGCTGTGTATATGAAAGGAATGCTCATCTCTAGAAAACAGCAAACCTGCCAGTGGGATTCCTGTCCAGTGGCAGCAAGGCCCCAAGATTTCAAAGCATCCATATGAACATATACACTGAATATAATTGTTAAAAGCTTCAAAAATGATTCTTGGAAAAACAACACCAACTACAACAGCCCAATTGGTAACACTTGCTAGATTATGTGAGTGCTAGAACACAGCTGTGACTCCCTGTAATCTGTTTCAAGGTCAGGGACCCTGACATTGCTCTGCAAGAAGGCTTGAATCAGAGAGAAACTGGAGTAAAGATTTTCAGGGATCCCTATGGCAGGTAGTTGCAATCACCTGAGGTGTTGGGAATAGATGCAGTCTTGATCAATGTGAGCACATTTTTTCCTATGTATGATGACTCATTTTAATTCTCTGTGCAAACCTCTAATGAGTTTACAATTGCCTTTATAGTGATGAAATGTTACATAATATGGATTAAAGAATGGAACATGGAATTAGAACTTTCCAGAGAAAAAATTCTATTCTGCAATGTCTTGTATTCACACAATTTAAACTTTTTAAAAAGAAAGTTTTGCCTCTGTTAATTTGTGTTTTTAAAGATATTTTTATAAGTAGATATTTCAGTACCTTTATGAGTACTTCCCATAGATGTCTTAAAATCAAAAGTAGATGATTAATAGAAAGGTTAGTGTTATGGTTTGGATGTGAGGTACCCCCCAAAAGCTTATGTGTGAGACAATGCAAGAAGATTTAGAGGAGAAATGATCAGGCTATAGAGCCTTAATCTAGTCAGTGAATGACTCTCCTGATGGGATTAATTTAGTAGTGGCTGAAGGCAGGTAAGGTGTGGCTGAAGGAGGTGAGTCATTGGAGGCATGCCTTTGGGGTACATATTTTGTATCTGTGAGTCTCTCTCTCTCTGCTTTTTTTTTTGGGGGGGGGGTGGGAACTGTGGGTCGAACCCAGGGCTTTGCTAATGCAAGGCAGACGCTGTGCCACTGAACTATATCCCAGCCCTCTCTCTGCCTTCTGATCATCATGTGAGCTGCTTTCCTCTGCCACACTCATCTGCCAAGATATTCTGTCTCATCTTGAGTCCCTGGGAATGGAGTTAAGCTTCTATGGACTGAGATCTCTGAAACTGTGAGCCCCCAAATAAACATTTCCTCCTCTACTATTGTTCTGGTCAGGTCTTTTAGTCACAGCAGCAAAAAAAAACTGACTCAAATAGTTTCCTGATTAAAAATTATTTTTTTTTACCTAATGTTGATATTTCTCCATGGTTTTGTCAGTCTAAATATTTTTTGGGGGCAGAGGCATTACCTGCCTTTTATCTGATCTTCTTTTCAAGAATATTTGTCCAGAAAACAGAACTTTGAAAATAAAAATTGTGCCCCTACTGGAGAAAAGTAGTTAGACATCTTGTTCCTTTTGAAAACTTTAGTTCCCTATGCTGAGGGTTCCTTTTCTGTAATATTGTCCATTTTGTTCATAGTGTGTCCACCAGGCCCTCTTTCTGTATTCCTATAGGAACTGAGATTCGGGAAACATGGACAAATGTAAGCCTTCTGCCTACTCCCATTTTGGTAACAAATTATGCTTTGCCTCTGATTCTAGAATCTCATGCCTTCTATATCAGTATCCACAAAACTGTGGCAGCCTAATTTGTTAGATTGCAAGCAGGACATAATCTCAGATCTTTCATAATTCTGCATCTCTAGAGAAATGTGCATATGCATGCTAGGATACCTTACAAGAATACACAGGGCAGAATCACATGTGATATCTGAAAACTGGACAAAATCCACCCATATGACTGTAAATGATGGAGTAAAAAAAGTGCATTGTGTACATTTATATGAAGAAATTGTGCACAGTGTATACTATACACAAACCACAACTATGCAGCAACATGAAATAATCATAAAATGATGTTAAGAAAAAGAAGCAAGGCACAAAATAATGCATCCTGATCAAAACAGATAAAACACCTCCTTATTTTTAGAGATGAAAACATTGGTAATGATAATATAAAGAAAAAGAAGATATAATAAAAGCTATGGCAGTAGTTTTGCTCTGTGTGGAGAAGGATACGTTCAGGAAGAGACACATGGGGCTTCTATGGGACCATCAGTGTTCTCTGCCAAGGATTAATTGAGTCTTTATAATCATGAGCAATCAACTTATTAATGTTTTGTTGAATAAGATACCTTCAAAATGTTACTCTTTTATAAATGTGCCAGAGGATTCAGGTGAAAATTAAAGTTGTTTTGACACTGATTTTTGTGTTCTCAGTAGCATTTCATTCTTCAGAATGAGTATCATGAATGCAAACACAGGGAAGGCATCCTTTGAAGTGTTTTACAGAAGACGATCGGGGTAGGGTGGATGATACTAACTTTGCTCAACAATATACAGCAAGGTCATCTGAAAACTGCCCTGTGTCTACTGTTCGAGGGAAAAAAAAAGATCCATTAACAAAGGAGGTATTTGGAATTCTCGATGCTATCTTCGTGTGTTATACTATTGAAAGAACATAAAATATATGGTAATTTGATAAAATGCATGTCGTGGTCAAGAAAAATTTCGTTTTTCTACTCCCTTATGTTCATGTCTGTGTATTAAATATTAATATTTCTTTGATCTGCTAATGTATGCATCTTTAATGCATCCTCTTTGCTGATCACAGCATCACTTTCTATTTATTTAAATAAAATACAGAAAATGTACTCTTCCCAGTCTTAAATCTTTTTAAAGGAAAAAGTTTTTTCCTGGCTTGTTGATAAGAGTTAAAACAGAATAATAAAAGTCATAATTATGGGGCTGATTTAGCTGTGTAGTATGTTGAGAAGCTAGAAAATTTAAGTTTTGTTTTAAGAAATTTGAAATGTTCTCATTTTATATCTTGTGGAAATTGCATTACAGATTTTCAGACCACTTATGGAAGGTACTCTAGGGATGAAGAAATGAATATCAAGCCAAGGGAAGGGACTAACACAAGGCCACAGAATTAGCAGCCAGATTCAATTGGAAGAATCCAGGATTCAAATACAAGTCCAGAAATTCTTTCTCAGTGAAATCCCAAGAACCGTGTCCCCGACTAAAAGCCATATATTCCTGAGAAAATTCTTGTAGGACACCTAGTCCCTTTCTTCCTCAGCTTCCAAATCTGTCTACTTACACTTGTCCACTGAAATTGAATTTGTGCTGTCTAACTTCAGTCTCAGTCCCTTTCCTTGGCTAGGGTGTACGTAAGGAAGAGAGAAGAATGAGAGATTCATGGAGCCCAGAGGGCTGATTTTTCAGTAGTATAAATGTAGGTAACCAGGACAATAGAAGACTCAGTAGCAGACACTCTTGTTCAACATATTAAAAAATGAATTAATATCTAATATTATATATTAGTGATCTAATACATAGGCAATCCCCTTGCAGTACCTTCCAGTACGTACAGAGCTGCTGATATAAAAGTGGAAGCAAGTCAGCCTCATCTAATAGAAAGTGTTTTTCCACCTTTCCCTGGGATAGGCATTTTGGTCTGAATTTTCCTGGCTTGTACTTATAAGACACTCAACTGTTAGCTCAATTAGGATATGGCTGAGTGAATGGCTCATGGTACAGTAGCGGGGAGCACTGGACTGGAAGTCAGAGAAATTGAAATCTGGTTCTAGGCTTATTTTGCTAACAAATGGTGTGAGTATAAATAAATCATTGTTTTGGTTTCTGTTTACTCATTTGTGTAATAAAGAAATAAATGAATCTGATGATTTCTGAGTTCTTTTAGCTAGCTCTGTATTTCTCAGGCATTAGGAATAGTGAATATCCCTCTTTATCATCAGCAATTCTGAATAAAAAGGCAATGACTGTATTTTTAATGTAATGGTAGAAATAGGGTATATTCTTCCATATTCAAAGGTCAATGACCTGATATTGTTGTCCTCCATGATAATAATAGGTACAAATTATAGAGCCCTTAGTATGTTTCAGTCACTACATTAAGTACTTTTCAAAGACTATCTCCTTCATTCCTTTATGAATTAATTATTATTGTAATAATTCTATTGATCATGGAACTCAGACATTGAGCAGTTTTAGTCATTTGACTAATGCCCAGCAACTACTATTGTTTGGTAAGAAATGACTTCATTTCTGTATTACTCCAAAGGCCCTGCTCTCAACCATTGTAGCTGGATGAAACCTGCTAATACAGATCATCAGGGGGAATCAGTGGGTCAAGATAGGAGTGTCTAAATTAGCTGCAACTTTTTAAAAAATTGTTTTATTTCAAAGGAAAATATATAGTTAAATTATTCTTTGTTTTTCATTCTCTCTCTTCGTGTGTGTGTGTGTGTGTGTGTGTGTGTGTGTGTGTGTATTTTTTCCTTTTTTTTGCAGTGCTGGGATGGAAACTCAGACCTCATGTACAATAAGCCATGCCCTACCACTAAGCCACATTCTTAGCCATATATTCTTATTGTCTTATTGTACAAAATTATAGCAACACATGGTAAAATGGGAAAATTCCTTAAATCCAGCCCTCTACTCCCAAACAATAAAATTCCTTAATTCCTACTCTCCTCCCCAACAATAAAACACACATCTATAGTCAATAGGTTGGGAGGTGTTGATAGGAAATGAAAGGAAACATAAGGGAACCTTCTGAGGAGATGGTAGTATTCTGATTCTTGATCTTGATGCTAACTATCTGGATATGTACATCTTATGTCAATGAATCAGGCTACAGATTTCTGGTCTGTACACTTTTCTTTATACATGTATTATCTTGACAAAAAAGAAAATGCCATGATACACAAGCTTACTGTACAGTTCCTTGTCTCAGATCCCCCCTTTTGGGAAACCATGAGAAAGTCATGGAAAAAATGGTCTGCAAAAATACTTTCTTCATTCCCTGGGGATCGATGATGCTAGACTGCAATTCCCAGAACCCTCTTTGGAAACACCATTTGTTGGGTGTCTCCTGCATACTTGGCAAGCTGTATTCAGTGTGTTTTTCCATGGGATGCCATCCATAGTCCTAGAGAAAAACCTAACTCAAATTGTGCTTAATTTTATTTTTTTAAATTTATTTATTTTTTTTGTGTGTGCTTAATTTTAAATCCCAATTCAACTAAATCTCAGGTTTTCACATTGGATCTTCTCAGGGGATTAACTCTTCACCATTCATCTTGCTTTCATTCATTTCTTCTTTCTAGCTTTTTCTTTGCATAGTCTTTTTGTTCCCCATTGTTTACCTTGTTTTCTTGAGGAAGAATTTCACCCTAAAGAAGCTTTATCCCTTACCATGAAACCCTGAGTAGCAAGTTTCATGTTTGTAGCCTAGGACTTTCCACTCTCATATATCTTAGACCACCATGTCTGCAGAGAGCTCCTGTCTACAGTTGCTCTTAGCCATGGAGGTACTTATTTCTGCCCACCAATATCCCTTTCTTTGTCTGGGCATATGGAAGGTTAAAGTCACTGGTGGGTGAGTTCCAGCCATTTTTTAAAAACTGAAAATGATATAATTCACTTTGGGAGCAATGCATATATGATTACTAGAAAGACAAATAGAGATTTTCTAGAACTTTGACTTATCTTTTTGTAGTGACAGTCAGTAATATATGAGATGGCTGCTCTTTCACTCCGGTATCCAGAGAAAGGTGAATGTAGAGTATAGTTCCAGCTGACCTGTGATGGATGTGTTACATGAGTGAGAAATTTGTCTATATGGCTTCCAGCCACTGAGATTTGGGGATGGCTTTATGCTGCATCATAGCCCAGGCATTGCAGGCAGTTGGCCCTGAGTAAAACTGAGTATATTCCCATTGGTATGAAGAGAACTGCTCTCCTAGGTAGTAAATCTAATTATGAGGTTTAGCATTTAGAAATTCCTGTATTTAAAAGCTATCCTGTTCAGTATCAACTTAATATATGAGTGATGGTCTCTTTTTACCTAAATAGTTGGTTCAGATCTTGTGTTGGGGAGAAAAATATTATTTATGGTCTTTCCCCTTATAACTCCATCAGGTTATTAAAAGAAGACAAGTTGCTCAGAAAGGAAACAGAAGCAGATAAGGCCAAGACAATGCATGACTGTAAGAAAAATATTAGGGATTTGTCTTTTAATTCTGTTGGAAAGTCATGGAAGGGTTTTGTGGGAGAACCAAATATGCCCACAACATAATCTACCCCTGTCAGTTTTAAGCAGAGATGTGACAAGATAAGCTTTGCACTTTTCAAAGATCAAATTCATTGGTTTATGGAAAATGATTTAGAGAGGTGTGACAATGAATTTGAGGAGACCAGTTATGGGGACATTGTAAATCCTGACAAAGGTTGACAGTTATTTAAAGTAAATGAATTTCTGCAATGGTTACAAATGATAAAATATACACATATTCTCATTATCTTGCTTCAGCTAGGAAATATTTTAGAATATTTAGGGGAATGGGAGTATGAAATAACTTTTAGGCAATCCATCAAGCATCTCCTCTCTCTGTGTCTCACTCTCTTAATCTTCCTTTATCTTTTATGCTTTTGATAAAAATTAAATAGAAAGAATCTTGGATTATTTTTCCAAATAATGACACAAATTTAAGTGTTCAAATTCTATACATGTTTCAATAAATCAATTGGTATCCTTCAGATATTTAAGCATTAAGACCACATCGCCCTTGATCTTCTGAGAATATTCACAGCCCACCTGTATCACATCTGGCTCAAAGACTTCTTTGTAATAAGATACCTCTGTGCAAAGCACTGTTGTGTTACAAGGTAACCACAGTCTTCCCTGGATGACAAGGAACTCCTGCCACACAGTCTCCTATCATTAGAAAAAGAGGGGAAAAAGTTCTTTAAAAAGGAGACCTCTAACCACAGATGGAGTCGGTTTTTATAGAAGGATCCCTGACTGCTTGCTCAAGCAGGGAACAGGTCTAGAAAATGCCAATTAAAAGGTACCAAATGGCTTGTGCAGGGGGAGTGCTGCTGCATGTCCCTCTCATCTCTACTTGCTGCATACAGGCCAGCAGTGAAGGGAGAATCTTTTCCAAATAGTGCTTCTGTCTAACCAGGAGGTCACATGATCCTTGATAGATGTGTGCCAGGGAGATTCTGTACACAAGGCCAAGTTTTTCCTAGAAAGGCAATTCAAGTTTATCCCAACACTCGTGGGGGCAATTGATATGCTCATGTTCTACATCATAGAGCACAATTATACTGATTTCAGCTTCAAAGATTTCAAAGGATAATGAATAGATCATCCATTGGGGCCATGAAAAAAATTCTCCATATTTCTTAAACACCTACTTTTGAGCCATGTAAATTTCTGAGCACTCCAATTATTAACTAAAACAAAATGTACATCAGATGTATTTTATTTTTTTATGTAAGAAAATTTAGAAATGACCTCAGTGGATATTGAATAGCCTGCATGCACAAAAGTTGAATTTTGTTTTGGGGTAGCAGTTTAAAGAGCAATAATACAGTGGAAACCATATGTTGAAGCTGCTCCTCTTATACAAGAAAAAGAAGATGGAGACAAAACCAGTGGGTCTATGTGATGTTATTCTCTTTGGCAAGCTTGTGGCTCATTCAGAAGTCTTATTGAATTACTGAGTTTTGAAAAGAAAGGAGTGAAGATTTGTCCCTGCCTTGCTTCCTCAAGTTATATAACTGGCCAGTAGATGGCGCTCAGAGCTTTACGCTGGTGGAGGTTTGGCAATACAGAATGTACACCACTGATCTTTACTGAGTTTAAGGTAGCTTGCTCATGACTAGTTCGTTCATTCATTTTACAAGTAATTATTGAAAGCCCACTATGTGCTAGAACAGTGAGTTTTTAATACCTTACAGGGTCAAAGACAACTGTAAGGTAAGTAAAATCTTGACTGAATCTCTTTATACAGTGAGACTATTTTATTTCATGTTGCCGTATAACAAATTCTTTCAGCTTAATGGTTTATGATAAAAGTGACTTATAATGTATTACCATTTTTTAGGTTGGCTAGGTGGCTCCTCTTCTGATTTCATTTGGACTCAGTGATGTAGCTGCATTTAGTTGGAGGGTCTCCTGGGCTAGGAGGCAGAGAGTGTAAGTTACTTCTCTGGCAATGGGTAGAATCTGTTGCCTGGGGCATGTAGGTTTACCTGAATATGGTCTAGACCTGCTTTCTTGCATGGCAATCTCAGAGCAGTACTACAGGTGAGCAAAGCCAGAGCTTTAAAGCGTATTGAGACATACCTGTTCGTGTAAGTTACATTATGTGCCGTCTACCATCTTCTATTGGTCAAAGCAAATTCAAGATTAGCCCAGGTTCAACAATAGGGGAATAGACTCTGACTTCTGAGGAGAAAGTAATAAATCATATTGCAAAGCGGTCTGCATACTGCTACTGGAGGTCTTGGTGGTCATAATTTTGAGTCTATGAAGAACAAGTAGAGAAATAAACAAAGATGGAATTAGCCATGCTTGTATCCTGCAGTCTGCTTGCAGAAATATTACTGAAGAACCCTGGGCTTTCAATTTTTAAGAAGAGGGGACTATATATTTAAGGAAAAATGTCTGTTTGGCTAATGAGGTCATTGTTTTGATGCAGAGAACAGGGTTGTATGGATTTGGATTATCTATCACATGTCTCTTTATTATTAATGATTTACATTATTCCCAGATGCTTAGTTTTCTTTAGCAGTGGACAAACTCTATAGTAGTCTGTTAATTCAGAATCATTTCTTCCCCAGAGTAATGACATGAGATATATAAAATGGTTGAGCTCCACTGGCAAGACAGTATGATGTTGCCCCAATATTTGATGTAATCAGATAATTAACCTTTCCTACAATAAAGCTCAATAAGGGCTGAGGTTGTGGCTCAGTGGTAGAGTGCTCGCCTAGCATGTGAGGCCCTGGGTTCATTCCTCAGCACCACATAAAAATAAATAAATAAAGTTAAGATATATAAAAAAAAGTTCACAACAAAATAAGAAGGAAATACTCATGAAATTATAAAAAAAATAATGCTCAATAAGTCCAAAAATGTATTTTAGAAGTTACAGCTTTTTTGGTAAATTGTTTAGTTTATTATTATTATTATTATTATTATTATTATTATTATTATTATTATTTGGTACTGGTAATTCAACCCAGGGGCGCTTAACCACTGAGCCACATCCCCAGCCCCTTTTTATATTTTATTAGAGACAGAGCCTTGCTAAGTTGATTAGGGCTTTGCTAAATTGCCGAGGCTGGCTTTGAACTCGTGATCCTCCTGCATCAGTCTCCCAAGCTGCTGGGATCACAGGTGTGTGCTACCATGCCCAGTTTTATTTTATTAAATCTTTATTGTGTAGTTTACATAACATTATCTTTAAACACTATAACAATCTTGAAAAGTAAGTGTTAGTTTCTAGTTTACAAATGAAAAGTTGAGTTCTAGGGAAGATGTATAAATTACCCACAGCCAAATATTAAGTACAGAAGAGAATCTAGACTTCCAAGTGCCTATATTCATTCTTCCCTTCTCCCTGAACTCCAGTTTGTTGGAGATTGCTGTGTAACAGCCCTAACTACATTTCAAGAGCTCTTTTGGATAAATAGAAACTATTAATTGAAATGTAGGTGAAAATTGTTGCATAGGATGTCTAGGAAGACTTCTTTAAAAGGAGACTGATTTGGCAGATATGCATATCTTTGCCATTGAAACTTTCTTCGGCCTGGAACAATTTGTGATGGCTGGAGCTCCAGCAACCATAATATAAGCAAAGGCCAGACTACCAGGATGGTAATGCAGACACCTGGAAGAAGCAAAGGCCCTTGGAGAAGTTGTGGAACTGATTGCTTAGTTCTTATGTGAGAGGTAAGTAAAACCCCCATCTTTTTTAAGCCAGGGTTATTTTCTTAATATAAGTAGCTGTGTTATGCTCGAATTCGGGACCCCCAAAAGACCACCAGAGACCAAGATTGATGTAAGCAGCAAAGAGGTGTTTATTGCGAGCTAGCTTGGTCCTCCTTGCGCACACAGCAACTGGTGACGCTGAGAGGCCCTGAGCCCAGGGCTTGCAGCAGTTTTATACACTCTTTGGGGAAGGCAGGGACTTCACATACATCATAGCATCCCTTAGCAAATCATCACACACCGTGGGAAAATCAACTAACAATTCTAAAACATGATTAGCACATTCACTGGCGGGAACAAGTTTGGTAAGGGTGATTAGTCAGTACCAGAGGGTAGCCTGACTGAGTCAAGGACACCTGGTGCAGCAGATCTCTCCTGTTATTTGTAGATAAACAACTCAGCAGGGTGGGTATGTGCCTAGGAGTGTTCTGTAGGTCTTTCCAAGGACAAAGGTCATGTCCCCTTCTTTGGACAGGCTTTGCTCTGAGGTAGAGGCTGGTTTTTCAGCTGTACCAAATCCCAGCTGTTCAAGATGTCTAAACACACCCCAAATTGCTGTATCCCAAACAATAAACCTTTTTTTTCCTTTTTCTCAAAACCGTGTCTTCATTATTAAATTGGCATTGATTGGCATTGGGGACAGGGACTCAGCTTTCAGTTACATTAATATGTCTGATCTTGATTATCTGCCCTGAAGTGGTTTATCCTCAAGGCTTACTTCTTTTCTATGACGGTCCCTTGCCTTTACTTGAACTTTGAGGCACTGAAACACCTGTAGTGCTTTGATCTTCAGATCTCATGCCCAACATCAGTGCATCTTCAAATTTCAACTGCATAAAAAGCACATAGGATGTTAATTTAAAAATCAGACTTTCAGATCCTCCATGGAGATTTCCAGGAAGTCATCTTGTGGAAGGACCCAGAATTTTGTGTTTTTAACCAAGACTGAGGGCAATGGGCAATTCTTAGGTATGTGATTCCTAGGTTGGCCTTTGAGAAACTCAGCAAAACATTTCCCCTTAATAAGAACCTCCTGCTGTGTTGTCTGACCCAGTCTTGCAACGTGCAGTGCAGTGGGAGAAGGTGTATTTTGGTACTGAGGGAAGAAGCATACACCTGGCCTAAACAAGGTAGAGATTATGATTTCCTCTCACATAAGTCCTGCTATGACATGAATACTAAAGATGATTCCTGAAATTTAGTAAGTTAGGTCAAAGTAATATGGGTTATTTTTTACTTTCTGAGGAAAATTTCTTGTATAAAATTTGTACTAATTGGTATGGCTGGCACGAATTGTACCAGATGGATAGGTAAGTCCCTACTTTTGTGGACTTCCTAGTTTCCTGTTCTTAATTATTAAAGATTAATTTTATTTTGCAGAACATTCACAGAGAGTTGCCAATACATTCCCTCAGAGGACATAATTTAAAACTTTAAAAGATTAAACTTTTAATAAAACTTCGAAAATGTTGCCAATATTTTTACAGAAGCTACTAAATGATTTCAATTCAATGCTACCTATTAAAGAGAGCAATTATGAGAAAGTGAAACATGAGCCACATCTGGAAAGACAATATGAGTCAATCTGCAAAGTGGTAACATGAGTCCTCTTCATATGCTCCTGAAACCCAACAAAGTAGACGTGAAAATTTAAAACAATCAACATATTTATTTAAGAGAGGGTCAGACATTTTACAAAATCTGCAGTTTTACCTGAATATCCCTTATGTACTTATGTTCTTTGATGTTATTCTTTCCCTTCACAGTTTTTCTTTTCCCTGGGACATTTTTAAGCCACAATGATTTCTTTCATACCACCATCGTCACTATCGCTGCCGGTGCTATTATTACTCCTGCTGTATTTCTAACTTTTCCTTCAGCTATTTCATAGAATGTCAATATAATGTCAATATTGCAGGTGTGCTGTCAATTTCATTTTTATAAAGAAACTTCTCCCTGTGTCCATAAAACTATTTGATCTCATGGCCTGATGCACAGCGACTCTCTTGAGATCACTGTTGTCCGTTGCCCTGAGGATTTTCTTTGCTTCTCTTTTGTGCCAGGTCCTATTTTCCTGGCTTTCTTTTCTTTATATTTTAAGTTCATCTTGTGCTCTGGTGGAACACAATTCAGTGACTTGGAAGGTAGACTTTTTGAAGCCGTCTATGTTTGAGACTATCTTTATTATAGCATCATCCTTAACTACTAGTTTGACTGTGTCTGTAATTCTAGGTTGGAAATAAGGTCTCCTTTTAATTCTGATCATAATGCTCCCTTATCTTCAGGCTTCCATTTTAGTGTTGAAAAATCTAATGTTATTCTAGTTCTTAATTGTATGTAATATGATCTTTGCCCTTAAACCTTTTAAAATAATGTTTTCCCCAGTGATCTAAAACACCGTGTCATGTATTTTGGTATAAATCTATTTTATCTATTACGTCAGATCTAAGATCTTTCATTCTGGTAACTTGAAAGACCTAAGCAACCTCATTCTACTTGGGACCTCATTTTGCTCTAAAACTTAACCTCTGACCTACTGCAGTCTTTTTTTTTATCTTTTTTTTTTTATTGTTGGTCGTTCAAAACATTACATAGTTCTTAATATATCATATTTCACAGTTTGATTCAAGTGGGTTATGAACTCCCATTTTTACCCCGTATACAGATTGCTGTATCACATCAGTTACACTTCCCTTGATTTACATATTGCCATTCTAGTGTCTGATGTATTCTGCTGTCTATCCTATTCTCTACTATCCCCCCTCCCCTCCCCTCCCCTCCCCTTTTCTCTCTCTACCCCCTCTACTGTAAATCATTTCTTCCACTTGTATTGTTCTTCTCTTACCCCTCATTTCCTCTTATATGTAATTTTGTAAAACCCTGAGGATCACCTTCCATTTCCATGCGATTTCCCTTCTCACTCCCTTTCCCTCCCACCTCTCATCCCTGTTTAATGTTAATCTTCTTCTCAAGCTCTTCGTCCCTACCCTGTCCTTGGTTACTCCCCTTATATCAAAGCAGTCATTTGGCATTTGTTTTTTAAGGATTGGCTAGCTTCACTTAGCATAATCTGCTCTAATGCCATCCATTTCCCTCCAAATTCTATGATTTTGTCATTTTTTTAATGCAGAGTAATACTACATTGTGTATAAATGCCACATTTTTTTTTATCCATTCATCTATTGAAGGGCATCTAGGTTGGTTCCACAATCTTGCTATCGTGAATTGTGCTGCTATGAACATCGATGTAGCAGTGTCCCTGTAGCATGCTCTTATTAGGTCTTTAGGGAATAGATGGAGAAGGGGAATAGCTGGGTCATATGGTGGTTCCATTCCCAGCTTTCCAAGAAATCTCCATACTGCTTTCCAAATTGGCTGCACCAATTTGCAGTCCCACCAACAATGAACAAGTGTACCCTTTTCCCCCGCATCCTCTCCAGCACTTGTTGTTGTTGGACTTCATAATGGCTGCCAATCTTACTGGAGTGAGATGGTATCTTAGGGTGGTTTTGATTTGCATTTCTCTGACTGCTAGCGATGGTGAGCATTTTTTCATGTACTTATTGATTGATTGTATGTCCTCCTCTTAGAAGTGTCTGTTCAGGTCCTTGGCCCATTTGTTGATTGGGTTATTTGTTATCTTATTGTCTAATTTTTTGAGTTCTTTGTATACTCTGGATATTAGGGCTCTATCTGAAGTGTGTGGAGTAAGTCAGGAAAATACCACAGAAAAGCTCTGCGGAAACAGTTCTTGGAAAAGCCTCAGATGGTGATCACCTAAGATAGGCCAAGATATCCAAATATCTGAAATTCCAGATGGCCCCCACCTAGGTGTGGTGATCAATATCTAAAGTAGAAGCCCTGCAGCTTGGCACGTACCCTCCCCCCTTGCGACATCCTCACGGTTTAAACCAATCAATTCCAGATTCTTTCCCGGCCACTTGATACGCTAATTAATGTTTTAGAGTTGTTGTTTGATTTTCCCGAGGTGTGTGATGATTTGCTAAGAGATGCTATGATGTATGTGGGGGTCCCTGCCTTCTCCAAAGAATGTATAAAACTGCTGCAAACCCTGGGCTCAGGGCCTCTCAGTGTCACCAGTTGCTGTGTGTGTGCGCGGAGGACCTTGCTAGCTCGAAATAAACACCTCTTTGCTGCTTACATCGACCTTGGTCTCTGGTGGTCTTTTGGGGGTCCTGAATTTGAGCATAACAAACTCATGTTTTTCAGTCCTCTGAATTTGCCCTTAATTATTTATTTGATTATTTTCCTCTCTTTTCCTTTGTGGAATTCCTATTATTTGGTTGTTGATCTTTAGGGATGAATGTCTAATTATATTATGTTTCTGTCGTATTTTGTATCTCTTTGTCTTTCTGCTGTACTTTTTGCCAGGTTTCTCAATTTTATCTTCTAACTCTTACATTGATTATTTAATAACTGGTATTATATCTTCTATTTTCCAAGAGATATTTTATTTGGCTTCTTTTTCTTTCTTTCATTTTCAATAGTGTGGCACATACTTTTTTGCAATAGTGTGGCACAAGTGTATGCCTCTCCTTAAAATGGATTGCTGATAAGAAGTAACTACTCAGGTAGGTGCCCCATTTCTGAATTCCCCTTGCATTGTGCTAGCAGAAATTGAGCAGAAATAGTAATAGTAATGTATTTTTTTTCATGACCAACGAGTTAGGAACATCCTTTAAGATTTCTTTCATTATCTGTCAGATGAATGGATAGACCTGGAAGGATCAAAATGATGGAGAAGACAAACGTGGATGGTGCCTGGGACCCTGAGTAATTCCAGGAGCAGAGCCACCTCCTGTCCCATTCCTATTGATAATGTTAAGCAGTTGAGATGCCAAGGTGTTTCTACTATAACAATTATTTGAAATCAATATTACATTTAAGTGTTACCTTAAAGCAAATATCATTCTGGTTTATTTCACGGATAAAATATCTTCATTTATTTCTCTGGGACTATTATTGGTGCCTTTTAAATGTATTCTTCTTCTTCCAGCATAGCATTATTTTCCTTCGGGTTGCTATTATGAATGGGTATTTAGTCCGTCCACTGTCTGCCACTTATAGATTTGCCTCAAATATCTATATTGATTATTTATATTTAAAAAGAGTACATAAAAAATTCACTTTGAAAGCTTTGTGTATGTGGTAGGATGTGCATGCACAGGGGGCTTCAGAGTAAGTTGACTGGTATGTTTCCTTTAGAAAATCCTTTAGGAGAAGAATTTTAAAGTTATTTTCCTGAACTTTCAGTTTTGCTCAGGAGAGGTGTTTTTGGTCTCCCACTTGGATGGCACAGTCCTCAGAGTGGGCAGTGTGGGCCTCAGGTGGCAGAAGAATGCTGAGGAGTTGGGGAGGGGGGTCCTCAACATTCTGGGTAATTAACTCTTCTTTTTTTTTCTACGGTACCTCTGCCTGCCCTTCTGTCTGGTGCTTCTCCAGCAGAGGAAACCTTGGTTTTACTCTCTTTTCAGAGTTATGTGCCTCATCTTCTGCCAGAGTGAGTGAGTCCTGGTTGGCCAGCTTCACGAAGGTGGGGAGGAGCCAGGGGGTCTAATTGTTTCTTAAAAATGACTTTCAAAGAATCATGTGGATTTCTTTCTTGTTTAGATCATTGTTTCCCCTGACAGGCCTTCCACGGGTACCTGGTCCACGAATGTGGGTCTCTAGGGGATCTGTCACTTATATCAGGTAGCTCTTCAGCCTCTCCTACAGCTGGCTCAGGATTCAGCATTCCCACATTTGCCAAGCAATTTGCCATTCATCCAGCTGCTGTTGCTTCCAAAGCTTTGTTGGTTTTGCCTTTTTTTCTAATATCCTCTTGTCCATGTGAGTTTATGCCTTTGTTAAAAATACACAGTTTATTGAGCTTTTAGAAGACAGCATAAAATGCTTTCACTTTACCCTCTTTATTTGGAAACCTCAAAAATTTCTGAATTAACATCAATTCAATTTTATAATTTGAAAGAAACAGGACTTCTAGTGTCTTTTTTTCTGTTTATTTTTTCTTTCTTCTGAATTGCTCAGTGGCATCAGGGGACTACTTAGTCTACGGGGCAGATCTTGCGTACAATCTTGTCTCCAAGAAAGAATAGGAGAACTGACTGATTCACCAGTGGGACTCATTTTTCTACCGTGGTTGTTTCTGTAGCTGCTGTACAGTGCCACTTTGGTAAATTAGTTTGTCAGAGTTCACCACTGCATTTATGCCTTTTCTAGTCCAGATTCTTGCACAGGTAAATGTGAAGGTAAATCTCATTTCTTCAGTCATGGATGGTTCCCATTTTCTCTTAGAATTGCATCTTTTTAGTTCATACTTACATATTCAGCTATCGTTTCTGGAGTCCAACCTGGTTGACTAAAAAGAATATCCAATTTAAGCCACACATTGCATCAGAACCAAGCCTCAACCACATAACCTCTTGGGCCCTAGCTGTTAAGCCTGGGTCCTTTGTGCAGATCCCTTGGCTCTTTATAATCAGAGCTTCTTAGAGGATCCCAGAGTCCTTTCCTAACAGAAGTCATTATAGTGACAGAACTGGACACAGCCTGAGAACTTCAGTCTCTCATTTATAGGAGAGGTAGATTTTTTTCCCCTTCAACTAGTAGCACTTGTATGCAATGTGGAAGGTGAAATAGAAGCAGAAATTCATTATTGCTCCTCTTGGCAGTAGTGGTCAGATATGAGGGCTTCACTTGATATGAGATTTTGCAGAGGCCACTCAGTACTTTCCTTGCTACAATCGACCTCTGTGCTGGAAGCAGCTCTGACTGCCATCAGTGTTTGCAAACTTCTGAATCTCTGACGTAATGGTGATCCCTGAGAGCTAGAGGCTGTATTTCCTGACCTCTGTTCCTCCCGTGGGTCTGGCAGTTTCATGTACACATAACTTCTTCTTATTATCTTTCCACTTAATATACTAGAGTGACCAAATCCTGACTGCTCATTATGTATCTTCCACTCAGACATAAACTCATCCATTATTGGAGTATTTGGAGAACATCTTTGTCAAGTTCCACACACATATTCTATTACACACTTTTCTCAGGACGTTGAGTGCCAGTTTGCCTACACTCAGAACATGGTAACTTTGGAATAGGTTACTATCCTTTTTGGGGTATAGTGTGGGTTCAAGTTAAGTTTTATTGCACAAGGCATCCTGTGGTGGAAAATCCAAAAGTCAAATGTCAATTATTTGAGGACTGCCTTTATTCTCCTAAGGGATCATAAAATAACATAAAAAAAATCAACTTCTATGGGTAAATGAATGAAAGAAAACATTTTGAATTTTATCCAGAAGTCAAAGGTGCATTAGCAGGCACTGTTAAAATGCTATTGCAGACAGGGCTGTAATTCAGTGGATCCTAGCCTAATTTAAGTTTATTATTGTCCATACTGTCATCCTATGAAAAATTAGAAAAAAAATTGTTGGCCTCCTTTTTCCCAAAGGAGCTTGATGATTGGATTTATATATTTGCTATGGAAAAAATTCTCTTACATTAAATATGTTAACAATGTTCTTGTGACTCAGCCATTATTTTCAATTCTGCTTATTTTTGTCTCACTGAAAGTTTAGACTAAAAATCTCTGAAAGAAAATACTTCATCCTAAGAGTATAATCTTGTTAAGTAAGTTTCCTTGAAATATGCATAAATTTTTAAGTTCACTGTTATGGTTTGGATCTTAGATGTTTCCCAAATATGTGTTGAAGGCTTGGTCCCAGCTGGTGGTGCTATTGAAGGTGGTGGACACTTTAGGAGGTGGGGCCTCTTATAAGAAGTAGGTCACTGGAGACTTGTCATTGAATGATGTGTCTTGTCCCATGCCCCTCCCTCTCTCTATCTTTCTGTTTTTTCTCTCTCTCTAATCATCTTTCTCTGCATTTTTTGGCCTTGATGAAGCGAGAAGCTTGCTCCCTTGTACACTCTACACCATAATGTTTGGCTTCACCTCAGGCCCAAAGTGATGGGACTGAAACTTTTCAAAACATGAGTTAAAATGAATCTTTCCTCCCTTAAGTTGTTTATCTCAGATATTTTGTCATAGCAATGGAAAGCTAACTTCTATGTTAACTATATAACAGAAAATATCCGTCAAGCTCAGATAATTAAAACTTTCAGGATATTCTTTTTGAAGCACTTTGAAGTATACAAAGTATTGTTTTATTTCCTTTATTTTAATGAAACCTGTTGGTAGGCTACAAAGTGACTCTGATTAACTGAGAGATTTTTCCCTAAATTGTTAAAAGGTAATAACATAAAGGCTCAGGCAAAGGCTACTTGTTGTTTGAAAAGAGCAGAGAAAGAGATATCTCTTGGAAACCCCAAATATTTTTTTTTTAAACAAAGTGAGGCAGGTCAGTAAAATAAAAGAGAAATTACTATCACATGGATCCATGTCCTAATGTCTATGCTAGAAAAAATATGAACTTGGTCAAGCTTCTGAATCTCAGTATTTGTATCTATTAAATGGATATAAGTTGTAATCAACCTAGTCAGTAAATAACAAAGCCTTAAAGGAAGATGCCTCCCTGAGTTCTCTTTCTTGTTTTCTTCAGGATCCCTGGCTGGGTAGAAAAGTACTACTCAGGTACTGAACTCCCTGTTGTACTGATCTTGTGACACCCGGGGGCTTGAATTGTGCTGCTATCAGCTTCCTCTACCTGGACAACACTATTAAGCTTCTTCTCTTCTCCTAGCCAAGAAGTCTCCTTCACTTGATGTCTTTAACTCTAACATCTACATCCCTGGTGATGCTGACTTCATCTAATAATTGTACACCAGCCCCTCCCCTTTCATCCCCCAGAGGACAGAACTCCTTAGAGGCTAAGGCCTGGTCAAGCCTACCCAGACCTTCAGCTAGAACTGCAGGTTGCCTTGTAGCCCCTCCCTGCTGCTCCATCTGGACCACCCTTCACTCACAGTAGATTTTCCTCTGATGTTTTAGAGAGTCTCTATTGTAATACAGCTTTGAGGAAAAGTTCCAGGCCTCAGATAAGATCACATCCCCAAAGGAAAATTCAAATTACCCCTAATCCAATGCAGGAATGCAGCTGAACCTCACTTGGATGTCTGCTCCTAAGGGCGCTCCTCCCAGAACACAGAACATACCACAAGGGGGCAGTGTTGCCTAGCCTCACATTCCCTGCAACAGTCATGGGAAAGGTAGCCCCAAGCCTTTCACTGAGTTCAAGTTTAGATAAATTGTGAAGCCAAAAGAAAATGTTAAAATAACCGCAACTGTTGTTTCTAAGTCTTTCCAGGGCCGAGTATTTATATATTATTTCATTTAATGTTCATGTGTTCCACATAACATTTGTGGATTCCTCTGCTTGGTGAAATTTCGATGACATTGCTTCCTTGACTCTGCTTGAGGCTCCTGAAATTGTACATGGTGCTTCTGTTTGCACAAATTTATTTATTATTTTTAACACAAATTTTCGTAGGAAATTTATTCCGTTTTCATCAAGTCTTTCAGAGGATTTACAGGAAGGTATCAAGTTGGGCCCCTCCACCCCCCAACACACTTCTTGTTTCCATCCCCTTTCCTCCCTGAAAGAACCAAATTCTTCTCTTTCAGTTCAGTAAAAATCTAGCAAGTGTCTGTTGCTTGAAATTTTTCTCACCTGAGTTGAGTTACTTATTCTCACACAACAGGAGAGAGATATTTGAAAGTGCAACCTTGGTGGCATACTTTGTGTGAACTCTTTGTCAATGGAATGTTTATAATTTAGGAACTTTGAGCATATGCAAAAAGGCTCTTATACTAATCAGAATTTCATAGGGTTGTTCTCTAGCAGTTACATGTGGAGTGGGTTAATTACGAACCAGTGCCTGAAAAAAGTTTAGCACACCGAGAAGATATCAGAAATATCTCAAATGAATATTAATGTTTTGAAATTCTATGTAATTGAAATCAATTTAAATGTAAAAATAATTTGAAGAATGCTAATGCAATGGCAGAGTCCCACAGATAAATATGTCAAAACACATTAGAATTTCTCTGAGGCTATGGCAGAAACCTGCATTGCAATCAGGCTATGGAATAGGTATACTCAACTGCATTTTTTCTCTTTTAAGTCTTCCTTTTCTAGTTTTCTTATTTGCATCTTTAGTCAGAAGATTTTTTGTTTTAGTTTTGTTGATTTTCCTTGGAAATGATACTTCCCTCCATTTTTATTTTGATTTCATTTAACATTTACTGACATATGCCCAGGTTTTTGTTTGGAAGTCATAAAGAAGCTTCAGTTTTAAAGGGATCAATAATTTAAAAAATACATTTGTGGACAAATTTCCCTTATATAAGGTAACCAATGTATAAGCAGAGAGTAGAAGTGTGGTTGAGAGGGGCTGGGGAATGGAGGAAATGTGGAGATGCTCTTCAGTGGGTCTAGAATTTCAGTATTGCAAGACAAATGAGCCCTAGAGATCTGCTGTGTCACACAGTGCCTATAGATGGTAAACTGCATTATGCAATTAAAATATTGTCAGAGGGTCAATATCATTAGTATCATTACCACAAAATAAAAAGAAAAACAAAGGGGCATGAGGAAACTTTTGGAAGTGATGATTACGTTTGTCACCTTGATCATGGTGCTAGTTTCATGGATCCAAACTCATTAAATTATGTATACTAATATGTAATTTTTAAATAGAAATTATGCCTCAAGAAACCTGTTAAAAATAAGTACGGAAAAAAAAAGGTCCGTACATTCTTTTATTAAACTACTACGAAAGTCACATGGAAAGGACAGAGGAAGCATGACTGTTCCCATTTTACAGTTGAAGAACCAAGGCTCAGAGACATGCAGTGAATTGACACAGGCCCCTGCATAGCTCTTTTCAGGGGTCT
The DNA here is from genome assembly GCF_964194105.1 of Spermophilus citellus. Taxonomy (NCBI): domain Eukaryota; kingdom Metazoa; phylum Chordata; class Mammalia; order Rodentia; family Sciuridae; genus Spermophilus; species Spermophilus citellus. The sequence goes on from NC_138188.1 coordinate 79,674,289, forward strand.
TGTGCTTAATCATTTTCAAGGTGATTTCACAGACATTATTTCGTTTGGATGGAGTGCTACATTCTCTCTCTGCGGAGGATCATCAATCTCTGCCAATTCCTCCTTATGTGCTCTTCCACCTGTCCAGCTCTCTTTATTTCTCAGAGCTCAGAGAAGAATATCAAGCCTCATCTAACTTCCCACGGGAATGGGCCTACCCCATTTTAAACCTGGCCCAGTAGCACTTATTTGTACCAATCTCATGACCCTTGCTAATGCCTCCTTCACTGAACTATTTTCTGTATCTAATTTACTGATTCTTTATTGTGACATAGCTGGGAAATTGTAGTCTCTCTATAAGAACCACAGTATTTTTCCAAATAGTTACCCCCCAAAAAAAATTGTCAAAATAAATATTTGCCTTTTCTTTCCATCACCTGACATCACTAAACCTGTTCTTCTGCCTGAACTTTAGCTACCTGTCACTATTACCCCTCAGACCAAGACAAAGCAGTGGTACTGTGAATGCTTTGTAGTTTATAAACTAATAATAAAAGCAAAACAAAGAGAACTTCTAATAGTTTTGCCTTTATTAATGTCTTCTCTTGAGATCTTCTAAGAAGTTTTCTCAGCTACTCTGATGCAGTTCATCTCTCCCTTCCTCATTTCTTGTGTTTAGAGCTTGTCTGTATTTCTGTTCTCTGATTTTTCATGGGCACTTAGAGGGCAGGTAAAAAGTGATAATCTGCCTTCCAAGCTGATTATGCAAACTACATAAGATGACTGTAGGATGCTGTAGTATAATTTTTGCATTTTAAAATATCTCCCAAATGCCTAGAACAGAACTAGACAAATGGTAGGAACAACAACAAAAATCTTGTTGAATTGAATTGATTCACATAACTTATTTCTGGGAAAGTCTGGCTTTCAAGATTACATTACACTCCACTGATACCTTCTTTTATGTTCCTCCACATGATCACATCATAAAGCAGCTTTCATTCATTGTTTAGAATATATACAGCCGTTTATTGACTTTGGTTTTATTTCCTGATCAAATTGGAACCCTTTAGACTATAAATTTGGTTGTAAATCTGGTATTATTGGACTTCCTATTACAAAAATTACATTATCCCATTATCCTCATGTTCTAAATAGGTTATATATTTCAGTTATTTCTAGAGCTGTCTTCTGAGAGATTGTGACTATATATAACCTGAGGAATTTGCTTTGTAATTTCTAACAAGAATCAAGGAAATGAATTGACATTTCAAGGTTTTAATTGGGTCTTATTGTAATAGGGCTTAATTTTAAACATCTTTATGAAAATTAAACATTGCATTATTTTAGACATTTTTAAAATGTTTCTATGGCCAATGGGAGGGCACTGATTTTTATGTAATCCTGTGTTTCAGTCTTCCTGAGTTCATGTGTTCACTGCCTTCTACTATGTGTAACTCATAATAGGTTTTCATTAAATAATGTGGAATAAGTAATATAAACATGAAAGGTTTCATGAGTGTGTACATTTTCTCTTTATTCTGATTGATTCACTGATTGACAAGTTTGAAATAAATCTGCAGGAAAAAGAATATTCCAACAATCTCCAACTGAGGTTCATGGAACACTGGCTTTATAAAAATTTGATAGGTGTTACTAAAATTAAAACAAAAAATAAGCATAAAGATCTATAGAAAACAAAACACCTTAAACAAAATTAAGCAAGCTTTTTTCTTTTTTAAAGAATAGGATTTCTAATGGCTTTAAATGTTAATCTAACTCTGTACTCCTCAATATAACCCAAATTTACCTAATTCTAGTATTATTAGAGCTTTTGACTTTAGGTAAAAGAAACACAGTTTACAATGGTTTGCTTTAAAGATAGAACTCATCTGCTTATATAATGAAACATCCAGGAGTAGATTAGCTTCAGGCATGCATGGCTACATACAGGTGTACAAATGGGGCATCAAAGACAACATTTCAGTAAGAATAAATTCAAGAGATCAATTGTACAATAAGGAGACTAGTTAATAACAGTGTATTATGAACTTGAAAAATCACTAGGGATGTAGATGTTAATTGTTCTATCCCCCAAAATGAGACATAGGTAATACCTCTATTGAGGGACTCAATTTAGTCATTTCACAATGTATACATATTTCAAAGCATTATGTTGTACACCATAAATATATATAAGTTTTGTCAATTAAAAAATAAATAAGTAAACATGAGCCATCAGAGATCGGTCTTGACATATGCTTTCTTTTGGATGAATTTATTACCAAGGATGGCCATGATAACTTCAGTCCTATGTTCTCCTGGTGTTTCCTGGGACAACAGTTCTGTCCTGATAGTTTCGGAAAAATTGTACTTAGGGATAAACTTTTTCAAAGAAGAATCTTTTCTGGTTTCCTTCCAAATATATTTGTAGCTGCTAGAACAGTCTCTGTTTGTACGTGGTGCTCAGTAAATTGAATCTCACTTATTTTGCTTGAGCCACATCCCTGAAACAACTGTTGTAAGCAGGGGGATAGAATGACCCAGATAGATCATGTTTCCAGTTCTAGAGTTGAGGAGAAAAGGGATTAGATACACCTGGACATGAACTGAGAGCAGAGAAAAGAACGAAAGGAAGGAAAAAAATACAATAAAGAAATCTGCGCTAATTTCTTAATAGCTTTTTCCTTCCTTATCTTAGCAGTGGTCTTCTGAATATCTAGCTCAGCAGATAATAATCTAGTATCAGGCCTACAATGTGATTTCACCTCACTTATAAGCTAATAAGTCATCTGGTTATTATTTTGTGGATGCCAGAATAAGACACGAGACTCTTTTTGTCAGAGACAAATGACTTTAATACTCATGACACAGCAGGTAGCGGGACCAGCTGTGCATGGGCATCAATTCCCCTTGCCCTGCCCCAGTCCTGTGTGATGTGGGACAGACGGATGCTTCCCATGCAGTGGGCTTGTATCACACCTGAGGAACAATAATGTGGGAAATTCACTACTTTTATAGCGAGTGGGAAGCAAGCCTGCCCTTTGTGAGGGGGTGTGGGGAAGATGTTACCTCATATCTCAAGGCTGCTCAATGCGCCATAGTTCTGATAAATAACCTGTGTAAGGAACAGTGACAGTCTTTCATCCCCCAAACACCTAGCAAGATGTATAGGAGCAAGAGAGATACATGGAGCGCTGTCTCCTAACACTTAGCCTTGGAAATATTGCTTTAATACCATTCATCCAGCGGAGAAGGTGAACACAGAATGTTGAAGGTTGGCAGAGCTTCGTAGCATTTCTGAAGCCATGTCACATAAGCAGTTGCTTCCTTATACAAGATGCATCATATTCAAATTTAGGCAAAGTGTGCATGTGACTTAGGGACAATGCATTTATGGAGAAAAGAGAATAATCTCTTCACCTTTTATGATTACAGAACATAATTTCTTTGGTATGAGAAAGAGAATAAATGAGATTATCTTGGCTTTCAGGGAAAACACTTAGCTATTCTTTCTTTTAATACATTCAATGTCCAATTATTAAGAAATTGCTCAATGTTCCCTGTGAAGAGTTTATGAAAATGAAGAGCCCAAAAGGTCTTCTGTGGGCTTTGTTCTCAATCAGGCCTCTGTGGTAGTTTGGCAGTTTATCAAAAGCCACATTAATCCTCATAAATAGTGCTTGATTGTCAAAAGACAGCCCCCTTGTTCCAGCCTTGCAGATTGTGCCACGCTTATTATTTTTCTTGACTTCTTGTACACAGGCCGTATGATTACCAAATGATCGTGTGTAAACAAGAGGCTGTTTTTTACCGATAAATGGATTCCCACTGTAGCACAAGCCCCCAGGAGGCTGCATTAAAAACAAGCTGAGATGCAGAATAGAGTACAGCATTTATTTTAACAGCAGGCACTTATCATTGGTGACATTACATGATATAGCTGATAATCTAAGGCATTATGACTTTTGAGCAAAATTTGGTTCATAAAGACATACAAGGAGATAAACCATGGCTGCTAATAGAAATTGCCAGCAATGCTTTGAATAGAATAATCTTATCTTCATTCATCATCCAGCTAGCTCTCTCCTCCCACTGAAATGAGACAAGGTAAATTCACAACTCCCATTAATGCTAATAGCCGCTTCAGAAGTAAATCCCTTGTTCCTCCACAGGTGAAGACAGCTGCCCTCTCTTGTTTCAACATGCTGCAGACTTGTGTCAGTCTGAGCTAATTGGTGGGAATTTGGAGTACAAGCGATTTGAAATTAATCTTTTAGAATGGTGGCCCATGGAGTGATGATCGCAATTGTTGGCTAAAAAGCAAAGACATTTTTCCTTAGAGTGTTGATTTCAGTAGATAGATGCTAAGTTGTCACTGTGCCAGGTCATCTGCTGGAATCCTTTCTACTTCTGTCATTATCCTGTCCAGACGTGCCTATGTAAATGGAAAAGAAAAACTATGGATAAGGCCTTCTGGCACAGGATTCATTCTCTTATGATAGAGAAAAAAAGTAAATTTAGCCATTTCTCTACTTTGGGAAACTGGGCAAATATCTTAATATTTCTGCATTTTTATTTGATCATCAATAACAATTTTTTCCAATATTTCACTTACAGTGTTTTCCATGATGGTTAAATGAGATAATGTGGCTACAACAGAAAGGAATAAAAATAAAGAACTTAGAGAGGCTCCAACTGGATTTTACTGAGAGAGGATTGCTAGGAAGAAGCTGATGTCTGCCAAGTTCAGGTTGTCCCCCTCAAAGAAGGAAATGGCTCTGCATAATAAAGGAGAGAAAGAGATTTAACATTCCCAAGGGAGAACTGAAGGCTGGGGGAGGGGAAAGAGATGCCAAACCCAGGGTGGTAGAGGAGTAATAAGAGATGGATCCTCAGTGGATAAAGACCTGAGGGAAGGAAAATAGCCAAAGGAGGTTATCATGTGATTCACAGATAGAATCTGACATATGACTGCTAATTTGCCCCTGTGACATATTGAATAAAATCTACATTGGTCACTTATGCATTTACACAAGTCAATTTTCTGGAAAGCACAGTCTTGCTGCTGGATATTGTAACCAGCTTGGGTTTAGATATATAATTCTGGTTGTTACAGGATGCCAGAAGTGAAAGTTGGAGACAGTGAGAAAGAAAAGAGGGAATTCCTAGTGTGATGAAAGATCAAAAAGTAGACTTTCAAAGAAAATGAGTACTTGGAGGAAGTGAAAGAAACAAGCAGAGTAAAGGAAGAGGATAAAGACGTCAAAGACATTTTGTGTGTGTGGAGAGGAACTTTTAGGAGAAAGCTATGCTTTGAATGCTATATTATACATCACTCCTGAGGGGGCTAGAATTAGTGGTTGTCCCTCATCTCAAAGCCTGATGAGGAGGAGGCTCCTCAGGTTTTCTCTGCAGATGGGCTGTACTTTGCCTTCACGCCTGAGAAGTCAACCTGGTTGAAAACTTGAGAGCTGCTGCTTTTGTTACAACACCCATTGACACAAGGGCAAGAAATGTGCTAGAGTTTTCAATGTCTCAGTTTTTTTTTTTGTCTGGAAACAAAACATTGACTTGAAACTGTTTCAAAAGCTGCCCAAGGGAAGCCCCAAGGACTGTCAGCAGATTTCCACAATGAAGATGCATGATTTCAGTGGATTTCTAGAGAAATAGGGTTTTGAGAGCAGCTACCAGTAAAGAAGAGTCACCACTGAGGTCATGGGGAACTCCAGTCAGAGAGGTTTGGGGCAGGCAGGACTCCAGAGGACCCTAAAAAGTTCCCAGGAAATGGTATCAATTTTCTACATCTGCCCAAGCCCATGGTGCAGAAAGCCAATTTAAGGCAGCAACATATAACTGCCAATTAAGAACTTTCTAATGTTATTCTCTTTCCTGTTTTCCTTGCTCATCCTGCCACCTCCACCCCAGACTAGTAGGATGCATTACAATAGTTTGCAAGTGTGGAGGAGATGTGTAGAGGGAGAGAGCAGAAGCTGCCCACACCCTTTTCCAGAACCAGCCCATTGTGTGCAAACTTTAATGAAGGAACATTGAACAGCCTTAACACTGAACTGGGATGAATATAATGGAGATTGCGTTTTGTTATTAAAAGTGACTGTGGGATTGTGTATGATCCTAGAAGAAGCAGAAAAATTATAGGACAGTAGTGGTCCTCACAGCCTGATTCCTGGGGCTGCAGCAGAAATGTCACCTGGAAACACACTAGAAATGCAAATTCTCTGGCTCCACCCAGAACTCTCATAGTAGAAAGGCTCCAGGTAATTCTGTGAGCACTCAAGTTTTTTTTTTTTATTTTTTTATTTTAAAATATTTTTTTTATTTTTTATTTTTTTTATTGGTTGTTCACAACATTACAAAGCTCTTGACATATCATATTTCATACATTAGATTGAAGTGGGTTATGAACCCCCAATTTTACCCCAAATGCAGATTGCAGAATCATGTCAGTTACACATCCACAATTTTACATAATGCCCTATTAGTAATTGTTGTATTCTGCTACCTTTCCTATCCCCTACTATCCCCCCTCCCCTCCCTTCCCATCTTCTCTCTCTACCCCATCTACTGTAATTCATTTCTCTCCTTGTTTATTTTCCCATTCCCCTCACAACCTCTTATATGTAATTTTGTATAGCAATGAGGGTCTCCCTTCATTTCCATGCAATTTCCCTTTTCTCTCCTTTTCCCTCCCATCTCATGTCTCTGTTTAATGTTAATCTTTTCTTCCTGCTCTTCCTCCCTGCTCTGTTCATAGTTGCTCTCATTATATCAAAGAAGACATTTGGTATTTGTTTTTTAGGGATTGGCTAGCTTTACTAAGCATAATCTGCTCTAGTGCCATCCATTTCCCTGCAAATTCTATGATTTTGTCATTTTTTATTGCTGCATAGTACTCCATTGTGTATAGATGCCACATTTTTTAATCCATTCATCTATTGAAGGGAGCACTCAAGTTTGAGAACCAAACTTTAAGCTAGAAAAGTGAGGAAAATACCAACTTTACAGAGGTTTCCTATTTATCCTGCCAAAGTCAAGATATGGGAAAAGGGTGGTGAAATGCAATGTAACTTCCATGGTATAACCAATTGGGGGTAATAGGAAGAAATAAAACATTAATTTTTCATGATAAATTTAGGCTCTCAAACCTGTTTTCCTGCTAGGACATCTGCTTGAACTTTCTGGGTGGCAAATACACAGATTGGGGAGGTTGGATTACTGCATCAACTTTGCAGAATGTGCAGCTGTGCCGAAACTGGGGTCACAAAACAGAAGAGAAGCCTCCGTGCCCACTGGAGCTTCACCTGCTGGTTCCCTTGAACCCATGTGTGACATTTAGGCAGCAACAAGTTACCCATAGCTATATCCTACTTTGGCAGAGACATTCTGCATCTTAATATCTCCATATTGTACAGGGAGCAAAACTTAAGAAAAAACAATTTTAAGAATAGAATTTAAATACTTTCTTGAATTAAAAAAATAAGAACTGGCTGTTGGTATGTCAAAAAATATGAATAAGCAAGGAACAGATTTTCAAGCCTGAACATTGTGCCAAATCATGTCATTTGCTAAATAAAAATACATGGTGCCACACAGAGGTGTTACCAGGTGACATGAATTACAATGAATAATAATGTTTGTAGAAATGTCAGAGCCAAAAACAAATAATCCTTACCCCTGAAAAATGAGATCTAGTGTAATATCAAAATAATTTAGAATTCAATGTAAATTAGAAGAAAAGTTACTCAGGACAAAGACAAATTTATTCAAAATTGCTAGTGTTTTAAAGGATACTTTAAATATGAATGGCAAGCAGCAAACAATCACCATATGACAAAGTTTTGCATAGTATCATATGTTGCATTATAAAATACTTACTTTGGAAATTCGGTATCCAGCATCATGATTATTAATTTGTTTTGATTTTTAAAAATCCTGAATTTTAAGAGTTGTTTTTAATTCTTAAAATGGAATTATCTTTCAGAGAGTCAATTTTTTTTTAAAAAATTGGCCCATTAGATCTATCTATGATTTGTGTGTGCTGTGGGAGGGGGCTGAGAGGCACAGGAAAGAGCGAAAAAAAAAGCAATATTGAATATGAGTGGGTTTGTGGTTGGGATATCAGTAATTAAAATCAACTTTTTATAAAACTTCTCAGTGAAATATGTGTGTTTTAGAAATCATTCTATTTTTATCCATTGTGCTCTCTCTTTCTCTCTCTCTTTTTTTCTCTAGCTAGGAAATAAGCTCCACTTAAAATTTCCTGGATATTTAGTATGGTGCAATAAACACAGTAAAGGCTTGATAAATGTTTATGTAATGGCTGGATAAACTAGAAAAATATTCTTTTCACCAATATTATTATCAGCCTCAGCAGACAGATTATTGAAATAACTTGAGACTAAAATAGAAATGGCGAAATGTCTCAAACAATTTCACTAGGAATAGTCAGCATAAAGACCACCAGGAAGCCACCAGTTGTTATTACTGCCCTCAGCTACTTCTTTCCTTGTTTGTACAAGGCCTTTTACTTTCTATAGCAAAGATTTATGAAAATTAGTAAAATTCTTACCTAATAAAGTTCTAAAGTAAAACAGAATTTCTGTAAGACAATTATCAAAAAGTAATTCTTTGGGCTGTATAACAATCCTCTATCAGTTGTGTATCCAGTCATATGAATTGGATTTGAATTCACCCTGCGATACCTGGACTTGGTGTTCATTCATAGCACAATTCAGCTAACCTCTTAAATTTAGTTGACTTAACAGCTATAGGTCCTCAATTAGGAAAGGATCAATAATAAAATCTCATGGGAGTGTGAAGGAAATAGTATGACTAAAAATCTGGTGGAGCTCTTTGGCTTCTACAGTGGCAAGACTCCGTAACTGTGTGGCAGCTCCTTCTCTCTGGGCCGGTGGATTGGGAGGTTGACCCAGCAACAATCTGAATAGCAAAACATGCTTTTTCTTAGTGCCCATTTTCCTGCAAAAGCATATTTTTGATTGGACTGCAGTTGAAAGCATAATTAAATGGTACAGAGACTCTCAGAACTTTAAACCATTCTCTTTTCCCTTTTTAATTTGACAACACAAACAAGTCTAATGTTTCATTTTGCTGGCTCCAGATGTCCATTGTGAATGTAAATGATGAGCCAGTAGAGCTGGAGCTTCCACAGAACCAATATTCGGAGTAAAAATGAATCGTTGCACATCCTGCAGGTGCCTCTGCTATGGGAATCTTTTCGCTCTGAGGACATTTAATAGATAGACAGCTGGTCAAAGAAAGCCTTTAGGCTATTTCAAAGTTTCTATACAAAACAAAATGCTTCATAAAGTTTGCTTGCAAGTGGAGTTTTATAAAATATGATTATATATACTGTTTCATTTTTTATTTCAATAATTCCAGGCTTTTTTTTCCCCAAGGTTGAAAACACTATTTTTAAGAATCAGATAAACTCTAGTATTTGGAGTTCTGGTGAAAAGAAGAACTTTCCCTTTGGCATTTAACTTAGAGATTGTATTCAAGTTAACAACAACAAAAACACAACAATTCTTATATATTGTCAGTAATTACTGCTTGCAACTTGATTATTTTTAAATTATCAAGATCTGTGACAGCCACACATTTGTGCCAAAGCCTTTGAAAAGACATCTAATGAGAGCCATACATAGAGCCAGCATTGGCGTCTGGCTGGGAGAGAGTGGTTCATATGCATGCTTAGCGTTTGAACTACAACTCACCATCTAATTTTCTCAATCAAGGGTCTGAGATTTGGGAGAATCTATTGCTGAGTCTAAATTGTCTACTGAAGTACTTAGGACTGCAGAATTTGGAATCAGAGAATGTATCTTGAGAGTGTTCCTTCTCTTTCTTTCCTCAGAAGCCCTGAACAATTATGCTGCCTGTGTCTATCCACTTTTCCCTGTGATGACTCGACTGGATTTCTCTTTCCTCAAGTTCCCTGCATTCTAAAATAATTCTTTCCCTTCCAATCCTCTGTTAAAACACTGATTCTTTCAGCACAGCTGACCACAGCAAGAGGAAAGCAGACAGATGGAGTTAATTCACGCTAAGATGAGAAAGTCTGCTAGTCTCCATAGGGTATTTACTTTATAAAAGAGATTGCTTGTGAAGCTAACTTTATCTTTAATTTGCAAAATCTAGGAAATGAAGTGAAGAATTGCAATTATAGGGAGGAGATTTGGACTTTCGTGGTTTTTTTTTTTTTTTTTTTTTTTTGGTCAATATTTGGGTCAGAAAATTGATCAGAAAAAAGATATGCAAAGTCACCTTAGGCTGACCAGAACAAAAATAGAATGAACTGTGATTGAATAATTAATACATCTAAGGAAGAAAAAGTCTCAGTATAAAATTGGTCTCTCTTGCAATTATTGAAAAAAAGCACAGAGACCTACTTTGGAAATTTCTATCCTAACATAGTTCAGATGAGAGAGTCTTAGATAATAGAATTCTTAGCAATCTTTCTCCACTGACAATAAGATCCTATATTAAGGTATCCATTTTATATTAGACATTATCTAATAAATCCACTGTTCTGTTTCCAACTTCTAAGACCAACTTCTGGGTCATTATTTCATTCCCAGTTAGTTCTGTCTACAGAGAAGGAATATGCTGGTCACATAGGCTAGAAGACCAATGACTCCTGAGAGTTCTTTTTAAAAGATTTTAACAATCAGGGTAGAATCAGAGAAACAGAATCATTTGCATTTATTAGAGAAATTATACTTTATGCCATTGTGAAAATAGCTTCTGCACAGCTGTTGTCTTTACATCTTCTCTAGAGCTTTCAGTGTATAGGTCAGGTAGTCAAGAACAAAAGAGAATCGTGAAGTCAGGAGAGCAAGGAAAACTGGAACTCAGTGGCACAAGCTGGAGCCCACCAAGATGACTGGGGACCTGGGTCATCACTGCCTCCAACTTTGATGGCATAGGTGACATGCAGAAGAAATTGATGCTCCTTGTAACAGAGCAATGCCCACAGCTGGGTTAGGAAACAGAGAACATGAAAGGCAATTGAGGGGAAGTGGAGCAGCTTTGGGTCTAGCTGTTGCCCCATGCTAATCAGTGTCAGGCCCTGCATCCCTCCTGGGTCCAAAGCAATATGGTTACTCTCTTGAATCTATCTTTTAAAATTAATGCAAAAAGATTTTTCTGGATCATGCAGAAGGGAATTATGGGAAATGTGGTTCCAGCTTAGCTGAAATGCTTAGTTTGAATCCATTGCACAGAATAATAACACACTGGCATCCATTATGTTGTAATCCAACTTTGTTTTTATATATTCTCTTTTTAAACTTGTTAATAAGGATCTGGCCCTGAGGGATGGATCTTCTCTTGATGTCCACACAAAATAAGGGGGCTGGCAGAGGTCCAGAGTCTGGGGAGAAGTTTATTCTACAGAGCTAATGAGTGGCATCCTGTGAGGCCTCTTATCAGGCAGCCTACTCCATCTCCCAAGGCAACGCTCAGACAATCTCTCATAGTTCTTGCAGCATTGGCCTGGTAATTCTCCTTTTCTTTTTGAATTTCTATACCTGGGATATCTCTAATTCCCACTTCAGAGATTACCATTGGCAGTGATTTTTCTTTTGTGTCCAGATAACAGAAGGTGAGAATAACAGGGCTTTTTTTTCCCTTTCCTTTTCTTTTTCTTTTTTTTTTTTTTTGTGTGTCTACCTCATCCTTCTGCTCTCTTAATTATCAAAAGAGTTTTTCCAACATCTACTCTATACTTCTTTTTCTAACAAACTTCTCTAGCAACCAAAATATTCAAATATTGCATACAGATATATAGCTATAAATATATAGTCATGCAGTGCACAATGACTTTTTTTTTTTTTTTGTCAATGACAGGCTGTCTATACAACTGTGGTATTTTTCAGTATAGCTATACTGAAAATACCTACTGCCTGGTGGTATTGTGGCCATGTTGATGCTATAGTGCAACGCATTACTCACAGTTTGTGGGTGATACTAGTGGAAACAAAACTACTGAGCTGCCAGTTGAATAAAAGTATAACATAATTATGTATGGTGCATAACACTTGATAATGACAATAAATGATCTTGTTACCAGTTTGTGTTTACTGTACATTTTATCATTATTTTAGAGTATATGTCCTCTTATAAAAGAACATGCCCTGTTACCCTAGTAGCAGCCTCATACATCTTGTATTTACTGGGTCTCTTGATTGCATCAAGATGCTGCACTGAGTTATTGACCTATACCATCTAGGTTTGTGTGAGTATGTGCTATGATGTTCACACAGCAATGAAATTGCCTAATGATGCATTTCATAGAATGCATCCTGTCATTAAGCAATGCATGATTGTACTTTGCTAGATATGTTGACATAGATTACTTACTAGTTTCTCATAGCATCCTCTCAGTCTCATCTGAGGAAATTGGTTTTACCTTCTAAGCATTAGGACTGGTGCTAATGAAATTAAATTCAGATTTTACCTTGATGCAATAGGTTAAGCTTGATTTTATTTACAGGTGTGAATTACATCCCAGTCAGGAATAGGATCAGGTTGGTGAGGGAAAAAAGTATTGATGAACCAGTATAAAACATCATCACACTTTGAAAAACTTCTTTTCCAAAAGTAGATTATTTAGGGAAAAATATGAATAACAACTTATTAAGCTAGAAATTCTCCCACATTCTTTAGCCTTCTTCCCTTAGTGGTTTTCAGAAAGCTATTAAAGTTGATAAAATGTTAGAAGGGAAATACTTACAGAGCAACTTACTTTTAAAAGGGTGAGTTGTAATGATAAGCGAGGTATATCCCCTTCACATGCAATTCTTTTTATTCATAATTGTCCAAAAGTTAAGAAGCTACAATATCTTGTCAAATGGAGTCTATTTCAGTATTACATTCCGCCTCAAATATTCTAACCTCAGACTGTCAGTGATATCAAATGAAGGACATACACTAGGAAGGTGATTTAAAATACCAGTGAGAACCAGGTATCAGAGTGCTCCTACATGACAAGGTCAGGGAAGCATAGTGCAGAAGTTTGACGCTAATGCTGGAGAAAGGACTGCAGATCTCACAGGCATGTGACGGGGTCTGTAAAGAGAAGGACGGGCAAGCGACTAGGTGGAAGAATGAATGCAAGGGGTTAAAGACAGCCTTCAGTCTGAACTGCCACTTTGCCTTGGCCAGGAGAAGCTAAAAACTTCCTGTCTAACTCAGGAACTTCTCCAGGGAGGTTAGACTGGAGTCTGTGAGTGGAGTTTAAGTGAGGGGATTTCTGGGTGAAAGAAATAGGGACTAGGCTTGAAAAGACAGCTTTAAGTAGAAAGCTGCTCATATAGATTCAGGCATCTGAAAAGAGTGTTAGAATGATACAGTGTGAATCAGTGAACACAACAAAATCCAGTACAGGTGCTCCTCCCCTCCCCCTACCCAAACATTTTGTGTAGCACTAGCTGTCTCTTTAAGAACCACCCTCCTCCCCCTTTCCACCTAGCCTCAGGTTTCTGGGAGTTGGCAGCAAGACAGTCAAATCACTGAGTGGGATTTGGGGGAGAGGAAATAATTGAAAAGCTTGCTTGCTTATTAGGCAATAAATTATGTCCTGGGATTGATGCCAGGGTGGTTTTGGAAGGGCCACTACATATTGACCTCTGAAAAAAATGGATTTATTATTGAACAGTCTTTGTATGAAATCTTAACTAATGAGGGGCATGTCAAAGCACCGCGGTTAGGCAGCTCCTGTTCTCAGTTGCGACAAGGTTGGAGGGTGGATTCTGCTGACATCTGTCTGGCAGAGACACTGCTGTTTGGAGCCTCCTGCTAATCAGAAGCTTGTCCAGACCATTCCCCACTATGGTAGATCATTCTCTACTGAATTGTGATGCAGATTAGGGGGAAGAGATGTCCAAATGTAAAAGGCACTGTCAAATTTGGTGGCAGTTCTCTACCCTGTGAGTGTTTCTAAAGCCAAATATGAATTTTTTGCATCAAATATTGTGCCGTAATCAGAGGGATATTGGTTGAATCGAAAGGCAAATGTGCTTCTGTGCCTGGTAGAATGGCACACATCAAGATTATTTACCTTTGTTAAAAAGAAAAAAAGAAATAAAAGATTAAATTGTAGCCATATGTTTTAGATGAAATGTTTAATTAGTGTCTCCAGGTAGATGAGTTAGAAAACCCCAAGCAAGTAATTACATTTAAAAAAGATATCTATTGTGAATGCATTTATTCATTAAACTATTTTTTATTCGTTCTTTTTAGAGATACGTGACAGTAGAGTGTATTTTGACATATTATACATATATTGACTATAACTTCTCATTTTTGTGGTTGTACATGATGTGGAGTAATAGTGGTCCTATATTCATACATGAACATAGGAAAGTTATGTCTGATTCATTATACTATTTTTCCTTAATAACAAATGGGGAATGAAGGGAAGAGAAGAGGGATGGGAATAGGAAAAATAGTATAATGAATCAGACATAACTTATGTTCATTTTAATAACAAACACCAAAGAGCAATTTAGAATGTGTAATCTCATTTAAACTTTTAAACAGCACTGTGACATAGACATCATGATCCTTTATTTTTCACAAGAGGAAAAGCAGAACTATCTCACTAACACAATGGTTCTCAATAGGGTTGGCTTTGTGCCCCAGAAGACATTTAGTAAGGTTGCATATCTGGGTGTGACAGCTGGGGAGGGGTGCTACTGGCATCTGGTGGGTAGAGGTCAGGCATGCTGCTAAATGTTCTATAATGCATGGACAACATTCACAACAATGAATCACTGTACCAAACTGTTAATACTGCCAAAGATGAGAATCCTTGGTAAGGTATCTGTACTATGTGATAGAATCAGGGCTAGAATGGTAGAACCTGGATTAGAATCCAGATGATTTGCCCCTTGATACTGTTCTCATTGAAATAGGTCCCTCTTCTTTACCACAGAGGATGCCTTTAGAATGGAAAATTCTTTGCAACAGCAAAACCCTTTTTGCTTCTCATTATTGATTATATTAGCTAGAGCTGGATGATCTACAATTTGCTACAACTGGAGAATGCTAAGGGGGTTGGCTTATAAATCCTTGCAAAGCTGTTGCTGTTTCTTGTGGTGGGCATAGGTTGCTATTGGCTAGTAGGGCCTGAAGGAAAGAGAATTAGATGTGGGCAGTGAGGGCAAGCTAGAAGAACAGGTACCTGCATTTCTGCCTTATGTTGTCCAAATAGGATGACTTCAGAGAGCAACAGCTGTTGCTTCTCTCCCACTTTCCATATCTCCTGCAAATTCAGCTTTAGGTCAAATCTCACCAGCACCATAGAGGGAAGGTGATTCTGGGAAACAAAATTTCACTCTCAACAAGTTCACATTGCACAAAACAACTTTAATATCATGGTGTTTACTTATTAATATGTCTGTAAGATATTGTATCACAGAAAGCAAGTACCTCTGAGGCAAGGATTCTGTTTAATTCAAACATAGTTCCACTACTGAGAACATTGGCTGCACATGGTGTGTGCCTAGTACCACTTGTTGGAAAATAAAGGAAAGGAAGACACAAAGAAAGGTGGGAAGAAAGAATCACATGGGGGGAAAAAAGCTTCGTTTCTCTAAATCTGTTAATTTAGGACCTGTGGAAACTGCCTTAACTCTTCACAGGCGTTGGAGAGCAGTTCAGTGCACAGAAAACACATTAGATTGCATCTTAATAGCTTGAGGGAATTTCTTCTGCTTTCAGATGGTTCTGTTTTTACACAGAGACGGATGGTTAATTCAGTGGAATTCACTTTGATATTAATGAGTACTTTCTACCTACCAAGCACCTGGTTGGGTCTGTAGATGTTTGAAAGCATCTTTTAAGTCAGGGTTCTTGCATCTGCAGGAGCTTGCTATTGGTGTGATTTGTTTCCAGGTGAAAATTCTTGCCAGGTGAAAATTTCCAACAATCTCTGGTCTCAGAAATTTTTTATAAATAGAAGATTATTTCTTCAGGGCATTTTTAAAAGTTCTCGGTTTCAAATGCAAACACATTATTCTCAATTATCCAAGAGAATTTTAAGGCAATTCGTTTATCATATTCCTCTAGAAGGGAAGGAATCTCAGAGAAAATAGAGCAAATGAAAGAAAGGTAAGTTTAAAAGTGGGAAAGTGGAAGGAAGGAGGTCAGAAAGGGTTGCTGCCCTGGTAGCAGTTCATGGTGGAAGAATGGAGTGGTCTTTGTTTGCATAGAAGGGGTGACACCATGACTAGCAGGATGCCCCAAGTGGATTTTACCTTTGGCTTCTTTCTGGTGTATCCCAACCACATTGGGGGAAAAAATACAGTTCAGCACATTTCTTTATGCAAAGCTGTACAATTTCTATAGTGATGTATTTAGTGTTCCTTCATTCAGAAGAATGGAGTAGAAAGTGTGTTCTGTGGACTTCTGGGGAGGTCCCTGAAATATTTGCAAGGGGTTTTGAAGATCAAAGCTTTCGTTCTAACAACACTGAGAGCCTTGTTTGCCTTTTTTACTGTCATTCTCATACTAAGACAGAGTGGAAATTTCCAGAGGCTACATGACATGCAATGATGTCATCAGACAGATAGTGTAATATACTTGTGCATCCCAATGTCCTAAAACCTCAGCTTTAGACCACATGCCTGTGGTCTAAAGAGGCTTTGAGGCAAGATGATCCTTCAGCCTGTGTTTGAGACCAGCCTGGGCAACATAGTGAGATTTTTGTCTCAAAAATAAAAAATAAAAAATTTAAAAAAATCCAAAACTTCTGTTTTAATTTTGGATAACTATAGCCCTTTGAAATAAAAGCTATTTGAATCTTCAATAATTATTTTAAGAATGTGAAGTGACTCAGGACAAAAAGATCTGAAAACTACTAATTTGGGGCAGCTGCTTCTAAAAATGTTTAGAATTTCTTATAAAATAAGGGTCTTTGAGACCTTTTGTTTTCCTTTCTTTTGTCTCATTTTTCTTATTACAGAACTTATAGGCTTAGGTCTCTCAGGAAAGTGAAGGGAAAATCTTTATTTCATATCCTTCAAAGACTTTTAAAACTAAAATCAAATGAAAGGAAATGGATTTTCCTATGGCAGAAACAGCTTTTAAAAAATTTAATCTTTTGCATCTTTAATCAGTTTGTACTATAGAGTAGGATGAAGAATCAGATAGGTAATAGACACTTATGTCCATTTAAAAGGCAGTGACAGGATCCCAATCCTCCAACCGATCAGGAAAAGAATAATTCTCTTGCCTCAATTATTAAGAGTTGTGCAAATTTGACAAACTGTGAAGGCCCATGTGGTTGGTTTGTGAACCTCCCCCAAAGAAACCATAGTGGCCAAGAAAAGGGCTCAAATTCACCAATTTTAAGATGCTGAATGTATATGGTATACATAGCTCTCCCTGAGCGGTCTAGAAATCTAAACTCTGAGTTACCTTCCTGTTGATAATGAAAAGATGTGGACACACTGAACAGTCATCTTGCACAAAGACTTGTTTCAAGAATTCACACAATTGAATTTTCATGAATTATAGTAATAATTAAGACTTTTTTTACTTACATTTTTGGAATAATTTAGATAATAGGTCACTGTTCCCCTTGGGAGTAAGTGGGACAGTTTCACAGATGAGTGGGTAATAATTTATTGAGATCACTTTAGAAAGGGGTATAATTCACAATAAATGCAACATAATTATAGAGATAATTGCTGTCCACCTCCCTCCCCAGCAGCAGACTTATTTAGTGTCTCTTTATTTTATCTTCTTGGAACATGGACAGCCTCCTCTATGATGTTGTAGTTTTGAATTTAATTTTTGAACAACTCCACACAGTTTTCCACATAAAAAACTGAAAATATATGGTCATATTATTTTATATTTGAAATGAGCATTTATTGCAAAGTAACATGTGAAATAGGAAAAGATTCCTGTGTACTGTTTTTCTTTTCCCCTCTTTCCTTTTGTTTTTAGGATATTGAATTAAAAAAATAAGGTAATCATATTCCTAAATTCTTTGCACAATATTATCATCAATTTTTATAAAATATACATTTTGTTTGTTTTTGTTGCTGCCCTCTTCATTTCCTATTCTTTTCCCCATTCCTCACATGCCATGTTTATGAGTTTGAGACTGATACGTTTAAATCCTTGTTATATAGTCTTGCTTTATGTAGGAATTACTTTTAATTTACTTTAATGGTATTATGTTTTAAAGCTTATTTTATATCTCCTCTTTTTTACTCAATACTGTCTTAAGAAATCCATTCCAATAAAACATGTTTATTGCTTCTAACTGCTGCAAAGAATTACATAGAGTACATCTGACCCCAAAGAGTCATTTGCTTCCTTAGAGATAAACGTCAAACCCCAAACCCCATTGGTTATTTTTTTTTTTTTTTTTTTTGTCCTTTAGTTCAGTTTTCATTATCTGGACGCAGAGATTTTTCTGTTTTTATCTTCTGACTTTCTCTAGCATTCGAAAGAGTGTCTGCCACATAGTAGGGCTTTGAGAAATTGTTGTGGAATCAACCAATAAACTCATCTTTTTGGAGTTAATGTGGTGGAATATACAGATAAATTAAAACAGCTTAAGTGTTTTCTCCCTTAGGGAATTCTTCCCTAACTTGCTAAACTAGGCTGGTTATATACAGATGTTCTTCAATTTACAGTAGCACTACTTGGAAATGCATTTAATGAATCTAACCTGCCAAACACCATAGTTTAGCAACACAGTACCCTGTAGTGTATGGGTTGTTCATCCTTATGATTATATAGTGAGTGACAGCTGTGACTGCTCCTGGCCAACATCAGGAAGATAGTATCAGATCTCTTGTTGAAGAGATCAAATCCAAAATTCAAAGTTCAGTTTCTACTGAATGTATATTGCTCTTGCTCCATTGTAGATTTGAAAAACCATACAATGAACCACGGTGCATCAAGAACAGTCTAAACTCACTGAGTCCAAGACTTCCCTGTAGAAGTACTAATCAGAGCTGAAAGTGAAGCCAGAATTAGATAGGCAGAGAGTCAAGAGTCAGATCCAGAGAATGGAGGCATTGAAATGTTAATTCCCTCAGAAGCTTTCCTCCACCCTTATCAAGAACCTGCCCTGCTCCTACCTGTTGCTAAAATAAACTGTACCAGGAATTGCCCCTCTGTACAGGGAGTTATAAAGTTGTTAATTAATGTGTCCTGGGCTTCTCCATCCTGCCCTTCCCCTGTCCATCCACTTCTCACATTTTGACCATCTCACCCAGCATCTCCTGGGCCTGGTCAGGTAGCAGGAAGGAGAGACATAAGGGGAAGAGAGCACAAGAAGAAAGCAAGCCTAGGACATATAAAAAGGCAGGACACCCTCACTTTTTGGGATACCAGGGTACGAGCTATGGCCCCCTTCTCTCTTCTGGGAGAAGTCTATGTTATCCTTTTAAACAAACCTTGCTTTATAGGCTTGCCTTGACATGCTTCTCTAATGTTATACTTCAACATGTGAGGGAGCAGAACTTGTCGCCAACAACCAGCGGTATCAAAAGTATAGTTATTGTACTTTCTCGATTCACTTTCCTGCTTTGCTCATTTGTTGCTAACATAGATACTTCACTGTACCTTTATTCTGTCTTTTGGCAATTTCTGTGAGGTTCTCAGTGGCATGAGATTCTCAGAGATGGGAGGAAGTCATGGCAATAGGGAAGGTTTTGGCACTGGATGACAGAGTCCTGAAATCTCCATTAAGTTATCAGTGGGCTCAATTACAGCACAAGTTCCAAGCTTGCCCCAAAACACATGTAGTCACTCTAAAACTGTAGCCTTTTTTTTTCTTTTTTTTTTTTTAAAGAGAGAGCGAGAGAGGGGAGAGAGGAGAGAGAGAGAGAGAGAGAGAGAGAGAGAGAGAGAGAGAGAGAGAGAGAGAGAGAGAATGAGAATTTTTAATATTTATTTTTTAGTTCTTGGCAGATACAACATCTTTGTTGGTATGTGGTGCTGAGGATCGAACCCGGGCCGCACGCATGCCAGACGAGCACGCTACCGCCTGAGCCACATCCCCAGCCCAAACTGTAGCCTTAAGACCAGTCCTCCAGTCCATCTCCCACTGACCACCCCCCAGCACACTGCCAGCTTCCCCTGAACCATTTCTATATAGAAGTTTCAGGACAGTCTCTGAGGCTGATAAACATCGAGTTCCTGATTTAGCATATTGTCATCATATGTAAGTTTTGAGTCTTGTTTTCCTATGATGACTGTCTGGGCAGAAGGGAGGTGAATGAGAGAAAGAGAGAAGAGATCAGGATAAAAGGTGAACAAAATGTTCACAAAAATGACTTTATTGATGTTTTCAAATATGAAAATAGTCTAAATGTTGAAAAAGTTACATTGGAAAGAACTTTAGAATTATTGTCAAGGCCTCGCTTACTATAGGAAAATGTCTGTATTTATGCAGTGGGGGAATCTGGTTCAATTTATGGCCAGATAATAATCAATGTAGTTAAGTACTCAACATGGCTGAATGTAATCTTCACTTTTCCCAGTGAAGTGTAATTTATTAAAAATAAATTCAAGGTCTATATTGCTAAGTATCACTCAATAGTACAGGGTTAATTATAAAACTTCAAAACAAGCTAGCTGTCTTCATAGATGCAGTGGTAGCAGACAAAATCTCATGGCAGAAAAAATATGCTCAAGAAGTTGACGATTTCTGGTAGTGAGGAGTACATGGAAAATGTAGTTTAAACATTGATTTTCTAGTTTAAACACTAATTGGTTAGTAGTTTGATCACAGATGTTGATACTGTTGACCTCATTAACTTGACTGTATCTTGACATGTTAAAAATGCAGAGAAAAACTAAGTGTATAGCACAGAAATCAGAGTTGAAAAATATTCTGTTGTCTTCAAAGCTCAATTAGGAATGAAATGTCAGTTTTGTACTGTGAGCTTTTTAGGAAGTAGTTTTGTAGCAACCTGACATCCACTTTTAAGTAGGAATCATGTAGTATCTGACAGTTTTTCACATTAAAAAAAATACTATCAGATCTTTTTTTATTATTATTATTTTGTTTTTTTTTTCTTTCTTTTTTTGGCTAGGCTTTGGAGGCAGGTAGAAATGTACTATAGGTTGCTAAAGTTTGGAAAGTGTGTGTGTGTGTGTGTCTGTGTGTGTGTGTGTGTGTGTACTATTAAGATATATCTCATTTAAAATTTTAATGGCACTTTCTCATTTCTTTTCTTTCTGAGTTTTTGGACTGAGATCCATATTTAAGACTATTTTGTTGGTTTTCTTTCTTTGTTTTTGTTTTTTTTAAACTGTATTTTATTGCTCTTTGTGGAAGTTCCGGGAAGAAAAATGTCATAAGCTTTGTGATCTCTGAGAAGGATACAGGATTGTTATGGTTTGTGAATTCAGAATAAATTTCTTGAGCCCAGCATTGCTCTGGGAAGATTGCTCTGGGTTGGTATGGATATGTGTGTGTGTATGTGGGGAGTGTGGCTGGCTGGTGAAATTTTTTTGGGTGACTGGCCTGGCAAGTGCTGACCTGCTACACAGACCTCCTCCATGGCTACCCAGAAGATTCCTCCAGGCCCCTTGCTCACCTACCTGCTGGCAGCCTCACACACCTTCCAAATCCTAAAGCCTGTTACCTCCTAACATTCACCCCATGTCAAACCTGTATGGCTGTTACAAAAGTTCCATTACCTCTTATCCTTACAACACCCATCCCTTCTGCTGCACTTCAAGTTCTTTTAAATTTGATTTTATCTGTTTAAAAAGAGGGACAATCAGTATTTTTCCTTAATCTGATAATTGAGAGAGAAAAGTTATTATTTATGAGTGTTACCTTTTAGGTAGATTAGTCTTCTCTATCATGAATATGGAGGTGATAATTTTAAATTTATGATCCAATTTTAGATCAGATATTTAAGTAACAAGGACTTAAAGAATTCTTTATTGAAAAGGGCTTTAACGCAGCTCACTGGAAAGTTTTGATTTACATCTTTAGATATTAATTTTAGATTCAAAATCTCAAAACTCTTTAGAGGAAGATGAATTTTAAATATTGTGTAGTCTAATGGTTTTCAAAAATTTGGTAAGAAAGTAGGCAAGAAAATAATATTTCAAATCAATTATCACCAGTGGAGTAAAGTTAGAGTGGCCACGGAATGAGCACTGTCCACACCCTCTCCTTCCTTCTTCTCTCTAACCACTGTCTTCTGGAACATAATTTTAAACCCAGTGGGTATGTATGTCCAAATGTATTTCTGTCTTGACTCTTAAATAAATATCTCCTATTCTCTAACATTCCTTGCCATGCACTGTGAAATCTGTTCCCGAGGAGCTGAGATTGGACATGCTCTGGATGGGAAGGCTAATTTCTCTAGGCTCCTACCTAAGCCACTTCACTTCATCCTATGCTCTCCCTACACCTGCGGGCACTGCGTCCAACAGAGAGTACTAAGAGCTCTTCAACCGACCCTCTTTTTCATTTCTTTATCCACTATCAATATTCTAACCAGTCTTTTAAATTTTGACTTCTCCCAAATTAAAACACATTTGTCTAGGGATAAACTAAACTTGTAGCATAAGTAGTAAATTTAAACTCCCCTATTTCCTTAACAGCAAACGAAACTGCTGCACAGAAGCCGTAAGACAATGCAGTACTGAGGGACTCTTTTCTGGTGCTACCACTAAACATTCTGGGAAGGTATTGTTCTTCCTTCCATTAGATTCCATCACAAACTGATATTCAATTTTCTGAACATTCTTGGAAAGACATAAATAGGTGAGAAAAACAGTAATTGTAGTTCTTGTATGGACTGAACTGCATCCTCCCCAAATTCATATATCGAAGTCTTGACTCTCAGTTCACCTCTGAATGTGGCTATATTTGGAGATAAGCATTATCAGAGTAATTTCAGTTAAATGAGGTCATATAGGAGGACTCTAATCCAATCTGACTGGTGTCTGTATAAGAATTGGGAAAGACATAAGGATGGGAACATAGTCAGGAAGGGTACTGGGAGCACATGCAAGATGACTGCAGGAGAAAACAAACCTGCTGGCACCTGAACTTCCAGGGTCTGGAACCATGAGAAAAAGAATTTCTGATGTTTAAGCTGCCCAGTCTGTGGTGCTTTGTAATGGTAGCTCTAGCAGATTAACACAGGTTCTAAATAAGGGTTGTATTTCTTTGTTATTGTAAAAACAAAGTCACTCAGTGAGGTGAAGAGAGAACCTATAGAATGGGAGCAAATATTTACCACATGCACATCAGAGCACTAATCTCTCGGATATTTAAAGAACTCAAAAAACTTAACACCAAAACAAACAAACAAACAAACAACAACAAAAAACACCAAATAACCCAATCGATAAATGGGCTAAGGAACTGAACAGATACTTCTCAAAAGATAATGTACAATTAATCAACAAATATATGAAAAAAATGTTCAACATCTCTAGCTATTAGAGAAATGTAAATCAAAACTACTCTAAGATTTCATCTCACTTCAGTCAGAATGGCAGCTATTAAGAATACAAACAATAATAAGTATTGACAAGGATGTGGGGGAAAAGTCACACTCTTACATTGCTGGTGGGATTGCAAATTGGTGCAACCAATTGAGAAAGCAGTATGGAGATTCCTTGTAAAACTTGGAATCGAACCACCATTTGACCCAGCTATCCCACTCTTCAGTCTGTACTCAAAAGACTTAAAAACATCATACTACAGTGACATAGCCACATAAATGTTTATAGCAGCACAATTCACAACAGCTAAATTGTGGCACCAACCTAGATGCCCTTCAATAGATGAATGGATAAAGAAACTGTGGTATATAGACACAGTGGAATATTACTCAGCATTAATAAAGAATAAAATCATAGCATTTGCAGGTAAATGGATGGAATTGGAGAATATCATGCTAAGTGAAGTAAGACAATTTCAAAAAAAAAAACAAAGGCCACATGTTTTCTCTGATATGTGGATGCTAATCCATAAAGGAGGTCAGGGTGGGAGCATGGGAGGAATGGAGCAACACTAGATAGGGCAAAGGGGAGGAATGAGAAGGGGTGGAGAATGGGGATAGGAAAGATGGTGAAATGAGATGGATATCATTACCCTAGGTACATGTATGAAGACATGAATGGTGTGACTCTACTTTGTGTACAACCAGAGAAATGAAAAATCATGCTGTACATGTGTACTATGAATTGAAATGCATTCTGCTGTCATGTATAACAAATTAGAATAAATAAATAAATTTATAAAAATCATAGTCACTCATTTGGAAAAGACCTATATGTGTACACACACACACACAGACATAATCCTAAAATTTATCTCAGAAAATAATTACTTGTTAATGTTAAGGAATAATATTCATCACGACTGTTACCTGCTTAATGCCCATAAAGTAGGGGTGGCAAAAACCTTGATGTTTTCCGAGGCATGCCTTTCTTCATCCATTTACATAATGCTGTTAAGAAATTTTCTGTTTCTCACTGAGCCCAAAATCACATTAGGATCTTTTTTTTTTTAAAAAAAAAAGTAATAAGATATTAAACATTATGAAGACAGGTAAATTCTTTTTGTTTCCTGGGTTAAGATATTAAAGCAACTCCTAGAAAGGATGCTTAATTCCCTAGTCTATATCAGGTTTATAAAATATTAGCATTCAAAGAGATCTTGATGCTTCATAGTACAAACCTTTAATTTTTGTTAGCATATATGTTATAAATATTTAGAAGTATTTCCATATTATAGGTATTTATTTGGAACATTTTAATCTTGCCTTGTTCTCAAGTTCTCCTAAGCCTTAATCATCTCTCCTTTAATCCATAATAACATGTATTTATGGAGAATTTAGATGTCTTGTGCTTTGTACTCCATAATCTCTATTTTTACCTTCTCCTTGGAGTGAATCAGAAGGCGTACATCACTGAATTTTTGCTCATTTTTGCAAACAGAGTATGAATCCTAGCAGAACACCTCTATACGTGTTGCATAAAGACTTTGGCCATCAAAACACAAAATTTTATGGTCACATTAATTCCTTTCAATGTGTTTTCAATGATCTTTTTCTAGCAATATTATATCATTGTGGAAATGACATGCACACTTAGCAACACAGAACATTCTATGAACATCTGAATATGTTGTTTTAAGTAGAGTTGTCATAACACATGATAAACACTGACCACAAAAGGGATATTCAGTTTCTGAAGGGAGTCTGTAATTTTTTAATTCACTAAAAGAATAGTGTTGAACTGTCCTGAAGTTAATAATAGCAAATAACTTATCCATGTCATAAAGACACATGATAAGTTTTAAAATATCTTACGATTGCCTTATCTGTTTTTTTTTTTCCCCTCAAGGAAATCTAGCAAGGCTTTAGAGAATTATTTTTTTGTTTTGTTTCAAAATTTCTTTAAGATCATTTAGCTGATATTCCCTTATGTATGAAATACATTCATTACCTAGCTAACTGATGAATTGATCTAATTTTATCAGAAAAATTAAATTTTGTCTTTTATCAGGTAGGTGTTTTAAAGATTCCTGTGTGAAAAACCTCAGCTAATGAGTATTCTACATAATAGTTTGTTTTATTAAATGGTTATTTGCAAGCTAATTCCTGCTTGGAGAGCCATATATGTTTTTCCTGTCTTAGAGAAAATCATTATGCTTAGAATATTTGAGAAAGACACATGGGATCACCAAGTAGGAACATGCAATCTTAAATATATAACCACCAAAGCAAGAAAAACAAAAATATATAAACAAAAAATATAGAATCTGAAAATCTTTAAAAGTCTAAGTATCACTTATTCTACTCCCTCCCCCCCATTTTTTGTAATTGTTTAGAAGAAGAATCAAGACTAGATACCAGAAGACAGGTATTGGTCATTTTTTTCATAAATTTAGACTGTGTTGTTTTAGAGGTCTGGCCTGATTATGCTCAGAGAGTTTGGGATCAGATATTTTCAGGGCAAATGATCTAGTAATGACTTCCCTTGGTTCAGATGCATGTGATTCAAAGGTGTAGAACTTGGAGTGTTAATACCTTACCTGTTATCTGGGTGATTAAGACTGGGTCACAAAAGATAGCACATATTGTCAGGAGCTGGGCATTTCATCCCCTTTCTGAATAAGTGTTGACACTTGGAAAGTCCTGAAATGCAATATTGAGTCCTGTCCAAATTCTAGTTCCCTGTATTTCAGTTAAAAAAAAAAAGCAAAAACAAATGGATTACAAACAATAGAGTAAAGGGAAAAGAAAGTGAGGCAATAAATTGTGGGTTGGAAAATTATTGCATTTACTTGTAGCACAAGACTAGCCAATAATGCTTGAAATATGAAGAATTAAAAATAAAAAATATTGCTGAAACCTAGATTGCTTTAATTACTAGTTGTGTGGGAATAGGGCTCATTGGGACATGGGATCTGGAATTCAAGGGATGGTGGTAGCTAGAAAATGTCTGTGGCACCTTTGGAGTCACTTAACAGCTCTGAAGTTTTCTCATTTGTAAGTTTGAAATAATAGTAAGCGCTAACTCTGAGTGAATGGTTATTAGGTACCATAAACTGATGTATCTGCATAAAATCACACATATTATTTACTACTTTGTACATCCTTCCCCAAAATAAAATTTGTGCCCTTTAAAATGTGATGCTCTCTAATGCTATTTGATTGTTTTTATCAACATTTTAGAGACTGAATGAGATATTTGTTATAAGCTCTCCCTGTTCTTCCTAACTGAGCAAACTCAAGCAATGCAGAGGAGGGAGCAGTTGCCCAAAGTAACACAAGGAGTTAGAGGAAGAGCCAAGCTGCACACCCAAATGCCTCGCTCCAGACCTTGGTCTCTGAAACCTGGCACCATGCACCTCCTGCTGCACTTAAGACGATAAGTAAACTGAGGCTTCTTGAACATTATTATACTGGGAGCATCTTGTATGAATCAACTCCATAACAGAAAGTGCTTTATAGTTCCCAAACCAGAAACTACTTTGGATCTCAAAATTTTGAACTCTGTTCACTGAACTCTTTTATGTTCCCAGTGACATGTTTATGCCCTGAACGATCAAATGGCACCACTTCAATCCCCTTCATCTCCAGAAAGGTCTTTTTTTTTTCATAATGGATTGAAGCTCTTCTCTATTTTTGAACTTTAGGAGTCTTTCAAACACCTTCTCTGATTGAAAAAAAAAAAAAGCATGTTTTTCCATCTGTATTTCAGACAAGAAAAACTTCCCATACATAGAATCACTTTCTAAAAATACCTCTCAAAGATTTTATATTGATTGTAAAAGATCTCTTTGTTAGTAGCAATTAGTAGTCGTGATGCCTTTGAGGATGGTAGAGAAGGTATAGTTTTAATTTATTTGCAAAGGTATTCACTTTTCTAATTTCCTTCATGCTTTTCAGTCTACAGGTATTTGAGTCCAGATTTACAGTTTATCTGCCTTCAAGCCACTGTATACAAATTCTTTGTGCATTGCTCATGATAAATTCAGAAAATATTGGTGTAAATGTCATGCTGCATGTGAAGTGACAAGAATTTCAGTATTTTTTTGGCATGAGGTGAAGCATTAATTAAGGGACATACATACAAATGAGTTGAGGGAAAACATTTTGCTGTCAGGTAGTTTGGAAAATGACCATAATGAACATTGTTGGCATTTTTGTGACCTATAAATGCTATATGAAGCTTTACCCAAAAACCTACTGAGGTCAGCAGCAGCAAAGATTAACTAATGGGTACTTAAAGTACTGGCAACATGAATCATATTGAAGCTTCAAAAGAATAAATCACTAGTTACTGATGCAGAATGGATTATATGACTACTGTGAGCCACAGCATAGGAGAGTGTAATGTCATTTGTAAAATACTGAATAAAATAGACCCATTTGCTGCACATTATTATTTTTGATATGCATTCTTTCCTAATTAGTAGAACAAATGTTAATGACAAAAAACCTGAATATTCACATGAGAGCACAATATCTATTCTACATAGAACTGAAGTGGAGTTATAGCATGTTAAAAACTATTTAATATTTTATACGTCTCCCCCCAAATAAAATTAGTGCCCTTTAAAATTTGATGCTATCTAATGCTCTTTGACTGTTCTTACCAACATTTTAGAGACTGATTTGAATGAAATATTTATAGGCAAACCTTGTAAGGACAAATGATGGAGTGGGATGACTTCTTTGGTTTGAATAGTGCCTCCTCAGTTAATCTTTGCCTCATAGTTGGGTATAAGCTGTTCTTTAATTCCCTGTGGGTCTTTGGTTTGAGTGAATTCTCAAATATAGAGACTGGAGAAATTTTAGTGCCAGTTCCATCTTCCATGGGTCTTCTCTTTCCTCTAATATTGCCTTTGATAATTTTTTTCAGGGTCAATAATATGGTACTTGGGTTTTTATTTCTACATACATCCAAATTTGGCAGATTAACTTATACATAGAGATTCAACAGTTCTTGATATTTTAGAGCCAGTCTTGATTTTTACCAGTGATATAAGTAATAAAAGACTCTATAAGATGTACACATCTCAAATCAAAACATTGTGGTTCTGTTGACTGTGGTGACCCAGTTTTCTGGAACTGTAGTTCCTTTTCCTAATTTCCATTCCTCGGGGGGTCACAATTTTATTTTCTGTGTCTATCACTGGTTATCAAGGCCTTGTATCCATTTTTTTTTTCAGTGGTTGGGAATCATAGTATTAAACACTTCTTTGCTGGAAATAACGGAATTCCTAGCATCTTTTGATGAGAGTAGTTCCCTTGCCTTATCTTTTCTGTAAACCCTAAGAATTGACCTACAATAGATGTATGTGTTCTATCCAACTGGGAAATATTGGCCAGAAATGATCACATTAATTTCCTCTTCTTGCATCTACAACTAAACTATATTTCCCAGATCTTCATGTCTAGGTGACACATTGAGATTTGTTCCAGCTGTTGGAATTTAAACAAAAGTAATGTACCATTTTTCAGCTTGAGACAATTAAGAGCAGATAAATATTCTTTAGGGCTGGAGTGGTGGATTTCTTCTACAAAGGAAGATTGTGGCAGAGATAATGGTATATTTCCCCCAACCCATTCCTTTTTCTTCTGGGACTTTCTGAATGACCGAGTTTCT
This sequence comes from Spermophilus citellus, assembly GCF_964194105.1. Classification (NCBI taxonomy): domain Eukaryota; kingdom Metazoa; phylum Chordata; class Mammalia; order Rodentia; family Sciuridae; genus Spermophilus; species Spermophilus citellus. Next base: position 79,703,443 of record NC_138188.1, read on the forward strand.
AAGCCAAGTTGAGACAGATTAGGCTATGTGACTGGCTCTTGTGAACAGAATTAAGGCAGAAGCATTACATATAGCTTCTATGGCTAGTCCATAAATATCATCCATGGACAATCATTTACTGTCTTCTTCTTTCAGGGCATCCTTGAAATTTATAGGTTTAAGATGGTGGCATCATAAAATGGAAAGAGCCGCATTTGTGAAGCAGAGCTTCCCAATCCTAGCACCATTTTATTAGATAAGAACATAAGGTGTAAAGCGGCGGGTGGTGACCTGAGCGATACCGAGGACCCGAGACGGAATCGCATCCCTGGCCGTGCCCCAGGACCTGCATCTGCCCCCGAGTCAGAAGACCCAGTCTGCGTACCTAGTACTGGAGCCCAAAGAATGATGACATCTGAGGACCAAGTCCAAGAAGAGACAAAAATTCTGAAACTGACAACAACAATGGCTGATAAAGAAAATATCAAAATACCTATACAGAGCAAAAATAATACAACAATGGTAAAAAATTATATTCTTTTAAAACCTTCTAATGAATTAACCAATTCAACTACAGAAATTGAAACACATGATTTTCAGGATGGCACTCAGACTCTGCAGTTATCAATTAAAGATGATCCCCCAAATCAAAATATGACATTAAGCCAGGCATTTCACCTTAAAAACAATACTAAAAAGAAACCAATGCCTGCAGAAAAACCAAACCAAGCTGCTAACATGCCCAAGAAACCTGTGCTTGGGTCTTATCGTGGCCAAATTGTTCAATCTAAGGTTAATTCATTTAGAAAGCCTCTACAAGTCAAAAATGAGAGTTCTGCAACAACAAAGCAACTTTCAACTACTGTTTCCAAAGCCACAAAGCCTGAACTTGTAAACACCACCAACGTAACAGTGAGAAGTAATAAAGCCTCAAATATAACTGCTACTACTAAGTTTGAAAGCACTAAATTTGTGAACACTACACCTCGAAACACACAACTTGTGAGACCTCCTAATAGAAGTCACCACAGTAACACCCAGGACACCATGAAACAAGGCATCAACCAAACCTCTGCCAGTGTTAAAATCCGGAAAGGGCCTCAAGAAAAAGAACCCAAAACGATTGTATCTAATGTCAAAACCAGTTCTTCTCAGGACATAAAAAGAAATAGGGTGTTATCAAGAAGCATAGCATCTGAAATTGTAGCCAAGCCTGCTTCATCTTCTAATACCAAACTGATAGAGAAGTCAAAAACCATTGACCAACGAAGACAAACTATAGCAAAAGCAACTGTTGATAGATCAGCTCGGCCCAAAGAAACTGCGGAAGAGAGAAAAGCTCATCTGAGTGAGTGGAAAATTGGCAAAGGAAAAGTGTTGAAAAGGCCCCCTAATCCTGTAGTTACCCAGCCCACGTCTGAAGGACAAAATGAAAAACCAGTTGGGTCCTTTTGGACTACCATGGCAGAAGAAGATGAACAAAGATTATTTACTGAAAAAGTAAACAAGACGATTTCTGAATGCCTAAACCTGATTTAATAAGGGGTACCCAAAAGAAGAAATATTGGTTACACTGAATGACCTAATTAAAAATATTCCAGATGCCAAAAAACTTGTAAAATATTGGCTATGTCTTGTACGTATTGAACCAATCACAAGTCCTATTGAAAATATTATCTCAATCTATGAGGAAGCCATTCTGGCAGGGGCTCAGCCTATTGAAGAGATGCGACATGTCCTTGTGGATATTTTAACAATGAAGAGTCAAGAAAAAGTTAATTTGGGAGAAAATATTGAGGCTTTTGCATCCAAAGAACAAGTTCAAGAAGTCAACACTAAAGATATGGGTGTTAATTTAGAGCTAGAAAAACCAGAAATGGAGAATAAACATCATAGAAATGTGGTATTTAAAGATTATGAAAAAGAACAAGATGACAAAATGAAAGCTGTGACCAATGATGTTAAAACCCCTGATACAGAAACTATAGCAAGTTGATTAATTAAATATAATGTATCTACTACACCATACTTGCAAAATATAAAAAAGAAGATGCAATTTGATGAGTCAAGTTCTGCATTTAAGGAGCTGAAGTTTCTAACACCAGTGAGACGTTCTCGACGTCTCCAAGAGAAGACTTCTAAATTACCAGATATGTTAAAAGATCATTATCCTTGTGTGTCTTCACTGGAACAGTTATCAGAGCTAGGAGGCAAAACTGATGCTTTTGTATGCTGCCCTAATGCAGCATTGTGCTCTCTGAACTTTGATACAGAAGAGAAATAAGGCTCCAATGAGGAATGAGGGTTTTTTATTATTCCTTGGTTTCCTTTGTTTTGTGTGGCTTTCTACTTCCCTTAGGTCTATAGTTGGCTAACTATCGTAAGTATTCATGGCAATGAACTTCTTTACTAACGTTCATCTTATGGGAGTTGTCCTTCTGTGCATCCTGCCTTGTCAATCACAACAGACTGAGTTTTTCTTTAACATAGGTAAATTTAGTCAATTTATTGTGTTCCTTAAATATAAATAGGGTTTGTCATAATGGTAGCTTGTTCACTTTACTAAATATAAGTACAGTAATGATGCATCATCAGGAAATTAGGTGTTCTAGATAAAAGTATATTTTTAATGTTGACATGTTTTAAAACTTTATGATGTACCTCCCCGCCTTTAAACAGAATACTGACAATATTTTTGCCTTTATTTAATTAGTATGAAAGTAAAATATTGGGACTGGGAATAGAGCTCAATGGTATAGTGTGTGCTTAGAATGCCTGAAGCCCCTGAGTTCAATCCATAGCACCAAAAAAAAAAAAAAAAGTCCCAGTCTTTTATAGCTGGATTATGTTTAAATTTTAACCTCCATAGCTTCATTTGAGAGTTTATAAATTATATTAGAATGGAGTTCAGGAAGGAATGTATATTTAAGAAGTGTCATTCCAATGTAGGTAGCATTTCTGAAATAATACTTACACTTGCTTTCTTAAATCATGTCCCCTGAGACATGCTAGTTATATACCGTGAACAGTTTTCTTTTCCTCATATATAAATACCACCAATAAACTTGTTTTCTAAGGCCTTGAACTAATACTTAAGTGTCATATATTCTATATCAGTCTACAGTTTCAAATAAGTGAACTATCAAAGAACAGTTGAACTACATATGTAATATGAATGTGAAGATCACAAACTTGGTCTAATGTTCATGCCGTTTATGTAATATCTTTGTTTTATGTATTGTCTTATGTTCTAGAGAGTAGGATTTTCATTCTTGTGTGTATCTAATATGTACACAATAAAAGTACCTGTATAAAAAAAAAGAACATAAATAACCAGTAGCTTTTATTGAGTTAGAGACTGAAAATTGGAGTTGTTTTTCCCTATAGATGTAAGCCTTCCCTGACTAGTAGAGTCACTGTTACAAGTTTTATTTTTTTTCATGAAGACACTGTTCTTGAACTTACCTTTAATTTTTAAAATCTATCTACATTTTCTATTTGTTTGATCTATGTTCTAATCAGTATCATAGTCCATTCTTATGTTGATTTTAACCTTGTTTCACTTATTTATACTTTCTGTAGAAAAAGTATTTGAAACTATAAATTTTACTCAGTTGCTATAAGTTAGACCTAAACTTTAGGAGGTGGGGCCTAATTGGAGGAAGTATGTTACTGGGGGCATAATCTTGAAAGATATATTTTGTCCCTGCGCCCTGCTCTCTTTCTACCCCGTGTCCATCATGAGGTGAGCTGCTTTTCTACATCACATGTTCCCTGCCATGTTGTTCTACCAGGAATCAATGGAGTCAGAAATGACCATGGACCAAAATCTCTGTAGCCAGTTGTTTATCTCAGGTATTTTGTCATTATGACAAATGCTGACTAACACAGCAGTATATTTTGCTCTGGTTCTCCGAGTACAACTGTGGCCACATTCCATAAATCCTGACATAAGATTTTATTCTGTCCTGTTCTTTGTCATTGTTTTCCAAAAGTCTGCTGATGAAATTTTTATTTCCTCATTGATACAAGAGGTTGTAGAGAATGATTTTATGTTTTTTATGTGATTAAGCACACTGGTTTTAAATAGTATTCCTTTGTGTATAGCTGAGGTTTCTTGTATACATCTCTTTTCTAAACTTCTCTTATTTACTGTATGGTATTGCTGAGGGTATTAAATGAGAAATCACAGACAAAATAAAACCACACTTAATCATAATTACTCCGTAAACATTAATGAATGATATTAAATTGTTTTTGTTGTGATATTATGATAAACTCTCAAAATAGTAACTGTGCCTAAGGAGGGAGAACAGTCCAATTTGGCAGTTGAACCTGCTTCTCTGAATAATAGTACAAGTCATGAGAGATCATAGCATCTCTTATTCCAATTTAAGAACAACAGGATCACTCTCATGTATATGACACAATTTGTAGGGTATTTTGGTTGTTCATTGGAGTGTAACAAACTACCCTAAAAGTGGCTTGAAACAACATTTATTTTGTGCATAAACATGCAATTTGGGAAAGGCCTGTTTAGGGTAGGTCATCTCTGTTTCACTCAGTGTCAGCTGGGGCATCTCACAGTCTGAGAGCTGGAATCATTAGAAGACTGGTTCATCTATATATTAAGGGAATAATGCCAGATGTTGGTTGCAACCTTAGATGGGGTTGTTGGACAGAACCTCTGCAAGTGACCTCTCTGTGTTGCCTGAGATTCCTCATATCATGGTGGCTGAATTTCAAGATTAAGATATATAGAGAGACAGCTAGACATGTGGAAGAGGTGTTGACTTTTCTAACCTAGCTGTGGAGGTTACATACTAACTCTTCCTCTTTACTCTTTTTGTTAAAAGTACATAACCATTGAGGCTCATAGGGGATGAGAAATTGACCCCATGTTTTGATGAAGGAGTGTTAGTGTAACATTATAAATCACATGGGATAAGATATATTGGGATGAGATATATTGGAATGGCCACTTTGGAAAATGTATCTTCCACTGCTTTTTTAAAAATATGATTGTGATTTTTCACTTCTATCCCCTACTCTGATATGGAGTGAAAATACTTCTCAGCTTCTGATTTGAGGAATGGCTGAAATCTTTATGATTGTTATTATTTGTTTTGTTCTGAATCTTCTTAGGTATTTTAGTGGAAATATTGGAGAAGCTATATATTATACTAACATAATTTAGACCACAGTGGACTTTTTCTCAATGCCAAAATACAGATCTCATTAGGAAATACCACCAAATCAACTTCAATTGGCTTAATTTTGGTGAAACATTTACAATAGGCCTCCTGTGGATAGTTCCTTTCCCATTTTAATTTTGCCATGTACCACTGTTTGTTTATGGCTCTAACTTTTAAAGATGGTAGAATTTTGGCCTTGTACTAGAAATGTCATGAAGATTGCAGTAGTGATCTATGCTTAGGAGCAGCCAAATCTAAATCAACCTTTGAAATATTACTTGGGTTGGCAAGATGCAGCCTGGACCAAGGACATTACTATAAGCCAAAAACTTTTGGAACAGTAGATAAAGCTCTGACATTCATACCAGCTGTGACTTTGATTAAGTCACTCTTCCTGCATCTTTGGATATCTGCCTTAAATTTCTGGCCAGACCTGCCTACCCCCTCTTCAAAACAGGAGAGATAATGGAAACTGAAAAGTAAGCTATTGCTTACTGAATTTATTAAAAACTGAGTAGCACCATGTGATGAGTCGGCAGAGTATGAACCAGTAATAGATCCTAGAGCATGCCCAACCCTATAAAAAAGCCCAATAAAGAATCCTAAGGAAGGACAGCAGAATAAAATAGACATTATTATTGCTGTATGTTTATATGTGACTGCATGACCAACGTGATTCTGCAACCTGTACACTCAGAAAAATGAGAAATCATACCCCATCTGATTCAAATGTATGATATGTCAAGATCATTGTACTGTCATGTGTAACTAATTAAAACAAATAAAAACAACAACAACAAAAAAAACCCAAACCAAACCAAAACAAAAAAGAATCCCAAGGCTAGAACCATATTTGCTAGTAATAATACTTAATAATTATTGGATGTTTAGTGACCACACACCATGCTAAGTTCCTGACATTTATTATTCCATGTAGTTTTTTCAAACAATGAAATAAATGGATATTATTATTATTATTGCCCTCATTTTAGAGGTTTGTAAACTAAGGCTCAAAGAGCTAAATAAATTTCTCTAATTCTAAAGGCTAAGTGAAAGAGCAAGAATTTGAACTGGAGCCCTTCTGACTAAAAACTATGCTTGCAAATATTTTACTACACTGCAGATACAATGGAGATTCACTTCAATCCTACTAAATTTATGATGAAGTAGTTATGCCCAGAGGTTATGTTACCTCTTAAGGTCACAAAGCAGATTGGTTACTTAGAGCTTTAGGTGCTCTGTGAAAATAGAGTGCATTCTCTACACATGATAGCATTGCATAGACTTTTAATTCTACTCAGAGGCCCCACATCCCAAATATTTAACAAGCCATAATCTAGATAATTAAGTATTAGAGATATATTTCTGAATTTTTGTTTGGTTAATACTGGAGTTCTTGTAAAATTGTGACTTGGTAAAAATTCTCTATACAGATAATTTAACATTTTTACTTGCTTATTTCATAGATTTTTTTTTCAAGATCAATGAACTACTCTCTATAAAGTACACAATATGAAACACTGAACAGTATTTTGATAAACTACAAGAAGCTTCATCACTGTTGTATTTGTGACTCAGATCGTTTTTCTGTTATCAGCTGCCTACAGCGTAGAAGTCCAACAACCACAAGACATTCCCTCCCAACTACCCAAAGGGGTTCTTTCCTCTCTGGTTAGGCAGTGAGTGGCACCGAGTGCTGTGGTTGCTGGATTTCTACACTGTGGTTAGCAGAAAGTAAAGAAATGATCATAGTCACAAATCCAGCAATAGAACTAGCTTTACCGGCATGTTTAATTGCTTCCTTTAATACACTACCCCAAAGTGCTGTCTTGCTTTTCCCTGAGGTCCCACCACACGCACATTGCTCAGGGGCAAGAAGAAACTTACAGGGATAAAGTCTAACACAGTGCCATCTGGCGGTTTTCATCTAATTATGAACGAGAAAGGCAAACCTTTCTCATCATACTCTAGCCTGAGTCTTTTTTCCTTGACTGTGGAAAGCACATTTGTGGAGAGCAGGCTGTGCTTGTTCCGAATTATTCCATGTTGTGTGGAAGAGCAGTTTTCAGGTTCTGAGTTACACCATTTAGAAAACAGCAGTTTGCCATTAGTATCAGTACTAATGCAGAGTGACTTGGTAACTTGTCCGGGCAAGTAGGTAACCACCAGATGTTGGCTACACAGAACTTTTCAAAAAGAATAACCTCCCACAGCACAGCATAGTCATATGGTGCAGACTGATAAAAAGATTAATTGTGCTAATAAAAAAAATGGCCATCTGTGAATTGACTGAATTAAATTAGAAACACATGGATGCATGGGCATATCAGATTCTTAACAGGGAAATCAGGACCAGATTATCAAATATACTAGGCCAATGGATAGTGTTATCCCCTCTCCTGAAACATATAAATAGGGAGCACCAAAGACAATGGCATGGAGGCACATTGACAGGTCATCTTATTAGACTACCTGGGAAATGCTGCCCAAGAGCCAGGTGATGAACTCCTGACTATGCCCCAGGGGCTTCAGCTCAGCTTGATATCACTGGATGATGTGGCCCAATTCAGAACTGCTTGCTGTTGGCATCCTTGCCTTGCCTTGAACAGCTCTGCATACCCTGCACAGCTCCCAATCTTGAATAACTTCAATGCCTCAACAAATGCTTGGCAGGGTTCCTACCACAGCTGACCATCTGCAGTAACTTTTGCATAGGAATCAACCCTCTGCCTTTGCTTTCATTTCTGCCTCTGGAACTCTGTGGAAACTGTTAACCCTTTCTTAGACATTTTTTATAACCTATATATCACTGTGCAAGGTAGGTTGTGTGACTTGAGTGTTGTAGATATTAGTGATTAATATTGGAATGGAATAAAAGACCCCGTTATTGCTATGGTCTCAGTACCCCATGAACCATGAGTACTCTGTGACTTAAAGCCAATACAATTTATGTAGCTTGTGAATTTATTGTTATTTAGTAAATTCCAACATTGCGGGAAGACACAAACCTGTCCAGTCTGTGTAAATGGCAGGGCTTGCTTACTACATAGCTTTAGAAGTTGTCATAGACAAATTCTGTGTGTTATAAAAAATTTCAAAATGTTGTTGGCTGTTTCATAATGAAGAAATTCCCTGAGATTTTTTTAGACTTGGAATAATTATAAGCACTCCATTTGGGGGTATGTTTAGAGCAGGGAAGAGAGAAGACATTGTTTAACTTTATTAGATGATTTCCATATGCATTGCATCTTTTCTTAAATGAATTTTCTAGGCATGTATCAATTCTGGCATGTCTTTTTCTTGTATTTCAGCTAATTTATTTATTACAAGTCCAGCATACTCTCACTTTTCTGAGAAAACAGCATTAAAGCTTATTAGTAGCATTAACGGGGGTAATTTAGTGGTTGCTACATAACCTCTACTTTCTCTAAGACACCAAACTCCAGTTTTTGAAAGTGTCCAAACTCCTTCGCAGGTGGGCAGGCTGATGATGTGGGCATCATCTTTAATGTTCCTACCTCAATCCGGTACACTTGCCCCTAATCTTCAGAATGAGAGCCAAGTTAAGTCATCTACTTTGTTCTCATCTTTTGACAGTTCTGAAATCCATACATGCTTGCCAAATACCTATTTGATTTTAGAAAAGGAAAGAAAGGAATTATGACCTTTTCTTGAAGTCATCTTTTCTTTCTTTCTGTACAACATCTACTTTTCTTAGTCACCCATTTTCTTTTTTCTATTATACTATATGAGTGTCCTTGTCTTTGGATTTTTTTTCTTTATTTGAGGGTGATTTCTTGTTTTATTTGTCTATTTTTCAGATCCCTTTGGCAATTTCTCTCTCATGATCTAGCATAACCAGTTCTGGACTTTCTTGATTACATCTATATGTAATTGCACTATATACACAGTTTTAAGTTTTCATTTCAGTTCTGAATTAGATAATGTGAAATGAATCTTAGACACTTAAATGCAACAGTAGGATAGGTTATTCATTCTTGATTTATAGTTTTCTGTGACTTAAAATATTTCTCAGAGGCATGGCTTATCAACCATCTCATGTCCAAAAGGCTAGTAAGGTACTTCTTACAACCAGTTAGTAGGTTAAACATTATACAAATTGTTGTTTAGATGCATGGCAGTTTTACTAATCTACATCTGAGCCAAAAAACCCAAAAAGTCAAGAAGGTATATTATTTTTAATAGTTGCTCTCTACTTGTTTGCTAAAATATAAGCATTTATGAAAATGTCAAAATGATGATGTGCTAATTTTATGAGGAAATCAAATAGGGGAAGAGTCAGGCATGATATTATTAAAAGGCCAGTAGGAAAATAAACATCTCAAACCTCAGAAGGTTCCAGGCATATGGAGTTAAGAGTTGGGGTATGAGGAGAGAAGGATGTGTCTTATTTCCCTTTGATCCAGAGGTCTTTCAGCTTTAGCTTTCCTATTATTCCCATATTCTATCCACTTTTCCTTTCGGAGCTCAAGGACTTGAAACTGAAATATTCCTACTCTGTGGGAAGTGTGCTCCTGCCATTCCAAGTTGAGATTCATAATACTTTTTCTCACAGGAGCATGATAGCAGGGCATTTAAGTTTCACAAAATTCTCTAGACAGAACTTAACTTCAACTGGTTTAGCTACCCTGTTGTCTCCAGGAAGAAACAAACTGAGTCCTAAATAAATAACTCTTAACCTGAATTCTGGGAACGTGGTCCACGTGGAAGCTACAGTGTGCCTTTATGCTTAGAAATATCAAAGAAATCCTTATTGGCTTCTGTCCAAGCCCTCCTAAAAATCCCAAACATTCTGACATCCCTAGCAGAAATCAGTAGGAAGCCGGAAGGCACAAGCTATTGAACTCTTGAACTCTGAAACAGCATCTATTTTCATAGTTCTGTTTGTTGACTCTACTTTGATCTCATCTTATTAGAAAGATAATACCCTAACATTTTAGCATATTTAAAATAAACTGCTTCAACAATCCTCCAGGGAGCTCAGCTTAACTTTAGCCTTTTCCCAATCTCTAAAGCTCTTTACTGTGGTGTGTACTCACCTTCATGGAAATTGTCTGTTAAATAATTCTGCCTAACAGGGAGTTTACTTTTCTGAACACACTCTAGGCAGGGATATTTATATTTCATTTGATCATTAGAAGATGAACCCTGCTTCTAATGTTTTGACTGTTATTGAAAACTTACTGATAAACTGAAGGACCAGAAGGAACTGAGACCCTGTCCGTGTTTGTGGTGATGGTGGTAATAGTGGGAGTGAAGGGGGCCTAGGCAGTCCATTTGGCCAAAGCCTTACATTCAAAAAGGGTCTCAAGTTTAGACATACTATAATCCCCAAATGAGAAAATAACACATTGTAACATAAAGGATTGATAGATAATCATCTTACATTTCAAATGTTTTGTTCTCAAACCATATCAATGAGTTGATATGCATTTTAAAATAGATAAATTATGGTTGTTAGTAAATTAGTTGCTATTTATTTAAAAATACCAATTCTACAATTACCTTGTAAATATGTTGAATTTTAATTTTTGCTTTAATGTAAGCATTAACAATTGAACCATGGTAATGGATAATATTAATAACACTTTTAAACTCATTTCCCCTTTTTCTTCCTCTAAATATCTCCAGGTTTTCTTTTGGCTCCATCAATCTCTCACCTGCTCATTCACCTTCTATCCCGGAATGGCCCTGGTTGTCCTGAATCAGTCAGAATATTTTACTCTTTTGGTCCAATCACTGATTCAGGGATGCACATAAATTCTGTGTTCCAGTTTAATTGAATTCTAGGGCTCTTTCTTGGAGAGCTGTTAGATTCCTTCTTGAATAGATCTGAGAGATGAGATGGGTACCTTGTACCACGAGAAGGACAAATCTTAAGGGAACTCTAGGGATTGCGGCCCCATGAATTAGGTCCCTCCATAATATAATCATGGATCTGCCAAATCAGAGTCCATGTACCTGAGGAGCTTCCATGTTAAGGATGATCATTCCTGTACTTTTGAAAGCAGATGTGAACTAAACATTCTGCTACAGGTCATGTAGTCTTAATTTTTCCTATAAACCTGATAAAGAATTTCCTAAACTTTTTAAATTCAGAGGCCCTCAGAGTGTGACAGTGGCAATAGCTTTCTCAGGCTTGGAGTGACCTCACTTCATCTAATGACTGCTGCTGTCCTATGCAGCCACACTTTCTCACGTCAGAGGCCGGAGTATAAAGGAGTTGTCCCCAGATCTCAGGAATGGTTTAATAGATTTAAGAGGTTGTGGTATTGAAGAACCAGCATACCTGCCCTCTGCTTTACAATCTTAATTTGATTCCAAAAAGAAACAACAACAAGTGGGGTAAAACTCAAAAAGATGTTAACTGAATAGTATTATGGACAAAATGCAAAAACACACCAAGTAAAAATCCATTGTACACATCCTTCCTTTGGGAAGTCTCTCACAAGTACAAATTCACTCAAACCTCTGGTTCTCCCTGGAGACTGATTTTGTCCTCAGGGACATTTGGCAGTGTCTGCATTTTTGTTGTCACAACAGGGCACAAGATGCTATTAACTATTGACAGAGCCAGGGAGGCCACTAAATATTCGACAGGACCACACTCCCCCTCCAACAAAGAATTATATAGCTCAACATGTTAATAGTGATAAGCTTGAAATATTCTGTTTTACCATAAAAGGTAGCAAAGAAACTGATACAGCTGTTACCTTTTTAGACACTCAATTGCTCTTTTATTTTCTTCTTTTTATGTGTGCTGGATGAACTGGGTATCTGCTGTTTTTGCAGATCTTCCTAGTTAAAGTTTTGAGTTATCTTTGTTATTGGGGAAGCTTGATGATTTTGAAAATTAGAATTTTTAATTGTCTAATTAGACAACTTAAAGGGAATATTCCCTAAGCAACAGGGATTGTATTTTCTTTAGCTCTTTCCCCCATTCTCTCTCTTTTTAAAGTAAGTTTCTAAGTAATTAAATGTATCCATGGCTCTATTTTTTGTTTTTGTTTTTAAAGATTCAAGGTATAAGATTATTCCTGCTCTGCAGGAGCTTGTAATATAATAGTGGAAATGTGAAAAGCATACAAATTACTTTAGTACAAAGAAATACTTATAATAGTACCACCAGGTTGCTCTGCAAGGACCCAGGCAGGAGGACAAAGTGATGAGTCATTTATAGTTTACCTGTTCCTGGGGTAAACATTCTTGGACGAATATGGCTTCTCTAAATGGCCACTCTCAGCTTATCACTTTCCTCTGGTGGCATCTCTAGGACAACAGACCTCTTGTGTTTTTTCAGGAGCTGCCAGGCAGCTGCCTGGGGAAGACTTCTGGGTTTAACAATTCACCTTCCCCTGTGCAAAGACAGCAAAGAGAAAATGCAGTTCAGCAAGGCTGAGGGGGTATGAAATTGTGTTAAGCAACACTCATGACAATGACTGGATTTGCTATTTTAAAATAAGTGACTAAATGTGGTTTTTTTTTTTTTTTTTTGAAATTGTAATTTTCCTGTGCTGTTAAGTGTAAAGGTGACCGCTCTGAGGTGGGATCACAGCAGTTTGTACTCGACAGCTAATCAGGTTGATTCATTTGGAGAGGTGGGCAGTAAGCTCAGTCATAAAACAGAATTGAGTTCTTACCTCACTGAGATAAAACACCACATATGTTTTTTTCTTTCTGCTTTTTGAAGGAAAAGAAATAGTCATGCAATACAGTACATACGGTGTTCTCAGGAGAACATTCTAAAGACACAACAAGGTTTAATAATATATGTGGCAGAAAACATATCGTCCATGGAACAAAACCAGTTTCTTTACTGAGTTTCTAGCAGCCTTTCAGTAAATGATTTAAGCTGCTATCACCAATGGGAACTGAAGTTTTTGGTAGGGACATCTTGGGTTTATTCTTAGCTCAATCCCAGGGCTAGTGGAATGTAAAATGCACATTTACCTATTGTTAATTGCTTCAGAGTGGACCAGAGGTGTTAGTGGTAGCTCAGCATTACCAATTTTCCCCACAGGATGGCATCCATCAGTTAAAAACAAAATTTACAGTAGTAGCAGAACTCACAAAAATAGAGATGGATTCAAGTTTCTGTTAGGCTTTACAATGTTTAGGGTTGATTTTGATATACACTTTAACTTGATCATAGTGAGTGAGGGTGGCGTGGGTGTGTGCCAGGAGCTGGTGCAGACACAGAGATGGAATTTGGGGGTATGTGTATAGAGAGAAATGGACTCATGCTGAGGATAGAGTTGCTAACAAATAAAGCTTAGCATTAAGAGACCCTGGTCACTGGAGGACATTTACTGAATTAATTTTTTCTCCTCCATCAGAAGATTAGCAACTATCAGGAGATCAAATCAGAACAAGCAGAGCCTCATGGCAAATTAGGAGTGAGCCCAGGATAGTTTTGAGATTTGGTTTGGTGAAAACAGAGTTCTAATATTTCTAATATGGCACAGCCTGAGAACAAAAGCAGCATTTTATCTACTTGACCATAGAAATTAGGAAGGCCAATCCTTAATGGCGGGATGGGGGTGAATGGGAGTGGGGAGTCTCAAAGAGAAGGAGTAATTTTTCCAAGACAGGATTAAAACAAGGACAATGGTCATTCTAGTTTTCTATTTAGAGAGGACCTTGCCAATAGAAAAATGCATGAGGGAGTTTGATTGATTCAAAGCTGTGTATGGCTAGCAAATATATTTTCAAAATTAGATTTATATTGGGGAGTTAGTAAAAATAGCAAAATTTTCTAAAGCTGATTTATTCACTCTTAACATAGGGGAATGTTAATTACCCATATTAAAGGATGTAGGTATTAATAAAAACACTTGAGGAGCTGGGATTGTGGCTCAGCGGGAGAGCACTCGCCTAGTATAGGCGGCACCGGGTTCGATCCTCAGTACCACATAAAAATAAAGGCATTATGTTGTGTCCATCTACCCCTAAAAAATGAATATTAAAAAAAAAAAGATTAAAAACACTTGAGACAGTTTAGAAGGTGAGTAGAGACTGGGTTTGGGGCACTAGTTCCCCCTCAGGCCACCCTTCACATTGCCAAGGAATCTGAATCTCTGACCTTTCCTCAGACTCCATTCCACGGTGGGATGTTCCTTGAACTCTCTGAGGTGTCATGTGGTGAGTACCTGCTATACTCTCTGGACAATATTTCCCCTTGTCTACCTTGTACAGTTCCTTCTGTAGGTCTTCCATCCCTTCATCTATTCCATATTTCAGGCCTTTGATAGCTGAACTTGCCAAACATTTCTCCATCACCTTGGGAAGGACACTGAAATACTCTGGGGGGGAATTATTTCCTCACTAGAGAAAGTGAAGTCACAGTTAATTTTTTTCTACCACCAACTGCCAAGTCACTTTATTTGGAAAGTGTCTGGGAATTTTGTTTTTGCATGTTGGCAATCATGCTTTGATATATGTTCATTTGCATTTGAAGGATACAGTAAAAAAGCTTATAGAAGGCAAAGACATTGCTTTCTCCTGCTCATGTGGCTCTTACATAGGCATTTTTTTTAAAAAAAAATGCAAAACAGAAGATGCTAATTAAAATATCTTATTCTTTAAAGAAGCCAGGCGCTCATCCCAGTTATGGGTAAAGCAGATTTCATCTGGCTTCTTCAAGAAGGCTCTTTTGGGGGTAACTTGTTTAAATCACTGATTGTAGTAACCCACGTGTGAAAATGCTGAGTCACTCTGGGCCTGGGACTCTACATTTTGACTTCTTCCTCTCCAAATCCATCAATTTTGAATGTGCAATTTGTTTTAGTCAACCTCTGCCTCCCTCTTTATTGGCCACCAAAAGATGTAACAAGAACAAGTTGTAGAGGAGGAACATTTATTTGGGGCTCATGGTTAAAAAGGTCTCAGTCCTTAGATGGCTGATTCTGCTGCTTTGTGCCCAACTGAGGCAGAACATTGCTGTGGAAGAATGTGGCAGAGAAAAGCCGCTCAGGCATAACAACCAGGAAGGAAAGAAAGACTAAACTTGGCTCATAGGGACAAAATAGATATGCCCCACAGGCATACTCTTAGTGACTCTCCCCCTTTTTCAGCCACCACCCTACCTGCCTATGGTTACCTCTCAGTTAATTCCTATAAGTGGATCAATGCACTGATTAGGTTAAGGCTTCCATAATTCATTCATTTTAACTTCTAAACTTTCTTGCATTGTCCCACACAGGAGTTTTGGGGGGACATTGCCCTTGTAAATCATAATAGAGGACAATTGAATCCTAAACCAATACCAGAGGTCAGTTGAATCCTAAATCAACACAAGAACTCTTTCTTTTTCTGCAAGCACATGGAGTCTTGAAGGGTTCAATGGAATACCTATGACAGCATTTAAATTCAACTATCCTATTTGGTTTAAAACTGTACTAATCCTTTTATGTAGGTTATGTGTATTTGTGCATGTCAGCACTGGCCAAGGGAATCTCTCAACATGTGTTTTAAATCACTTTGGAGTCCACTGTTGAAGAATGTTAAGAAACAATATAATTATGCACTGTAAAAGCAGAAAAACCCCAAATCCTTTCAGCTGACAACATTTTTGTATTTAAAAAAAGAGTATTTGGTGCCTGTGTTTTGAAAGCAGGCACCTGTCACATCTGGGCATGCCCAGGATATCTCATCAGTGTGATTATTTGCAAAGAGTAAAATCTCTTCAGGCCATGATGGTGATGCCTTCATCTTCCCGAGTCCTGAGTTCTTTGATGACATTCTATTAGGCAAAGAAAAGAAAAAAAAATCAGTCTTTTTCCTGTGATATTATCTGTATGTAAAACCTCAGCCATGAAAGGACTTTGACATCTTTGTTAGTAAACAGAGCAGTTAGAGTTCTTTTGACAAGAAGGTATGGAGGACTGTGTTCTGGCAAGCTCTTTCTCTTTTTCTCTGCCACTTCTCCAGCTTGACAAGCGGATTGCAGGATTGCAGAGGCCAGTGAAAACATCCCTGCCTTTCGGGTTGAGAGCATTTGTTAAGCATCTGTGAGGGTGGCTTTCTCGCTGGTGGGTGTCAAGTCATAGATGTGAAGGAGGCAGCAGTCTTGGAAAGCTCAGCCATCACTTTCCTGTGAGAGCCATCGCTGATGAGCAAGTGGCCCAATTAGAAACTGAAGAAAACATTCCACTGTGGGGGACTCCAGCTTATTTCCCTGACTGTAGTGTTACTCATTCTACTGACAGGGGCAGCAGGAGAGGGTCAGGAGAGGTTGCAGTGGCTGAGAGGAAATGGAGACAGAGTCATATTTCCTCAAGAGGCAAGAAATCACTCTTTCTTTTACTGTCAGCAAGTTGTTGATCTTGAAAATCAGAAACCTCATTATAGTCCCTTTTCCAGCTTTGGTAATAATTAAATAATTTTGAAAGCTATTATTCAAATATAACCTCTCATAATATTGCAGTTTACACAAATTATTCCAGAACCTACCTCCAGCCTTTGCAATTTAATTGTTCTGTCAGGGTTTACAAACTTAGAACCCCAGGCACTTGACCCTCTGCAGAAGTCACTGTGGGCTAATTCTTGGTGCTCTCAGGAGGCACTTTATCCAGGCTTGCCAACGTGTTCTACCATAACCATGGTGCCCACCTTTCTGCAGAGCCTTTGCCTTGTCATTTGGAAAAAGCACTGTCAACCTTATGTTCTTTCCATGCCTCTGGTACTTACTCATTGATTCTGTTTTCTTTTCTTTCCTTTTTTGGAACAAGGGTTTAAACTCAGGGGAGCTTAAACACTGAGCCACATCACCAGCCTTTTTTTTTTTTTTTAATAATTCTGAGACAGGGTCTCACTAAGTTGCATAAGGCCTTGCTAAGTTGCTGAGACAATCTTTGAACTTGCAGTGCCCCTGCCTCAGCCTCCCAATTTGCAGAAATCACAGGTGTGCATCACCGTGGTATACTCATTGATTCTTTTTCCCCATAGTGGAGAGACTGTCTTTCTCGTCTTTCTTTGTCACTAGAGACACAATCAGCAGATTTATCTGTTTCACATAGCCTTTCAATTTCTTGAATACAGATTGTCATTATTACCCTTGGGAAAGAGACTATTCTTCTATGACTCCTCTTGGCATTGCCCATTCTTCTTTTGATTCAATAGCAGATATTGACAGAAAATAGCATAGCATTCTAGATCATGAAAACCTGAAATTAGAAGATCAGATTCTTCTAGTAAAGACATATTTCATCAGTTGTCTTTCACAAGATTTGGAGTTTCAGGGTAGGGGAAGATGAACCACACAACTTGACCTCTTGTCCCAGGTCTGTTGGTCATTGTCTTGTAGGATTTGTCCTGACAATTCACATTGGATAAAAGAGACCATGGTGACAAATTCACAGTTCCTCAGTTTGCAAGGTTCAGATCAAGACCTGCTTAAATAACACAATCAATCCATGAATCTGTTAGCTTCCATGGCATAACAGACCACCCTGAGATTAGTGTCTTGAACATTTATTTATTTATTTTATAATTTGCAGGTCAACATTTTGGGCTGGTTCTTCATGTCCTTGTTCTTTCATTGTACCTGCCCTGTGGCCCCTTGACCATGAACCAGGCCTGTCTTCAGTGATGTCTACTTTTATTTGAGTTGCTAGACATTATTGGAGGAAAGACACCACTGGGCATGCTAGGCACTATTGAAAGAATGACTACACTGGGGACTGGACATAAAGTCCTTTACATAAAGTTATAGAATCCTTTAGTGAGTCCAGCCCTCTCCTATTCTTGTCACATCCCCACTAGTATCCTTTGGAAAACTCTTATATCACCTCTCACAGAAAGCCAAGAATATCAGGTATTCCAGAACAACTAGATCTCAGTGTCTGAGAACCTCCAAGTGCCTTGAGACTGAAGAAAAGAGGCAGATACAGAATTATGGATTTCAATTTATTGGTGGAATTTCTGACAGAAGTATGGTCCTGGGAAGCAATAGGACCAAGTGGATCCATTCAATATGGGTGAGAAGGAGGAGAGTAAATGATAATTAGAACATAAGTAACTTCATCCAAGCTGGAATATGTCTGGCTAATCCTAACTAATATCAAGGAGTCAGGAGCATTCCTGGTGCTGAGGACTGGTTGTAAAACTCTGTTTATTTAGAGTATGCTGGGAAATGAGTAGGACAAAGCCCCAGGATTCTCCTGGGTCATTCATGGTGGTTATGACTGAAGATGGCTGCCGTCATTTCAAGGTGACATCAGGCAAAAGTTTTTAACATCTTTCTCTTCACTCATAAAATGGTCTTTATGAGCATATGTTCTTCCACAGTTTTTCTTATTTTGTTCAAGAAAGGTCTCTCTCTCTCTCTTTTTTTAACAACAAGCAAACAACATTGTTGAGTGTTTAGGGGCACAAATAATGAAGCCAGACATCCTGCATTCAGACTTGTCTGTCTCTCACAGGCTGTATAATTTCTTTCTGTCTCAGCTCCCACATCTATGATAGAGACATAGTTGGGTAGAGTGGTTGTGAGAATTTTATGAGACATTACCCTTTAATGTGATATGCCTAGTACAATGCCTGGCATTATGTGAATTCTATCTCTTATGTTTTAGCATATGTGCTTGTTAGTTGTAATGATATTCTTCTATGTAGTCAATCTCTGTTTCTCCCTACTGGGTCCAGTGCGTCCTATATATTTACTTCTTCATTTCATTCTCATTCTGGGACTTCAAGTACCGGTCATCACAGAGTGACGATGCAAAATCAGGCTCTTTAATTTTTAAAAAATAGTTTATTTCATGAATTTTGTTATCTTTGAGCATTTGTTTTCCCTTATTTCCTTCACAACCAGATATTTTAATAGAGCTATGTATTCAAACAAGTATAAGCTTATAATCTATCAATCAGTTTTATTCCAAATGGGCAACTCTAAATCTTAGTGGCCCTACTTTTGACTACACTCTCATATGTGGTGCTACACTTCTTGTGGCAGAAAGGAAGAATAAGGCTTTGATCAACCACACAATTAGATTTAAATTTTTTATTTGGATCCAACAAGCATAATTTCAGCTCATATTCCATTGGCTAAACCAAGTCATGTGACCAGATGGAGGTCATTGGAATGGGAAGTACAACTTTGCCTTTAGAAAGTGGGTAAGAGGGATTCCAACATGGCGGCGGGCGCGGAGAGATCAAGTCTCTGACCTCTTCAGCTGTGCAGGCATAGGGAGTCGTAAACAACCTAAATCTGTTTGCTCAGGATCACTAGGCAATGCTGAGCTGACGTGGATCTGGGGCGAACAGTCTGGGCCTCTCAGAACACACACTGAGCCCAGATCGGCTGAATTCAAGCTCCCGTTCGCCTGCTTCCCACAGACAAACAGCTGTGACTCAGCACTAATCCATCTGGCTGAAACAACTGGTCAGCCCTTCTGATCCTACGGAGGTAAATGCCAACTGAGCCTTCATAGGTAGTGGCCACAGGTTTGAAACGGGGCTTGGGAGAGACAGTAAGGACCCACCCGTTGCATTGGTCACCCGGCAAAGGGAAATGAACTGTCGCCATTTGCAAGAGATACCACCATGGCAGAGAACTGACGTCACCAGACTGCGGTGGAGGAGATAACTTTATTGAAACCTGCGGCTACAGGTGTGTAATTCCCTAGCCTTCCCTCTCCACACATCGGGGAAACCTTAAGGGCCCCTCCCAGCTCTCCCATGAGTGCGATAGCCAGACCAAGGGAATCAGGAGTGGTGCGGGACCCGCCGCGCCGAACTCCCAGCTACCGCTCCCACCAGTGCTGACAACTGAGGTCTCTTGCACCAGCTACCAGGGGCGTGGCTACCGGAGGGCAAGTAAAATTCACTGAGGATTTTCAGCCCCAAGCTCTACAAACTTAGGGTCTGAGGGAATGGCAAACAGGGAGAGTGTGCCCAGTTGTTCATGAAAACAGGGCTCCCGGGAGCAGCAGACCTGGCGTGTAGCCAGTATTGTGGTGAGTGGCACCTGTGAGAGGGGCTGGGCTAGAGGAAAAGTGGGGAATACAGAAGACAATTAGAAATTATTTTGAAAACCTATATTCCAATAAAATAGAAGATAGTGAAGACATCGATAAATTTCTTAAGTCATATGATTTGCCCAGACTGAGTCAGGAGGATATACACAATTTGAACAGACCAATATCAATGGATGAAATTGAAGAAGCCATCAAAAGACTACCAACCAATAAAAGCCCAGGACCGGATGGGTATACAGCGGAGTTTTACAAAACTTTTAAAGAAGAATTAATACCAATACTTGTCAAGTTATTTCAGGAAATAGAAAAAGAGGGAGCTCTTCCAAATTCATTCTATGAGGCCAAAATCACCCTGATTCCTAAACCAGACAAAGACACCTCAAAGAAAGAAAACTACAGACCAATATCTCTAATGAACCTAGATGCAAAAATCCTCAATAAAATTCTGGCGAATCGAATACAAAAACACATCAAAAAAATTGTGCACCATGATCAACTAGGATTCATCCCTGGGATGCAAGGATGGTTCAATATACGGAAATCAATAAATGTTATTCACCACATCAATAGACTTAAGGATAAGAACCATATGATCATCTCGATAGACACAGAGAAAGCATTCGACAAAGTACAGCATCCCTTTATGTTCAAAACATTAGAAAAACTAGGGATAACAGGAACTTACCTTGACATTGTAAAAGCTATCTATGCTAAGCCTCAGGCTAGCATCATTCTGAATGGAGAAAAATTGAAGGCATTCCCTCTAAAATCTGGAACAAGACAGGGATGCCCTCTATCACCACTTCTATTCAATATAGTTCTCGAAACACTGGCAAGAGCCATTAGACAGACGAAAGAAATTAAAGGCATAAAAATTGGAAAAGAAGAACTTAAATTATCACTATTTGCAGATGACATGATTCTATACCTAGAAGACCCAAAAGGGTCTACAAAAAACTACTAGAACTAATAAATGAATTCAGCAAAGTGGCAGGATATAAAATCAACACACATAAATCAAAGGCATTTCTATATATCATTGACAAAACTTCTGAAATGGAAATGAGGAAAAACACTCCATTCACAATATCCTCAAAAAAAATAAAATACTTTGGAATCAACCTAACAAAAGAGGTGAAAGATTTATACAATGAAAACTACAGAACCCTAAAGAGAGAAGTAGAAGAAGATCTTAGAAGATGGAAAAATATACCTTGTTCATGGATAGGCAGAACTAACATCATCAAAATGGCGATATTACCAAAAGTTCTCTATAGGTTTAATGCAATGCCAATCAAAATCCCAACAGCATTTCTTGTAGAAATAGATAAAGCAATCATGAAATTCATATGGAAAAATAAAAGACCCAGAATAGCAAAAGCAATTCTAAGCATGAAGTGTGAATCAGGCGGTATAGCGATACCAGATTTCAAACTATATTACAGAGCAATAGTGACAAAAACAGCATGGTACTGGTACCAAAACAGGCGGGTGGACCAATGGTATAGAATAGAGGACACAGAGACTCATCCACAAAGTTACAACTATCTTATATTTGATAAAGGGGCTAAAAGCATGCAATGGAGGAAGGATAGCATCTTCAACAAATGGTGTTGCGAAAATTGGAAATCCATATGCAACAAAATGAGACTGAATCCCTTTCTCTCGCCATGCACAAAAGTTAACTCAAAATGGATCAAGGTGCTTGATATCAATTCAGAGACTCTGCGTCTGAAAGAAGAAAAATTTGGCTCCGATCTACATATTGTGGGTCGGGCTCCAAATTCCTTAATTGGACACCCATAGCACAAGAGTTAATAACAAGAATCAACAAATGGGACTTACTTAAACTAAAAAGTTTTTTCTCAGCAAGAGGAACAATAAGAGAGGTAAATAGGGAGCCTACATCCTGGGAACAAATTTTTACTCCTCACACTTCAGATAGAGCCCTAATATCCAGAGTATACAAAGAACTCAAAAAATTAGACAATAAGATAACAAATAACCCAATCAACAAATGGGCCAAGGACCTGAACAGACACTTCTCAGAGGAGGATATACAATCAATCAACAAGTACATGAAAAAATGCTCACCATCTCTAGGAGTCAGAGAAATGCAAATCAAAACCACCCTAAGATACCATCTCACTCCAGTAAGATTGGCAGCCACTATGAAGTCAAACAACAACAAGTGCTGGCGAGGATGTGGAGAAAAGGGTACTCTTGTTCATTGCTGGTGGGACTGCAAATTGGTGTGGCCAATTTGGAAAGCAGTTTGGAGATTCCTGGGAAAGGTGGGAATGGAACCACCATTTGACCCTGCTATTGCCCTTCTCGGACTATTCCCTGAAGACCTTAAAAGAGCATGCTACAGGGATACTGCCACATCGATGTTCATAGCAGCACAATTCACAATAGCTAGTCTGTGGAACCAACCCAGATGCCCTTCAATAGATGAATGGATAAAAAAAAGTGGCATCTATACACAATGGAGTACTATGCAGCAATAAAAAATGATAGAATCATAGAATTTGCAGGGAAATGGATGGCACTAGAGCAGATTATGCTTAGTGAAGCTAGCCAATCCCTAAAAAACAAATACCAAATGTCTTCTTTGATATAATGAGAGCAACTATGAACAGAGCAGGGAGGAAGAGCAGGAAGAAAAGATTAACATTAAACAGAGACATGAGATGGGAGGGAAAGGGAGAGAAAAGGGAAATTGCATGGAAATGAAGGGAGACCCTCATTGCTATACAAAATTACATATAAGAGGTTGTGAGGCGAATGGGAAAATAAACAAGGAAAGAAATGAATTACAGTAGATGGGGTAGTGAGAGAAGATGTGAGGGAAGGGGAGGGGGGATAGTAGGGGATAGGAAAGGTAGCAGAATACAACAATTACTAATAGGGCATTATGTAAAATTGTGGATGTGTAACCGAAGTGATTCTGCAATCTGCATTTGGGGTAAAATTGGGGGTTCATAACCCACTTCAATCTAATGTATGAAATATGATATGTCAAGAGGTTTGTAATGTTGTGAACAACCAATAAAAAATTTTAAAAAAAGAGAGAAAATGGAAAAAAAATTAAAAAAAAAATAAAACCCCCGATGACTGCCTTTGAAGGGGTTTAAGCCTTCATAGGATCTTTAAATCAAAGTCATCTTATACAAGGAAAGCATGTTCTCAGCCCTTCTCCACCCTATACACACACATTGATCATTTTAAACCTCCCTACAAGTATATGCCACTGTCATCTCTATGTCATCATTAAACTTGACATTTTCTTACTTCTGTACATTTGCTAGTTCTGGAATATACTCTGTGAAGAAACACTAGTCTATAGATGTTAGCTTTTTTTATTGTTGATTTGTTTACTTGTTTGTTTTACTATTGTTTTATTTGCATGGGAAAAGCTTTAAATAAAGACTGTATAACACTATAGACTGAAGGGTAGAACAAGTTGCTTCTAGGCAAAATCCTTTAAATATCTTTTAAAACCCTATATGATGACAGGCAACTGAGCTAGTTCCGTAACTTGACTATTATGAATCATGCTCCTACAAACATCTGTATGCAGTTCATATGGGAGAATAAAAGATCCAGAATAGACAAATCAATACTGAGCAATAACAGTGATAATGGTAATATCATAATATTTGATCTCAAATTATACTACAAAACTATAGTAACAAAAAAAGCATAGTGTTGGAATAACTTCAGACATGAAGACTCATGGAATAGAGTAGGAGACACAGAGACAAATCCACATAGAAACTATCATCTGATCCTTGAAAAAGGTGGGAAAAACAGACATTGGAGAAAAGAAATCTTTTTGAACAAATATTGCTAAGAAAACTGGATATCCATATAAAGAAGAATGAAACTAGATCCTTGTTACCCTGCACAAAAACAAACTCAAAGTGGATCAAAGACCTAGGGATTAGACCAGAAACATTGCAACTTCTATATAAAAACATAGGGGCAGTACTACAACATATTGACATATGCACCAACATCCCTCATAAAACTCTCAAAGGCAAGAAATTAAACCAAGAATTCATAAATGGGATGACTTCAAATTGCTCTTCTGCAAAGCAAATGAAAAAAATTAAGAGCATGAAGAGAGTACATAAAGAGGGTGAGAAAATCTTTGTCAGCTACTCTTCTGACAAGGGATTAGTATATAAAAAAATCAAAAACTTAACACCAACAAGTCATCTAATCAATAATTGGGCAATTGAACTAACAGAGATTTCTTAAAAGAAGAAATGCACATAGCCAACAAATATGTGGAAAACATGCTTCACAATCATGCTTCACACTGAGATTGTTATCTCATTCTAGTTGGGATGTCACTCAACAAGAATACAAATAATTAATAAATGCTGACGAGGATATGGAAGGAAATTGACTTGCAAACACTTTTGGTGGGACTTCAAATTAGTACAACCATTTTGGAAAGCAGTATGGGATTCCTCAAAAGACTAGGAATGGAACCACTATAAAACTCAACTATTCTACTTCTTAGCATTTGCCTTCACTTTTTTACGTTCTAATTACAAACACAAACTTTCAAGTCCATCAGACTAAGTTTCAAAAAATCTAATGTAGATCTTTGCAAAAGACTTTACTTTGCAAAATCTCAGCTTATTTTTCTATTTTTTCCAAAAGATGTTTTAATGAATAAATGAACTAATAAACATAACATTCTTAATATACAGAATAGGACTTAATGGTTACTCTGTAAAGCCAGTTTCCTTCTCTACTTCCATTAATCTATATTCGAGCTGCTATATAAGTGTGGCTTACATATAATCATCATAAATCAAAATAATGCTTTTGAGTAGTTAAAATCTCTTTACAACTCTACACTTAGAAAGCCAGCTGGACAACACAGTGGCCTGGTATTAGCAAATAAGATACTGATAAAAGTTTGCTGGAGTTTTCTCAGAAAGTTTTGCATTTCTTGATAAAAGGGACAGAGAAGACTGAAACCATTTCCTTCATCCTTCTCCTGCCTTGATGGAAGTCATGATTTTTGGATCTATAGTAAATATCCAGAGATCATGAGAGGCCAATAGAAGAAACAACCTTGTCAAAAATAAACAAGGAAACCAAGGCCAATAAGTACACATTCAGTATTTCTTGGTAAAAAAGAAAATAATTGTTTAGTTTGGAGAGATAAATGTTGATTGAGCTTTCTGTTATTTTTAAAGTGGTACATTCCAATAGAGATAGTAAACCTATCTACAAATAAGTCTTAAGAAACCAAAAGAAAATATCACTGTCATTCCTGATGCTGATTTGAACTTGATTTTTTATTTTTTATGCATGCTTCTGACCAATGCTTCCTCATCCCTCCTAATCTTCATAATTCATGAATTCTCTTGTTAGAAAAATCTTAGAAAAGGAAAGAGATAGTACATATATTATGAATTACATTGAATACTAGAGTGAGATTTCAGGTAAGGTTCTGTTATTACCAATATTTTACAGATAAAAAAAAACTGAGAAATCAAGAAACCCAAATTTTTCATAGTTTGTAAGGGGAGAACCTAAGAGACCATGTCCTTTGTCAGTAAAATGGTTAGACTAAATGATTCTAAATTTGTCTTTTGTTTTTAATTTTAAACTTCTTTCAGAATATTGACCTCAAATTTTCTCCGAGTTCTGCTGTCCCCATATAGTACCATATTATAGTTCTTTCAAAGCACCATAAATTGTGAGTTTAGCATAACCTAGAATGTGGAGCACACTGTCAGGGCCTCACTTCTGTCCTGGCCACTTTTACCATGGAAAGTTTAGTTAACTCTAAACCTAGCTTCCTTATTTGTGAAATCATACAAAATATGTTGATAGTAATTTTATCTAAGGATTCAATAAGATCATCAATCAGAAGTCACATACATCCTAGTACATAATTCTCAGCAAATGTTAGTCATATTTTTGTTGTTGTGGCTGTTATATTTACCTCTGAAAACTTGATTGCAAGCAACTAGTGAACAGTAGTGCTAAAATCTAAGAAAACCACCACTGATAAATTTGGTAAGTTTTATTCATAATATTATAGTTTAAAATGTTTTCCTTAAAACAGAAATCCTGAAAAATAAACTTAAAATTCACATTTATTTTACTAGACCTATAGCAAAATAAAAAATTTTTTAAAAACTCAAAATAAAACCTTATAATAGCAACTTTCCTTTAATTTCTAACACTGGCCCGTAACTAGATTTGTGATAGGGTGGTAAAACCAGGATAGTTTCACATCAAAACTGCATTAAAAACTGGATTCCACCCAATTATCAGACCCCCAAAACACATATCCTAAGGTACTTAAGGGACTGATTAAAGTAATTACTGAGGCACTAAATATTATATTATTACAGATAATAATTTATGAGTTTTTAGAGGACATAGTACCTCTGATAGTAATAACTCATCATCTTTTTTTTTTTTTTTCAGGAAAGGAAAGCACCATTCTAAAAGTTACAAACTATCAGTTTGACAAGTAGATTTCCAAACTTGCTCCTCCTCAGAGACTCTCAAAAAGAAATTTAATCTTTCCTGCATGCTTATCCACTCCCCTATTTCAATTTCAATTAAAATTATATATGTATATATATATATACACACGTTCATATATGTATGTGCATGTGTAAATACATATATATATATACACACATTCATACATATATATACATATTCTTCAAGCTTTTTTTAGGAAAGAGGGTAAAGGCTAAAAAGGAAATAGCAAACAAAATTTTCTATTATTATAATTAAAAAGATACTAAAATCTGACTACATTGTTTAAGATCAATAAAGAATAAGTAATGTTTTATTTCTAAGGCTTTAGATTCACAATCTTGTATCAAATGAGAGTACAACAAAGACATAAGGGTATGGAAAGTGGAATTTTGTGCTGTTTTTTTAAATCTTCCATTCAGAGTATTGATGCTTAACTAATAGGGAAACCTACAAAACCCAAAGTTGGGATTTACCTATAATGAGACTGAGTTAATGAGCATCCCCATGATAACCAGCCTACAGAATATAGACACCACAGTGCTTTTCAAGGACATTAATGATCGTTCACTAAGGCACTTTTTAAATGCCTTGCTGAAAAAGTCTCTCTAGATATATAGACAGGTATGGTTAAAGGACTGAGAAGTCTTCAGTATTAAATGAATTAAATATTGATATTTCTCCTGATTTTTCAATCTTTCATCCAGTATAACGGGCAGGTTGTAGCATTCCCATCTATATTGATGGCAGACCACCAATGAGTAACCTATAGTTAAACAACATAATTGATTAAATTATTCTTTGGGTGCTTGAGCCAGGACATTAAATTCTATAATCTTTATGGGTTGTGTTAATCAGCTTTCTCTTGCTATATTAAAATACCTGAGATAATCAACTTACAAGACCAAAGGTTTGATTTGGCTCACAGGTTTCATTCCATGGTTGGCTGGCTGTATTGCCTTTGGACTTGTGGCTGGGCAGAACATCATGGCACAGACGATGTGGTACAGCAAACCTAATCATTTCATAGTAGCCAGGAAGCAAAACAGAAAGATAGAAAGGGGTTGGAATCCCCAAATACTCTTCAAATGCACATCTCCCATGACATAACTCCCTCAAAGATGGTTCTATCATAAAGGTTCCACTACCTCCCAATAGAACCACAGGCTGGTGAACAAATCTTTAACATATGAGACTTTCAGGGACATTTAATATACAAGCCATAATGTTCTGACCCTTGCACTCAATGACTCATGTTCTTCTCACAATAAAAATATGTAGTCACTCTCCTTGGTCTGGTTCTGTTTGCCTGCAACTTCCCTTAATACTAGTTCCATGTTCCTGGAATCTCCTATTTCCTGGGATCTCCACTGCATCTCTGGCTTCATTCTCACAGCTTCACTATGTATCACCCTTTCATGGGATGCCTGCAGGAACTCTTAAACCCTACCACACACTACCTGTCCTCCTAAACTTCCCTTTGAAATCTCAGTGGAAACCTCTATAGCCATGTAACTCTCAAATTCTGCATGCCTGCAAAACCAGCATAATGTGGACAATGCAAAGGTTTACTGCTGTTGCAAGCAATGTCAGTGCCTTCTTGAACCCCAGCTGCAGCAGCCTCTGAGTGTTTGGATGGTTGAACATAGCTGGACATGGGAAAACAAATCCTAGGGATATAATTCTCTAGGCATCCCTGTTTGGGTAGGGTGCCCAAGGTTCTCTTCTGAAGGAAAAGTTCTTGCAAAAAATTTAGACTTTTGCACCATTAAGCCAGTGATTGGTGGGGGGAAGAGGCTTACAATTCCTGAAATACCCCTAAGACATCTTTCATATTGTCCCAGTGCAAAATATTTAGTATCTTTTTAACAGTGTTGCTAATATCTACACTATCCTTGTCCACACCTTTAAATGTCTTTCTTTTCTGGCCAACATACAAATTTTTCAAATCTTTCTAAGACTTTGGACTCTGCTTCTCTTTATAAATCTGGCTAAAAGCATCTAGTGGTGCCTGAATGCTATTCTTTTCTGAAATACCCTCTGCCTATTTAACCAATCCATCACCTTTACATTCAGCCTTCTGCAAAACTTAAGTGGTCTCATATTTTTTTTTCTTGCTGTAACAAAATGCCTGAGATTCCAGTTCTCACTAGAGTCCTTATTTCCATTTGAAACTTCATTATCCTGGCCTTTACTCTGCTTTTTTCTCAGCATTCTGGACTTCTGAGTGAGACATCACAATTATCAAACACTTCATCAGTGGGTTCTAAGCAAGAAAGGAATTTCACATGCAATATGACTGATTTATAAAAAGTTTGATAAAGGTCTACTTAAGGAGTAGACAGGGTACATGTAGCAGATATGGGGTGAAGGAAGATGTAGTAACTCCAGATCCAGCAGTAGATAGAGAGAATTATCACCTCTGGGCTTAAAGGGGCAGGGAGTGAGCACTCCTGACAACACTGAGTGGCTAGTTGTCACCTGAAAGCAGCAGGAGCAACAATTCGCAGGGAGACAGTTGAGTGTGTAAATGCCTAGAAATCACTCTGTTCCCAGATATCCCTATCTGAAGACACAAGACTCTATTACCCAGAATCTTGGTGGGGAAGATGTTTCAACTGGGTTCCTGAGGCCAAAAGTTATGAGTTTGAATTTTATTCTTACTACAATGCAAAGCCACTTAAAGTGTGTAAGCTATGAAATAGCATGGGGTTCCATTGCTGTTTTAAAAATAATTTTCTGAATGTTCTGCAAAAAAATGAATTGGAGAAGTCAGGAGAGAAAATGGGAAGATGAATTTGGAATTTGCTGCAGTGGTTCAAGCAAGAAGTGATGTTGACTTGTATTAGAAAGATGACAATACAGATAGATATAAAGGGTGTGGCTTGAGGCACCTTTTAAAAGTAGACTTAAGAAGATTTAATGGCAGATATAGAATGGAAAATAAAATATCACATATGAATCCTAGTTTTCTACACTCACTAACAAGCTACAGTGTATAATTTACTGAGATCCGTTCTGTATGAGCTAGCTGAGAATTAAGTTTGAGAAAAATCTCCAAAGAGAGAAGGGGGAAAAAAATGTAGTGTGTAAAAAGCCATACAAGCTGCATAGTTTTCTAGGAACAAAGCACATTTTATTATAGTCTATTTCAGCATTTTGGAATCTATTCACAAATAGAAAATTCGGCTTTATGGCTCTCTTCTGTCACTGGCAAATGGGAGCTTTCAGGGATGTCTGCTCACCTCTTTGAGATAAATGGTATTAGTAACCAAAGGCAATAAAGTTATTTGTGACAAGTGAATTGAATATTGATTTTATTCTGTATTCCTCTTGTATCTTTTTGAGAAATATTCATAAGAAGCTAGGTTTCAGGCCTAATCAATTGAAAATAATAACAGAATCAATTTATTGCTTACTAACCCTTTCCCAATATTTCCAGCTTCTGCATTTATTTGGCATTAGTTTATATATTCACCATTACTCAAAATTATATTAACTCTTCCAGAGATTATGTACTCCACAGAGAATCTGAGAAATAAAATAGGGTTGAAAGTTTCAATGACTTCCTTATCTTCTTCTTGAAATACCTGAACATTTTAATTTATCAGCTTTCCTATTAGGAAGCTAATCATACCTTCAGTGAGATCTTGAAGAATTCTTGAGGGGAGTTTTTCTCTCTTTCATGCTTGTAAAGTTACACTGAAATATAAAAGAATGTTTATCCCCAAGCTTGATAGTTCAGCTACTACTTCCTATTGTTTTCTTCAGATACCCTCAAATAAACAATTTTGTCAATAGCTTTTTCAGTACCTTTGGCATAGAGTTTTAGCAATCATAGTCCCAACCAGGACAGATTCTGGTTCAATTTTTTAGTGGTTTCTCATAGTGATGATCCCAAATAATGAGTAATTTGTTGTATGCATGTATTATAGCCATTCCACTGACTAACTTCATAGCAAGAAAGTGCAGAGAATATTTGAGTTCCTTGGAGGTGAGGATAATGTTCAAAAAGCTTAAATTCCTACATTTAAGGTTTTAGTATTAAATAGCCCATCATGCCTGATAGTTGCCCCCACTGTTATGGTTTAGATATAAGGTAATCCCAAAGCTCATGTGTGAAACAGTGCAATAAAGTTTAGAGGTGAAATGATTAGGTTGTGAGAATCTTAACATAACCAGTGTATTAATCTCCTGATAGGGATTAACCATGTAGTAACTATAGGCAGGTAGGGCGTGCCCAGCGGGGAATGGGTTATTGGGAGAGTGCCTTTGTGATATATATTTTGTCCTTGTTAAGCAAAGCTCTGTCTCTGCTTCCTGGTATGATGTTGAACTGCTTTCCTTCACCACAATTTTCTGACATGATGTTCTGCCTACCCTCCATCCCAGAGCAATGAAGTCAGTCATCTGTGGACTGAGACCTCTGAAATTGTGAGCCCCAAAATAAACTTTTCCTCCTTTAAAATAGTTCTTGTCAGATCTTTTGGTCACAGCAGCCAAAGAGCTTACTAAAACAGAAATTGGTACTGAGAAGTGGAGGTTTTGCTGTGACTAACATGATCATGTAACAGTGGTCCATTTTATGCTTTGAATACAACCCTTGCTGCTCTGCCACTGTAACTTGTTTTTGAAATGGTCATGTTTCTTTCTCTTACTCTGTCCTTATTCCTCCCTGGTCTCTCCCCCTCCCTGATCTCAGGAGAAACAGGATTGCCTTTCTTCCCCATCCTAGGCAGAGTCATCTGTCCCTGACTGAGTATATACCCACCATATGAATGAAGGGATCAAGACTTTGGGAATGGTACCAGAGGATCTCAGAAATGACTACCTGCCAAGTTACAAGTACATTACAACTCCAACAAAGAACATATGAAATGTAGCCTTTGAGTCAGCTCTTTAAAAGCCCTGTTGTTCCTGTTGATGGGCAGAATCATAGCCTCTGGGACAGGAGTCCCCTGTGTTTCTCCTTTCCTAGCAAAGCAATGAACCTTCTTTTTCCTTTTTCTCAAAGCCATGTCCTCTTTATTTGATCAGCATTGAAGACAAGGACCAAGTTTTGGCAATAATCATATGGTTCAGAAGACTTTGGAACTTTTTGAAATTTGTGGGAGGGATTTTGGAAAGTTTAGTGGTGCAAGCTGGAAAAGTTTTAGATTGTTGTAAGTGGAGCTTAATGGGCAATTCTGGTGGGAGCTCAGAAGACCAGAATACCGATAGTACTGTGGACAGTGAAGACTAGACTTGTGAGATTTCAGAAGAGAAGGAGAACACTATTGGAAATTGGACTAGAGGCTATTCATATTATGTTCTGGCTAAGAAGCTGTCTGTATTTTGCCAGTGTCCTGAGACTTTCTGTGAGACTGAATTTAAAGGTGATGGACTAATTAAACCAGGAGAGGAGATTGCAAGAACTGCATAGCCTTCAGGGGTGGCATGGGTATTTCTGGCAACGTTAAGCCAAGTTTATTTTGATGATCAGGAGCAGAAAAAAATCGAAAAACTTACAGTTTAGTCAGAAAACAGCGTAAAACTGGTAATGTGTGGTTGTTAATGACATTACAGCCACTATGCTAAATACTTTAAACAGAGAAAATGGGAAAGATGGCTTGAAGGCATCTCAGGAATTGGCATGACCACATCCATCTCAGGCTTCAGGATGTAAAAGTAAAAATTCCCTTGTTAAGAGACCATGGGAGCAACCTGTTTGCACATGGGGGCCTAGGAAGTATTTTTACCATGCTCAGCTGACTAAGCACTCACAGGCTGCTGCATCCATGGTCTCAGGAGGCTTGGCTACTGCTTAAGACTATGGCAGACCTTGGTCTTCTGTAGAAATGTTGAAACTTCCACCAAGATTTCAATGAAAGGCCTGGGAGGCCAGGCAAAGTACAGCAGGATCAGAGTCCCTGCAGGTTGCCCCTGAGAGGGTGATGCATGGTAAGAGAAAACTGAAGTTGCAATGGGGACCCCCAAGATTAAGAAATGCCAGTATCATAGGACATCTGCCCAGGAAAACTATAGAATCAAGCAGAGACAAGCCAACAGAGAGGTCATGTGGACTGCAACCAGCAAAGCCATAGGGGAAGAGCTACGCAAGCCTTTTGGAGAGAACATTAAGATGCCATATGTCTGAGATGCTAGACATGAAATTACAGGATATATTTGACCAGCCAGATTTTGGTCTTGGTTCAGTTCCATCCCTTCTTTCTATGCCCCTATTTTTCTGAATGGAAATGCTTTTTTATATTGGATATATGCAACTTGCTTTTGGTTTGGGGGCTCATTCTGAGAGTTTGCCTTGAGTCTTAGAGGAGACATTGGACTTGGACTTTTGGGAAATCCTGAAATTGTTGAGACTATGGGGACTCTTGGAAATGGACTAAATGTATTTTGCATTGTGAGATGGGATGAGCTTTTGGGAGCCAGGGGCGGAATATTACAGTTTAGATATGAGATGTCCTCCAAAAGCTCATGTGTGAAACAATGCAAGACAGTTTAGAGATGAAATATTGGGTTATAAGAATCTTAACATAATCAGTGCATTATTCCCCTGCTAAAGATTAAATGGGTGGTAACCGTGGGCAGGTAGGATGTGGCAGGAAGAGGTGAGTCATTGGGGTATATATTTTGCACTCATTGAGCTGAGCACCCTCTCTGCTTCCTGGAGTGATGCCTTGAGTGTTTTCCTCCTCCACACTCTTCTGCCATGGTGTTCTGTCTCACCTGGAGCCCCAAGGAATGGAGCCGGCTGTCTATGTACTAAGACCTCTGAAACCATGAGCCCCAAAGTAAACTTTTTCTCTTTTGGGTCATGGCAATGGAAAAGCTGACTAAAATGCCCACCAAAAATGCCATGTAAAAACATATCTAAGGCCTGGTCTGTTTTGAATATAGCTATGGTCATGATTTCATGTGATCGGAAACACTGGCCAACACTGGCTAAACTAGGAATCGACGCTGACCCCTAAAAGCTAACCTGTGAGGGCAGACTTGGAGGGTGTTGGCTAGTAGACTGAATCACAGCCTCTCAAAGGGAGTTTGTATGTGAGGAACAAGCAGGAATTCAGACAATAGATTAGACCAGATACCAGGAGCCAGAGACTGTGGATAACAGTTTAGAGGTAAACACAGTGTGCAAGGAGAGAAAGTTATTACTCAAGAACAAGAAAATCATCTAGAAATGCTGTTGGGCCATCACAGCTACTGTGGATGCAAAGGTAATCTATTTACCTATGAATTCTGCCCCTAAAACTCTACAGACTGGTTTCTGTTCTTTCTCATTTTCTAGTGTATCTTTCTGTGATGTATCTTTCTGTGAACTAGTAACCAAAGTTTTCAAGCAATTCTTTTTTTTTTCATTTGTTCTAATTAGTTACTCATAACAGTAGGATGCATTTTGATACATCATACATAAATGGAGTACAACTTCTCATTCTTCTAGTTGTACATGATGTAGAATTACATTGGTCATGTAATCATACATGCACATAGGGTAATAATGTCCACTCCTTCACTCCCCTCTGTCTAATCCAAAGTTCCTCTATTCTTCCCTAGCTCTGCCCCCCCCTTATTATGAATTAGCATCTACATAACAGAGCAAACATTCAGCCTTTGGTTATTTGGGATTGGCTTATTTAGCTTAGTATGATATTCTTCAGCTCCATCCATTTACCAACAAATGACATAATTTCATTTTCTTTGAGTAATATTCCATTGTATCTATATACCACAGTTTCTTTGTTCATTCATTTGTTGAAGGGCACCTAGGTTGATTCCATAGTTTAGTGTTTGAATTGAACTGCTATAAACATTGATGGGTGGGGCCACTATAGTATGTTGATTTTAAGTCCTTTAGGTATAAACTGAGGATAGTGGGGTCAAATGGTGGTTCCATTCCAAGTTTTCTTAGGAATCTCTATACCGCTTTAGTGGTTGCACCAATTTGGAGTCCCATCAGCAATGTCTGAATGTACCTTTTTCTCCACATCCTTGCCACATTTATTGCTGTCCAAGCAATTCTGATATTTAAGCCTCCTAATAAAAATCCTCTTTTAAAAAATTATTTTTAAAATTTGACAAAATATGATGACTTTCAATATAGAAATGGCATACCATCTTTAGAATAGAATGTTCTGAATTAAATTGTGACTTTTTTATATATATGTATAAATATTTATATTTAATAATAAATATATATGTAAAATATATGATAATATATAATATATTTATATTATAAGTATATAATTATATATAAATATATAATTACATATAATATATGTATAATATATATAAATGATAAATATATATATACATATATATGTATATATATATATATATATGAATGACTTGGCCTAAGTTGTTAACCTCTCTGATCTTGAGATTTCTCATTTATGACTGGAAATAAGACCAGAGTCATGTGTGTAAAGTCCAAATAACATGTTTTATGTATAATATTGAACAAAAAAATAGTTTCTCCTCATAAAATACTATATTTTCTAAAGATGTCTAGAATGTATCTAATGCCAAACTGTCTTCTTATAGGGTCTTCTCTCTAGTAAGGGATGGAGTTTATTTTACTTCTTATGAATAAATCTTTGAAACTGACACAACATAAAAAAAATGTAATAGAAGTGAGAATCTTGACTCCTGAAGCTAGATCATTAAAGATAGTATGGCTTCTGCCTGCCTCTTACTGTCTTGAAACTCTCAACTTTTGAACACAGCAATCATGTTGTGAGAAACACCAGGACACATGGGAGGCCATGTGCTGATATTATTAAAAGCTGAATGTACCCCCCTCCTAAATTTGTGCCTGAAATCCAATCCCCAAAGTGTCAGTGGTAAGAGGTGGGGTCCTTGAGTGGTCCGGGGTTATAAACAAGTCAAAACCCTTATGAATGGAATTAGTACCCTTATAAAAGAGGCAAAACTAAGATGTTTTTCTCTTTTCACCATATGAGCTTGAAGCAACAAACTCTACCTATGAGTCACAGAACAAGCCCTCACCAGACAATGAATCTGCTAGCGATGGCTTGATTGAAGACTTTCCTCCTTCCATACCTGTGAGTATAAGTTTCTGTGGTTTATAAATTATCCAGTCTAAGGCATTTTGTTATGGCAGCCTAAGTGGACTAAAATAGTTTTCTAGCTGAACATTCCAGCTAAGACCTCAGTTGATAGCTAGCATTAACCACCAGATATATGAGTGAACAAGCCTTCAGATTATGCCATCTCTTAGCTTTGGAGACTTCCATTTTACAGGTTCATAGACATCGAAGAACAGAGATAAGCCATCTTACTATTCTCCTTCCAAAATTGTAACCAACAGAATACATAAAAACACAATAAATGGTTACTTTATTTATTTATACTACTATACTGCTTAATGAAATACAAATGCAAATAGTTTTTATACTCTATTGTTTAAGAAATAGTGACAAGAAAAAAAAGTTTATACATGTTCAGTACAGATGAAACCTTTTTTAAAAATATATTCCATCAGTTGTTTGAATCCACAGATGTGGAATGCAAGGAGACAGAGGGCTGACTATACTTGACAAATGGTAATTATCATGTGATATTACTATATCAGAACTCTACAAATGTAATATCATTATAATTATCATCAATGTCACCATTAACACCATTATCACTGTGCTCATCATCATTATCATTATTACTCTTTCATTAGTGTCCTACATATTTTCTCAATAGAAATACAAAGTCAAGGGAAAAGCATGACTCCATTTATTTAAACTTAACTTTTCTGGAGCAGATAGTCCATTAAATGAAGAGCGCCTATAGTGTTTATAATGTGTTTTTGCCACTGAAGACCTGAGTCAGGAGAAACTTCCAGAAGTGTTTGACAAGCTGTTTGTATTTGAGGGCTTTATTTTAATTATGCTGAACAATCAAGAGAATTGAAATAGAGTGCTGTAAAGACAAGCATTTTTTTACAAGTTCCTAAACACAATGCATGTTTAATGTGTCCAACTTTTTATACCAGCCATAGGAAAGGAAAAAAAAAAATGACCTAAACAAGCTCTTTCAATAGCAAATAGATGCTTTTTGATGGTAATTGGCAGCAAGACAATTTGCTCTTGTTTATTCGAAGTGAATTTATAGAATTGCTTTTAAAAAGTAAACCTTTCATTCTTGAGTACCTGTATACAATAGTACTGTTTTGTGGATACAGGGAGTGACAGATGCTGGCAGTGTGATTGGCTGCCTGGTTGGTTTCAGCACCAAGCTTTTTATGGATACATTTTATTCTCCCACCTTCCAACCTCACTTGTCTTTCATTTCCACCTTCTTCTTGAAACTTTAAAGAAAACACATTTTAAAATATGTAAAATAGCCCTATTTCTTGGAAGAAAAAGTGTCAATGTCAAGAAAGAAGGATAAAAACAAATAGTGGAACTGGAAGCTGTGTTTTTCATACTTTAAATTAGAATTATTCAATAGAAGCAATTCTTAAGAGCATAACTTGGACTTTTGTAAATTATACTTAAGACACATTATTAGAGTTTGATACTAAATGAATTTCTTCCTAAATTGCTCAGCCTATTTATTTTGTAATGTGAATGTTCAAATATGATTCTTTTTTAAGATAAGTAATGTCTAGAGTTGAAAATAGATAACACATAAAATATGATTAAAGGTTAATAAAAAAAACTTAATGCAAAAGATAAAATAGAAACCACAAAATATATTTCAATATGGAA
The DNA here is from genome assembly GCF_964194105.1 of Spermophilus citellus. NCBI lineage: Eukaryota > Metazoa > Chordata > Mammalia > Rodentia > Sciuridae > Spermophilus > Spermophilus citellus. Next base: position 79,740,871 of record NC_138188.1, read on the forward strand.
AAATATTTGTCCATTTTGGAATAAATGAAGATAATCAAATAAATTTGAAAGATAGATTAAATGTACAAAACTACTTAAATATATAATAAATATTTGATACATATGTATGTATATAAAATATTTATATATATAAAGGAAGACAGGACTAGAGCTCCTACAAGTGAAGCATAGTGATAAAAAAATGTGTCAAAATGCAAAGAGGCAACTAGAAGAGATTAAAAAAATACTCTAATAAATTTTCTTCAACTCATTATCACAAAACAAAAATCAAAGCAGAATAAGAGTTTTAGAAATCTGTCAATCATTGAAATGGGAAAATCAATATTCTCATACATTGTATGAGAATTCTATATATTGTACTTAGAAGTAAAAGTGGGCATCACCATTTTGAAGAGTAGTTTTGTAATATCTACCTAAGTTATATTTCATGTCATTTGATACATCAAGTTCATTAGGAATTTTTATAAAACTGGGATATTCCCACAAACCAGTGAATATATATGAATAAGATATTCATGAGAAAAATTCATTATAGAGGAAAGAAATTTCCAACAGCAGAGAATCAGTTAAGCAAAGTTACACATTTATAACCATTAAAAAGAATAAAGTTGATCTGTACAAAAAAATCTCAAATAGAATATAAGTAAAATTGCAAGTTATAAATTAGTATTATAACATTTAATTTCATTAAGATAAATTAATAAAAATAGCAGGGCACAGTGGTGTAACCTGCAATTTCAGTCACTTAAATGGCTGAGGCAGGAGGATTGCAAGTTCAAAGTCAGCCTCAGCAACTTAGTGAGGCCCTAAGCAACTTAGCAAGACCCTGTCTCAAAATAAAAAAGCTGGTGAAGTGGCTCAGTGTTTAAGTGCCTTGGCTAAATCTCCAATACATACATTGTATATAAAATTTTATATAAAATTATATATATATATTATCCACATACAAATATGTGTGTGTGTGTGTGTGTATATATATATACATGAAAAAAATTAAAGACTGACCTCAAGTAGTTGACAATAGTCAATAGGAATACGATTATAGAAACTTTTACTTTCTTCAATATCAATTCTATAATGACCAAATTTTATATAATGACCAAGTATTTCCTAATTAAAACTAAAATATATAATAAATTATGATAGAACAAAAAATTAAAACACAAACTATTTTATCTGCTTTTCTGCAATCTATAGAACCAATCCATTAATACCCTAAAGAATTGAGGAATTGAGATTTTCCTCAAATAGTCTTTTTAGTGATTGTAACTTATTATATTAGGATTTAGTTCATTTGTGATATAAGCATATGATTTCCAGCAGAATCCTGTCATCCACTCCATAACTCTGAATAAGTAAATGAAAGAAAAAAACTTACATGAGGATATATTCTGGAAGTATGTTAAGAGAGTCTCTATAGGCCGCTGCTTTTTGGTATTTAGAATGAAACTTTGTTAAATAGTTATCCAGATACAATTGACTGATCAAATACATGATATGAAAAAAGGAGGCATTTAAACTATTTCAGAGGAACATTTGAGCATATTTAAATAATCCATTCCCAGAAAAAGTAAATCTTTATGAAAGAAGAACTTCAAATTTTGGAAATGTACTCTGTACATATATATTCAGTAGCTCAGAACTTGCCACGAGTTGTTCTAGCCTCCTCATCCAAACCAATTTAACTTTGATTGATTGGTTGCCCTTTTTTTTAAAAGCACCATAATTCAAACTTTGTTTCTAAGTGATAATCCAGGGTTTGAGTGGCTTACATACACTCTAGAGAGCTCTAAGAATAAAAACATAAAGGCAAATCTCTACAAAAATATATTGCATACATTGCTAGTGTCCCTCCCAGGAGCGTCACAGTAAACCTGTTTCTCCTTGTTCCTCATTTTATAATCAAAGAAGAATAATTTTGCTTTGCCTTGAGCACAATCATTCATATCCCACCTTTTTCTCCCTCCTTTTCCCTTTCTCTCCCCAACCCCTTTCTGTGAGGAGCTAAGAGGAAAACTTTCCTTCTCCAACAGATCTAAATTTACCTTCCAGACTTTTTATTTTTTCCAAACAGGGGTTCCCTGACCTTTGTTCAACTGGGGGCCCATGGAACCCCTTTCCCCTTTTTATTTTTTAAAACAAAGAACAATTCATGTTTTCATAAGTTCTTATGACTACAGTTCTTATGATTCTTTTTATCAGAACATCCTTTCCTCCCAATTTTATAGAATGAAGATCACAAGAAAAAAGAGTGAGTTAAATGTTTCTGATAGTTCTCCTACCAAGGAGAAACAAGTTCAACTGTTCCCGAGATGAGGAAAAGGCAGAGAATGGCTTTTCTCTGTGTTAAATGTCAGGGTGAAAAACCTAACTTCTTACCTTGTTTAAACTTCACATAATCAGGAAACAGAGATGAAACAGGTTTGTACTTCTTTGTGCATAGCTCATTTTTTCAGGGGTGTAACAGGGATTGAACTCAGGGGCACTAAACCACTGAGCCACATCCCCAGCCTTATTTTGTTTGGGTCTTTCTTTCTTTCTTTCTTTCTTTCTTTCTTTCTTTCTTTCTTTCTTTCTTTCTTTCGAGACAGGGTCTCACTAAGTTGCATAGAACATTTCAGTTGCTGAGGCTGGCTTGGAATTTGTCATCCTCCTGTATCAGCCTCCTGAGCTGCTGAGATTACAGCCATTGCACCCAGCTGTGCATACCTCTTAATGGCAGTTGTGTATGCTTAGCAATCACTCAAAGACTCTGAAACACAGAATATAAAGTCAAGAGCATATAAAAACAAGTGTAACTGGATTTTTACTTACAACTTGCCTTCAGACTGCCTCTAGTTATAATATAAAATAAGAAAGACACCAAAAAAATAAAGAGTGAAAAGAGACATACAAAAAATAGAGAAAGGAAAGAAATGAGAAAGGATTAGAAAAATTAGAACTCAAAAATATTATTGGTATTTTCTTTAATTATATACAAATGCAAGTATGGGAATCACATTTAATAAATTTCAAATGTTCAAATTTATTTATAATGAATTTAAATGTCTTTTTCCTTTATCCAGTATTTTCCCACAGGAAAGCTTTCCCGGGCAGTCTTGCTACACATTTCCAATTATTTAGTTTCTCACCTAGCAATAAAGAGTATATGCTCATTAATTTTAAGCTGTTTATTTCAGACTAACAAAGAGCTGACATACAGTGGGTGCTGGAAAGGTTGACATGGAAAGCACTTCATCCAATATTTGCTTTTATTATTATCACCATACTGTCTTACTAAATAGATTACTTATGAATATGGTAATGAATAATTTGGGCTCATAGTTTGCTTTGTTAAACAAAGCATCAGATCTACCTCAGGGGATTCTTCAATATGAGTCTCAGATTTAAACCTCTCTGCCAGTGAGTGAGTGTTGGACTCCAAGTTACCACTGAGCCACTGAATTGAAATCTCATCAACAATTTTGTCATTTACTTGAGAGGCAAAGAGACCACCTTCAGAGACAACAATTGCAAATAGTTGTGCAAATAATTGGTACCTAATAATACCACATTGTGCCTCACTATCTCAGGGCTTGTGTTTTGGAGATAGCAGCTGAATGGATGTAAGTGTCCAAATCCACAAATTCTGAAATGAAACATAATGTGTGTTTCATACTTCCTAGGAAAAAATACTTAAGTAAAAATAGAAATAAAGACATCCTCCATCATTCTAACAGTGTGCATGAAACCCAGATGCAGCTCCCCAGCACATGTACAGGGAGCCATTTGGGATGATCTGCTGCAAAGAGACAGAGCCACCTCTCCCTGGAGCAACCTCACAAGAAGCATAAGTTAGTTTCTGTTTGAAATCAGAGGACACTGAACATCCTACTCCATTCTTCCCACTCCCTCTCCCCCAAAGAAAAAGAGCTCAAGTATTTTCATCAATTTTGGGGACCCATTGAGGGCACTACAAATTCTAGTCCATTTGAATGTAATGTCAGTTTATATTTTAGTGTTTTCTTGTCAAGCTCAGGGAAATAAAGTCTGTTTACCTTATTGACTTAGTGTGTTTGAGCTGTTTTCCTACAATACCATAAACTAGTAGCTTATAAGCAACAACAAAAAAAATTGTTGGTTACAATTCTGGAAACTGAAAAGTCCAAGATCAAGACACCAGAAGAGTCATCTGATGAGGGTTCACTTCCTCAGCCACCTGCCCTAACTGTGTCCTCACTTGATGGAAAGACGGGGCAGCTTCCTGGGACCTCTTTTTCAAGAGCATTAATCCCATTCATGAGAGTGCTGCTCACATGATCTAATCACCTCCCCAAATCCCTAACTCCTAATACCATCCCCTTGATGAAGGATTGGAGGATTTCAATATATGAATTTAGAGGGGATACAAACATTCAGACCAGAGCTGTTTATTATAGTTTAGGTATGAGGTATCCCCCAAAAGTGTATGTGTGAAAAAATGCTAGAACATTCAGAGACAAAATGGCTAGGCTTTGAAAGGTGTAACCTTATCAATGGCTCAATTCACTGATATGGATTAACAGAGTGGTCTATAGGCAGGCAAGGTGTAACTAAAGGAAGTAGCTCACTGGAGGTGTGCATTTGGGGTATATATTTTGTCTCTCTCTCTCTACTTCCAGCCTGCCATTTCCTGAGCTGCTTTCCTCTGACATGACTTTCCACCATGATGTTCTGCCCAGAGTTATACAGTCAGCTGACCATGGACTGAACCTCAGAAACTGTGAGACAAATAAACTTCTCCTCTATATTGTTCTTGTCAGGAATTTTCATACAGCCATAAAAAACTGACTAAAATAATAGCACTCTATTAATTACAGAACTGATTTCCAGAACAGGTGGAGGAATGCACTTCCTTAGATTATTTTTTTAAAATACGTGTGACTTTTTTTCTTTATAATAGGACATTGCAAACTGCATCCACCATGGATCACACTGGGTTGTGTAAGGAGGCAATGTACTGTAGTAGATCTTCAGCCTGATCACAGCTCTTGTGCATGCTGTGTGATATGTGATGAGCTACATAATTTCCCAACCTCACTTTTCCTGTCTAAAAAAATGGGAATAAAAATAGAATAAAACCCAGGCTGTGATGCTGGAGGACTAAATGAATTAATTCAGGTAAAATATTTAGGGTATTATTAGGCTGGACTTCAGAGATACCAAGATGGCAGATGCAAAGTACAAGAAGTGTGCCACTGGAGGAAAAGACAGGGAGATGAATCATATCCCAGTTTAGGAATCGCTGTTTATGATACATCCCATTACCATGACAAGTCCCACTACTGTAGACTTATCACCATGACAACTCCTGCCCCAGTTTCTGAAATGACCAGTGGGGGTAAGGTGGTTAGTATTCTAATTATGTTTTCTACAGTAACCAATGGCAGAAAATTAGACAATATTCTAGTCAGTATCATAAGGTAATCAACTAGAGCACATGGGGTGAGGTTTTCAAACAGGCCCATACAGAAAAGAGAACAACTCACACCTTTCATGTAAGAGACTAATTTCTAGACATCATGGCCTTGATCCTCTCTCTTGATCTGCCCACTCTGTTCTCTTTTAGAGTGCTAATTCCACCTTCATCTTCAATAAATCTGTATTTTGCCTGTTGCTTCTATGTGTATTTTTAATTATTTGGGACACCAAGGAATTGGACCCCCACTGAAACCCTAAAGATCACATAGTGACTTCCACAGGATAAATTCTCAAAAAATGATACCTGTTGTAACAGAAAGATTCTTACAGAAAAGCACTTGGCCTAAAACAATCCTGTGTATATCAAAGACCCCATAACCTATTCATCCCTCTCATTGCAATATTCTGGTTCTTGTCACATTTTCAAATTCTCAAATTCACTGTGCATTCTTCTCAAAGTTCCCAAAGCCCTTAGATACCTAAAGATACGCAGTACCTACAAACAAGCTTTCTCCCAGGTGCTTTTAAACTCTTATCCTTGTTAATTTTTAAACACAGACTTTGTCTATACACTGTGCTTCCCATTAGGATAGTGCAACAGAAGAAGTGAAAGACATTGTCTCAAGTCTCCTGACTGGGGGTAGGGGTGAAGAGGAAAGGAACAGGTAGACAGGTAGACAATTAACTTCTAGTTTTCTGCACTGCCCTTTCCTTTCATGTACAAATGAGAATATTCCCTGTCTTTAACCTGTCCTGTGTTCCTTCTAACTTGCTGCTTTTGTTATTGTTATTTTTTGCTCTGGAAATTCCCAGTAATGTCTGATGAATTCCATAATTCATTTCCAACTGCCACCAGGTTCTCTCCTTCCACACTGCTGTCCTAGTCTCACTGCTGTGAGTTTCTCTTCAAACACTTTCAAGTACTCTGGCCAGCTTTCTGATTTGCTTCCCTTCCAGGCATGGATAAGAGAAAACTGAAGGATTTGAGAAAGCAGAGACTGACTATACCTGGGGTTTTAAATTATTGTAACCTCAGAACCTATCACAGTGCCTGGCATAAAGAAAAAACTATAAATACCTGGTAAGTGGATGAATGAGTATATGAAAGAATTCATGAATGAATACATAATATAATAAACAGGGCTTTTTTTTCCTTTCTTCTCCCCCACATCGTGGACACTTTAGTTCGAATGTTGACAATAAAGAAGCAGTCTTTTAAAATCAGTAAATATATTAATACCAATAGTGATACCCTCTGCCCGCAAGAAAGAAACTTTGTTTTATATTTTCTTACATTTTTCTAATATCCAACATCTCTGCCTTCATATCTGTATGCTTCAAAAGCCTCTCCAAACAAAGGTAGACTCTCCTTGCCTCCTTAAAGGATAACTCTCGGTTTTTATTTCCCCTTACCTTAAATGGGGACAGTAGTTGAAGCTTGCAGAAATGCTTGTATTGGTTCCTGCTACAGGATAGTGGTGGTGGTAATAATGTTGGTCAGTTAACATTTATGTATTTTAAATGTAATACTTCAATATTACACAACAGGATATATGTGAACTAAGATATGACCCCTATTTTCAGATAGGAAAACTGAGGCTTGCTGAGGATAGAATTAGAGTAAATGCTATAGCCAGGATTCAAATCCAAGTATGCTTGTGAACAAGTCCCACATCCTGGTAATGAATTGATCACTTAGGTGTAGGGTAGACCAGATTTAATGGGTTGACATGATAGAAACATGAAAAAGAAACACGGGTATGCTACTGAATGTGGTACATCATGCCACTCCCTAGTGCTGTGTCTTACCCACTTTCTTTTTTTTAAATTTATAATTTTATTGGTTGTTCACAACATTACAAAGCTCTTGACATATCATATTTCATACATTAGATTGAAGTGGGTTATGAACTCCCAATTTTACCCCAAATGCAGATTGCAGAATCACTTCGGTTACACATCCACAATTTTACATAATGCCCTATTAGTAATTGTTCTATTCTGCTACCTTTCCTATCCCCTACTATCCCCCCTCCCCTCCCCTCCCATCTTCTCTCTCTACCCCATCTACTGTAATTCATTTCTCTCCTTGTTTATTTTCCCATTCTCCTCACAACCTCTTATATGTAATTTTGTATAGCAATGAGGGTCTCCCTTCATTTCCATGCAATTTCCCTTTTCTCTCCCTTTCCCTCCCATCTCATGTCTCTGTTTAATGTTAATCTTTTCTTCCTGCTCTTCCTCCCTGCTCTGTTCATAGTTGCTCTCATTATATCAAAGAAGACATTTGGTATTTGTTTTTTAGGGATTGGCTAGCTTCACTAAGCATAATCTGCTCTAGTGCCATCCATTTCCCTGCAAATTCTATGATTTTGTCATTTCTTATTGCTGCATAGTACTCCATTGTGTATAGATGCCACATTTTTTTTATCCATTCATCTATTGAAGGGCATCTGGGTTGGTTCCACAGACTAGCTATTGTGAATTGTGCTGCTATGAACATCGATGTGGCAGTATCCCTGTAGCATGCTCTTTTAAGGTCTTCAGGGAATAGTCCGAGAAGGGCAATAGCAGGGTCAAATGGTGGTTCCATTCCCAGCTTTCCCAGGAATCTCCAAACTGCTTTCCAAATTGGCCACACCAATTTGCAGTCCCACCAGCAATGAACAAGAGTACCCTTTTCTCCACATCCTCGCCAGCACTTGCTGTTGTTTGACTTCATAGTGGCTGCCAATCTTACTGGAGTGAGATGGTATCTTAGGGTGGTTTTGATTTGCATTTCTCTGACTGCTAGAGATGGTGAGCATTTTTTCGTGTACTTGTTGATTGATTGTATATCCTCCTCTGAGAAGTGTCTGTTCAGGTCCTTGGCCCATTTGTTGATTGGGTTATTTGTTATCTTATTGTCTAATTTTTTGAGTTCTTTGTATACTCTGGATATTAGGGCTCTATCTGAAGTGTGAGGAGTAAAAATTTGTTCCCAGGATTTAGGCTCCCTATTTACCTCTCTTATTGTTTCTCTTGCTGAGAAAAAACTTTTCAGTTTAAGAAAGTCCCATTTGTTGATTCTTGTTATTAACTCTTGTGCTATGGGTGTCCTATTAAGGAATTTGGAGCCTGACCCCACAATATGTAGATCGGAGCCAAATTTTTCTTCTATCAGACGCAGAGTCTCTGATTTGATATCAAGCTCCTTGATCCATTTTGAGTTAACTTTTGTGCATGGTGAGAGAAAGGGATTCAGTTTCATTTTGTTGCATATGGATTTCCAATTTTCCCAACACCATTTGTTGAAGATGCTATCCTTCCTCCATTGCATACTTTTAGCCCCTTTATCAAATATAAGATAGTTGTAACTTTGTGGATTAGTCTCTGTGTCCTCTATTCTATACCACTGGTCCACCCACCTGTTTTGGTACCAGTACCATGCTGTTTTTGTCACTATTGCTCTGTAATATAGTTTGAAATCTGGTATCGCTATACCGCCTGATTCACACTTCCTGCTTAGAATTGCTTTTGCTATTCTGGGTCTTTTGTTTTTCCATATGAAATTCATGATTGCTTTATCTATTTCTACAAGAAATGCCGTTGGGATTTTGATTGGCATTGCATTAAACCTATAGAGAACTATTGGTAATATCGCCATTTTGATGATGTTAGTTCTGCCTATCCATGAACAGGGTATATTTTTCCATCTTCTAAGATCTTCTTCTACTTCTCTCTTTAGGGTTCTGTAGTTTTCATTGTATAAATCTTTCACCTCTTTTGTTAGGTTGATTCCAAAGTATTTTATTTATTTTGAGGATATTGTGAATGGAGTGTTTTTCCTCATTTCCGTTTCAGAAGTTTTGTCGCTGATATACAGAAATGCCTTTGATTTATGCGTGTAGATTTTATATCCTGCCACTTTGCTGAATTCATTTATTAGTTCTAGTAGTCCCTTTGTAGACCTTTTTGGGTCTTCTAGGTATAGAATCATGTCCTCTGCAAATAGTGATAATTTAAGTTCTTCTTTTCCTATTTTTATGCCTTTAATTTCTTTCGTCTAATGGCTCTGGCCAGTGTTTCGAAAACTATATTGAATAGAAGTGGTGATAGAGGGCATCCCTGTCTTGTTCCAGATTTTAGAGGGAATGCCTTTAACTTTTGTCCATTCAGAATGATGCTAGCCTGAGGCTTAGCATAGATAGCTTTTACAATGTCAAGGTAAGTTCCTGTTATCCCTAGTTTTTCTAATGTTTTGAACATAAGGGGATGCTGTACTTTGTCGAATGCTTTCTCTGTGTCTATCGAGATGATCATATGGTTCTTATCTTTAAGTCTATTGATGTGGTGAATAACATTTATTGATTTCCGTATATTGAACCATCCTTGCATCCCAGGGATGAATCCTACTTGATCATGGTGCACAATTTTTTTGATGTGTTTTCGTATTCGATTCGCCAGAATTTTATTGAGGATTTTTGCATCTAGGTTCATTAGAGATATTGGTCTGTAGTTTTCTTTCTTTGAGGTGTCTTTGTCTGGTTTTGGAATCAGGGTAATGTTGGCCTCATAGAATGAATTTGGAAGAGCTCCCTCTTTTTCTATTTCCTGAAATAACTTGAAAAGTATTGGTATTAATTCTTCTTTAAAGTTTTTGTAAAACTCCGCTGTATACCCATCCGGTCCTGGGCTTTTATTGGTTGGTAGTCTTTTGATGGCTTCTTCAATTTCATCCATTGATATTGGTCTGTTCAAATTGTGTATATCCTCCTGACTCAGTCTGGGCAAATCATATGACTTAAGAAATTTATCGATGTCTTCACTATCTTCTATTTTATTGGAATATAGGTTTTCAAAATAATTTCTAATTGTCTTCTGTATTTCTGTAGCATCTGTTGCGATATTGCCTTTTTCATCCCGTATGTTAGTAATTTGAGTTCTCTCTCTTCTTCTCTTCGTTAGCATGGCTAAAGGTCTGTCGATCTTATTTATTTTTTCGAAGAACCAACTTTTTGTTTTGTTAATTTTTTCAATAGTTTCTTTTGTTTCAATTTCATTGATTTCTGCTCTGATTTTAATTATTTCTTGCCTTCTGCTACATTTGCTGTTGTTTTGCTCTTCCTTTTCTAGGGCTTTGAGATGAAGTGTGAGCTCATTTATTTGTTGGTATTTTCTTTTTTTTGAGGAATGACCTCCAGGCGATGAATTTCCCTCTTAAAACTGCTTTCATTGTGTCCCATAGATTCTGATATGTTGTGTCTGTATTTTCATTTATCTCTAAGATTTTTTTTATTTCCTCCTTTATGTCTTCTGTAACCCATTGATCATTCAGTAACATATTGTTCATTTTCCATGTGGTGTAGGATTTTTCCTTCCTTCTTTTATCATTGATTTCCAGTTTCATTCCATTATGATCAGATAAAATGCATGGTATTATCTCCACCCCTTTATATTTACTGAGGGTTGCCCTATGGCATAATATATTGTCTATTTTTGAGAAGGATCCATGTGCTGCTGAGAAAAAAGTATATCCATTTGATGATGGTTGATATATTCTATATATGTCAGTTAAGTCTAGGTTATTGATTGTGGTATTGAGTTCTATAGTTTCTTTATTCAACTTTTGTTTAGAGGATCTGTCCAATGGTGAGAGAGGTGTGTTGAAGTCACCCATAATTATTGTGTTGTGGTCTATTTGATTCTTGAACTTGAGGAGAATTTGTTTTATGAATGTCTCAGCACCATTATTTGGTGCATAAATATTGATAATTGTTATGTCTTGTTGGTGAATGGTTCCTTTTAACAGTATATAATGTCCTTCTTTATCCCTTTTGATTAACTTAGTCTTGAAGTCGATTTTATTCGATATGAGGATGGCCACCCCTGCTTGCTTACGTGGACCGTGTGCATGGTATATTTTTTCCCATCCTTTCACCTTCAGCCTGTGTATGTCTTTTCCAATCAGATGTGTCTCCTGGAGGCAGCATATTGTTGGATTTGTTTTTTTTTAATCCATGATACCAGCCTATGTCGCTTTATTGGAGAGTTTAAGCCATTAACATTCAGAGTTACTATTGATATATGGTTTGTACTTCCATCCATGTTTGATTATTTATCCTTTTTTTAAAAAAATTTAGTTTGTTTCTCCATGATTATCTTTCCCCTCGCCCTCTGTCTTTATCGAGGCACTTCCCACTGATGGTTTTGTTTATTGTTTTTAATTTCTTCCTCGTGTAGTGTTTTGCTCAAAATGCTTTGCAATGCTGGTTTTCTGGCTGCAAATTCTTTTAACTTTTGTTTATCGTGAAAGATTTTTATTTTGTTGTCATACCTGAAGCTTAATTTTGCTGGATACAGAATTCTTGGTTGGCATCCATTATCTTTCAGTGTTTGAAATACATTGTTCCATGACCTTCTTGCTTTCAGCGTCTGTGATGAAAAATCCGTTGTTAACCTTATTGGTTTACCCCTGAATGTAATCTGCCTCCTTTCTCTTGTAGCTTTTAATATTATCTCTTGTTCTGTATATTGGATATCTTCATAACAATGTGTCTTGGCGTTGGTCTACTGTGATTTTGTGTGCTCGGTGTCCTGTATGCATCTTCAATTTGTATATCTGTTTCCTTTTTTATTTCTGGAAAGTTTTCTGTAATTATTTCATTCAGCAGGTTACTCATTCCCTTGGTTTGTATCTCTGTACCTTCTTCTATCTCGATGACTCGTAAGTTTGGTTTTTTTATGTTATCTCATAACTCTTGGATGTTTTTCTCATGATTTTTTACCAGCCTTTCTGAGTTGGCTAGACTCTTTTCAAGATGATATATTTTGTCTTCATTATCTGACGTTCTGGCTTCTACTTGCTCCACTCTGTTAGTGATACTCTCAATTGAGTTTTTAATTTTGTTTATCGTTTCCTTCATTTCTAGAATTATTGTTTGATTATTTTTTATAATCTCTATCTCCTGATAAAGATGCTTAACTTCTTCTTTCATCTGTTTATGTAATTCATTCTCAATGTGTTCTTTCTCTGCTTGAATTTGCTGTCACGTATCCTCTTTAAGGTTCCATTCCATCTGTCTAAGGTGGTCCTTGAGTTCTTTATATGACCATTTTTCTGATGACTCTAGGTCCTCCTGAATATTTAGGCTGTTCTGCATTGTTTGTACTCCTTTTCTTCCTTGCTTTTTGAAGCTGCTCATGTTACTTCTTGTTCTGTTTAACTGCTGAGTTACTGTTTACTCCTATAAATTTATTTGATGCTTGGGAGGAATGGTATTAGAAGGGAAGGGAAGAAGTCACTAAAGAGAATGAGAGTAAGCAGGTAGAATTCAAGGAAGGGGGAATAAGAAAATTGAAAAGAAATGAAAAGAGAAAAGAAGAAAAAAAATAGGAAATAAAAAAAGAAAAAAAATTTAAAAAAATAATAATAAAAATTAAAATTACAAGAAAAAAATTGAAAAAAACATTTAAAAAACAACAAGAAAAATAAAAATGAACAAAAAAACCCAAATCAAAAAAAAGAGAAAAAAAACTAATAAATGCAGTCTTAGAGTTTGATTAACTTCTCTTGCAGTAGGTGGCACTGTGCCCACCAGGCTAAGTTTCTCCTGTCAATACGTGGGAACCAATCACTGTGCAGCAGCTCCTCCTCCCAGACTGGGCGAGTCTCCAATCCTGAGTGCCTAGGGCCTCCTCTTGTGTCTAGTCACTTCCCCAGTTTTCCTCTAGCCCGGCCCCTCTCATGGGTGCCACTCACCACAATACTGGCTACATGCCAGGTCTGCTGCTCCCGGGAGCCCTGTTTTCATGAACAATTGGGCACACTCCCTGTTTGCCATTCCCTCAGACCCTAAGTTTGTAGAGCTTGGGGCGGATAATCCTCAGTGAATTTTACTTGCCCTCCGGTAGCCACGCCCCCGGTAGCTGGTGCAAGAGACCTCAGTTGTCAGCACTGGTGGGAGCGGTAGCCGGGAGTTTGGCGCCGCGGGTCCCGCGCCACTCTTGATTCCCTTGGTCTGGCTATCGCACTCACGGGAGAGCTGGGAGGGGCCCTTAAGGTTTCCCCAATGTGTGGAGAGGGAAGGCTAGGGAATTACACACCTGTAGCCGCAGGTTTCAATGAAGTTATCTCCTCTGCCGCAGTCTGGTGACGTCAGTTCTCTGCCATGGTGGTATCTCTTGCAAATGGTGACAGTTCGTTTCCCTTTGCCGGGTGACCAATGCAACGGGTGGGTCCTTACTGTCTCTCCCAAGCCCTGTTTCAAACCTGTGGCCACTACCTATGAAGGCTCGGTTGGCATTTACCTCCGTAGGATCAGAAGGGCTGACCAGTTGTGTCAGCCGGATGGATTAGTGCTGAGTCATAGCTGTTTGTCTGCGGGAAGCAGGCGAACAGGAGCTTGAATTCAGCCGATCCGGGCTCAATGTGTGTTCTGAGAGGCCCAGACTATTCGCCCCAGATCCACGTCAGCTCAGCATTGCCTAGTGATCATTCTCGTGTGTCGCCCACCGCTCAGTCCAGGCACAACCGCCCAGGACCCTGAAGCGCAGATGTCGTTGGTGTTTGATGAAGCGGTCTCCTGATCATCGGGGGTTTTAGAGAGATTTTCAACACAGTCCACTGAACAGGAGAAAAATATTTGCCCTACAGTTATCTGATACACAGGAGAAAAAGCATATATGGTTGCTGACAGCAATTACCAAATAAAAACACATTTAAAATAAAAGTTTGAAATTTCATTGCCAACACAACTATGATGAGTTTACAAAATAAATTCTATGCCTTAGATATGCAGTCTGACCAACTGAGTCAACTGATTCCTCAAGTTGTCTTTCAGTCCATCTGTTATTTGTTTCATCCATTCTTATGGGTAAACCTGTCCTCACTATTGATCAGGAAAAGTGACTTTATGCAGCATTAATCTCAAAGAAGGGGTAATTAGATTTTTTAAAAATCTTTTTGATTCTTTTTAGTTTATGACCATTCCTTTCTGTTGTTTGAAGGTATAAATATTTGACATTACTCTGTACTTTGTAATATATTTATTTTTGCTATATGAAAACAATATATATATATATATATATATATATATATATATATATATATATATAATAAATCTGGTTTTCAGAATAACTGAAATATTTAAAACTTTATCTGAACTTCTAATAATAACATTTTCAATAATGGCATGGTCTTTAATGATATTAATTACAAATAATAGTAATAACTAACATGTATTGAGTATATTCAGCTTTGTATCCATATACTGAAACACCTGAGGCAACTAACTTTATAAAGAGAAAAAGTTTGAGGCAACTAACTTTATAAAGAGAAAAAGTTTTATTTGGCACAGAGTTTAGAGGTTCAGGCTTCAAGATTAGGTAGGCTCTATTCAACTGGCCTTTGATGGAGGTGGTGGATAGCCAGGGCAGGAGTGTGTATTAGAGTGTGTGGTCAAATCTCACATGGAAGCAACAAAAGAGAGGATGGATCAGGGAGAGGTATCCTACAACAATTTCTTTTAAGATTGTGCCTCAGTGACCTAAGTACCTTCCTCAAGCTTCGCCTCTTAAATATCCACCATATTATCTAACATATCAACCTGGGGAACAAGCTTATATAACACATGGACTGTCGGGGATGTTCAACATCCAAACCAGCACTGACTTATTGGTGACAGATTGTATAAGTTTATTATTGGCCCAATTTCACTTAATCTTCTTCAGAACTTTATAGAATAGGTGCATTATTATTTATAATCCCTATAGAGCTAAACAACTTGCTCAAGGTCCCACAGCATTTTTTTTTTGGAAAACTTACCTGGGTCCTGCCTCAACATGAAATGACAATGCTAAAGAAGTTTGGATTGTGCAGCAATCCTAGAACTTTAAACTCGAACTTTAAAATTCTCATCCAACATTTAATTATAGTTCCTCAATGGGAAAGTGGGATTAATTATGGCTATTGCACCATAGTTCATTTCAATATTTTTTACATAGCTAGTACTCCAATAAATATTTGATGATTGAAGACATGAATTAGTAATAAAACAAAAAGGAGGTGCTGCTGAGTGATTTAGAATTTTTCTGTTATCTTCAATTATATTTTTTCCTACTACACCTTGTGATTTCAATGATTTACATTGTTGATGATTTGTACATTAATAATAATTCATGTTCCTGTTTTTCTTTTATTCCTTCATTATATTTACACATAATAGTTGGATCATTTTGATAAAATCATACATGCATGGAACTTAATTTAGTTCACTTCAGTTCTGGTCTCCTCCCTGCCTCCTTTCCCCCACCTCCCCTGCCCCGCACTGTTATACTTCCTCTACTTTACTGATTTTCCATTTGTTTATTTATTTATTTTGGGATACCAGGGGTTGAACTCAGGGGCATTTGGCCACTGAACCACATCTCCAGCCCTATTTTGTATTTTATTTAGAGACAGGGTCTCACTGAGTTACTTAGTGCCTCACTTTTGCTGAGACTGGCTTTGAACTTGTGATCTTCCTGCCTCAGCCTCCAAAGTCACTGAGACTACAGGCATGCACCACCGTGCCCTGCTATTTATTTATTTTTGATTGGTGCTTTATACGTATACTTAAAGGTAGAATTCACCATGATATATTTATACATGCACAGAGTACAATTTTGTCAAATTCATTCAACATTTACTTCTCTTTCCCATTCGTCCTTTCTTTCTATTTCCTTCTTTTAATTCATTGATCTTCCCTATATCTTTGTGATATCAGACTCCTTTTTATTTATTTTTTTGGTATGGGGAATTGAACTCACAGGCACTGAACCACTGAGCCACATCCCCAGCTCTATTTTGTATTTATTTAGAGACAAGGTCTCACTTTGTTACTTAGCACCTTGCAGTTGCTTATGCTGGCTTTGAACTTGTGATCCTCCTGTCTCATCCTTCGGAGCATTCACCACTGTGCTGGGCCTAAGACTCCCCTTTTTTTCTCTAGCTTCTGCATATGAGAGAAAACATCTGACCCTTGATTTTGAGTCTGGCTTATTTTATTTATCATAATGTTCTCTAGTTCATTTATTGGTGAATGACATAATTTCATCCTTTTTTACAATTGAGTAAAACTCCATTTTGTA
This sequence comes from Spermophilus citellus, assembly GCF_964194105.1. Lineage (NCBI taxonomy): Eukaryota > Metazoa > Chordata > Mammalia > Rodentia > Sciuridae > Spermophilus > Spermophilus citellus. The sequence continues at coordinate 79,757,419 of NC_138188.1, forward strand.
TATAGAACACATTTTCTTAATCCAGTCATCTATTTATAGCCATATGAGCTGGTTCCATAACTTGGCTATTGTGAATTGTGCTGTTATATATATTGAAGTGGCTGTATTCCTATAGTATGCTCATTTTTGTTCTTTTGAATAAATACTAAGGAGTGGGATAGCTGGGTCTTATGTTGGCTCCATGCTAGTATTTTGAGGAATATCTATACTGCTTTACAGAGTGCTTGTATTAATTTGCAGTTCCACCAACAATGTATGAATAGAACTTTTATCTATATCTATACAAGCATTTATTATTATTTGCATACTTGCAAATTGCCATTCTTACTGGAGTGAGATAAAATCTTAGTGGTGTTTTGATTAGCATTTCCTTGATTGCTAAGAATAGTGAACATTGTTTCATATATTTGCTGGTCATTTGAGTTTCTTCTTTTGAGAAATGTCTTTTTAGTTCATTTGCCGATTTATTTACTAAATTATTTGTTCCTTTCATTCATTCTTTTGTTTTTTAAGTTGTTTATATAGTCTAGATATTAATCCCCTGTCAGAGGAGAAAGAAGCAAAGATTTTATCCCATTGTGTAGACTTTCTCCTTATGTCTTAATTATTTCCTTTGCTATGCAGGAGCTTTTTAATTTTATGCCATTCTATTTACCAATTTTTGGTTTTATTTCTTGAGCTTTAAGTTCTTGTTATGTAAGTGCGTGCCTGTACCAATATGTTAGGGAGCTTTGCCCCTGTTTTTTGTTTACACATGGATATCCAGTTTTCCCCTCACTTTTTGTTAAAAAGGCTATCTTTTCTCTAGCATGCATTTTTGGCACCTTTGTCAAGTATCAGATGACTATACATATGTGGGGCTGTCTCCATCTTATATTCTATTCCATTGGTGTTTATGTTTTTTTGATGCTAATACCATGTTGTTTTTGTTCCTACAGCTCTGTAATGTAATTTGAGATCAGGTATTGAAATGCCTCCTGAATCACACTTCTTACTTAGGACTTCTTTGGCTCTTCTGGGTCTCTTATTCCAAATGCACTTAAAGACTTTTTTTTAAAATACTTTGAGGAATGTCCTTTATTTTGATGGGAATTGTATTGAATCTGTATATTGCTTTTGGTCATATGGCCATTTGGGCAATACTAATTCTGCCTATCCAAGAACATGGATGGTCTTTCTATCTTTTGGGGTGTTCTTCAATTTCTTTCTGCAGTGTTTTAAAATTTTAATTGTAGAGATCTTTCACCTCCTTGGTTAGGTTAATTCCCAAGTTTTTATTTTTATTTTGAGATTATTGTGAATGAGATAGTTTTCCTGATTTATTTTTGAGCAGAATGACTGTTGGAATATAGAAAAGCTATGGATTTATGAATGTTGTTCTTGTATTCTGGTACTTTGCTGAACTCATTTATCATCTCTAGAAACTTCTGCTAGAGGTTTTGTGTCTTCTAGATACAGAACCATGTCATCAGCAATCAGATAATTTGACGACTTCTTTTCCTATTTGTATCCCTTTTTTCCCCACCTCTGGCCTTATTTCTCTGGCTAGAGTTTGAAGTACTATATTCAATAAAAATTGTGAGAGTAGACATTCTTGTCTTGTTCCTGATTTTAGAGAAAATTCTCTCAGTTTTTCTCCATTAAGTATGCTGTAGGCTTTGAGTTAGCCTTTGTAATGTTGAGGTAATATTCTATCCCTAGTTTCTTCAGCATTCTTTAACATGAATGGGTACTGAATTTTGTCTGTCAAAGCTGAATTCTGCATCTATTGAGATGATTATGTGATACTTGCCCTTAGTTTTATTTATATAGTGAATTGTATGTATAGATTTGTGTAGGTTGACCCAACCTTGTACCCCTGGGATGAAATTCAATTGCTTATGGCATATTATCTTCTTAATGCCTTAAGTTTTGCTAATATTTTGTTAAGAATTTTTGCATCTATATTTAACAGGAATATTGGTCTGTAGTCTTCTTTCCTTGTTGTGTCTTTGCCTGGTTTTGGTATCAGGATGATATTGGATTCATAAAGTGAATTTATCAGTGTTCTCTTCATTTCTGTTTCATGGAATAATTTAAGGGGGATTTGCAGTTCTTCTTTAAAAGTCTGGTAGAACTTGACTGAGAATCCATCTGGTTCTGAGCTTTTCTTTGTTGGAAGGTTTTACATTGCTGTTTCAATTTCATTACTTTATATTGGTCTGTTTAGGTTTTTTTGTGTCTTCTGCATTCCATTTGGGAAAGTTGTATGTGTCCAGAAATTTTGGCAATGTCTTCTATGTTTTCCAGGATATTGTATAAATTTTTCAAAATAGTTTCAAATAATCTTTTGAATTTCAGAAGTGTCTGTGATGATATCTCCTTTTTCATCTCTAATTTTATTTATCTGAAGGTTTTATCAATCTTATTTATCTTTTCAAAGAAACAACTCTTTATTTCCTTCATTCTCTGTATTTTTTTTTGTTAAATTCTAAACTTCATTAATTTTGCCTCTGACCTTTATTTTTTCCTATCTTCTACTGATTTTGGAATTTGTTTTTTCTTTTTCCTTTTCTAAGGCATTGAACATTAGATTTTTCTTTTGGAATCTTTTTTTTCTTTCTTCTTCTTTTTTAAATGTAGGAACTCAATGCTATAAATTTTCCTCTCAGAATTGCCTTTATACTGCCCCAGAGATCTTGATATGTTGTATCTCTGTTTCTGTTTTTTTTTTTCTAAGAATTTCTTGATTTTGGCTCTCATTTCTTCTGTGATCTGTCCTCATTCAAAAGATTATTGTTCAATTTCCATGTGTTTATGTGGTTTTAATCATTTTTCTTGCTGTTTATTTCTTATTTTATTTCATTATGGCTTCATAGAATGCAAAGGATTTTATTTGGTTTGATTTTTTTGTATTTGCTAAGACTTACATTGTGACTTAGAATATGGTCTGTCTTGTAAATGCTTCCATGAACTGCTAAGAAGAAAGTAAATTCAGCTGTTTGTGGGTGAAATAGTCTGTAGATGCCCATTAGGTCTTTTGATTTATAGTATTATTTCGGTTGGAAATATTTTTTAATTGGAAAAATATTCTTTATTTAAATAAATAAATAAGTTAAGATGCTAATGACAAAAGTTGTTTCCTAAAACTTGACAGTTAAGATTTCCCTAAAGTTAAAAAAAAAACACTTAAAATTAAATCTTCTATTTGCTAGCTCTTCAACTTACAAGTTCTCCATCAGTTTTTCTGACTTTTTCTCCAGAATTTATAGTTGTTGGGATCATTATTATCCATAGCCTCTTTTTTCAGTTCTCTTGGTTCACTTTCACAAACCTGTAGTTTTGGAGTAAAAGTCTGAAGAATGAATGAAGGAGAATGATGCATGTTATCTTCATTCCACATACCAGTGTCAGGAATCTGATGGCCAGCATTAGAAGGTTTTTAATTTGGGTTCAAACTTGGAGAACTAACCTTTGGAAGATTAAATGGCTTGTCATTTACTGCAGTTCTTTCCGTACAGTTAGCCTCATGCTCCTTGAGCCATTAAATTGGGACCACATGACAAGCATTGTATTTGCAGTTAGCCATCTCTTTAGCTATCTTTGGATTTTTCTTTTTGCATGATGCTAGGTGGTACTGTAACCTGCTGGCTGGCATCCTGTGGTTCAGGACATAAGGACATGTTTTTAAGTCTTCTGGCACTATGAGGCCTTATTCTCAAAGTAGCATCTCTCAAGAATCCTAAGGGAAGTGTCACTTCCAGTCAACAATGAGAATCGATGTGCATTTCAAGCCTTCTGATTAGTTCCTCTCCTCCCACTGTAGGTTCTATGGTTTCTCAGGAGTTTGGGAGGTCTTAATGTCACAGTGAAGTCTTAGAGAAGTGATTCTCAATCTTGCTGTACATGAGAATCACTGAGTAGTTTTAAAGTGACAGATCCTTTGGTGCCACTCCAGAACTATTGTATCAGAATCTCAAGAGTAGAGCCTGGCTGAGCGTAGCTTTTAAAAAGGGTTCCAGGGAGAACAAAGATGGTGGGCCAGAGGGAGGCAGCATTCTGTGTCACTCCGTGATCCAGATGTCACCTAGTTGGAATACTACATCTCAGAGAGTTTTAGAGGACCCCTACACAGTTTATTTCCACAGAGATCACCAGCGCTATGACCCCGCGCAAGGCTCTGAGCCTCAGCATTCCAGCAGAACTCCAGACTCCTGGCTCCCAACACCCAAAGCCCAAAATTCTAGCCAATGCAGGGCTCATGAAGGCCTTAGCAGAATCATCTATCAGCACCTCTGCAGAACTCCCAGACTTCGCTCTGCTCCTACACAGGTCACTCAGCTGCTACCTACCCTTAGCACAATGCCATCGCCTCACTTCCCCCACCTCACCAGACACCCTGGCACTGGAAGCAGACTGTCTCCATTTTGGCTCACCTCCCTCATCATATTTGATGGGGGAAGCTCCCAGATGGGTCTCCAGCTGGCCAGGTACTAGGTTTCCAACTCTACCCTCTTCCCAGCAGTGGTAACCCAACACAGTAGCTTCCCAACACAAAACAGCTCTCAGTTGAACAGGTGTACAGTGTGACCAGGGCCGCCGCCCATGGGAGCCCCAGTGTGAGAGGTCCCTCAATTAGGAACTGATAAGGGAGAGGGAGATGGGGCTAAAGTTTGGAGCCTAACAGAGAGATCAGGAACTGGGAAATCTTCAGGCAAGATAGGGTGATAATACTAGGCACTCAAGTCATACAAGTGGTCCCCAAAAAGAGACCAGTGAGGTGCAGTCTCCCTGCAGGGACTGGCAGGTGTCACTTCCTGCTTCCAGGCACCCTGAACCAGGACCAGCCTTCCCACTCTGGTTACCTCCACCATTCTGATGGCAGAGACACCAGCTTAAAACAGACAACCCCACCTATTGGATGAGAAGAGAAGCAGGGAAGATATGGATCTCTAAAACTAGCAACAATCCTGGTTTCTTCATTATTTTTTTTCTTTTTCTTCTACCCCTTTATCTGCCAGCACTCACATCCCCAACATATGTGAAACCAAGAACTTTGCATGAAATAGGATTTTGAGGACTGAGTCATCTGAATAATATAATATAGTGGTGCTGTACATGACCTTTTTTTGGTCTCTTTTTTCTTCCGTTAGTTTTCTTTGCCCCTCCAGATTTTACTATTTTAACAGCTTGTAGTTTTCTAAATACATATGTGTGTTTGTTTTAGGTACTCTACTCTCTTCCCACATACTTGTCTATCCTAAATTACATCATATCTATTCTCTTGCTACTAACCCTGTTCATTAGATTTATCTTTCACACTTCCTAAGATATATTAACTCTATATCCTCATATCCTACCTCCTCAGTATATCATCCTATGCCCCACCCCCAGTTCATTGTCCACCAACAGAAACTGTAAACCTTTTACAAAACTACTGATTATATGATAGATAATAACTAAATCCAACATTTCTGTACATTGAGACTAAACTGTAAATACCTTAATAACAACAAATTGTTCATAAGTGGTATATTGTTGATATTGGGATCTGTTAACATTGTCCTTCCCCACAAAGGAGATGTTTTGGGACCCTCCAAGAGCACTTTAAAACTATAGGGTAAAAACAATAACACACTCGACCCACAGAGCTGGAAAGGAAGACACACAAGCAATATGAAAAGATAAGGGAAGAAAGTGCCCCAAACACATCAAGACACCACATTATTAGAATCATTGGCAGCCACAGCAGAAAAAAATGACAGAGAAGGAGTTTAGGATGTACATAGTTAAAATGTTCTGTGAACTCAAGGAAGATATAAGAGAGCAAATATAGGCACAGTGAACGATCACTTTGACAAGGAACTACATAAAGAAATACAGGAAGCAAAAGATAACCTCAACAGGGAGATAGAGGTTCTAAACAAACAAACAAACAAACCTCCTTGAAATGAAAGAAACAATAAACCAAATTAAAAGCTCAAATGAATGAAAGCATTACCAACAGAATAGAACACTTGGAAGATAGGACATTAGACAATAAAGGCAAAATATATAAAAATCTTGAAAAGAATGTAGACCACACAGTGATAATGATAAGAAACCATGAGCAGAATATTCAAGAAATATGGGATAGCATAAAAAGACCAAATTTAAGAGTTATTGGGATAGAGGGAGGCATAGAGGTCCAAACCAAAGGAATGAACAATCTATTCAATGAAATAATATCAGATAACTTTCCAAACATGAAGAATGAATTGAAAATATAAATTCAAAAAGATTACAGGGTGCTAAGTGTACAAAATCACAGCATATCCACACCAAGGCACATTATAATAAAATTCCCAACATACAGAATAAGGAGAGAATTTTAAAAGCCACAAGACAAAGAAATCAGATTACATATAGGGGAAAACCAATTAGGAAAATGTCAGATTTCTCAACACAGACCCTGAAAGCTAGAAGATTCTGGAACAACATACATCAAGCTCTGAAAGAAAATGGATGCCAAGCAAGAATCTCATATCCAGCAAAATTAAGCTTTAGTTTTGATGGTAAAATAAAAACCTTTCATGATAAACAAAAGTTAAAAGAATTTATAGTTAGAAAATCGGCACTACAAAACATCTTTGGAAAAATATTCCATGAAAAGGAAACAAAAAACAATGAAAATCAGCAGAGAGAAGTGGTACCCTAAAAGAAAAACTAATCAAAGAAAAAAAATCAAGTTAAATAACAAAAATAAACAAATATGGCTAGGAATACAAACCATGTCTTAATCCTGAATGTTAATGGCTTAAACTCACCAATCAAAAGACATAGGATAGCGGGTTGGATTAAATAAAGACCCAACAATATGCTGCCTTCAGGAGACTCATCTGATAGGAAAAGACATACACAGACTGAAGGTGAAAGTTTGGGAAAAATCATACCACTCACATGGACTGCAGAAACAAGCAGGGGTTTCTATCCTCATATCAAATAAAGTAGACTTCAAGCCAAATTTAATCAAAAGAGATAAAGATGGACATTACATACTGCTCAAGGGAACCAACACCATCAATATATATGAATCATAAATACATATGTCCCAAACAATGGGGCAGCTCTGTTCATCAAACAAATTCTTCTCAAGTTCAAGAGTCAAATTGACTGCAGCACAATAATTTTGGATGACTTTAACACACCTCTCTCACCACTGGATAGATCTTCCAAACAAAAGTTGAAAGAAAATATAGATCTCAATAATACAATTAATAACTTTGACTTAACTGACATACATAGAATATTTCAACCTGCATCAAGTGCACTTTCTTCTCAGCAGCACATGGATCTTTCTCTAAAATACACCATATAATATGCCACAAAGCAACTCTTAGCAAATACAAAAAAGTAGAGACATCATCATGCATTTTATCATAACATAATGAAATAAAATTGGAAATCAATGACAAAATAAAAAATAAAAATCACTCCAACACCTGAAGACTAAACAATATACTACTGAATGAACAATGGGTTGTAGAAGACATCAAGAAGGAGATTTAAAAATTCTTAGAGGTAAATGAAAACATAGACACAACATATCGAAATCTCTGGGAAACTATGAAAGCAGTACTAAGAGGAAAGTTCATTGCATGGAGTTCATTCCTTAAAAGAAGAAAAAGTCAACAAATAAATGTCCTAACATTACATTTCAAAGCCCTAGAAAAATAAGAACAAATCAACAGCAAAAGCAGTAGAAGGCACGAAATAATTAAAATTAGAGCTGAAATCAATAAAATTGAAACAAAAGAAACAATTGAAAAATTTGACAAAACAAAAAGTTGGTTCTTTGAAACAATAAATAAAATTGACAGACCCTTAGCTACACTAACAATGAAAAGGAGAAAGAAAAATCTAATTACCAGCATATGTGATAAAAAAGGTAATATCACAACGGACACTACAGAAATATAGAGGATAATTAGAAATTATTTTAAAAAATAATACTCCAATAAAATAAAAGATATTGGAGGCATTGAAAAATTTCTTAAGTCATATGATTTTCCTAGATTGAATCTGGATGATATATACAATTTAAACAGACCAATATCAAGTGATGAAATAGAAGACATCATCAGAAGCCTACCAACCAAGAAAAGCCCAGGATCAGAGGGATACACAACTAAGTTCTACAAGACCTTTAAAGAAGAATACCAATAATCTTCAATTTATTTCAGGAAATAGAAACAGAGGCAGCACTTCCAAACTCATTCTATGAGGCCAATATCACCCTGATCATAAAACTAGGCAAAGACACACAAAGAAAGAAAACTTCAGACCAATATCTCTAATGAACAAAGATGCAAAAATTCTCAATAAAATTATGGCAAATTGATTACAAAAACATATCAAAAAGATTGTGTACCACAATCAAGTTGGATTCACCCAGGGATGCAAGGTTGGTTCAACATATGGAAGTCAATAAATGTAATTCATCACATCAATAGACTCAAAACAATAATCATATGAGTATCTCAATAGGTGCAGAAAAAACATTTGACAAAATACAGCACCCTTTCATGTTCAAAACATTAGAAAAACTAGGGATAATAGGAACATATCTCAACATCTAAAGGCTATATCTATGCTAAGCCCCAGGCCAACATCATTCTAAATTGAGAAAAAAATGAAGCCATTTCCTCTAAAAACTGGAACAAGACAGGGATTCTCTCTTTCTCTACTTCTATTTAATTTAGTTCTTGAAACACTGGTCAGGGCAATTAGTCAGACGAAAGAAATTAAAGGGATATAGGAAAAGAAGAACTTTAATTAGCACTATTTGCTGATAATTTTATTCTATACCTAGAAGACCCAAAAAAGCTCCACCAGAAAACTTCTAGAACTAGTAAATAAATTCAGCAGGGTAGCAGGATATAGAATCAACACCCATAAATCAAAGGCATTTCTGTATAACTGTGACAAATCCTCTGAGAGGGAAATGAGGAAAACTACCCCATTTACAATAGCCTCAAAAAATAAAAATAAAAAAAAATACTTGGGAATCAAAGAAAGAGATGAAAGATCTATACAATAAAAACTACAGAACCCTAAAGAAGGAAATCAAATAAGACCTTAAAAGATAGAAATATCTACCTTGCTCTTGGATAGGCAGAATTAATATTATCAAAATGACCATACTACCAAAAGCACTATACAGATTTAATGCAATTCTGATTAAAATCTGAATGGCATTCCTCATAGAAATAGAAAAAACAATCATAAAACTCATCTGGAAAAATAAGAGACCCAGCTAAAGCAATCCTTAGCAGGAAGAGTGAAGCAGGTGGCATCACTATACCAGACCTTAAACTATACTAGAGAGCAATAGTAACAAGAACAGCATGGTATTGGCACCAAAACAAACTGAAAGACCAATGGTACAGAATAGAGGACACAAAGACCAACCCACAAAATTAAAATTATCTTATATTAGACAAAGGAGCCAAAAATGTGCATTGGAGAATAGATAGCATCTTCAACAAATGGAGCTGGGAAAACTGGAAATCCATATGCAACAAAATGAAATTAAACTCCTATCTGTCACCGTGCACAAAACTCAAGGTGGATCAAGGACCTAGGAATTAAATCAGAGACTCTGAATCTAATAGAAGAAAAAGTAGGCCCTGATCATCATCATGTGGGATTAAACCCCAACTTCCTTAATAAGACTCCTATAGCACAAAAATTAAAACCAAGAATCAATAAATGGATGGATTCAAGCTAAAAATTTCTTCTTAGCAAAAGAAACAATCTGTGAGGTGAATAGAGAGCCTACATCTTGGGAACAAATTTTCACCCCTCACACATAAGATAGAGCACTAATCTCTAGGATATATAAAGAACTCAAAAAGCTACATACCAAAAAAAAAAAAAAATAGCCCAATCAATAAATAGGCCAAGGACATGAACAGAACCTTCTCAGAAGAGTATGTACAATCAATCAACAAACATATGAAAAAGTTTTCATAGTCCCTAGAGATTAGAGAAATGCAAATCAAAACTACTCTAAGATGCTGAGGGCCATTACCAAGTAGGAATGACGCATTCGAAATTTCCTTGCCAGCGTACCCCATGTTAAATGACTTGCCTTGGAATTTCGCTGTTGACATTGCATGTAAGGTGACCTTGCTCAAGGAAGGCGGATCCGGGTTTAGAGCTGATCCAGGTTTGAGGAAGTATCCCGGTCCTTGGGTTTAGGGCATTCCCGGTTTAAGATAAGGGTTTTAGGGAAGTTGGAGGTTGAAGATTATTGCTGCCGGGATTAGGGCGTTCCTGCTGCCTGAGTTCCCTTTGAGCTCTCGTGAGACTCGGAGAGCATTTTGGGAAGAAAGCCTCGTGGTGTAGGTGATTTGGGTGGTAGCAGAACTGGGATTGCCCCAGAACGTGTGTAGAGGCCGGTGTGAGTTCGGGAATAAAGAATTGCTGTTTGAATCTACAAAGCTGTGTGGTGGCTCGTGATTCTGGGCCCGCGACCTTGGCGTTATCAGCACCACGCTCTAACCAACTGAGATATCATCTCACTCCAGTCAGAATGGCAGCTATTATGAAGACAAACAGCAATAAGTTTTGGTGAGGATGTGGGGAAAAGGTACACTCATACATTGCTGGTGGGACTGCAAATTGGCACAGCCAATTTGGAAAGCAGTATGGAGATTTCTTGGAAAAATGGGAATGGAATCACCATTTGATCCAGCTATCCCTCTCCTTGGTCTATACCCAAAGGACTTAAAAAATAGCACACTATAAGGATACAGCCAAATCAATGTTTATAGCAGCACAATTCATAATAGCTAAACTATGGAACCAACCGAGATTCCCTTCAGTAGATGAAAGGATCAAAAAAATGTGGCATATATACACAATAGAATATTACTCAGCAATAAAAGAAAATAAAATCATGGCATTTTCAGGTATATGTATGGTATTAGAGAACATAATGCTAAGCGAAGTTAGCCAATCCCAAAAAACCAAATGCCAAATGGTTTTTCTGATATAAGGTGACTGACTCATAGTGAGGTAGGGAGGGGGATCATGGGAGATATAGATGAACTCTATATAGGGCAGAGGGGTGGGAGGGGAAGGGAGGGGGCACAGGGTTAGCAAGGATGGTGGGATGTAATGGACATCTTTATCCAAAGTACATGTATGAAGACATGAATTGATGTGAACATACTTTATATACAACCAGAGATATGAAAAATTGTGCTCTATATGTGTAATAGAAATTGTAATGCATTCCGCTTTCATTTATTTAAAAAATCCATAAAAAGAAAATTAAAAAGGGTTCCATTCCTCAGGGGATTCTAGTTTGCACTCAGGGTTACTAGGCCTTTATGTGCCTACTTATATACCTTTAGAAGGGCTCCTCCAACTCACAGGAGGGACTGCTGAATAATCTTTTCAATAAATTTTCTCCAAACACTAGCATTTGGCATAATTAGTCCATCTTTAAACCTGGCCTTTTTCTTTATAAAGCACCAAACAGAACTGCACAAAAAATAATATGAGACACTCACCCTATCTTTATTGATTTTATATGGATGACCTGTCTATTGGTTGTAAGGGTGTGTTAAAATCACCCAATATTATTGTATTAGGGTCTATCTGTGACTTAATGTCAAGAAGTATTTTTTTATTGTTTTTTTTTTATTAGCTACACATGACATTACAATGATCTTGGCAATTCATATATCATTTTTCTGATTGTACAGATTGCAGAGTCACATTGGTGATACAGTCACCTATATACATACAGCAATCATAATTTCTATTCTATTCTGCTGCCAAGAAGTATTTTTTTAAATGTAATTGTCATTTGGGGCATAGGTACATAGTAAAATTATATCTTCTTGTTGGATTATTCCCTTTACCAGTATGTAGTTAGCTTTCTTTTTTTTTGTTCTGATTAAGTTTTGCTTGAACTCTGCTCTTACTAATGTGAGAATAGCTATCCTGGTTATTTTTAAACTCCTTTGCATGGAACATTTTTTCCATAATTTTGATTTTAGCCTATTTGTATCTTTGCCTATGAGATGAATCTCTTGCAAACAGTATATAGTTGGATTTTGTGTTTTAATCCATCCCACCAATCTATGTCTTTTATTTGGGGAGTTAAGACCATCTGCATTGTTTTATTATGGACAGATGTTTATTATTGTAGTAGGTCTCAGCTTCCTGTCTCCCATAGGATGGTATAGTCTGGGAAATGCTGACAAATGATGTACTACAATAATGGGGCGGGTACAGAGTTCTAAATTGGAATTTAATTGGGATTCAGTTGTTGCGACCTTTGGGACTCTATTGGAGAGTATTTGAGGTTTGATCCCACTTTCTTTTGCTGGGGAGATGCTGATCTCTACTGCATGTCTAGGTCTCAGGGACTTTTTGTAAATTCCACTGTCAGAGTGTGCAGTCTAACCCTCCACAGGTATCACATTCGCCACTATGTATGTAAATTACTCAGGATAAGACCTGGAGTTCAAATACTCCTGTCTGCCTGTTATTGGCATCTTCCCAATAGATCTTATGAAACACCAGAAAGAAAGGGAGCACTCTCTCCTTGATATCCTGTATCCGGATTGCCTAGGCACAATTTTTTTCTGTATTGTTTCAATCACACTGGTCCAGCCATACCCTGGATTCTATGCTAGGCCACTGCTGGCCAGACTGGCAACTTCCTTTATGAGTTCCTGTTCTCCTGTCTTTGTTTGCTGCTGCAAGGCAAAAAAGTGGATCATACTGCTGGCAACCCTGATTCCTGCCAGCCATTCCACCCATGGGCACAGTGATTTTGGTCATCTTTCATTCAAAAACTTCCTGCACTGACATTGGGTTTATTAAGATAGCCTTCCTTTCTATTTTGCAGGTTCCCCCAGGACATTTTGTTGTTGTTGTTGCACATTTTTTTTCTCTCTCTTCCTGTACTTCCTCTCCCCTCAGCAGCCATGACCACTACCACCACCAGCCAAGCTGGCACATCTCTGACTTATTATTTCTTATTTTATGGTTGAAATTTCTGACTCTGTTCGTATGGTTTCTTTAACTGTTCAATATTGAATTTCAGTGAATTCCCTCAGTTACTGACCTTGCTGAAGAGCAGGCTTCACACTTTTCAAATCTTGAACTAAGAAATGGCTGGGAAGTACACCCTTTCTCTAATCTGCCATCTTCTTATAAACCTATGGTATTTATTTAATTTTTTAAAAAATGTTTTTGTCACCCACAGTACTTAAAATGTCAAAAAAAAAAAAAACATTAGATTTTATCTTCCCTTCCCTCACACTTTATTGCTTATATACAGTAACAGAGGGAAACATTTAGTGGAGCCAGCTACTTCTAAATTTGAATTCTAAAAAAATTAAAACAAATTTTATCTCAAAGAAGAAAATGTGTTTGTACCTCTTTTATCTGGCTTATCATGGTTCTCTTGACAGAGACTCTTGTTAAGGGGCATTGGATCAAAACCCTGAGCTGACTGAACGGTAAAAACATTCACATTGGTAACAGGATAATTCCTTAAAGAGAATTTGGCTTGCTGTCTGAGAGACATCTTTATGAACCTGCTCCATGTAGCAATTTTTCTTCAGGGAATCAAGCTGTGGTTCCAATTCAATAGTGTGATTTTTGAATAAATTTTTAGTTATCTTTTCTTGTGCTCCCATATTTTGTAGATAATTGAAAATAACCTACAACTATATAGAAAATACATATAGGGTAATCAAAAGAAAAAATGGCTGTAAAGAAAATTAAATTGCTTTCTGCTTGAGATCTGGAGAAACTGAATTTTTGAAACTTTAATATTTAGCATCAAGTTCATTGGAAAACAGTAAAGACAGGCTAACACTGATTAAAATACTCGCTCTTTATTGTTTGAAGCCCAGTGAATTTAGCATGGTATTCAAGACTTCCAAGTCCCAGGTTCAATCTTAAATCCTGCTTCTTCTCTATGCATGCTATGCAAGACCAAAGTAGACTATACATTATTTTTGTGGACATTCATTAGGTTTTCAATTCTTTTTGTTCTTAGAAATCCTACTCATTATTCTAGGATGCTTCTTCCTTTATAAAGTAGTGATTGATTTCTCCAAATAAAAATGACCTATTCTTTTACTGAACACCTTAATATATTGTGCTTATTTTATAATACATGTCAAGTACTATGTTTATTGCAGACATGTCTATATTTTCTAATTGAAGGTCCTTGAGACCCAGGGAAATAGCTTGTGCTTTTGGAAACAGATTAGCTAGGGAGTAGTAAATTGATCCCTTGTGGAGATGGTGGAATCAGGTGTGATATGCTATAGCTAAAGAACAGGAGTTCCAATAGAAGAATAATTGGTTTTTAAGAAATGCCAAATAAAACCAATCCAACTGAAAAGGAGAACAAATTTTAATAGTAAATAGTATTAAATATATAATTGAGACATTATTTTGATAAGTAAAAATGAATTTTTTAATAACATTTACATTAATTTTTAATTACTAGAGGAACAAAGAAATTTTTTATCTTCATTTTGCAAAATTATTCATCAGATTTTCCAAACCCTCTCAAAATCTTTTAGTATTCATATTATTCCTTTTAAATTTATAGATTGTGCCAGGATTGGTAGCCTATAATCCCAGCCACTGGGGATGCTGAAGCAGGAGGCTCCCAAGTTTGAAGCTAACCTCAGCAACTTAGGGAGATCCCATCTCAAAATAAAAAGTAAAAGGGTTAGGAATATAGCTAAGTGGTAGAATATTCCTGGGTTCAATCGCCAGTATCACCACCCAAACAACCAACCAAACTCCCCAAATATGAAAACAAGAAACAAAAAAGAGAAAACAAAACAAAACAAACCCATAAAAACAACAAAAAAAATTTAAAATTATGTTGTTACCCTAGTTAACTTCTCACTTTCAACTATTAAATGTCTTTACCTGGCCATTTCCTAATTTGTTGAAGATTATTCTTGTGATTTAGGGAAATTTTTTGCTTGCATCACTTTCATCAATTTTTGAATTTTTTACATATAAAGTACTTGTATCACATCTGCATTGTAGATTGACACTCAATGAAAAGCAAAATGCTGAAAGTAAAAAAAATGATGGCACTAAAAAGTGGTGGTAGATAATGTTAAGTAGAAGATGGCTTAAGTAGAAATTGACCTTGTAAGTGATCTGTTTATTGTGTATAAAGTATATGTTGTTCTTCCCACTAGAACTCTGGACAGTAACACATAGATGAGAATCCTCTCCTTTATTTGTTTGGATGGACCTGCTTTTTTGGCACATCCCCCACCCCACCACCATGTTCTACTTAGTCACTGCACATGATTGTGCAGTTTATGTCTGAAGAAGGTACCAGTTGAAGGCAACTGAGAAAATGCTTCTTGCTCCAAGTCCAGCATGAACTGCATCTCCTTGAAGAGAGAACTTTTTCTTTGCATAGGCCCATGTTTCCCTGTGGTATATCTGTAAAGATCCCACACAGACTAAAACTGACCCTTGTTCCATCATTCTCTTACACACTCCGTATAATACCCTGGATCTGGACACTATTGGGAGACGGTGGAAACTTTAAGAGTTAAATCCTAGTGGGAGTTTTTATGTGCCCTCAAAGGGGATTGTGGGATTCCAGTGTCCTCCCCTCTCTTTCATGTTCTGTCCTTGAGATAAATGGTGTTTTTCATCATATGTGTTTGCTGTAATCTGATTCCTCTTCACTAAGGATTAAAACAAATTGTGTCCACCCAGTCATGGATTAGAATGTCCAAAAACTAGGACCCCAAATAAACCTCTGCTCTTTTAAAAAATTTTAATTTTACCATTTATTATTATTATTTTACATGACAAGTAAAGTATATTTTGATATATTATACATACATTGAAATATTATACATACACAGAATAAGCATAACTTGTTCCCATTAGGATCCCATCATTGTGGTTCTACATGATGTGGAGTTACATTGGTTGTATATTTGCATGTGAGGATAGGAAAGATGTCTGATTCATTTAACTGTCTTTCCTATTACTGTTCCCCCTGCCTTCTCTTTATTCCCCTTTGTCTAGTCCAATCAACTTCTATTCTTCCCCTTCCTTGTTGTGGGTTAGCATCCACATATCAGAGAGAACATTCTGCCTATGGTTTTTTTGGACTGGCTTACTTCACCTAGCATGATATTCTTCAGTTCCATCCATTTACTAGCAAATACCATAATTTAATTAAAAACTCAACTCAAAGTGAATCAAGAACTTAGGAATTGACCATAGATTCTGTGCCTACTAGAAGGAAAAAGTAGGCCCAACTTTACATCATGTTGGGTTAGGAACTGACTTTCTCAATAGGACTCGTAAAGCACAAGAAATAAATCAAGAATCATCAATAAGTGGAATGGTATCAAACTAAAAGGCTTATTTATAGCAAAGGAAACAATCAGGAATGTGAATAGAGATCCTACAGAATGGGAAAAAATCTTTACTGCCAGCACCTCAGACAGAGCATTAATCTCCAGGATATACAAAGAACTCAAAAAACTTAATACCAAAACAATACAAAACAAAAGCAACAAATAACCCAATCAATAAATGGGCTAAGGAACTGATTAGGCACTTCACAGAAGAAGACATACAAATAATCAAAAAATATATGAAAAACTGTTTAATATCTTCAGCAATTAGAGAAATGCAAATCAAAACTACATTGAGATTTCATATTACCCCACTCAGAATGGCAATTATCAAGAATACAAGCAACAACAAATGTTGATGAGAATGTGGGGAAAGAGGTTCACTTTCACATTGCCAGTGGTATTGCAAATTGGTGCAATCACTCTGGAAAGCAGTATGGAGATTCCTTAGGATACTTGGAATGGAACCACCATTTGACCCTGATATCCCACTCCTAGGTTTCTACATAAAAGACTTAAAATCAGCATACTGGAGTGAAGTAAACACTTTAATGTTTATTGCAGCTCAGTTCACAATAGTCAAGCTATGGAACTAAGTAAGCTAGGTGCCCTACAACAGATGAATGGATAAAGAAAATGTGGTATATATAAACAATGGAGTATTACTCAACATTTGCTCTTTATAAATTGATTTACCTTAGGTATTATAATAATGAAGCCACCTAACACTCTTTCTCAGTCAGGCATGTCATGCACTATAAGCAAACTAACTCATCAGGGCCTTTAGATTTGCTGTGAGCTCCTCCATTTGAGTTCTGACCAAAATATTTATATGATTCACACTCTCACTTTCTTCAGGTCTCTGTTCAAGGATTACCTTTTCAGAAGTCAAGACCCTTTATATCTCTTTGAAGTTTGTGTGCAGACTATTTTCTGGACAATGATCTACAAAACTAAGCCATATAGAAAAGAATGTTGCAAATAGTGATAATTTAAGTTCTTCTTTTCCTATTTTTATGCCTTTAATTTCTTTCGTCTGTCTAATTGCTCTGGCCAGTGTTTCGAGAACTATATTGAATAGAAGTGGTGATAGGGGGCATCCCTGTCTTGTTCCAGATTTTAGAGGGAATGCCTTCATTTTTTCTCCATTCAGAATGATGCTAGCCTGAGGTTTAGCATAGATAGCTTTTACAATGTCGAGGTAAGTTCCTGTTATCCCTAGTTTTTCTAATGTTTTGAACATAGTAGAGGATAGGAAAGGTAGCAGAATACAATAGTCACTAATATGGCAGTATGTAAAAATGTGATGTGTAACCGATGTGATTCTGTATAACCCACTTGATTCTAATGTATGAAATATGATTTGTCAAGAGCTTTGTAATGTTGTGAACATCCAATAAAAAAAAAAGAGAAAAAAAAAGAATGTTATTTTTCAATATTAAGGAAATTAAGTCTTAAAGTTAAAAATAGTATAAAAAGCATAAATATATCTTTATCTCCAATGTTCTAATATTTGCCATTTTGCCACATTTGCTTTAAAATCTCTGTCAATATATAATTTTTAAAATTTATTCTCACTTTGCTGAAACATTCGAAAGATGCAAACATCACATTATTTCAGCCTAAATATTTCATCATTTTTCTCATAATAGGAACATCCTTTCATAGGGACATAATATCAACTTGCATTTCTAAGACATTAAATATCATGTTAATAATAGTATCTAATATACAGTTCTATTCAAATTTCTCTGATTGTCCCACATGCATCCTTTTGTAGTTGGGCAAATGTGATATTAACTTACTTATTTGAAGATCAAATATTAGTATATTGCCTAGGCTGGTCTGGAACTCATGGGTTCAAATGATTCTCCTGCCTTAGCCTCTGGAATAGTTGGTATTATGGGCAAAAGCTTCCATACCTGGTGACTTATTTACTTTTTTAGTATCTGGTCAAGAATCATACTTTGCATACTTAGTTGTTGTGTCTCCATAGTTAATATATAGCCAATAAAAATCTTTCATGGTTTGATAAGTTTGATAAATCCAGGCCAATTGATTTGTAAAATGTTCTGCAATTTGAGTTTGTTTTTTCTCATCAGTCTCACTTTAAATATTATTTTACAGAAATACTATGTAGCCTTAGTGGGTTTTATGGTTTCCTATTGCATCCTACCAGAAGGTACATATCCTATTCTGTTCCATGACTAATGATGCTCACTTCAATTTCTTGGTTAAGATGCTGCCACTATTATAAAAGTATCTTTTTTTTCTTCAGAATCCATAAATAATCTGTTGGGTGACACTTGCAGAATGTGGGAATCCTTCCACTCCAGATTTTTTTAGCTGGTATTCTTTTGTTAAGAAGAGCTTTTCCTCCCCTACTTTCTGTATATTTTATTGACCTTTAAAAATTCCATTATGTAATAATTTATTATGTTCTTTTCTTAAATGCTCAAATGTCCCAAATTTGGTCAGCTGGATATTTCAAGCCAGTCCCTATGCTTTTTTAAAAACAAATTTTCATGTCCCTTATAATCATTGAGTACTTTCTAGCTTTCTGACAGTGTAAGAACCTTTAAACTCCCATGTGATTTTCCTTGCATAAGCCATTTCTTCAAGAAACTCTATTTCCTTTATGGGGAGAATGGTATTTAGAAACCAAGATGTTGGCACTAGATGAGCACATTAATGTTAGGGTAGGCGTGAACAATTTTCTCTTCTATTACATCCAGTCTACTTTCATTTCTCTTGTTCCCACTTGTTTAGTTTTGGATTTTATACAATTAAAGCACTTCTTTTCTTTGCATTTTCATCTACGTATTGAATTTCAAATGCTGCTATCTAGATTTTCATGTGCTTCTTAAAGACTGGCACAGGGGATAGAATCCCTCTGTTTTCATCTGACAGCATAAAGCCCTAGAATTCCATATTCATTTAATTCTTTCTCAGTTACCTTTGTCTTTCTTCAGATATACTGAAGTCCTAAAATAATTAGGGATAATCAGTGGACTTTAATATCTGTAAGATAAAGCAAATTCATACCTGTTTACTTTGCCATCTGTTCCATTCTGCACTGGATAAATACATATTCAATCCCCCCAAACAGCATGCATTTCTCAAATACCCATGGTACCTGGCTCAAATTCCTTCTGGCTGATTCTGATTATGTCATTACAACCATTTGGATTCAAACACCCCGCAATTAAAAGAACTTAGAGATGCTAATACGTATGTAGACCTTAACCATATTGTCTTTAAAGAGTGTGAGAGGTTTTACAAGACATTGTTTCATTGAAGGGACTATTATTATTTTAATGGAACATGTTATATATGCATATTATTTTAAAAGGTTTCTTTCTTTTTTTGAGCTGTCAGGCCTGCATTTACAAATAGGAGATTAATTATAGTACATTTTAATTGTTCCAAGTTTGACAATGGTAAAAAGCAACAATATAAATCCCAGTCTTTTTTTTTTCTTGTATCCATGTTTGTGTTTGAGGATTAAGAGTGTCTATGACTTGTTCTAGAGTGATAATTTCAATTGGCTCAAGTCCA
Source organism: Spermophilus citellus (assembly GCF_964194105.1). Lineage (NCBI taxonomy): Eukaryota > Metazoa > Chordata > Mammalia > Rodentia > Sciuridae > Spermophilus > Spermophilus citellus. Next base: position 79,777,392 of record NC_138188.1, read on the forward strand.
TTAACTGCAGGGAAAAACACCTGGCAAGGTGGTTTGTAGCAGCCCGTTCTTGTTAACCTTTCAGCCTTCACAATAACTATCAGCAGGCACCAAGTGAGGGCCTCTAATAAATTGGCATTAGAGCTGCTGACAGCTAATAACTTTTTATCGGTTTCCAGAACTAAATTAAAGAAAATGTTCTGATTAATTAGAATCAAAGAATTTTCAAATTCTGTAACCTTAGAATTGAATAGTTTTTTAAAAAAATATATAAAATAAGATACAGATCAATGTGGTCTTTCAGAATGTATTTTCCCCCCAAACAAAATAGACTTACAAAATAGATTATTTCAGCTATTTTAATCTAATTTAATTTTCAGCTACTGTGCTTTTTAAATTTTTCAGTAAAAGGGAAAGAGCTAAGAAATTAAAAACTTAGTATATCAACTATAGAAGTAAAATTTTAACTAGAGTTTTTTAACATGTAAAATAATTTCACTAGTGAATTACAGAAGTCCTTTAGTCCCTATTAATTGTGAGAGATTAGACCTCAGTCCCACAGGACAAATATTTTAAAGGGTTTAAAAAAGATTCATAGACGTGCTTCACTGTGCCTTGCCTACAAGAAAACCAATCTGCTTGTGGACTATGCCTGTCAAGAACCTGTTCATTTCGGCCTGTGATGCCTTCTGCCATGTTATGATACAGCAAGAAGGCTCTTGCCAGATCACCTTGATTTTGTTCTTCCCAGCCTCCAGAATTGTGAGAAATAAACTTCTGTTCATTAAAGATTAATATTGAATGTGATATTTACAAATTCAAGTATGTTTTTAATATCCTCATTTCTACCCATCAAATCCTATATACTAAGGGTATCACATTTTTAACTTGCTCAAGTAATCTTTTTATTAATAAAATGATTTTTCTTCTCAAGTTATCCCTTATTTTGACATCAGTTAAGAAGAAAAGAACAGTGCTGGGCTGGGGTTGTGGCTCAGTGGTAGAGCACTTGCCTACCATGTGTGAGGCACTGGATTTGATTCTCAGCATCACATATAAGTAAATGAATAAAATAAAGGTTCATTAACAACAACAACAAAAAAAGTAAACAAAACAGCAACAAACCCAATGCTATCTCTGAAATGAGGATGTGAGTTTGGGAAACAAGGTAATAGAATTTGTAATCTATCTTTTAATGCTTCAAAGCCGCAGGGTCAGGGGAAGCTCAGTGCACACGTAGGCAGAAAACCTAAGTAGAGGGGTTGTAGCTGTGGTCAGCATTTTGTTCTCTATTGGGAAGGTGATGTTCCAGAGCTGCTCTGGCCAACATGCCACAGCCTAGCATGATTAAGACAGAAGGTGGTTGGTCTGGTAGAGACAGATTCTCATTTATATGTACTTATTTCCTTCAGTACCAAAGTACATGGACACTAGTTTAAGGTCTTGATGTGGTCAGAACTGTACAGGAATGAGAAAAAGATGGAGAATATGGTAGAGATTCAATGGGATCTGCAGAAACAGTGATTGGAGAGGAAGCTGTGTCGGTCTGATGGGGTAAGGGTTTGCATTAAGAGAACTTTTAAGATCACAGAGGTATGGCTACAGAACAAACAGGTGAGCCCTGGGTGAATGGTCACCAGCTAACATGCCCCAAGATTAGGTTGAGGTTATAAACTCTCCCTCTCCCATAATCCAAGAACCAGTACACTACTCCCACTCAGTTTACAATATGCCAGGTCAAGGCAATTCCAATCCATAGGCCAGACAGGGCCTGCTTCCTATTTTTGTATATCCTGTATGCTAAGAATAGTTGTTTATATTTTTAAATGGTTGAAAATGAATCACAATGCTTTGTAACACTTGAATATTATATGAAAACTGAACTTCATATTAAGTATCTATAAATAAAGTTTTATTGGAATACAGTGGCACCCATTGATTTACATCTTGTCTAAGGTTGCTTCCTGCTATAACAGCAGTGCTGAGCAATTGTAATAGAGACACTCTGGCCAATAAAGCTTACATTATCCTAGCTGGCACTCAATAAATAAAATTTGCTTGATATTCTCTCCTGCAATATACCAACTTAGAAAGTAGCCTGGGGACAAAGAAGAATCAGAACTGAGGTGTAATCTGAAAAAGACTGAGTTTACTTCAAAGATGATTGTATTTTTGAATCCACTAAATTGAACTAGATTAGAGAAAAATTCAGGTTCACAAGAAATTGCAGTTGATGCCACTTCAGTCATGTTTTCCTTATTGGATCATTGGGGGCATCCTTAGTTATGAGATGCCGCATGTGGAAGGTGGTTTCTTGGCCCTCAACAAACTCGGTGCACAACTTCACAAGAATGATCCTTTATAGCAAGTATCAAGACTTTATCCCAACCTAAGATTTTGAAACCTTAGGCAAAATTGTGAAATCAATCAATCTATCTATCCATCTATCATGAATAAATGTATATGTGGTCTATATGTACATGCATGTGTGTGAATGTATTCTTTTTCCCCCTATTTCCAAGTCTGTGGTGATCCTATGTTTACTAAGGCACCAACCTAACCCAATCTCTTCTACTAATGTCTTGTCACTCTGAGCTATCCTTTTCTGTTTTCTACAAGACAGTAGAAAACCTCACGTGCTTACAGTGAAACATCCATATCTTACACTTATGGATATGTTAAGTGTCCCAGGTATTTTTAAAACAATGTTTTATTAATTATCAAGGGATAAATTCCTAATAGAAGAACTTAAGTGGCCCTGTTTTTTTGAAATTTAAGATACAGTTTCTTACTGACACAGGAGTCAATTTGTACGGAATCATATGTATGTATGTGACATTTTCCTTTTTTAAAAAATTTTTGTTATTTACTTAAATTTTAAAACTGAGAAAATGGAAATACATGAGAATTGATGTTAATTGAAGACACTTCTAGATTTATGCACCATGTGAGAGAGCATACAGAAGTAATTACCCATTTCTTAAACTTAATCTTGTACTTAAATATTATTGTTGACTAAGGGGTATCATTTCCCTTATTAGTTGTATAACAATCAGATTATTAATAAACACTACTCCCTTATTTTTGTTGGTACTTTCAGTGTTGTGTAGAGTTTTTAATTTTACTTAATCTTTAAAAATAACTCTGTAAATAGGTTTTATAGTCTCAATTTTAAAGATAAGGATAGTGACACTAATCAATTGAATCATTTTCCCCTCAAAATTATATAGCTTGCCAGTGACAAAAGCCAATAAGTTCAAGTATATGTAACTTCATACCTACACTTAAGGACATTAAAAATCCTAAACACCACTGGTTCTTACTTCTATTTTTGAAATATATTTTTTGAAAAGGACAGGTTTTTTTTCTTTAATAATTGTTGAGTTTTCTAGATATACATCCTTAAAGACATTAGCAACCTCTTGCTTTGTTTCTCTAACTCTCAAGGTTACGTGACCAGGTTCAGCAATGCCAGCATTCTTGGTACAGGAGGTATGGCAAGGTAGCCACAGATTGTGCAGAGTTAACCTTGAAGTTATGTGATGTTAAATGAGTTTGACTTAGGGATGTTTTTTTACCCCAAGGTCCCTTTTATTCTGTCATACAATTTGCTGTCAAACTAAATGATGCATTTAAATAGAATGACCAAAGATAATGACTGTAAAAGGGGAGAGACCAGTACAATTGCTCTGGTAATGTCATTCTGATCTGAATGACCCTGTTATGTTGAAGTCATGATATAAAGGATGTCTACTTATGGTAACCTATCACTGTTTCTCAGCCAAATAATGGAAGTTCACAGTGAGTTAGTGTTTAAAAATATTGTCTGATGGATATTTGTTATTGAACAGGTGCTGGAATGATTGCAACACTTATTAGAAATAGAGTGTAAGAACAATGTACTCAAGTTGATCATCAAACTGAATAATATTAAAATCTGTTTCATAGTAGAGCTATGTAATATGGCAAAAAGGATATTTAGAGAGCAAAAGTGAGGCCAGTAAATTGACTTGACTGTACTGAAAAATTAGTAGAATAATTTCTTCCCTTCTCTACAGTATGAAAATCATAGATGCTAATACTATCTGGCTTCATTACCTCCTATATCGTTACTTTTATCTTTCAAATTTTGGTCATATGAACTTAGCACCCATATATATTTGACTTAAATTTTTTCCCAGAAAATTGAACTACACTCTACAATTCCTTTCTGTCACTATTTTTCATTCTTCATTACTCAGATTTTCTTGTTTCATACCATAAAAGAAAAAAACCAGAAAGTTTTATTTCTAAAAAATTTGCTCAGTGATATTCTATGTATTTTCTTAATTATTTCTAAGCCAAACTATCATAACCTTCCTCATAACTTTTCTTTTTCCTCATGTTTAATACATAACACGATTTTTAAGATTTTAGTTTATGGAACTCATCCCATGGAGTCTATGGAGACTCATTTTGATTTTGAGATTCTTGGCATCTGTTATACCTACCCAGCTGCCAGAACCAGAAATGGGGCGGGGGAGTGAATTTTGCCCCTTCCTGCTTTATGCATTTGCTCTTAGGCTACTGTTCTTTCTGCCTTCTAAATAGCAGTACAGCCCATCCAATTCTCTTTGCTGCCACCATCACTAGCCTTGCTCTGGCCCCTATCACCTCTCATTAAAATCATTACAACTGCGCTTTCTATGTTTCTCCCTTCCATGTTAAAATCCAATGCACTCCCATTCTTAGATGTTAATTTAGTTCTGTCTCTGAATAAAAGTGTTTAATTGCTTTAATTTACTTTTAGTGTAAAATATAAACTCCTTAGTATAACTTATAATACCATCCTGATCTGATCACCATCTCTCCTATTGTTTTTTGCCACTCCCAGACTCATGCTTCAGCCATGCTATCTGTTGCTATACAGTAGTTCTTCAGCTTTCTATGATGCTTGTTGGCTCTGGGTGTACATAGAGTATTCTTTCTTCTTGGAATCTCTTCCCACCCTCTTTGTCCTGATCATGTCCATGTGACATTGAGGTCTTGGTTCTTCTGGAATGCCTTTCTCTTCACCTGCTGGTGTGGGCAGAGCATCATAGCACACGTTACAAACATGAAGGACTAAGAAGGGGTGGTACCAACACCTACCAGCACTACTCTCACATTTTCTTTCATACTATTTTCCAGAATTGGTTCAATAGCCACCTTTAGCTATAATGCAAAATACCATCTTAGACAGTAGCCAAGAGAAAAAGAAGGTAATATTAAGGTAACATTAAGTTCAATCCAGACAGATCATGATTCAATGAACAAATTGCTATTGAGAACAAAATGGGGATCCTATTCTCAAAAAAAGAAGAGAGAATGGCATTAGGAGAGGAGATGCACCGTATTTCTGAGGCTTTTGCTGACAGATGGACACTCAGGTAGTTGCCTAACTATCCTACTCCTTAATGCAGTCTGTTGGACCCCCTGCCCCATGGACGTTTTGGCTCTTTCCCAGGTAGAAGCAAAGGCCTTCAGGGCTCCCTGTGAAGGTTAATGTGGAGGCATCTTGTATTTGTTGCCTCTTAAGGGAGCCTCTTGCTACTTTGCATGCTGCTTGTTTCTGGAGCTGAAGAAACACTGCTTAAAAGGATTAATTTGGCTGGTGCTCCAGAGAATTTGGAAAGTAAACAACTGTTTCTTTTTTGTCAATATGGCAATTAAGAACAGGGAGATTAAAGAAAGGAAAGTAAATGCAGCTTTTATTTCTACAGTAGACTGATAGGCCAGTGAGTCACTGAATAGGTAATGAGCACCAGAATAGTGTCGGATTAGCAAACCCAGTACAGGGATAAAAGGCTGTCCTTCCTCTGCTTCTTCATACCCCAACATACTCACATTCGGCATAGACAGAAGTTTGCCAATTCAGAAATGGGGATTTGTTTTCATTTGACTGTGGCATAAAAAATATTTTTATTCTAGAGACAGAAATCTGCATGAAAATTTTCTTCCATCAAAAGCAGATTTTCTGCAGCCAGAAGCATTACTTTTGATTTTAATATAAATGAAAAAAATATAAATATAGAGACCTGTTATTAGAGTAAATGGTTTAATGGGAGTTTTAGTAGCTGATATAAAATCATATTCTCCCTCAGTGAACACAACCAACTTTCCCATCAGCAATCTACTCAGATCTCTTATTCTTTCTGGCACTGTTTCCCCATTCTTTCAAGAGTAGTGATATGTTTCCTTTTCCATTGGGTTATTGGCTCTGTCTTATACTTCAATGAGCTCAAGAACGTCACCCCCAAACATGCTACTTTTGTATGCTGATTACCTCTGTCTGACAGCATTGAGGAACAGCAAATGCAGAGATTTTCTCTGAAGTTCCCTTATATGCTAAAGATACATTTTCCCAAAAGGACCAGCTTCCCCCTCCCTGGGAATCCCATTGACCAGGGAAGATAACTCAGGAGGGGAGAAACCATGCAGACAGACTTTGTCACAGAATACTTCTTATTCTCCTGATGGGTTCCTCTGAGACAAATTTTATTACCTAAAGACTCTTTATCTGCATAAATAGACAATCTTATTCACCACACATTTCCTCTCCTCAGTCTCCCATAACTTGTCACCATCTCTACCCAGAAGTCCCAAGTCCTTACTGCTAGCTGGAAAAATTTTAGTAATCCAACTCTTGTTCAAGAATTTGCTTGTGGGACTCCCATACGTATGTAATGCAAATGCTTTTTCTACTGTTAATCTGTCTATTGTGAGTATATTTCATAATCTTAATTATTGAACCTTAAGGAAAACAGGAAGTTTTCTCTCCTCTCCATGCCCAACTTAGTGCCTGACATGTGATAAGATACTCAGTGATCACTTAGATTGCATATACTGCTAGAATCAAATGATTTCTATATATGCAAAGCATTGTTAATTACTACACAAATGTAAGTATTATCATTGTTAAAAAATATTCAATATATTGAGTATAAATATGTAATTGGCTTAAAGCATTATAAGGATTCCATTTAGTGATTCAGGAATCAGGCAGCATTCAGTCTAGAAAATAGAAGGAGCTCTGCCAGGTGTGGCAGAGGACTGTCTTTTGTAAGGCAGATTTAGCAGAAATGAGGAAACACACTGTGCCAAAAGCTGATTAGTTATTATCAGGCTAAGTTCCTTGCACAGGTTAAAGCACAGGGAGATCCTTACTAAGCCACTTCAGGTTCACTGGGCCTCTTTTGATTGATTGCTGTAACTTACCTATCTTTTCTGTTTTGTTTGATTTTGAAAACTGGCCTGTTTGGGGACTTGGTTATCATCTTTCTCTTGATTTATCTGTTGAGACCTTATAAGCCAACAACTTAAGTCTTGGTTTGGTGATGTGGAATGTAGCATGAGTGGTTCCACTTTAGGCTTGCTTCATTTTCATTAACATTGTTATTGTCTTCTATGATATGAATAGGGGCTTTTGAAAACTGTCAACAATTAAAACTGCATGACAAAAACATTTGATTTGCAGTGCTGTTAGCCTTCCATTTAGCAGTCTATTGAGATTGACATTATAGACTTTTTGAAACCATTTTGAAACCATTGCAGTTCCTTTCTCTCCAGCTGAGAATTCCAGAACATCCACTTACAAAAACCTATTGGATGAGTCATACCAGTTGTATTATATAATTAAACTTATAGGAAAAGTGGGTTGGGTGGAATTGGTAGTGGGAAAACACAAAGAGGAAAAAGATTTATTTTTTCTGGAGACTTGTTTTTTTTTTAATATTTTTTTTTTAGTTGTAGGTGGACACAATACCTTTATTTTACTTTTTTATTTTTATGTGGTGCCAAGGATTGAACCCAGAGCCTCACACATGCTAGACAAGTGCTCTACCACTGAGCCATGACTCCAGCCCAAGACTTTGTATCTTAAAAATCCTTTTGAAATATCATAAGAAGAAGGAAAACCTTAAAATGTGTTATTTTAGTAGCTAATGCTGCTTCTGTCAGTTTGCTCTTTAGAGCAGCAATAGTTAAATTCAATTGATGACAGGTAGGAAGGTGTGAAGACGCTGTAATAAAGACTCTAGCTTCTATGAAGTGGTCTTATATTGACCAAATGATTAATTTTCCAAACAATTAGTCAGTAGTCAGTTAATTAACTAATATCCACCAAAAAGTTAAAGTCAACATTGCATTAACTATAAACAGGGGTAAAAGCCACCATTCAGAAAATGACTTGTATATAGAAATGAAAATCGGTAACATTTTGAAATATTACTCTGTTTTTTTTTCCTTCTTGGTCTTTGAAATCTGTAGCTTTCATGATTAAAGTAGAACTTGAGTGTGAGATTGGTTGCCCTAGGGTAAAAAGAACAAAAAAGAACTCTGGAAGAGAGCCAAATTCTTGACTTTATAGCTCCCAAGTAAGCTTTTGTGATATTCTATTGAAAATATTTGTATAAAATCTGAAGAATTTTTGAAAAGCAAAAACTACGCATTGTTGAGACATAAGAGGTTTTTAAAGGAATAACAGAAGTGGGCTTCAATACTCACACTGAAAACATGGAATTTACATGAAAAACCATAGGGCTGGAGAAAATGAACAGAGCCATTTCCTTTACTCTAAAGGAAGTTAAAGTACAACTAGTTGAATTGGGGGAGATAATTGGATTTGATGTGATTGGGACTTAGTTGCTGGTAGAATCCTGGAAAGGGGCAATTGCTACATACCCTTGAGCAGTTATAAGCCATTCTTGTAGACTTGTGAGCACTAGTTTGTATTTTTGTTTTTATTATGTGAATTTAAAGAAACAGCTGTAATAAAAAAATAAAAATCATCCATAATCTCATCAACCAGATAATATGTATTTCAAAATTTATTCTGCTTATTATTTATATCTATGCATATTGATGATTATTTGTGTGTGTATCTATATCGGTGCTTGTACTTCTATCTATAGCTTTATTTGCATTTGTATCTATACCTTAGCTGCACCTTTATCTGATTTTAAAAGTAATCTATACTGGAACATTCAGGGAATAAAGTGATAGTGGAAAGCAAAAATAGAAATACAAACAGTCGACATTTATAGAAAAATTCAGCCACATAATATTCCTTTGAATCCTAAAATATAAGCAGGGATAAATCCCCAACAGATGCAACACCTCCATTCCAACAACTTTATCAGAAGCAACAAAAAGGAGCATTGAGGTGACTAGTGTAATGGGTACAGTCATGTGTAAAATAGCCATTAGGAACATGAAGTGGGTCAATTACAGAACAGCAGCTGCAAGTGGAGAGGGCTTACTTGTGCCAAAGTGGTTAGTGGAAGGGCCCATATTAAGGTCTGAGGAGGTGGAGCTATCTAGCCCCTGTGACCTTTTGAAAAACTATCAACCAGAATCTGTCCAGAGCCATCCATGGGTTGTGTGTGGAATATATCACTCACCACAGCCTAATGAATAGGAGAATCTGGTGTCTAGGAACTTCCAATGGACATTTCTTCTGGCTGACTGCCCAAATACATTGTAAATCCTACTCAGGCTCTGTCTGGTCCCACACAGCACCAGAGATGGGGTGACCTGCTGTAGCCCCACAAGCACCACTGAGATGGGTGTGACCTGCCTACCAAGATACCAATCAACTTGCTGGCTGCAAGACATCACAAAGCAAGACTCCACCCCTGGAACCTTATTCTTGCCCTTGATATACCCCCTTAAAAAAAAACTACGGGAGCCATTTTCTAATTGTCTAGCCATAACTCCTGTGTGGACTGGATCTTTCAGGTGCTCCATTCTTTTTTTTTTTTTTTTTTTAAAGAGAGAGTGAGAGAGGAGAGAGAGAGAGAATTTTTAATATTTATTTATTTTTTTAGTTCTCGGCGGACACAACATCTTTGTTGGTATGTGGTGCTGAGGATCGAACCCGGGCTGCACGCATGCCAGCCGAGCGCGCTACCGCTTGAGCCACATCCCCAGCCCCTCAGGTGCTCCATTCTTTAAGTGTAATTCTGACTTTGTTGTTTGTTCTTCACTAATTATTCTAGATTTTAATTTCTTAGGTAACGTACACCCTCCTTGGCAGGAAGAAGAACCCCCCTAAGGAGGCGCTGGTCACCTCCCTATAAGAATCTCCTTCCAGGGCAGAGCACCAAACTGCCAGATTCAAAATTGGCCCAGATATGGACAATAGCAGGGAGGAAAGAGGATGTCAGAGTGGGAAAAGGAAACAGAACCAAAAAGTTTCAGAAGACAAGCCACCAGATTTTTGAATATTATACACAAAACACTAGAAGCAACAGCTCTGTAAAGCTGGTAAACACCTTTTGAACCAGGATCCCTTCTAAAAGTTCAAGAAAACAATTTTACATAAAAATGAGCAGCAAAAAGTTGTCAGAGTTAAATCTCATTCAAAGTTTCAAAGATGAAAAGAAAATAAGGAGGAGAATAATATCCGTACAAAAGACATAAGCATGAAAAATTATATGCCTGTAAAACAGATCAAAATTATAATCCGCTATTTCCAAACAAGTTTAAAAACATTCAAATGTGACATAAGGTATAAATGCATGACATACATTAGAATTCAAATAAAGCCAGAAATAATGTGAGAGAACTTAAGATAGAATTAGTTATAAAGAATGATCATATAAGGATAAAGTAAGCATAGCTAATACTACCTTAAAAATAAAAGATTAAAATTAAAATTTAAAATCCAACTTAAAAAAATGGAACACTGAAGATAGGCAGAGAAGACACACCACATAGATGATAATCTCTGGAGAAAAAAAGCAAAGTAAGAAAAAATAATAAATACTCAAAAGCGTAATTAAAGAAAACTTGTATGAAGTTAAAAAAAAACATGTGAAACTTCTTATTGAAAGAGTGCATCATCAAAATTTACCTGTGTCTCTGAACTTTTACTCATGAGCTTCTCATAGGAGCAGGACCTTCTCATAGGAACAGTCCAATCCTCTTTGGACTATTCCTGTCCATGAACCTGCTCATCAACCTGGTCGTCCACTCTGACACCCACCTCCATATCCCCCTGTACTTCTTCCTCTACAACCTGTCCTTGGCTGACATTGTTTCATCTCCACCGTGGTCCCAAACATGATTGTAAACATTCAAACTGACAATGAATTCATCTCCTATGTTGGGGGAGGGGAGAAAGAGTGCGTCATAAACTAATATACTATGGAATGAGCACCCAGTAAGACTAACATCAAGCCTTACTTCAGGAAAACTCCTGGAATCAAAAGGGAAAAAGTATCCTTTGGGCATCTGAAAAACAAAAGCATATAACTTACACCATCATACAACAAGGGTAATGTTTTATTCCAGAAAAGGAATAAACAGCTATATATAGATATGTTTAATAACTCAAGGACAGAAAGTGTAAAATAAGAGCTTTATATTGAGAAGAATTATAACTAAAATAGACTCAAACTGATTCACACATGAACTCAGAAACTGAGAGAATATTGTGCTTGTGAGCACTTCCAAGAGGAATCTTTTGGAGAGCAAGTTTCAGATGACCAAAACACAAGTGATATTAAAATGTGGAATGATGATAAAAATACATACTTCTAAAACTAGAAATAAAGGAGAGTTATCATAAAAGGAAATTATAATACAAACTTATCAGTGGGAAATGGAGAAAGGAATAGGCTATGTAAAAATTTTAAAAACTATTTTATTCTTAGTTCTCTTTTTAATTTCTTCAGTACCAGAAATTGAACCCTGGGGTGTTTAACCACTGAACAACATTCCCAGCCTATTTTTTTTTTAATTTTGAGACAGGGTCTCACTAAATTGGGGAGACTGGCCTTGAATTTGCAATCCTTTATCCCCTGCCCCCTAAGCCATTGGGATTACAGGAGTGTGCCACTATGCCAGGCTGAAATTATTTCTAACACTTATTACTGGTGGTGGTATTATTAATATTACTATTATTGCTCTAGTCTGTATATAATTTGGTATAAAGCAAGGACATCTCCTCTGTACTTGAAAACAAAGATTCTTGGTACGAGAGAAAAGAGATATAAATTTAATGTAGAAGAGGTTAAGTAAAACTAATTTATTTGAGACTGCATATATGTATACTACATGCATGTGTGTAAGTGTGTGTATGTATGTATGTATATATATATGGGTGTATGTAAATATATATATATATATATAATCTCCACTGAAAAGACCTAAAATCAATGACTCAGTGTCAATACAGTAGCAATGTGTAAATCTGGTGACCACACTGTCTTGAAATATGATGGCTTCTATATGCAGGATGTCAGATTCTACATAGAGGGCCAAAGAGGTACAAGCATAGTTTGGAAAATATTTTTACACCAGGCTGCAAGGCAGTTAGTAGAGACTTTTAAAAATCATGTCAAAAATAATTATGTTTACTTTGAATTGCCTCCCACTGGCCAGATATAGGATTGATTTCATAAGGCTAAGAAATACAATATATAGAAAATATGTTGAAATCATAAAATATGTTTAAATACACGAATTTCAGATGATGTAAAAGTAATTAATCACTTGTTAAAAATATAAGAGAATGAATATGTATCTTGAGGAATGGTACTTACTCTTTGTTTAGAGAGAGAGGTATTTATGTTGCCTTCTTATATGAACTCCACCAATGGGTGACCAAATGGTAGGCAAAGGAAAAAAATTCTGAAATTATTTTAAGATAATTTAAGAAATGATATATTTAGAATATTTTATATATATATATATATATATAAATAATTTACCCAGGACTTCACTCTGTGATTATATATATATATAATCACAGAGTGAAGTCCTGGGTAAATTATTTCACTTAGAATATAAAGGAAACCGGTCGCTTCTCTCACAACTCCTTGCTGAATTAGCCTTTCTCTCTCTACATAAATAAAATATGTACTATAAATGTTATTTATAAAACTGGAATAACACTATAATCTTTTTTGCATATTTTTAAAAAGTTAATATGAACATTTTTCTCTCTTTTATTATACATTTACCATACATCACTACATTAGTGAGGACTACGTAATCTGGTATATAGGCATATAACATCAGGGCCATAATTTAAATAATGTGCTATTTTTATTGAACACTTACTTTTGTGTGTTAGGCACTTATTCTTCATTATAAATATGTTTTCAACAAACCCTTTTGTACTAGAATGTTTGCTATAACCATAGCTATTTTCTTAGAAAAGCAGAATTATTAGTCAAATACACTCACTGATTTTGTTATCATCAAATTGTTCCCCCAAATTTTCAAGTTTATATGTCCACTAGTAGACTAATAGGGTATAGACTCCCATACCACATCCGGCTCCCCCTACATCCATTTTATGTTTGCATTTTGTGAAAGTTTGTATTAGTAAACTGGGTAAACTATATTATGTTTTAGGGGAAACATTTTTCTATTTGAATATAATTTTGAGAACAAATGTTTTATTTTACAAACATTTCATTCATCTGTAACTTTAAATAATCTGTTTAAAGGAGGACGCCTGCCCCCCTGCCCATTTTTGATGCTTCAGATACCAATTGCAAGTAGTAAGTTGTTACCTATACTTTTAACTAACTGGCTATGAATTGGGAGCTCCCATGACTTCCTACTTACACTGAATTAATTTAATGTAACAGCTCAGAGAACCTAAGGAGATGCTTATACTTATCAGCTTATTATATTGTTAAAGGTTATGTTAAAGGATATAGATAAATGGCTGGATGGAAGCAATATACAGGAGGTATGGGGGAAAGTGTACCAAGTATCTGTGTCCTTTCTGGACATGCCACATTCCAAGTTCAACTAGCCAGAAGCTCTCTGTATATGTCCTTTGGGGGTTTTATGGAGGCTTCATTGTGTAGGCAAGATAGATTATATCATTAGCCATTGATAATCAACTCAAACTTTAGTCCCTTTCTCTCCATGGAGGTCAGGAGATGGGACTGAAAGATCTAACCCTCTTATCATAAGGGTGGTTCCTGGCAACCAGCACCCATACTGAGGTATCCAGGAACCCACAAAGAGTCACCATATTAAAACAAAAGGTGCTCCTAGCTCCCAGGAAATACCAATGGATTCAGAAGCTTTGTTTCAGTATTCCAGTCACTCAGGAAATTACAAAAATCTCAGGAATTCTGTGTTAGAAACTGCGGTCAAACACCAAATATTAGCACAAAATCTTAGAACAAAAGGTTCTTCTACTGCCCCTGTATAGCAGGGTTTTTTGTCATTCATGTTAGGGACTAGGTATGCTGTGTGTCTCATAATATCACAAGTTTAGTGTCTCTTTTTATGTCTATAATGTTTGGTTTTGTATTACTCCAAATAAAGCCTTCAGTGATCCCTTTTCACTATTTACAATACTTTTTACTCTTAAATCTTAGTGAAACATAAATAAAATATATGAAGTCAAATAAAATACAGTGTTTTATTTGGCTTCATTTATTTGCAAAAATAATTTATCAGTCACTAAGGACAATAAACAATTTCAAATTCGTCTAGAAATGGGACAGATACTGAATTTAACAAAGTGTTTAAGATAAACCACAAAGCATTTACTGTGATGAATGTTGGTTCAATTAGCCTTTTCATTAGCTTCTGCTCTTAAGAGCTAAAAGCTAAGGGAAACTTCAGCTTGGGTTTAAAAATTTTCTGGAAATTACTGTACACATTTGAGAATGAACACCAAATTCCCCCCCCCCCCCGCCTCCCGAAACCATCTTTGACATGTACTTAACGTGGGTTCATAACCTGCTGTGGGTTAAGAGATTTCTATAATGCAGGCCCTGATAATGAGGGCTTGTTGTGGCTAGGATTGGGCAACTATCCCCTTTCCTGACAGTGACTGCTCTAACTGACTCCTAGGTACCCAAGTGTGAATTTAGACTGGCTTCATAGAAGCATAAGGGAATCCTTGAAGAAACTAATCGTGCATGCAGCATCTTTTAAAAGGACAAAGTACGAATTTTTAACAGTGGCTGAGCTCCAATAGTCTCTTGTTAATATTTTTAGGATATTTCCCAGTAGATTTCCATTTTTTGCCTAATATATTTTTTAAAAGCAGTTCTTGCTATTTCAATCTGTCACCCTGGGGCAAAAGAACACGATGTCTCTCTCCAATGCAGAATTTTGAACTTAAGACAACTTTCTTTCTCTGTAAGAGAGATGTGTAGTTCTTCATATTGTTTTTTTTTCTTTATACTTTCACTTATTTCATCTGATCCATCTAATTCATTAAAAGATACTTCAAAAATATCTCAGAATATATACAGTCAGTAAGTTAGAACTGAAGATTTTTTCAGGACCTACAGTTTATATAAAGCAGAATGAACTAAGGCCAGAGAAGTTATTACTTTCTATGTTCACAAGTTCACAGCTGATTGATTTATTTAAAAACATTTATTTTGGTATCAGGAGTTGAACCCAGGAGCATTTAAAACTGAGTCACTTATTCAACCCTTTTTTTTAAAAAAAATTCTTTTATTTATCTATCTATTTTTAGAGAGAGAGAAAGAGAGAGAGAGAGAGAGAGAGAGAGAGAGAGAGAGAGAGAGAGAGAGAGAGAGAAAAGAGAATTTTAATATTTATTTTTTGGTTTTCGGCGGACACAACATCTTTGTTTGTATGTGGTGCTGAGGATCGAACCTGGGCCGCACGCATGCCAGGCGAGCGCGCTACCACTTGAGCTAAATCCCCAGCCCCAATATCTATCTATTTTTTGATACAGGGTCTCTCCTAAGTCATCAGGTCCTCATTAAGTTGCTGAGGTTGGTCTCAGATTTGTAATCCTCCTGCCTCAGTCTTCCCAGTCACTGGGATTACAGGTGGGTACACTGGTGAGCCCAGAGCTGATATTTTTTATAACTTTACTCAGGATTTGAAATAGTTTACCTTATATTTCATGTGAAAAAAAATAAAAAAAGAAAATAATTCCCTGTTTTATTAATGACTTCCAAGATAATAAGTTATCAGTAAGAATCCTCTAAAATTACATGCAGAAAATAGAGTTGCTCATTTGTATAGTTAGTTTTCTAGAAGCATGGAAAGGATACCAAACAATGGATACATCATTTAGGATTGTTGCATTGGTATTTGTTCCATAATATACCCATACACTAGTAATACTCTCTATACTTAGAAATACTAGGAAAAACAGATGGTATCAGTTTGTAAGAGGACTTTAATTAAAATACTAAGGAATCCTTGATTACCCAAACTGATTTTATCATATTAAAATACCCTTCTTCTTGACCTCTTCACAACCTTGCTGTACTGATGAATCTTCTTGGAAAAGTGGATTTCTTTTTTCTTGGTGGCATGTGCTACTCCCCTAATATGCTGTTGGACCTTTATCTCTCTCTTATTTGTTCTCTCCTATCCCACTTAAAAATTAAACATTTCAAATCTTTTCCCTTGATTTTTAAAATTTCTATCTTCATAACATTTCTAAAATATTTTCACAACTTCAATAATTGTCTCTGTATTTATGACTTCAAGTATTATATTTTCAGCTTCAATCTTCTCTCAACTGCATTTCCAACTACCTGTCACTCTGATGCTTGGTGGTAGATCATGTTCAGTATTCCCAAGCCTGAATTTATTCCCTCCTCAGTGTCCTAAACTATCGTGATCACATTATTCTCCCTTTCTGTTAATGGCACAGGTTTCTCCAAGTTATTTCTCTTCAGCTGCTCAGGATCAAAGCTTCAGAATAAATTTCCCTGTTAGGTATCATTCTCTTATTCCAGACATTCAGAGTTTTTGTGATCTAAATGTTTCCATCCCCTGTCTCCCAAGATCATTTGTTGAAACTGAATCCCTAAGGTAATGGCATCAGAGGTATGACCTTTGGGAGATGGCTAGGTCACGAGGGTGGAATCCTTACCAATGGGATTGTGGAGGACTGAAGGAACTTGCTTGCCTCTTCCCTTCCAACATGTGAGGACACATGGAATATTCTATTTAAGAGGAATGGGCCCTCATCCAACATTAAATTTGTTGGTACCTTGTTCTTGAGTTTTCCAGCCTCCAGAACTGAGCAACAAATTTCTGTAGTTATAAATGATCAGCCTAAAGTATGTTGATGTAACAGCCCTAACAGAATAGGACAGTTGTCAGATCTTGCAGATTCTACTTCTGAAATGTTCATCTGTCCTCAATTTTGCACCTCTTCCTGCAATCCTATTTCATCTCTTCATTAGCTCTTTATAGACTCCAGAAAGAGTGAAGTATTGTTCTCCCTGATTGTGAACATTTTTGTAAATTACCCTACAAACATATGTTAATTTACTTAAAATATAGCTTTAACTCATGTCCTCAAAAGCTGCCAACATTCCCTGCTGACTAAAAGTAGAATTTCCTAAAGCATAATAGTTTCCCTGGAAATGGCTGCAAACTACCTTGCCATTGTCCTTTCTTTCACTTTTCCACACATAGTCTACACAAAGGCTCTCAAATTTAATGTGCAACCAAATCAAACATAAATCAGGTACTGTTCTCTGAATTTTATGTGCGTTTGATTCTGTGCTGTTCACTGTCTGTAACGCTTTGATGTTGCACCATCCTCTACTATAATTCCATTCCTCTTTTTTAAGCATCATGTCAGAAGCCAAACTACCCATGAGATCTTATTTGCATAAATTTTATATGTCCTTCTTCCAAATTTCCAAACATCTCTCTTTCTCTTTCTCTCTCTGTGTATCTCATGATACTTCATCTATATTACTTTGCATGATAGTTTCCAAAATAGGATACAAAATTTGAAAACTGGGGTTGCTGCTTTATTTCATTCCATATCTCCTACAGATCTTGTGTACTGAACTACTTTACATGGAGTAGGTACTCCATAAATTTTACTTAAATTATTCCACATAGTTGAGCCACATTAACAGAAAGAACCACAGGTAAACAGACTTGAGTTCATAATTAATATTTATATATTTTTTTGGTTCATGATGATATTTCCCATAAATTGGAAGTTTAGATTCTTTTTAGCTATGGCCGTTTCAAAGATGTTTATGTAAATTACAAATATCAAACTATGCTCTATTGTTATATCATCAGATCTCAAGTCAGCTTGTTTGAAATTCAAAAGAAAAATGCTTAAGTACTAATGAATATAAAGAAGGTTTAACATTTTTTTTTCCAGAAAAATCTAAATTAGTACAAACAAGTGGGAGGAGGTGTTCCTGCAACTAAGCTGGATTCTTTTACCAAGTTGTCCTACATAGTGTTTGAGAAGTGCTTTGTATTCTCAGTGGAGTAAAATTGCTACACTTTGCCTTAATTTGTTGACATCCAAGCAGAGGAAGGATAGTGTCCATTGTTAAGAAATGAGAATTGCTGGAACTGCAGACTGAAATGAAAAATGCCACCGGGGTACTCATTTCTTGTGATATTAACATGTGCCAGGAAATGTGTAACAGATGAAGAATAGAAAAATCATCATTTTTTTTTCTTTTTCTGTGATAAGTAAAAAATCTAGTAGTGAAGTAGAAGAAAATAATGATCACGAATAAAACAAGATGACAAGTGCATAATTAGGAAAATTATAGAGTTTAAAAGCACAAAGTAGGTTTTGTTCAGTAAGAATGGGGAAGAGAGGATTTTTCTTATTGAACAGTATTTCTCAATCTTGTTTTCCTTTTTTCATTATCACCCTTCTCACACATACACACCAAAGATTCTTTATATTTATCCTTTTTTTTCTAAAAGCTAACCTCCATGGGCAAGAAATCTTAATATTACAGATACATGAATGTCTCATTATTTGCTGTGACCTATTGAAGAGCTACAAGTCGTTACAATATGTAAACTTTTTTCAACCTCTAAGAACTAATTTTCATCCTCTTGGGACAACATGGTTGCCATTGAGAGTGCCTAACACAGTGGTAGTGGCATGCCTAGATCTTGTCAAACAATTATATTCCCCTTGGGTCAATTCTGGCAGTCTTTTCATGTCCTACTGCTCTCAAATTATTGTCCCTTCTTTGTTCTCAGCTAGCTATTTTAATCTGATTATGGCTTAAATATTGCAACTGACTGGATTTTGGAATAACCCATTTGTAGTGAGTTGGCACATATACTTCTGAGTTAACAGAAAACTAAAAGTAAGAACAACTTACACAAGATAGTTAATTGCTCACTCTGGAATTACAACACTGCAAAGTGTTGTCTTGAAGGACTCAGGCTCTGCCTTCAATTAACACTGCTCTGTCAAATTAGGATGTGTCCCTTGTTAAAGTTGGTTTCCACAATCTAGGTATCAGGAGGAAGAAACAGTCATGAAGTAAGGGGAGAGTCATGTGACAGCTGCCTCTTAAGGTAAGTATCCAGAAAGCAGCCACACATTACTCTGATTTATAACACACTGTTCAGGACTGAGTCACACTTCCACATGTGGCTCCATGGCAGTATCATCTATTCTGGTGGCCATATCCCCAGTTAAAAATGGAAGAGTGAGAGGTTGACTGTTGGAGGATGATTTGGCTTAGATATGAGGTATCCCCCAAAAGCTCATGTGTGGGAAAATTCAAGAAAGTTCACAAGTTAAATGATTGGGTTGTGACAGCCTCAACCTAATCAGTGCATTAATCCTTGGATGTGCAGTAATGATGGTGACTGCAGACAGGTAGGGCGTGACTTGAGGAGGTGGGGTCACTGGGGCTGTTCCTTGGTCCAGGAGAGTGAAGCTCTTTGTTCTGCTTCCTTGTTGCCCTGTCCTGAGCTACTTTCCTCCCAACCCTCTTCCATGGTGGTGTTCTGCCTCATCTCAGGCCCAGAGATATGGAATCAGCCATCTAGGGACTGAGAACTCTGAAAACATGAGCCAAACAAACTTTTCCTCTTCTAATTGTTCTTGTCAGGTCTTTTGGTCACAGTGATGAAAAAGCGGACTAAAACAGGGGACTACTATAGCTTTTGTTATTCCTTCTTAGGAATTTTTGCTTAATTTTTTAAAAATTTTTTTGGTATTGGTAGACCAGTCTGTAAGACTTACTGAAATAAAAATAAAACTCATTAAAAATGACACATGGATTAAGATTTAACAAAGTACAAACTCCTTTTGTACTTTTTTTCTCATATAGTTCTTTTCTAGGAATGATTTTATATGTTGTTACAATTAGTAGATGCAATAGTTTCTTCTTAGCATGATAAGTATTTTGTATGTTGTTATAGAATCTTCACAATTTTAATGGATTTAAATATGCTATAATGAATATATATTATTTTGTTGTTGTTTGGAATAATTTCCTTTATCTGTTCACCAAAAGGGGATAGTTTAGTCAAAAGGGTATGATAATTTTATATGTCTTGAAAAATAATATTGCAAATGAAAACTCATTTATTACCATGTATAAGTTATGTATCTGCTTGATTACCAAATTCCTTCTTAATAGGATAAAAATACACATAACTCTTACTTCCTTGTGTTCTTTTGATAATTAATAGAGTTAAACATTTCTATGAAGATTTTTTAACTTACTAATTTCAACTTCAACTGTTCATTATACTTTTTTTTCATTTTACTATTATTTTCTACCAGTTTTAATGAGCTCTGTATGCATTATAATAGAATCTTTGGTACATAAAATTTTCACATTTGAATCTATTTCTAATTAGTATAATGAAATCATCATCTTTTTTTATAATAATGTAGTCTGACAATCTTTTTACCTACCTTATTTATACATATGGAGTTATATATTGCATGATATATATTGCTTCTCCAAGTTTTAATCAGTTATTGAATAATTTAAAAATATCTCTTCCCTTTACACTTATGATGTAGCATTTACGATACATAGATGTATATGTTTGTATGCATGTAGGTGTAACAAAAAAATTTTTATTTTTATCATGGATTCCTCTCATTTTCTTTTTGCAATGATCTCCACTGATTCAATGATGCTTACAAATATTTGACAAAAGTGAATAATGCTAGATCTTATTTTACCTGATGCCATAGTTTGGACCTCAGCTGACCCTCTAAGACCAAGATATAAAAGGGTTTGTTCCCAGCTCATTACACTATTAGGAAGTAGCAGAACCTTTAAGAGGTGAGGCCTATTTGGAGATTGTTAGGTCATTAGAGGAGTGCCCTTGAGGAAGATATTGGGACCATGGCTCAGTTTCTCTCTCTTTGATTCCTCACTACCATAAAGTAAGCAGCTTCTCTGCCACTTGGTGCAGCTAGGATAGACTATATGCTGCCACAGGCCCAAAGGCTATGGAGCCAAGTAACCAGGGACTAAAATATCTGAAGCCATGAGTCAAAACATTTCCTATTCTTAAGTGGATTCATCTCTGTCACTGTTTTGTCACAGTGACCGAAAGCCAACATACCTGCCATAATCTTTCTTTAAAAAATCTTTTGAGCATTTTTTCATGTACTTGTTGATTGATTGTATGTCCTCCTCTGAGAAGTGTCTGTTCAGGTCCTTGGCCCATTTGTTGATTGGGTTATTTGTTATCTTATTATCTAATTTTTTGAGTTCTTTGTATACTCTGGATATTAGGGCTCTATCTGAAGTGTGTGGAGTAAAGATTTGTTCCCAGGATGTAGGCTCCCTGTTTATCTCTCTTATTGTTTCTTTTGTTGAGAGAAAACTTTTTAGTTTGAGTAAGTCCCATTTGTTGATTCTGGTTGTTAACTCTTGCGCTAAGGGTGTCCTATTGAGGAATTTGGAGCCTGACCCCACAGTATGTAGATCATAGCCGACTTTTTCTTCTATCAGACGCCGTGTCTCTGATTTAATATCGAGCTCCTTGATCCATTTTGAGTTAACTTTTGTGCATGGCGAGAGAAAGGGATTCAGTTTCATTTTGATGCAAATGGATTTCCAGTTTTCCCAGCACCATTTGTTGAAGATGCTATCCTTCCTCCGTTGCATGCTTTTATCCCCTTTATCAAATATAAGATAGTTGTAGTTTTGCGGATTGGTTACTGTGTCTTCTATTCTGTACCATTGGTCCACTCGCCTGTTTTGGTACCATCGCTAGCAGTCAGAGAAATGCAAATCAAAACCACCCTAAGATACCATCTCACTCCAGTAAGATTGGCAGCCATTAAGAAGTCCAACAACAACAAGTGCTGGCGAGGATGCGGGGAAATGGGTACACTTGTTCATTGTTGGTGGGACTGCAAAATGGTGCAGCCAATTTGGAAAGCAGTATGGAGATTTCTTGGAAAGCTGGGAATGGAACCACCATTTGACCCAGCTATTCCCCTTCTGGGTCTATTCCCTAAAGACCTAACAAGAGCATGCTACACGGACACTGCTATATCGATGTTCATAGCAGCACAATTCACGATAGCAAGATTGTGGAACCAACCTAGAAGCCCTTCAATAGATGAATGGATTAAAAATGTGGCATTTATACACAATGGAGTATTACTCTGCAATAAGAAATGACAAAATCATAGAATTTGGAGGGAAATGGATGGCATTAGAGCAGATTATGCTAAGTGAAGCTAGCCAATCCTTAAAAAACAAATGTCAAATGTCTTCTTTGATATAAGGGGAGTAACCAAGGACAGGGTAGAGACGAAGAGCTGGAGAAGAAGATTAACATTAAACAGGGATGATAGGTGGGAGGGAAAGTGAGAGTTAAGGGAAATTGCATGGAATTGGAAGGTGAGCCTCAGGGTTATACACAATTACATATAAGAGGAAAGGAGGAGTAGGAGAAAAATTATATAAGTGGAAGAAACGATTTATAGTAGAGGGGATGGAGAGAGAGAAGGGGAGGGGAGAGGAGGGGAGGGGAGGGGGGACAGTGGAGAATGGGATAGACAGCAGAATACATCAGTCACTAGAAAGGCAATTTGTAAATCAATGGAAATGTAACTGATGTGACACAGCAATCTGTATACGGGGTAAAAATGGGAGTTCATAACCCACTTGAATCAATCTGTGAAATATGGTATATTAAGAACTATGTAATGTTTTGAACAACCAACAATAAAATAATTAAAAAAAATCTTTTGAGAGATCCACAAATATTTTAGATTATTTATTTTTGAATAGAATATCATTAGAAATCTTTAAAAAGGAAAAAATATGGGCTCATAATACTTTGATGTGGGGACTGAATTTTTAAGAATAGTATAATAGGGAAGTAGAGCAGCCCCCTTAAACAACCATTCTCCCTTTGAAGTAGCAGCAGTACCACTACAGAAAACTCCTAAGACAATTTCTGTTCTCAAATGTTAAAGGCTCACACTTAAATATCTGTCCATTGTTCTAAGACTAGGTTATCTGATCACCAATCATCTATTTTGGAAATTAACTTATATGATGGAAGAGGTGGTCCAAACTCATTACCCAAAGCAGCTTCACCTTGTTTTTTATTGGCATATAACCAGAAAACACCCTCTGGAAATTTTTCATCCTCTTTTCTAGAGGCTAAGAGAAGATAAAGGAGTGAGAAGAGGGAAATTAGAATTTTTAAGACAGAATCTAACTCAGAAAGATGCATGGCAAAAAGAGGGGAAAATAATTAGGAAAGAATGTTTCAGATTTGTCATGGTTGTTCTCTTGATTACTTCTCACGTTTAAATGTATAGGAGCATTTCATACATGTTCCTTTGAGTTATGCTAATCTTTCTAACATCTCATGGCTGATACCAAACCATAATAGTATTGCCTGGCTTAAGAATTATACATGTATTATTTACTTTTAAGTCACTTTATATGTAAGTGTGCCTTCTGAGCTATAAGAACATAATTAAAATAAGAAGTTAGGGCCAATTTTTGTGAATTTATTTATATTAGGCAATCATAGTTTGAGATGAGTTTTTTTGAAGTTGAAAGTTGCAGTTTTATTCACTAAATCGGCCAGGCTTGGAGTTTATATCAAATTATTCTTGAGCTTCACAATTCCATTTGTATATACCGAGGCTCAATATAAAAAAATAATCCTTATTTGAAACTATTCATCATTTTTTTCTGATCTAATTTTTGAATGCAAATTTAGAGGGGAGGGTATCTTTTTCTGAAAACTTGATTCCAAAACCGATTGGTGGGGGGCAACAAAAGTTCTGAATTATAAAAGATGCTGTAAAAATCAGCTGACAAATCCCACCACTTTCTTCCCTTTTCAAAATATATTCCTCAGGAAAATAAAAACATAAAAGAGAAGTCCAGATACATATCAAATGTCTAGAAAAGCAAATGTTAGAGCAGATGTTGCTTAGTCAAAGAAATGTTTATTTTTATACATTTCTCTGATTAGTTTTCTCTTTAATGGCATGAAAATGAACACACACACACGTACACGCACACACAATCAATCTCCAGGGTGTTCTAACTATTTGCTGTGATTGTGTGGTTTAATCCATTAGAAAACTAGCAGTACATATCCCTGCCCACACTCCACTGGAGGAATCACAATTTCACAGTTTGGTTCCCAGCACTGCTTTGCAGGGCTGCTATCATAATGAGTTTTTGGCTCTGGACATGCAGGCAGAAGTCTCGTACTTTGACTTCTCAATGGGGAAGGAGAGAAACACTAGAGGAAACAGCAATTAGATCAATATATAATAATACAGCAGCTATAGAATTGCTCCCTGTACTCATATCTATGTTACTGAAGTAGTGTGTTTCTTTCTTGTGCCCAAGTAATTTGTTTTCCAAGAAGAGTAGTACACATTTGTACAAGCTGAGACGTAGGAAGCAAGCTGAGAAATGGAGGTATTGAGAATTATTTATTCAGAGCATTATTTAGTTGAGGTCTTTTTGTTTTGTTTTGTTTTGTTTTTAACAAGAAGAAAAGAAATGACTAAATCCAAGAACTTAATCAGCCATGAAACTTCGGATGCAAAAGATTTTTATGGGTAAGCTTTTAAAAAAAATCTGTTACTAAGAAATATTATAAAAATAAACTAGTTTAAAGGACATAATCTCATCATATGGAGAGTTATAGGACATATTTAGTTTATATTTTATGTACTTTGTAAAAAAATGCAAGGTCGTAAGCAACCACAAGCATCTAAAGGTCTTGTTGCAAGTATTGCTCCAGTGCTCTGGAGGCTTGTGACATCAGGCACCTGACTGGCATTTATTCCTACCAGAGATAATGTGATTGTTATGATTTGGATCTGGAATGTTCCCCCAAAAGCTCATGTAACTGTAAGCAGGTGGGGTGTGGCTGAATGAAGTAAATCACTGGGGGCATGGTCTTGGACTATATCTGTCCCTGGCTGTTTCTTCTCTTTCTGCTCCTGTGCTATCATGTTCTGCCTCCCCTCAGGCCCAGAGCAATGGAGTAGGCTGACCATGGACAGAACCTCTGAAACCATGACTCCCAAATAAATGTTTCCTCCTCTAAGTTATTCTTGTAAGGTATTGTGGTTACAGTGATGAAAATCTGTCTGGGCATGAATTTAGCTAAACTTGAGGACATATGGATGTTCCCTCACTGCCTTCTTTGTCCCTGGGTAAGTTTCTTAACCTTTGTCTCTCCCTTTTGTAAGATATTTTAAAAGTGATCATATTACACTCTATATACATACATTAAATTATCATGTGGTCCTATATTTGTGCAGATAAAAATTTTTAAAAAAGATAAAAAGATGATACAAATACTCAGCAAGATAATTGTTAAGATCTATGATAACATACATAAAATTTTATTATAATGGCTATAAAAACATGGGGGTTCAACCACTAATAGCTATCATTATTCTCTCTTCTCCAATCTATCCTATGTTTTTTCCTATACAACGTATGGCAAATATTTCTTACTTATATTTATGTTTTTTTTCCAGTCCTGCTTCCATAACCATGGAAGCACAGTTAATTGATTATGGAACTATATTCTACTATGATTGGACAATATTTGAATCTAATTATCTTAGATATTTGCTGAAGTTGATTCTGTGTTATGTAGTTTTCTTTCCCTATTTTTTGGTAGATATTGTAATATCTACTATGCATTGCATTCAAAAAAGGAAATTAACTGAATTGTTTCTCCATTTTGACATTTGAATTTTATTAAAATTGAAATTTTTAAAAAAAAAGAGAGGGAGAGAGGGAGAGAGGGAGAGAGAGAGAGAGAGAATTTTAATATTTATTTTTTTTAGTTTTCGGTGGACACAATATCTTTGTATGTGGTGCTGAGGATCGAACCCCGGCCGCACGCATGCCAGGCGAGCGCGCTACTGGTTGAGCCACATCCCCAGCCTAAAGTTGAATTTTTATAAGACTCTGATAATAAAGTAAATAAGAATTGATTTATGCCATTATGTTTTAAAAATTTTGTTTGCTTTTGTGTTAGCTGGGGATCAAACCTGTGGTCTTGTTTAATGTAAGCAGGAGTTCTACCATTGAGCTATATTCCCAGCCCAATCACCAATGTTTTGAAAATTTTTTTGTTTATGCGCCAGGGTGAAATCAGTTTCTGTTGTGAACAGGTCATAGTTCTAACCTATTAGGTTAATTTGCAAGTGCTTGATCTCCACTAGTTTCAGAAAGAAATACAGAATCCAAAGAGCAATGGATTGTGATGGTGTCAGACTTCACATGTACTTATAGAAGCTATAACCTTTAGAGAATGGGGAGAGTTAAAGCTGCCTCAAGTATCAGACTTATATTGCTCAAAAGTGGGGTAGCAATTGGTATAAACCTGAAGCAAAAGTTCTCCAAAGACTGTGTCTTTAAGAAAGGAGAGAGAATTAGGGGTACCCCTCAGTGGTAAAGCACTTGTCTAGCATGCTTAGGACTCTAGGTTGGATCTCCACCATCAGAAAACTAAACAAGGCCAGGAGTAGTGGCACATATCTATAATCCCAGAAACTCTGGAGGCTGAGGCAGGGGGATCTCAACTTCAAAGCCAGATTCAGCAGCTTGGTAAGGCCCTGAGCAACTTAGTGAGACTCTGTCTCAAAAAAAAAAAAAAAAAAGGGCTTAGGGGTAGAGCACCCCTGGTTTCAATCCTTGATACCTCAAAACAAAAGAGCATGAATAAATACATAAAAGAAAGGAGGGGGGATTTTTCATAGAGAATTTAATTATTGCCTTCAATTTTTTTATTGTGTGAGACATGAGAATACAAATATTAAGTGAATAGTAGATAAATCTCTCTTTGGGAAAGAAAAGAAAAATGTTTAAATTCAGGCAATGTTTTTTTTTTTTTTTTTTTTTTTTTTTTTTTTTTTGCATGCCAGGCAGAATCCTGGTATTCCTTGAAATTCTCCATTCCCTGTAGTATATAACTTGTGTAGTCTATTCCCCTTTAGTGTGAACAGAATGTTGTTACTGTCACTCCTGACAAGGTTGTTACATGACAAAAGTGGAAGAATCTTACTGATGGGATTAAGACTGCAGATCAGGTGACCTTGACTTAATCAGAATGAACATTCTTCAGGTGAGTCATTACTTGAGTCTGATGAGCCATTAGGAGAATCTGAGTCCTTCCTGATAATTAGAGAGACTTGGAGCAGCAGTGATGTTCTCTTGGCCCTGAAGAAGCAAAATGCCATCACATAGACAGGGCAAAGCAGAACAGCCAGCAATAGAACAGGGACTTCAGGTTTACAGCTGCAAAGAACTGAATTCTACCAGCAAACAATAAGCATGAAGGAAGACCCGGAATCTCAGATGAGAACATACACCAGCCAACACATTGATTTCACTGTCAGGCCTGAGAAGATGACTCAGACACCCAGTGTCCAGACTCCTGGAACTGTGAGAGAATACATCTGTTTATGGTAAACCTCTACATCTATAGTGGTCTGTTTTATAGTAAAAGAAAACGAGAACATGTGACTAAAAAAAAATGAATTCATTTTCTTTTTTCTATAAAGAAAAATATTTCCTCTCCTTAAAGTTAACTATTTCACACAAGAGTGTTTTGATTATACTGTGTCTTTAACCTCTTTCTATGATCTTGACTCTAGTGAATAGTTAACCAGGCCAGGTATCCTCTTCTCTAAGACAGTCCTGTGTCTATTTCTTGTCCTCCTTTACATGTCTCCTTAGCTTTATCTCAAAGAGTTGTTATCTATAATTGCTTTCTTGAATTCATCTTCTCTACTTCACTGCAGACTAGCTTGCTCCTACTAATCCACAGGAACATTATTGACATGTTTGCCCACAACATTCTTCTTTGAGTTCAACAAACATATTTTTTTGCTATCACTTTTGATTCCTCAGTAACATTAACTCCTTCTCTTTGCAAACAACAATTTCTTTTAGCTTTCATCACATTTTATTCTCATTTTCCTGTTTCTTCCATGACTGTTCTATTTTTATGAAATTTTGGTTATTCAAGGCTCTATCTTTGTCCCTTTTTTTCCTTGTAAATACTCTCCTAGAACAATGTCATCACCCTCTTTATTTCAGTTGCCATGTATATATGCTGAAAATCAATCTAAAAGCCAGATCTTTCTTCTTTGTTTCAAATCTGTATATCCAGTGGCTTTTAGAATGTCTCCATTTGGGTGGCCAACAGGCAACTTTAATTCAATATATGTAAAGATTAATTTATTCTTTCTTTCCAGATTTAGTCTTTTCCTACACTCCCCATTTTAGTGAATTTCACCATTATCTCTCTACTTAGCCAGTTAAAGGAGTCTGATATCACCTTATATTAACTTTCTGTTAGACTTTCCCCTTTCCTTTATCAGTCACATTTAATTATTCACCAAAATTTCCTCCTAGTATTATCTTATTTTTTGTCTACAGTTAATTACCTTAATTAACTGCCCCTATTTCTCTATATTTTATATTGTCCTCAAAGCCTATCTCTCTTTTCAACCTAGTATTTGTTTCTGTGCATAACACCTGAAGTGATTTTATACTACATGAATCTTATTATGTCACTTTACTATTTGAAAATGCAATGACTCCTTTTCTTCTGAGTTAAATATCAAACTTTAATAGACACACAGACCTTTCCCTATCTGCCTTTTCCCCATTGCCCTCCTCTTCTCACCTTTATAACCTCCTGTTTTACCCTATCCATGGTTCAGCACTCCAGTCATAAATAACCAGGATTCTTGCCTCCATGTCTCCTTCCTGCCTTCTCTTCTGCCTAGTAAATGCTTCCATTTATGCTTGTTTCTTTTATCAGTTGATATGTCTTCTCTGATACATCAAACTTGGCTTAGGTGCTGTCCTTCATCCATCATAGCACTGTGTCTTGAGTTCCTAAACCAAGTGGAGTTGAATGGCTTTTCTAGAAACTCTGTTTTTTTTTTTTTTGGATCTGAAATATATGTTTATTTATTTTTATTTTTATTTTTTTTTATTGTTGGTTGTTCAAAACATTACATAGTTCTTGACATATCATATTTCACATTTTGATTCAAGTGGGTTATGAACTCCCATTTTTACCCCGTATACAGATTGCAGAATCACATCAGTTACACTTCCATTGATTTACATATTGCCATACTAGTGTCTGTTGTATTCTGCTGCCTTTCCTATCCTCTACTATCCCCCCTCCCCTCCCCTCCCCTTCCCTCCCCTCTTCTCTCTCTACCCCCTCTACTGTAATTCATTTCTCCCCCTTGTATTATTTTTCCCTTTCCCCTCACTTCCTCTTGTATGTAATTTTGTATAACCATGAGGGTCTCCTTCCATTTCCATGCAATTTCCCTTCCCTCTCGCTTTCCCTCCCACCTCTTATCCCTGTTAAAATGTTAATCTTCTTCTCACGCTCTTCGTCCCTACTCTGTTCTTAGTTACTCTCCTTATATCAAAAAAGACATTTGGCATTTGTTTTTTAGGGATTGGCTGGCTTCACTTAGCATAATCTGCTCTAATGCCATCCATTTCCCTCCAAATTCTATGATTTTGTCATTTTTTAATGCAGAGTAATACTCCATTGTGTATAGATGCCACATTTTTTTTATCCATTCATCTATTGAAGGGCATCTAGGTTGGTTCCACAGTCTTGCTATTGTGAATTGTGCTGCTATGAACATCGATGTAGCAGTGTCCCTGTAGCATGCTCTTTTTAGGTCTTTAGGGAATAGACCGAGAAGGGGAATAGCTGGGTCAAATGGTGGTTCCATTCCCAGCTTTCCAAATTGGCTGCACCAATTTGCAGTCCCACCAACAATGAGCAAGTGTACCCTTTTCCCCACATCCTCGCCAGCACTTGTTGTTGTTTGACTTCCTAATGGCTGCCAATCTTACTGGAGTGAGATGGTATCGTAGGGTGGTTTTCATTTGAATTTCTCTGACTGCTAGTGATGCTGAGCATTTTTTCATGTGCTGGTTGATTGATAGTATGTCCTCCTCTGAGAATTGTCTGTTCAGGTCCTTGGCCCATCTGTTGATTGGGTTATTTGTTATCTTATTGTCTAATTTTTTGAGTTCTTTGTATACTCTGGATATTAGGGCTCTATCTGAAGTGTGAGGAGTAAAAATTTGTTCCCAGGATGTAGGCTCCCTATTTACCTCTCTTATTGTTTCTTTTGCTGAGAAAAAAACTTTTTAGTTTGAGTAAGTCCCATTTGTTGATTCTAGTTATTAACTCTTGTGCTATGGGTGTCCTATTGAGGAATTTGGGGCCCGACCCCACAGTATGTAGATCGTAGCCAACTTTTTCTTCTATCAGACGCTGTGTCTCTGATTTGATATCAAGCTCCTTGATCCATTTTGAGTTAACTTTTGTGCATGGCGAGAGAAAGGGATTCAGTTTCATTTTGTTGCATATGGATTTCCAGTTTTCCCAGCACCATTTGTTGAAGATGCTATCCTTCCTCCATTGCATGCTTTTAGCCCCTTTATCAAATATAAGATAGTTGTAGTTTTGTGGATTGGTTTCTGTGTCCTCTATTCTGTACCATTGTTCCACCTGCCTGTTTTGGTACCAGTACCATGCTGTTTTTGTCACTATTGCTCTGCAATATAGTTTGAAATCTGGTATCGCTATACCGCCTGATTCACACTTCCTGCTTAGCATTGTTTTTGCTATTCTGGGTCTTTTGTTTTTCCATATGAATTTCATGATTGCTTTATCTATTTCTACAAGAAATGCCGTTGGGATTTTGATTGGCATTGCATTAAACCTATAGAGAACTTTTGGTAATATCGCCATTTTGATGATGTTAGTTCTGCCTATCCATGAACAGGGTATATTTTTCCATCTTCTAAGATCTTCTATTTCTCTCTTTAGGGTTCTGTAGTTTTCATTGTATAAGTCTTTCACCTCTTTTGTTAGGTTGATTCCCAAGTATTTTTTTTTTCAGGATATTGTGAATGGAGTGTTTTTCCTCATTTCCATTTCAGAGGATTTGTCGCTGATATACAGGAATGCCTTTTATTTATTCGTGTTGATTTTATATCCTGCCACTTTGCTAAATTCATTTATTAGCTCTAATAGTTTCTTTGTAGACCCTTTTGGGTCTGCTAGGTATAGAATTATGTCATCTGCAAATAGTGACAATTTAAGTTCTTCTTTTCCAATTTTTATGCCTTTAATTTCTTTTGTCTGTCTAATTGCTCTGGCCAGTGTTTCGAGAACTATGTTGAACAGAAGTGGTGAGAGAGGGCATCCGTGTCTTGTTCCAGATTTTAGAGGGAATGCCTTCAATTTTTCTCCATTCAGAATGATGCTAGCCTGAGGCTTAGCATAGATTGCTTTTACAATGTTGAGGTATGTTCCTGTTACCCCTAGTTTTTCTAGAGTTTTGAACATAAAGGGATGCTGTACTTTGTCGAATGCTGTTTCTGCATTTATCGAGATGATCATATGGTTCTTAATTTTAAGTCTATTGATGTGGTGAATAACATTTATTGATTTCCATATATTGAACCAGCCTTGCATCCCAGGGATGAATCCTACTTGATCATGGTGCACAATTTTTTTGATATGTTTTTGAATCCGATTCGCCAGAATTTTATTGAGGATTTTTGTATCTAGGTTCATTAGAGATATTGGTCTGTAGTTTTCTTTCTTTGAAGTGTCTTTGTCTGGTTTAGGAATCAGGGTGATTTTGGCCTCGTAGAATGAATTTGGAAGTTCTCCCTCTTTTTCTATTTCCTGAAATAGCTTGAAAAGTATTGGTATTAGTTCCTCTTTAAAGGTTTTGTAAAACCCTGCTGTATACCCATCCGGTCCTGGGCTTTTCTTAGTTGGTAGTCTTTTGATGGTTTCTTCTATTTCTTCAATTGATATTGGTCTGTTTAGGTTGTCTATATCCTCCTGACTCAATCTGGGCAGATCATATGACTTAAGAAATTTATCGATGCCTTCACTATCTTCTATTTTATTGGAGTATAAGGATTCAAAATAATTTCTGATTATCTTCTGTATTTCTGAAGTGTCTATTGTGATGTTGCCTTTTTCATCCCATATGCTAGTAATTTGAGTTCTCTCTCTTCTTCTCTTTGTTAGCATAGCTAAGGGTCTATCGATTTTATTTATTTTTTCAAAGAACCAACTCTTAGTTTTGTCAATTTTTTCAATTGTTTCTTTTGTTTCGATTTCATTAATTTCAGCTCTGATTTTAATTATTTCTTGCCTTCTACTTCTTTTGCTGTTGTTTTGCTCTTCTTTTTCTAGGATTTTGAGATGAAGTATGAGATCATTTATTTGTTGTTTTTTTTTTTTTTTAAGGAATGAACTCCAAGCAATGAATTTTCCTCTTAGAACTGCTTTCAATGTGTCCCATAGATTCTGATATGTTGTGTCTGTGTTTTCATTTATCTCTAAGCATTTTTTAATTTCCTCCTTGATGTCTTCTATAACCCATTGATCATTCAGTAACCTATTGTTCATTCTCCAAGTGATGCATGATTTTTCCTTCCTTCTTTTATCGTTGATTTTCAGTTTCATTCCATTATGATCAGATAAGATGCATGGTATTATCTCTACTCCTTTATATTGTCTAAGAGTTGCCCTGTGACATAATATATGATCTGTTTTTGAGAATGATCCATGTGCTGCTGAGAAAAAAGTGTAACTGCTTGATGTTGGGTGGTATATTCTATATATGTCAATTAAGTCTAGGTTATTAATTGTGTTATTGAGTTCTATAGTTACCTTATTCAACTTTTGTTTGGAAGATCTGTCCAGTGGTGAGAGAGGTGTGTTGAAGTCTCCCATGATTATTGTATGGTGGTCTATTAGACGCTTGAACTTGAGAAGAGTTTGCTTGATGAACATAGCTGCACCGTTGTTTGGGGCATATATATTTATGATTGTTATGTCTTGTTGGTGTATGGTTCCCTTGAGCAGTATGTAGTGTCCCTCTTTATCCCTTTTGATTAACTTTGGCTTGAAATCTATTTTATTTGATATGAGTATGGACACTCCTGCTTGTTTCCGAAGTCCATATGAGTGATATGATTTTTCCCAACCTTTCACCTTCAGTCTATGTATATCTTTTCCTATCAAATGCATCTCCTGTAGGCAGCATATTGTTGGGTCTTGTTTTGTGATCCATTCTACTAGCCTGTGTCTCTTAATTGGTGAGTTTAAGCCATTAACATTTAGGGTTATTATTGAGATATGGTTTGTTCTTCCAGCCATATTTGTTTATTTATGTTACTAAACATGGTTTGTTTTCCTCTTTGATTATTTTCCCCCCTTTACTGTCCTACCTACCACTGTTGGTTTTCATTGTTGTTTTCCATTTCCTCTTCCTGTAATGTTTTGCCAAGGATGTTTTGAAGAGATGGTTTTCTAGCTGCAAATTCTTTTCACTTTTGTTTATCGTGGAAGGTTTTAATTTCATCTTCCATCCTGAAGCTTAATTTCGCTGGATACACGATTCTTGGTTGGAACCCATTTTCTTTCAGAGTTTGAAATATGTTATTCCAGGATCTTCTAGCTTTCAGAGTCTGTGTTGAGAGATCAGCTGTTATCCTGATTGGTTTACCCCTAAACGTAATCTGCTTCCTTTCTCTTGTTGCTTTTAAAATTCTCTCCTTATTCTGTATGTTGGACATCTTCATTATTATGTGTCTAGGTGTGCTCCTCCTCCAGTTGGTGTGACGTGTCTACCACGCCCGCGGACCCCTGGGGCTGTTCTGCCGGTTGGTCGCAGGTCTGCCTACCTTGCACGCGCGGGTGGCGGCTCTGCTCTGCCCTTACACCAATTGGGGTGAGGTGTCTACCACGCCGGGGGGTCGCTGGGCCTGTTCCGGGCGCGGAAGGCAACTCTGCTCTACCCCTACTCCAATTGGTGTGACGTGTCTACCACGCTGGGGCGTCGCTGGGCCTGTTCCGGGTGTGGGTGGCGGCTCTGCTCTACCCCTACTCCAATTGGTGTGATGTAACTACCACGCCGGTGGGCCACTGGGCCTGTTCAGGGTGCGGGCAGCGGCTCTGCTCTGCCCCTACTCCGATTGGGGTGACATGACTACCACGCCTGCGGGCCCCTGGGCCTGTCCCGGGCGCGGGCGGCGGCTCTCCTCTGCCCCTCCTCCAATTGGTGTGACATGTCTACCATGCCTGTGGACCGCTGGGCCTGTTGTCCCGGTCGGTCGCAGGTCTGCCTACCTTGCGGGTGCGGGTGGCGGCTCTGCTCTGCCCCTTCTCCAATTGGGGTGACGTGACTACCACACCCGCGGGTCATTGGGTCTGTTCTGGATGCGGGTGGCGGCTCTGCTCTGCCCCTACTCCAATTGGTGTGACGTGTCTACCACGCCGGCAGGCCACTGGGCCTGTCCCGCCGTTTGGTCACAGGTCTGCCTACCTTGTGGGCTTGGGCGGCGGCTCTGCTTGGCCCCCACTGCAGTTGGAGTGAAGCGATACCATGCTGGCGGGTCACTAGGCCCACTCTGGGCGCGGGCGGTGGCTCTGCTCTGCCCCTACTCCAATTGGTGGGAGGTGTCTGGCACGCCGGCGGGTCACTAGGCCTGTCCTGCTGGTCGGTCGCAGGTCTTCCTACCTTTCGGGCTTGGGCGGCAGCTCTGCTAGGCCCCCACTGCAGTTGGGGTGAAGCGATACCACGCCGGCGGGTCACTAGGCCCACTCCGGGCGCGGGCGGCGGCCCTGCTCTGCCCCTACTCCCATTGGTGTGACGTGTCTACCACGCTGGCAGGCCGCTGGGCCCGTTCCGCCAATCAGCCGGTGGTCTGCCTACCTTGCAGGCTCGGGTGGCAGCTCTGCTCAGCCCCCACCGCGGTTGTGGTGAAGTGATACCACGCCGGCGGGTTGCTGGGGCTGTTCCGGACGTGGGCTGCAGCTCTGCTCTGCCCCTCTGGCCCCCACAGCACTCAGCAGGATCCAGACCGAGAAGCAGTCTCCGCGGGTTCCTCAGCCCTGGGTCAGAGCAGCTCCGGGAGCCAGAACTCGGCCGCTCTGGGCTCCGTGCATGCTCTGATAGGAGCAGGCTCCAAGAAGCAGCCTCCACGGGCTCCTTAGCCCTGGACCAGAGCAGTTCCGGGAGCCAGAATTCGGCCGCCCTGGGCTCCGTGTATGTTCTGATAGGAGCAGGCCCCAAGAAGCAGTTTCCGCGGGTTCTTCAGCCCTGAGCCAGAGTAGTTCCGGGAGCCAGAACCCGGCCGCTCTGGGCTCCATGCATGCTCTGATAGGAGCAGGCTCCAAGAAGCAGCCTCCGCGGCCTCCTTAGCCCTGGGCCAGAGTAGTTCCGGGAGCCAGAATTCAGCCGCCCTGGGCTCCGTGTATGTACTGATAGGAGCAGGCCCCAAGAAGCAGTTTCTGCGGGTTCTTTAGCACTGCGCCTGAGTAATTTGTCTGTGAGACGCAGGCAAATGGCAGCCTGAAATTACCTGTTCTATGGTTGAATGAGCTGCCATCAGTCGAAAACAGGGATGATGACGTCAACTCTCCAAGATGGTGGCCGCTGGCTTCTTCTGTGGTCTGACCGGTGGAGAACCGAACTGGACCGCTTCCTTCCCCTGTCTCAAACCCAGAATTCAGCACTGTGTACAGTGATTGCACAGCTGGGAGGAGCCCACAGAATCCGCAGCGCTGTATCTTTGCGTTGCTATCTCTTGCTTCCCAGCGCGTGCCGCAGATTCTAGCCACGGGGCGATTTGCTGAATAACCGGCGTGACCCTCCGTGCGGACAAATCGCTCACGTTTGAGCCCCTGTAGCTGATCCTCGTGTGATGAAAATCCTTCCACTAGGTTTTGGAGCACCCCAGTTTTGCTAGAAATTCCTAACAAGATAGTTTTTAGCTGTTCTAACTCATCATTCTTCTGAACAGTGACGCGGTACACGGGAGTGATGCACTCCCTTCGCCACCATCTTCCCCCTCTCTCTAGAAACTCTTATAGACAATAACTTCCTTCAGGGTGTGACTGCTTCCTTTCCAATGGTGATGCCTCTAGTTCTAAACACTGCTCGACAGTGCATAAATATTTTAGGAAAAAGTTATTATTATTACTTTTAAGTATTCTAATTACTGTACAATTTTACTTATTCCTATAAACTGGTCATTTCAATGATAAAATCCTCATATATAAAATGATAATGTAGGGCCAGGGATATAGCTCAGTTAGTAGAGTGCTTGCTTCATATACACAAGGCCCTGGGTTCAATCCCTAGCAACACATGCACGCACACACACACACACACACACACACACACACACTCACCCAATGATAATGTAGATTACTATATATCTAGTACTGTCTCAGAACTGAAATTATATAACTAAATTTAGTCTAGACATTTTTGAGGAATATTGATCTCTTATATATTCTGCTTGTGTATCAGCTCAGTTCCTATTTTTTTGGTCTTATTTGTTAAAGCAAAATCAGAGAAGCAAGTTTAATACCATGTATATTTTTGGTTGATTTGTACATTGATAATTAAAAAGTACAAATCATTGAATAACTTAACCATTAAATGTAAAAATAACATCTATCATGACATTGCCTTATTTTTAATTTATTTATGTGCTTTACAATGAATCAATTCATATCATCTTTAAAAAACTACATGCATGCTTTCTAAAGAAGTAGACAATTGAAACATTTATGTAGATGGTCAAAGCAAAGCAAGTGGCCACATGAGGAAAATTTTTTAAATCTGAATTAAAATAGAAAAAAATATATATTTTACTTTGTAATTTTTCATAGTTTTAGAGAAAACAGTCTATTTTCTTAGTTAACTAAACTTGAAACTGTAGCAGCAGTTTTGAGTTTCTTTTCCCACATCTCCTGCTAATTTCTCTGCTAAATTGCTCATCTCTGTAGTTTCTATCTCAATAGTTTGCAATTCTTCAATACCTATCTGATTCCTCATTGTTTATTTCTGTCTAAGTCAGTCCTTCATAATAACTTCTCATAAGTCTTCTCATGCCATTCATATTAGAGATTATTTATGCCATTTATGTACTGTAATACACTGAAAGATTTTCCATGGTCAAATCAATAAAAAAAAATCCTCTGCTTGCTAAAATGCCACTATAATATCCACCCCAACACTTCATTGGCAACATCTCAATTTTTTCCTTATGTGGACCCAAAGAAGTCAAACCCAAACAAATTCTCTGCATTTCAAATTTTGTGTTTCTATTATATTTTCTTCAAGATCTTGGTTTCTTAATTCATCCTTACAAAATCTTACACAAGCATCAGGGTTTCATCTATAAAGCATCTACTTCAGGAAGCAGTTCTCAATGTTTCAAATCTGATGAAGTCACTCCTTTGAGCCACATTAACATTCTCTACTGTCTTTCATCAACTATAACCTGATTATTAATATATATGTTTGTGGGCTTATATTATTAACAACACTATCCCCATCTCCAAGCACTATTTGATGATCATTTTGTGAGTAGTTTCTTATTTATAATTCCATCCTCAACCATGCCTAATTTTGTATCTTATAATTGGATTCACTATTTTTTTTTGTAGAAATGGAATTGGATTTTCATTTATTGATATACATTAAAAATAGTTCATTTATAAAATGGATTAAAAAGTTGAAATACACAGAAGTTAAAAAGCTATTTAGTTGGGACTAAATATACTAAGAAGATTTGCTGTTCAACTATTTAATTTACTGAAGTTGCTATAGTCAGATACATTTTTTCTTTTTCTTTTAACCTTTTTCTTCCTTTTGTTTTTGCTGTACATATCTTCATGGAGACTGAGCAATGACTATTTCTCTTTCCTGATGTCAAAGAATTTTTCCTCTATTAGATTTTTCCTAGGGTTAGGCAGAGTAATTTAGAATAAACTAAACTTGACTTGAATCCTAACCCATTTCTGAAAATGTCAAAGTTTTAAATTGTGTACCTCTGTACAGGATTTGTAAAAACTTGACTTACTTCCAGATTCTGCTTTGAGCAACAAAACATACCATGTTTAAAATTGAGTTCATTTGAAGAACACAAACTAATGTCTGAAAGAAATGCCACTCAGAATATCATTTCCTCTCAGAAATATCTCAATATACTCAATATGCCTATCTACAAAGCAGCAAACTTCTAAGCTGTGCAAGTGAATGAAATTGATATTAGCTGCCCCTTCTTTTTGGGAAGAGGGTGCCATATGAATGGAGGGTAAATGCTATGTGAGGTTCATCTTTACATACTTGTGGGGTATTTTCAGCAGCTGTTCTTTCAGAAAGTAATTTCATTTATGGATTTCTTTTTTGGGAGATGTTTTTATAAAATAGTAACCAGGATACATTTAATTTTTACATTTATAGGAGAAAACTGCTCAATTTGGGGCATGTACATTCCTGTTGAAATGTTCCTGCTGAAAGCTGCATGCAGATCTTTTGAGAGGTCACCAGCTTTAGACTATTTTTAAATTTTCATGACAGCTTTTACACTCTCCTGAGCATGCAGGATCTAAGTTTCTACTGAAGCATGTAATTACCAGAGATGACTTAACGCCTGCCATGTGGTGCCACGTAATGGCAAATGGAAGATTGGCAAGCTGGAGATGGTCAAGTGAGATAACTCAGAGATTCACATATTATGGCAAAAAAGAATTTTATGTAC
This sequence comes from Spermophilus citellus, assembly GCF_964194105.1. Taxonomy (NCBI): domain Eukaryota; kingdom Metazoa; phylum Chordata; class Mammalia; order Rodentia; family Sciuridae; genus Spermophilus; species Spermophilus citellus. Next base: position 79,816,247 of record NC_138188.1, read on the forward strand.
AAGAAATGAAAATGTTTCTCTTCAAGGTGCTCTGCACCAGAGAAACTAAAGGGCTGTTTTTTTGTTTGGAATGAAGATGTGGCTTCGTTGATGATTTGAACATCCTACTCTTTCAAAATTGTTTCTCACCTAATTTGTCATTTTATTTGCTGTTTCCACTGTGTGGTTGGCTCCTTTGCATTAGGGCATCTTCTGTATCAAGCAATTCACAAAGTGAGCAGCTGTGAACAGTTGAAAATGAACCTGCAGTTGAGCTTTGGGATGTACGGTGATCACCTGCAGAGATTATTAAAGCTGAGGATTCCTGGGTTTAGCCCTCACAGATTCAGACTCAGTAGGTCAGGAATGAAGCCTAGCAATCCACATTTTTCTGAAACACTGAGTCCTTGGACTTGACTGGACTGGAAAGACACTGCTCTAACTTCACAAATGCTATCTTTTAGCCTCATTCTACTCCAAGTGTAAACTGTTGGCCAGCAGGATCTTAGTGTCTCCTGGGAGCAAGATAGAATGCAAAATCACAATACCAACCTATCTATTGAGTCAGAATTTGCATTTTGACAAGATCCTAGGATGATTAATATAGCAAACACACTTGGATTTAGTTATGTCCTCATAGTTCATTAGATTCACTGTCACTGTGAAGACAGAAGGGAGAGTTGGGCACGGGTGGGGAAAGTTTGGGTGGAAGTGTGTGCATTAGTTGGGAAGGTGTTGAAAGACTTGAGGCACTTTGGTGACCTCATTAGGGCAAGCAGGACCAGATTTTATAATGATTCCAGGGGCACTTTAGCTCAGTTTTAAAAAGCGTTAAGCTGTTTTGCTTCTCATTTGTTTAAAAATGTCTTATGTAACCGGGTGTGTTGGTGCACACCTGTAATCCCAGCAGCTTGGGAGGCTGAGGCAGGAGAATCACAAATTCAAAGCCAAACTCAGTAAATTATAAAGGCACTTGGAAACTCAGTGAGACCCTGTCTCTAAATAAAATACAAAATAGGGCTGGGGTTGTGGCTCAGTGGTTGAATGTCCTTGAGTTCAATCCCCAGTGCCCCTAACAAAGACTCTCATGTAATAATAACTCATTCGCACTTTAGATTTTTCATACAGTCATTTTGATACACTATTGTTTTGGTTGATTCATTATGTATTAAAGTTTGATGGTTAGAACAGATAGAAAGTTGAGGGTTCACTTTCTGAGCTCTCCTTGTTATGAAAATGTGTGCAGATTGGCACAGTTATAGGTGTTGAATAATTCAAGGAGAAAATATCTTATATTCCTCAGGTAGTCATGATCTTTAAGCCTGGCTACAGATGCATTCTGCCTGAGCCAAATAATCTCAATTAGCACTGAAGTTTCAAGCAAAACATACCAACTATATTCTCTGAATGAGTCCTAAATCTAGTGAAATGAGTTCAGCTATTTTAAGCATCGTAGAATAAATTTTATGATAATAAATTAAATCACATAACCTAATGAATATATTACTTGTCACTTAGCAAGATAACTGTTACAAGCTAAATACTCAAAGCTGTGTATTTAATTGATAAAAGCCATTGATTGCATTAGAAATACATAAAGTTATCCTGTAATGTCACTATCACCCAGAGTTCTGTCTCATTAATTCCAAAGAGACACTGCAAGTTTTATGGTAATTTTGACAAATTAAATTTCTTAGTGTTTTAATTTGGATTTTGTAATCTTTCTTGCAAAATAGTTACTTAACCTCACAAATGCTAGTTTTGTAATAATTAATTAATATTTAATTCTCATATAATCAATAAGATTAAAATCTCCAAATAAAGTTTTATTTCATTTTAATTAAAAAATGTTAGAGTAGTATCAGTGAGAATTTTTCCCATAGGATATTAAACTTGGTCATTCTTCCTAAGTGAGTAAGCAAATAATCTCCTTTCATGGTCAACAAAAAAATCTAGGTTGCCAAAAACTGCTTTGAATTTCCTCTTCTTCTTCTTCTTCTTCTTCTTCTTCTTCTTCTTCTTCTTCTTCTTCTTCTTCTTTTTTCATAAAGCATAATCCAAGTCACATACTTTCTCCTCTAGGGATACTAAATAGAAAAATCATTTGGTGTATGACATTATAATTGATGAGTAAAAATTAAAATATGTCAAAACTAAGGGGTTGTATTGCACCTATCTAAACAGTATTCTTATCCCACAATTAGAAGTGGAAAGAATCAAACATATTTATCTAGTTATGATATATATCTCTTTCCTAAATTTCCATAATGAGAAGAATCACTCTGGGTACTTATTAAAAATACCACTTCCCATGTCATTCTCTGTAAGTTCTGATTAGGAGGAATCTAGGCATTTGTACTTTTAAGAACTTAAATAATTTAAATCAGCAGAGATGGATGGGAAACATTGTTATAATATTAAGATCCAGAAAATGAAAATTCAGACTCATTTGTGACTAAATCAGAATACATCAGTGCTCTTAACAATGGCTGTATGTTAGAAATCCTCATTTAAAAATTCTAATGGCCATGGCACACCTAGAGCAATTAAATCGTAATCTCTGAAGTGGGACACAAGTGTCAGAATAATTGGGGAACTACCTCAAGGAAGATTGCAACAGCCATACCAAGTGTTTCAGAGCACATTTGAAAGTGAAAGACCAAGAAGATAAACATATATAAGAGAGAAAAAAAGCACAATTTTCAAAGTAATGAAGTTATAATAAGGTTATTGCACATTCAATGAAAGGACATAGTTAAGAAATTTGTTGAATTTGAATCAAAGGCAGTAGAGAATGGGGTTGTACCTCAGTGGCAGAACATTTGCCAGTCATACAGGAGGCCCTAAATACAATTTTCAGCACCACGCCACACACACAAAAAAATCAAAGGCAATGATTTTAAAACTTATCATAATGATATTTAGAGGTGGTTAAAACAAATTGGCTCCACCCCTAGAGTTTAGAGTTTCCAATCCATAAATCTAAAGTAAAGACCAAGATCTGAGTTTCAAATAGGTTCCAGATAGAGTTGATGCTTTTAACTCAGAGAACATACTTTGAGAAAGAATATTATAAGGAAGGTACAGTAAAGATGAGATATAGGACTGGGAAAGATGTTTTCTATAACATTTCCTGCATGGGATTGCAAAATTTAGGTAATTTTTATAGAATTCTTACCACATTCAGGGGCCTCTTCCAAGCATATATTGTGTGTGTATATATAGTGTATATATATATATATATATATATATATATATATATATATATGTGTGTGTGTGTGTGTGTGTGTGTGTGTGTGTGTGTGTGTGTAGTCAGTTAATCCTTAAATAATCCTATATGACAGATAAGGTACCATTATTTTTGTTTTACTCTGTGGAAATTAAGGCATAGGAAGGTTAAGTTACTTTTTCCAGGAAATGCAGTTAATTGTAGAGCTAGAACAGGGATGCAGGTGGTCTGGCTCTAAGGTCCAGGCAATTATCTACTATTATGCTGAAGGAGATGAAGATGGATAAAATCCACTCACACTATAGTTGATTTTAGCAGACTTAGAACATACTTGTCTTTTCTGATTCACACTCTCTGTGGGGAAAATATAAAAAATATATGTTAAAGAAATAATTATCTGTATCAGAAATGAAAGTAGAAATAAAAGGACGGCAACTCCAGAAGCAACAACAACAAAATATATATAGATAGATATAATCTATATAGACATAATTTATATCTTTAGATATCTATATCTAGATGTATAGTTATAAAGATGAGGAACAGTTTATTTAAGGAGTTTAAGATTTTGTATTTCAGTTGTGCCTAAAAGAGTGTGGAAAGAGTAAAGGTAAATAAACCACCAGGGACATATCTCATGATTACAGAACAAGATGTAGCATCAGGGAGTGCTATTTCAGAACTGAAACATGCATATGTTGAGGCATGACCATACCTGGTGGGTTAGTAGCTTTCATTAGGCCAGTGAAAGAATATGCTTTGGAAACACCTATTGTAGTTTCAATTTATTAATCTGTAATGATAAGTTTTAGTTAGAAAAAAATCCAGCCTTTATTTAATTTTTCATTTAACCATGAAGTATTTATCTACTACATGGTAGGCATTTAGGCAACTAACGATTTGGCAGTGAACAAATAAGAAAAATGTTCTTATTGTAATGATGCTTTTGTTCTATTGAGGGGAGTGATAACATGTAAGTATAACAAGTTAGATACTGATATGACATTTTAGAGGAAAATAAAGCAGTATACTTGGGATGGAGGGTCATCATGGTAATAGTGGGATACTGAAGGTCTGTGGAAATGTGGATGTGAAGGTGATTTGCTCATGTAGAATGGTCAGGGAAAGTTTTCTCTGATAAATTAATTGAACAAAAATTTGAAAGAAATGAAACAAGAGAGAAAAGGGTAATAAGAGGACTTAGACCCTAGAACAAGCTACCTGATTGCATGAAATGAAACACATGTACCCTTGTCATGCATGGACAGGCTCTTCAAGTCTCTTGCACCTGAAGAGATCCATGTCAACAGGAAAGAAATCACCTAAACATGAATGTAGTCACAAGGCCAACCTCCCCTAAAGCTGGCAAGTAGACTACATGTGTTTCTTGCTGGTGTAACTCTTATGTGCTACAAATATGTGTTAACCAGGACATTGATCTATCTGTATCTATGTGTGTGTGTGTGTGTGTGTGTGTGTGTGTGTGTGTGTGTATAAAATTTCAGGCTTTGCTTATCTCATAAGAGAAGGTACTGAAGATTTGAACCACTAAAATCAGCTCTTTTTTTGTATTTTTTTGTTGGTTCTTTTTAGTTATACATGATAGTAGAATCTATTTTGATACAATTATAGATATGCAGAATATATCATGTTCTAATTAGTGTTCTAATCTTGGGGATATACATGATGGTGGGATTCATTGTGGTGTATTCATATATGTATAAAGGAAAGTTATATTAGATTTCACTGTCTTTCCTATTCCTATCTCTCTCTCCTACCTGCCCCCCTTTGTGTAATTCTCTGAACTTTTTTTCTCCCCACTCCTCTTTATTGTGGGTTAGCTTCTACATATCAGTGAAAACATTTGACCTTTGATTTCTTGGGATTGGCTTATTTCACTTAACATGACATTTTCCATATCTATTCATTTACTGGTAAATGTCATAAAGTCATTCTTCTTTATAGCTGAGTAATGTTCCATTTTGTATATATACCCCAATTTCTTTATCCATTCATCCATTGGTGGGCATTTAGGTTGGCTCCATAGCTTAGCTATTGTGAATTGTGCGGCTATAAACATAGATGTGGCTTCATCTCTCTAGTATGCTGATATTAAATTCTTTCTGTATACTGAGGAGTGGGATAACTGGGTCAAATGGTGGATCCATTCTTAGTTTTTTTGAGGAATCTCCATACTGCTTTCCAGAGTGCTTGCACTAATTTATAGTCTCACCAACAATGTACGAGTATACACTTTTCCCCACATCCTCACCAGCATTTATTGTTACTCGTATTCTTGATAATTGCCATTTTAATTGGAATAAGATAAAATCACAGTGTAGTTTTACTTTTCATTTCTTTAATTGCCAATGATGTTGAACATTTGTTTCATATATTTGTTGACTGTTCATATTCTTTTGAAAGTATCTGTTTAGTTCCTTTGCTTATTTATTGATTGGGTTATTAGGTTTTTTTTAGTCTTGCTAGGATGTTATTTATTAAAAATAGATTCTCTATCCCTCCTCTCAACCCTGCTTGCAAAAGGGCCTTGCCCAACATTTTTTCCCAAATGATGATATAACAGGTTTGAGGACTCAGACGTCACATATGACTTAAATTAAGTCTCTTCTGAGACTCTAAGGGCAGCAGGCCTAAGCCAGGAATGGAAAAGGATACGGCATCCACAAATCCTGGTGCACACAACAGCGGCCACTGAGCATCCTCCTGAACATCACCAGGAAGCTGTATACTTAAGGGCCTGGGAAGGGACAGTCAGCATGGCTTTCCCACATGTGGGAACCAGGCTGAGAAGCTGGCCACAGTGAAATCCAAACCTATGGGAAAGGAGGGCCAGGAAGGAGGCTGAGAGAGACATACCCCTGGTGGTGCCAGAGGCGGCCCAGCCACCACGCTGGAAGCAGAACTGTGTGGGAGTCACTGGGTCTTCAGTCAGTAGGGCCCACAGAGGGGCACAGTCAGGCCTACAGACTTCATCACAGCCCACCTGTGCGTTTGTTGGGGCCCCGATTGTTTCTAATCATCCAGGCTGCCACCCAGAGATGGCTCAGGAAGTCAGGTACCTCCTCACAGGCAGCCACTGAGACCCAAGTTTTTCTTCACTATTTCTTCCGCTTCAGTTTCATATCTTTTTTTTTTGTTCTTTAGATTTCTGTTTTTCTTCAACTTCTTGTTCTGTTTAGGTTCTTGTTTGGTTTCCAACTTCCTTTTCTTGTCACTCTTCAGGTTGACGATCGAGGCACTCTGCCCAGCTTTGTTCAAAACTTCATTCCACTCTTCATCATCCCCATGGATTATGTACTGAGAGAGGTCCATGTTCTTCAGCTTCCCCAATTCTTTCTTGTGTTTCTCCTGGAATTCCTTTGCTGCTTCATCCAAGTCATCATTCAGGATCTTCATCGTGGGCTCCATGACCACATCCTTCACTGCCACCATCTGCTCTTCAATGGCCTTTTCCTGCACCTCATTAAACAGCTTCACCACTTTGCAGATGATCCGGTTGAAAAGTCCCATTAATTGGCCCGAGGGCAGCTCAATCTTCTTTTCCAGCTGGTCCACAGACTTATGCTGTAGGCCAATCCCCAAGAGAAGAGCCGACTGGGCAGCAGACAGGGCCAGGTCCCCCAGTTGGTTCAGGAAATACAAGCGGGAGATGGCCAGGATCAGGTCCATGATGAGGTGATAGTCAACCATGTTCCATGAATACATCTCTAGTCGCTTCAGGTCATAGGGGAGGAAGAGTGCCTCCAGCTCCCCCCGGCCTAGGGCAGGTTGGGCTGGCTTCCCCGTGTTCCTGTTCTGAATGATGTTCAGAGCCAGTGAAGGAGAGAAGGTGCTGAACTGGTAGGACAAGGCAAGGAATCATCTTCAGAAATCTTTCCAAAAGGTTGACAGCCAGGTTCCCTGATCAGCCTTGTCCTCGTCAGTCAAAGTCTTCAGCATGATGCAAGAGTGTCTCCAGTCAGGTCATTCAGGGTCTGTCTCAAATAGACGGGAACAAATCCAGCTCGTTTCCAAAACTTGAGGAGCCTAGGGGTCAGGCCATAGGACACACCCAGGTAATCCAGGCGCTCAGCGGTCCTCTCGTTCAGTTTGAGGAGTAAGGGAGGCAGGTCCTTCTGGGGAGTGACAACTTCCTCCAATAAGCTGAAAGCCTCACTGTTTACGGTGTGGATTTCTTGGGATGTCTCGAGGACTTTTTCCTCCAGACAAGGGAACCTGCCTTCGTAGTACATCTGCAGCAGCTGCAGAGCTCGGCTGCCATAGCCCATCCCTTGATAATCTGGGTGAACAGCAATATGAACGACCTTTCCATCAGAAAGGCCACCAAAGTCTGGATCTTGGAACTGTTCTGACACTGTCCATGGAATCAGGTCCCCTGAAGACTTCTTGCCTTGAGACAGGCTATTCAAGATGGACCGACGAGAAATCTCCCACTCAAGGCACACCTGGACAACAGCAAGCACTTTGGGAAGGGCATTCTGGGTGGGGGGCACGGGAGGCAGAAGGCAGAAGACGTGATGAGCTGGCGCATCAGAGAGTACCTGGAGATCATTGGGAGAGTTCTTGTAATGTGAAGCCACCTAGAGGGCCATAAGCCGTTGGAGGAAAACTTCAGAGGCCTTGTGATAGCAGAAGAGGGTATCCCTGTTAACATAGTACTGCTCACAGGCTTCAGGTAAGGGGAAGCCAGAGACCATGTTGAGGCAATCCAGGCACAGCAAATCACTCAGCCACTTTTCCACAGCGTCCCCGGGGTGTATCGGATTGACTCCTGGAGGGAAACCTCGTGTAGTGTTCGTGCTGATGCCAGTCTGGCTGTCATCGTGGTCTTGTTCTCGGCGGTGGTGTTAACCTGGCTCTGGGCACTCTGCTGACGGAGCTGTTGAATTAACTTGAGGGACAGTGACCGGCCAGTGCCCTCAAAGCCATTGATGGTGGATGCCATGAAAACAAGGTAGGGCCCGAGCAGGCTCTTCACCAGGGGCAACGGGATGGTGGCAGCTTCATCTATCACAACGAGCTCAGCCTGGCCCAGTTTCACAGCATCTGCAGGGTGTATGTACTGAATGGTCTGCCTGTGTTCCTGGAAGACATTCACTCTGATCACTGCTTTATTGAACTCAGGGTTTAGAGACTGAATAATCTCATAATCCAGATGTTCCTGATACTGCAGAGCATCAAATCCTTTAAATACAAATTTAAACAGTGTGTGGAGATTATCAGGGCTTGGAGAGGTAACAAAAATATTGGAGTACCCAAATGCTACCACCCCAGCAAAAGCCAATCCCAGGGCTGCAGATTTTCCCTGTCCACGGGTGGCAGTGAGGGCAAAAGTACTCCTCAGGCTCTTCTCCGAGATCCTCTCGATGAATTTCAAGATGGCTTTGGCCTGGTCTAGGGTTTTGCAGTGGTCCACCAACACACTCACAGGCTAGGTGTCCTGCAAGCTCTCTTTCAACTCCTGCAGCTCCAGAGCAGAAGGACTGATTCTCATCCGGAGCCTGTGGAGGTAAGGCCTTGATGCTGGCAATGTGGAAGGAGATGGGCAGGATGTTGAGCTGGTCATCCATGACAAGGAACTTCTTACAAGTTGCCAGAGAGAAGATAAACCTCTTATTAAATCGTCCCACGATATCCTGATGGGCCTCAGTCCTGTACCTGGAATGCACATCCATGGTCATCATGTACAACTGCTTGAGTGAGTTCATGGTTCAGAGCAGGATAATCGCCAGTCCGCCACCTTCCACTGTTTCTACAGTCCTGGCCAACAAGTTTGGAGTTAAGGCTTCAAAATCCTGGAGGACACACATGCCGAAGGTATTGCCCAAGATCTTGTGGGTCTCATTATAGTAGCAATAGCAAATGTTTGTGGCCGCTACAAAGAGCTCAAAGGGGTCATCTTGCTTTATGTTCAAGGTCCCATTCTTACTTTTCTTCTGCAGCTGTTGCATTCTCTTCTTCCGGTGACTGCTAAACCCTAATTCTTTCTTATAGCACCACAGCACTGAAGGCCGAGCCTTCACAGTTGCTTTGGACAACATGTGATGGAGGATTACCACCTGATCTTTTCCATCATTCCCAACTACAACAAAGAGAGACCTTTGTCGCTCAGCTACCCCATTCTTAATGAGAATCTGGATTCAATTATCCACCTTCTTCCCATGCATGGTGAAAAACTATCAGAGCACTGGAGAATCCTGGATCAGAGAGCTTCGATTCAAAGCCTAGGCTGCACCCGGAGCCCAGTGTGAAGCGGAAGCACGTGGGGAAACGGAACAACTCCCGGGTTATTAGTTTTTAGGTGTTAAGTTTTTTGACTTCTTTGTATATCCTGGAAATTAACACCCTATCTGAGGTGTGGGTGGCAAAGATTTTCTCTCATTCTGTAGGCTCTCTCTTCAGGCTCTTGATTGTTTCCTTTGCTATAATAAGCTTTGTAGTTTGGTGCCATCCCATTTATTAATTTTTGATTTTCTTTCTTGTGCTTTTGGAGTCTTGTTAAGGAAGTTGCTGAGAGCCATAGTCAAGTAGGAATGACGCATGGCAATTTCCTTGTCAGCCTACCCCATGTTGCTTAGAGGGAGGACTCTCCATTGTGGAAATGGGCTTGCCTTGGACCCAGGTCATTTGCAGTGACATTGCATGAATGTTTGAGAAAGGTGACCCTGCTCAAGGACGAGGGCGGATCCGGGTTTAGGGCGTTCCAGATTTAAGGTGTATCCTGCTGGGAATAGGGCGTATCCTGCTGCCTCCAGGCGCCCGCTCCTTGAGTTCCAGTTGAGTTCTCACGGGATTCAGAGAGTATTTGGGATGCAGAGCCCGGTGGAGGTGTGGAATTTTCCCCAGAACGTGCGTGTAGAGTGCCAGTGAGAGTTCAGGAATAAAGAATTGCTGTCTGAATCTACAAGGCTGTGAGTGGCTCGTGATTTTGTGCCCAGCCAGACTGTGGCAGGAAGTCACTTCCCAAACCAACATGTTGAAGAGTTGGGCCTATGAAAAAAGCCAAGCAGGAGGCATCACAAGACCAGACCTTAAATGATATTACAAAGCTATAGTAACAAAAACAGCAGTGTTGTCACCAAAGCAGGCATGAAGACCAATGGAATGGAATAGAAGATACAGAGTCTAACCCAATTAAATACAGTTATCTCATAGTAGAGAAAGGCACCAAAAACATACATTGAGAAAAAATAGCCTCTTCAACAAATGGTACTGAGGAAACTGGAAGTCATTGTGTATTAGAATGAAATTTAACCTCTATCTCTCACCTTGCACAAAATTCAACTCAAAGACCTAGGTAGTAGACCAAAATCAGCTTATTTATATCAACAAACACTTTTAATTGCTGCTAATGCTAATGTCCAAGGGGGAAAAAAGAGGTGTGTGTGTGTGTGTGTGTGTGTGTGTATGTGTTTGTGATTACATGAACATATCACTTTATTTATGACTCTGATCTGTATTCTTACTGAAAATTGGAATGGGAAATTAAAATATTTCTTATTAAAACATGCATAGGCAAAAAGTTTTGAAAGGCTGATACAGTCAATTCAATATACTGATATGGTATATGGTGAAGTAGAAATACAAATAATTTTCTTTAGTTTTGTCTGATCTGCTTGTCTCGAACCAGGATAAAATTTGCACATGCCAGTAGAGGAAGACACCATTGCACAAGACAGACTATGAAAGCTGTTAACTTTGGGTACACTGCTTACGTTGGAGGTGGACTTTAGTTTCATACTGTGAAAGCAAATTAGGACTAAGTGTGAGTGCATTTCCTTGAGTACACTGTAAATATAAATCTGTAGTCTTTTTCCTAAACAATTCTATGACATGTGGGAAATGCAGAAAATGAGAGACATTGAAAAGTCTGATGGTACTTCTTGTTTTAGGGGTAAGCACAAGATTAAAGCAGGGAACACTATCATGAATGGGAGGAAATGGCTACAAGAAGCTACTACAAGAAAAGGTGAAGATGCAGTTCATGGGAGGGTATCAAGGAACCGATGCAATTATACCATTCATAAAATATTACTTTTAGCTCTCTCTCATATCTCAAAATGACTAATGACTAAGTTTGGGAGAAGCTCTTTAAACATTTTTGTGCAAAGAAGTGATTTGGATGCTTGCTGATCTGAGTTCTCTCTAAAACTCTGCTTCATAATTTGCATTAAAGAAATGGTGTGATTCTGTTGGGTCAACTAACTGGAAACTATTTGGAGCTACAGTTTGGCTCATTTTGTAGTCTTTATTTACCACTCCCTCCAGCCCCAGATTTCCTCAGAGAAATACTACAATGATTTTAAAGGTAAAATACTACTCAAATCTAAACTTACTACAAATGATGAAAATCATAAAGATTAAATTCTCTGACTACAATGGAATTAAGTTAGAAATGAATAAAAATTTTAAATAACTAGAAAGACCCCAAATATTTGGAAATTAAAATTTCCAATGTCAACAACATGTACGATGGCTTGTTCACCATTGGTACCCACGTGCCAGGAGTTCTAAGGAATTCTAGGAGTGTTCCATAACCAGGAGAGGCTGTGGCAGGAGATCCATCATCATAACTAAAACAGGCTGCTAACTCCCACTTCTGGCTGAGTTTGAGTAACGGTGCCACAGTTTTCTTTCTCCATAAACAACTAGAAAACAAAACATAATATACGAAAAAGGTATTTTCAGACATGGGACAGATGGCAGCACAGTACTGTGAATAAATAAAAAAAAAGGAAGAAGAAGAAACATAAGCAAGCAAGATGAAATATTTGTCTTTGTGCCTGAAGGTACTTTCTGGAAAGTGCTCATTGTGTGTCTGTCGTGGGATGGTTTAAGAGGTCAGTCAGGAGAGAAATTGTTAGACCCAAGTAGAATATAGTATGCTTGTTTAGACCCAAGTAGAGTATAGTATGCTTGTTGAGTTGCATTGTATATCTTGTGATGAATCTTGTTCATCAAAAAATATTGGGACATTGGGCTGGGGATGTGGCTCAAGTGGTAGCGCGCTCCGCTGGCATGTGTGCAGCCTGGGTTCGATCCTCAGCACCACATACAAAGATGTTGTGTCTGCTGGAAACTAAAAAAAATAAATAAAGTCTCTCTCTCACTCTCTCTCTCTTTAAAAAAAAATATTGGGACATAATGGAGCCAAGAAATAAAAAGAGGATTGATTTTTTAAAAAAATATTTCATAGGTGGTTATTTTACATTCTGTATCTTACATTTACAAACTTTGATGTCACTGGGGAAAATCTAAAGGTATTGTTTGCTGTATTTGCTTATTTAACTTTTAAATTATTATTTCATTTATTTTTATTCTTGTATTATTGTAGTTATACATAATTTTGCTTTTGTTTCTCCTGATTTACTCTTGATGGTCTTCATTATATGTTTGATGTGTTTTGATTTTGAACTGTACCTCACATGTAGAAATTTAAAGTTTAAATTGAAGGTGCATTTCCAATGAGGTTTTCTACTTTTTTTTCCTGCTGGGCAGAGTGTAAAAAGACCCTGCGACTATTTAATTGTTTTTAGCTTGACATTTTTATAATTGGGTGATGGTAAACTCCAGAGGAGATTTTATCATTAATATTTTTATTGTTATCATCACTGCCCTAATCATCAATATCAACATTTCTTACTCAGAGCCCTGGAAAGTATCTATAAATCACCACTTTTTTTTTTCATTGCTCCTGGATGGAATTTTCTAATCTTTCAATACATGGAGTCAAGTTCCAGAGCTCCATTTTATATACTCTCAAGAACTAGACCTCTAATCCCCACAGGGTTCCTAATCTTCACATTCCCCAGACAATTTTGTCATAATTTGGGAGTGTCCGTCTACCTGACTCCCTTGTTTATATCTCAGATGCTTCTGAACATAAATGTGAAATACCTGTGTAAGTTATTAGGTATCATAATAATTGTTTTTGTAAAAAATGTTTGTATGTCATACATACACATTTCACATAATCTCAGATGGTACGTGCTCTGTAGACAATTTCTAGACTCCTTGTGGCCATGCTTTTAGGTCTTCTTTTGTTTGATAATTTGACATATAAGGGAGGCGTTTTGATTAAAATCAAATTCAGAATGAAATTTCAATACAATAATTACGATTTCAAAGTGGCATTGTATCAGTTATATTAGTTCCTTAATGTGTAAATGGGATCTTGTGTGTATGCTGGGATGGGAGAAACATGAATAATGATGAGAGGTTTTCTACTTCTGGAAGTGGCATTGTTAGCAATAAGCAAAATATACCTTGGTTGCCTTGCTAATTATGTGGTGTTATTTCCTGCTGTAGATAAATTGATGGTTTGAAAGAATAGTAATCAAGGAGAAGTATTGTGGTTTCTTTATCCATTTTCCTCTATTGATGTCTTTCTGAACGTTTTGCTTTACCACTGCATATTTGGGATTATATAGAAATGAAGTAAGATTTATATAAACATACAAAGTCAAAAGCAAAATATTCTAACTAAATCAAATAGGTCTAATAAAATATTTAGGAGTGTGTATTACATATTTGAATCAATTGCAGGTATTTTCTGAATTAAGCTCTCTCTCAATGGCTTTATCAATATAAAGACTAACTGTCATTAATTAGAGCAGCATTTCAAAATGTCTTAAATTTTAAAAAGGGGGTTTAATGATTAATGAATTAGAAATTTCTTGGGTTAGACAGTGTGAAATAGGTTTATTTATAGAATAACTTTTCAAAAACTTTAAAATGCAAATAAATGACTGTAAATCTTTCAAAAAATGTGTACCAAAAAGCATTTTGTTCTCTTATTTCAACATGTAATGTTTTACTCTTGGTGCTTTTTTGGCTCCCTTTGTATCACTTTTGTTTCTATTTAAGTGTGAAATAAATTCTCTCTATATATACATGCCATGAATATTTATTTTTCTTCACTGAACACTTAAAAATTTGAATAATTGGTGGTTAAAATGGAAATTATGTACACAGTGTAAAGGGAGACCAAGTTAATTTTTCTATATAATTTTGTATTTTTTAAGCTGGTACAATATAGTTATACATAAAAGTAGAATTCATTATTATATATTCATATATGCATATAACATAGTATGTTCATTTCATTCTGAAATTTCTCCTTTTTTATTTCCTTTTCCTTTACTTCACTATTTACTCTTCTAGTTTCCTGAAATATTCCTTTGTTCTCTCTCTTTATATACATATTCATATATATATATCACATACATACATATATAATATAATACATATTTGTAATATATACATGTATAATATATATATTATATATATATTGTAGATGGACAAAATACCCTTTATTTTGTTTGTTTGTTTGTTTATTTATTTATTTATTTATTTATTTATTTATTTATGTGGTTCTAAGGATTGAACCCAGGGCCTCACACGTGCTAGGCAAGTGCTCTATCACTGAGATAAAACCCCAGCCCCTTTTCTTTTCTTTTTCATTCCCTGTTTCCCCCTAACTTCCACATATGAGAGAGAACATTTAACCTTGACTTTCTGAGTCTGGATTATTTCAGTCTGTTTACCAGCAAATGACATAATTTCATTCTTCTTTATGGTTGAGTAAAAATCCATTGTGTGTGTGTGTGTGTGTGTGTGTGTAACATTTTCTGTATTCAGTCATCTATTGAGAGGCACCTAGTTTGGTTCTAGAACTTGGCTATTGTGAATTGTGCTGCTATAAACATGGGTATAAATGTATCACTATAGTATGCTGATTTTAATTCTTTTGGATAAATACCAAGGCATGAGAAACTTGGGACAAATGGTGGATTCACTCAGTCTTTTGAGTAATCTCTATTTTGCTTCTTAAAGTGGTTGTACTAATTTGCAGTCCTAGTAACAATGCATGACTCTACCTTTTCCACCGTATCCTTGCCAACATTTACAGTTATTTGTACTCTTGATGGTTGCCATTCAAACTGGAGTGATATGAAATCCCAGTGATTTGTATTTCTCTAATTGCTAAGGATGTTGAAAACTTTTTATATATTCATTGGCCATTTGCATTTCTTCTTTTGAGAAATGTCTATTTATTTCAATTGCCTATTTATTTATTTATGGTACCCAGGATTGAACTCAGGGGCACTTAACCAGTGAGCCACATCCTCAGCAAGTTTTTATTTTTTATTTCGAGAAAGGATCTTGATGTTGAGAGTCCCACTAAGTTGCTGAGGCTAGTTTTGAACTTGTGATCCTCCTGCCTCAGCCTCCTGAGTCGCTAGGATTATAGATGTGTACCACCATGCCTGGCTGATAAATTTGAGTTCTTTATACATTCTGGATATTAACTCCTGATGAACAAGTGAATGGCAAAGATTTTCTCTCATTCCATATGCTCTTTTTCATGCTTTAAATAGTTTCCTTTATTGTACAGACACTTTTAAATTTGAGATTATTCTACTCATTGATTCTTGGTTTTATTTATTTATTTATTTATTTATTTATTTATTTATTTATTTATTTAAAAAGAGAGTGAGAGAGGAGAGAGAGAGAGAGAGAATTTTTAATATTTATTTTTCAGTTCTCGGCGGACACAACATCTTTTGTTGGTATGTGGTGCTTAGGATCGAACCCGGGCCGCACGCATGCCAGGTGAGCGTGCTACCGCTTGAGCCACATCCCCAGCCCCTCTTGGTTTTATTTCTTGCACTTTAGGTGTCTTATTAAGGAAGTTGGTGCCTGCACCAATGTTGGAGTCTATGTTTTTCTCTAGAAGTTGCAGTGTTTCTGGTCTTTGATCCACCCTGAGAAGATTTTTGTACTGGGTGAGAGAGAAGTATCAGGTTTCATTCTTCTATAAGGATATCTAGTTTTCTAGCATCATTTGTTTAAAAGGTTGTCTTTTCTTCAGTGCATGATTTTGACACCTTTGTCAAGGATCAGGTGACTGTATCTATGTGGATTTGTCTCTGTGTCTTTTATTGTATTACATGGGTCTTCATATCTGTTTCTTTGCCAATATGATGCCATTTTTGTTACAACAGCTCTATAATATAATTTAGATCATATATTTTGATGCCACCAGCAGTACTCTTATCAATCCGTATTGCTTTGGTTATTCTGGGTCTTTTATCCTTCCATGTGAATTTTAGAATTATTTTTTCCAGTTCCATAAAATATCAATATGCCATTGATATTTTAATAGGTAATGCATTGAATCTGTATAAAGTTTTTCATAACATGGATATTTTGACAAAATTAATTCTGACTATCCATGAACATGGGAGGTTTTTCTATCTTCTAATGCATTCTTCAATCTTTTTTCACTGTTCTACAATTTTCACTGTAGAAGATTTTCACGTCCTTGGTTAGATTTATTCCCAAGTATTTTAATTCATTTGAGACTATTATAAATGCTATTGTTTTCCTGATGTCTTTTTAGGATGTCTCTAAGTTGTCAGGAGAGCTAGTAGTATAAGCAGAATTTGTCATAATGTTCCTACTCTTTACTTTTTTCTCCAAAATATTCCCAAACAAATTTATGTATGGCAGATACCAGGGCTAAAATGCTCATTGGAAAATCACAAATTGATTAGAAATAATATCGTCTCAAGCTTCTATGTGATTATGGATAAACTTTTCCTTCATGGGTTGAACTGACAGTGAAAACTGAAGTTCAAGATGTTAATTACTTACATTAATACCATAACTTCTTCAGTTACACTGTGCCATTTATTATTTGTGTAAGAACATAAAAAAGCCTTAATAAAATTCACTAATTAAAATTAAATGAGACTTTAATACTCATCACAAAAATCTTTGAAAAACTATCTTTTATGCTGACTCTTATGTAGTCACCAGATAGTGGTCTTTATGAATATCTTGCTTCTTAGATAGTATTATATGTACTACTATTTGGAAAAGTTGACCAACTTTCTTCTGTTGAGAAAGTTTCTCTAGTATCTTTTACAAGTGAGTATGTTTTGTATTCTTCGCATCACATACTGTAAATAATAAATACATTTAGTGTTTAGTTTTAAAAAAATCAACTTGAGTAATGACTGCCAAGTAATGAATAAGCTGAGACACCTTCTCCTGCCTTTGTATTTGGGTTGAAGAAGGACACAGACTTTTTTCTTCATGCTCTTGTAGCTTTCTCCTTGCTCAGAGTTCTACTGAGGCTCTACTCATCTTTCTAAATCACTCTCTTTGGGTATTCTTAGCTGTTCTCCAGGATGGCCTCTATAGTTTGCTTGTCTCCCTCATTTTATAGGAAACTGTAGATTACATAAATGGAAAGCATTGCAGCTTTAATGGAAAGGAAAATAATCTGAGGACATTCGTCTCTACTGAATCAGTAATATCCTCAATCTTGGGAGAATACCAGTAAATCAGCGATACTGAGACCTTCAACCCCAGTGATGTTGATGCCCTACTGTAAGCATCCTGTCCTATTGATAGCATCTGAGCTAAACTTTCAATTTGCTCTTTTTTTCTGCCCCATATATATTCCAGAACACATATGTCATGTCAAATATGTCTATGTGGTTTTACATTAAATTTGTGAATTTTATCTAAGGAGTAGCTTTTGTAAAATTACAAAGCTAGTACTCCAAATGAGTCAATAATCTTGAAGTCCACTTGAAAATATTTTAACATATATATTTAAGAAAAATTATATAGTTATGAATTATAATCATAACTCATGACTTTCCTCACATCTTTTCTAGTATCCAAATGCACAGAAATAGAGAAGTGGAGTATTATTTTTAAAAATCCTATTTTTATCTAGTATATTAGTTAAAAATTCAAATTAATAACCACAAAAATGCTTTAAAAACTATATGTACATCTTGGTCAAAATAGTTTTAAAATTAAATTTGGTTGCTTTTAGTTGCTGTTTTTCTAACACAATGCTGTCCCTCCAATTCTGTCAGTAGCTTACCGTAAAGGGAATTTGCCTCCCATTGACTTTACATTAATAGCTAACAAAATTAACTTCCAATTTTCTGTTACAACTGTGAAATCAATGTATAAAACTACAAAAGCAAATCATTTCTCACAGTAATATATCGTGAGAATTAATATTTTGAAAATGAAAACTATTTCTAAATCTGATTATAAAGAATGTATATTAACACTCTTAATACATTAACATGCATTATTGGTAGAAAATCATTATTTTAAAATTAAATTGTTCAGGACAAGTGTCTTAAATCAATTTTATTTAACTAAACTTCCATACACAGACTGAAATCACATCAGTGGTAACTGAAGGGAGGATGGCAAACTACAGCATCAGCACCAACTCCAGGAAGGTCAAGAGACCAACCTTGGATTAATACAAGGAGGCCTTCATAACTTAAGAGACTTGAGAAAACACGCAAGTTGCCTGACTATCCTAACTGTGATGAAAATCATCCACTGAAGTGGGTATTATTGTAAATCTTTGTCTACATGACAGATTTACATCTCCTTACCTCCATAAAATTCACCGTTAATGGCACAACACCTATTAAGCTGAGATATTTCTAGGTGTAGTACGTCATGGTATTTTCCTGTACAGTTTACATTATTCTTGGCATTTCACTGCCTGTCTCATGAGATGGCCAAGAAGGAAAATATAGTAACTTGCACTCTCTTCTCAAGGACAAAATGCCATGTCTCACCACAGGATACATTCAGAAAGTGAAAAATGAATATTGAGAATAATGAGGTTGAGAAATGTGACATCGGAGAAATCTGGAGACTTAGGGGAAAATATTTTGTTTCATGGAATATGATTTTAACATATTATCAAATCTCCAGTTTTTAGGCTTTTTCCAAAAGGGAAAAAGTGGTATTTATAGAAGCTCATACTTAAAGCTGAGTATGTACAGGAGAGAAAATATGATCTTTGATATAAACCTGGTCTTATGGTTTGCACTTCCACTTGTGCTTGTATAGGGAAACCCTGGGGCCTCAAAAACATTTGGGTAAAACTATTATAGCATTTTCTGAAAACACAAGCTGAGCGGACTTTGTATAACAGAGGCAATTAAAATGTCCAGGCAATCCCTGGAGATATGTCAGCACACTGAAAAGCTGGGATACTGAATAACTTAATTCTTATTCACATGCAGACATATAGAGGAAAATAATTTCAACTTTTTCATACACAGTTTCTATATTATCTTTTAAAAGACTCAAGTCAATAGCATGAGTTAAACTTTTGACTCATCATAGTGACATTTTTGGCCATGTTATAGGGTAAAGCATTCTATAAACTAAAGTTAATGCATTTTATGTGGGTTAAAAAGAAATTTAAACAGATTGTTGCACTTCTGAACTGAGAGATTGTGAGAGAGATGTCTCACAACTAAGTCAAGGACACATTGTCACCGAATGGTAGAACTAGAACTTAAGAAATAGATGTTCTCCTTGTACTCCAGTTAATCTTGTCTTGAACCCAGATAAGGTACAGTCACGTTTGCTGTCCTGGAGCTAGCTTAGGGTAACATTATGTAATACAAGACATTATTCTTTAACTTTTATGTTCATCAAGAAAAGCAGAGAACATGAGCTACCAAAGTTTTAAGTAAATTTTTAGAAAGAGAAGTTGTCTTTCTTTTGTAAGTAGTGTATATTGCTGCTTCATCCATTTCCTTTACCTGCAGCAACATTCCTTTTATTCTATATTAGCAATAAAGGGCTGTGTGGAAAAACTTCATGTGCAACAATACGGTTATTACACAATGCTTTGGATAGATGGTGTTTATTAGCCATATAGATATTATGGAAAGGCTCTCTTATAATGGATAGTAATAGTTTCACATAAGAGCTCAGAAAAGATTTGCTATTTGGTATGCTCCTTTTGCAGGTCTTTTTTTCCCCCCCAGTGTGGAACCTAAATGGCCTGAAAAATTAATATACTAAAATTCTCAACATACATCCTTTGCTTATAGGTTTTTGTGTAAAAGGATTTTCTTGAGACTGTGCTGTACATTTTTACTATCACTACAGAGCAACACAGGAAATTCCCTATAATCTAAACAATTAGAAAACAGTGTGTACTTCCTTTGACTTATAGGAAAAGAATAAAAGCATTTAGGCTAAAATTCACTGCCTAGGAGACAATTACCCAGACACCATTTAAGTCATATTAAATCCAATCTTCAGACGTCCTTTGGCTCTGGAGTTAGAACATTACTCTGTACTGAAGATTTATATACTCCCCAGATCCATATGCTGAATCCCCAACTCCCAACATAACTGTATTTGGAGATAAGATCTTAATGAAGGTAATTAAGAATAAATAGGGTCATATGAGTGAGACCTGCTTCAATTGGATTAGTGTTCTTATAAGAAGTTTTCAGAGTGCTTACTCTCTTCATCATGTTAGGAGAAGGGTGGACATCTGCAAACCAGGAAGACTGCCCCTACAAGAAAATGACCATACTAATCTTGATGTTGAACTTTCCAGGATGTAGAACTGTGAAAAATAAATTTCTCTTGTTTAAAGCAAGCTCCCAGTCTATGATATTATGTTATAGTAACCAGAGCTAACTAATATAATTACCATTTAAAACAAAAGCATGATTGTGAAACATTTTTTTGAAAATTATCATATGCTTAAAGCTTTAAAAAGCTTGTGGTTATTTTTTCCCTCCATCTCTTTGGTTTTTAACTTATCCACTCCTTAAAATATTGAGATCAAAATATCCATGGGAAATTCACACACACACACACACACACACACACACACACACACACACACACAATAAAACTGCATTGCAATCTTTTTACCAGCCCAATCCCTTTATTGACCAACTATAAAAAATCAGAAGTTTAAATATAATTATGCTATTTAAGGACCTACCATGTCATGTGAGTTGTGTTGTCCTCGCTCATATTTGTTCAGTTCTACCTTTGGACTAAGTACCCCATCACAGAAGGGTTCAAGAACAGTTACTGCTTCTCTGGGATTTCTTCAGAGTGAGAAATCCTGAGTTTCTCCAAGATGAGAAATTGTGTTTTCAAAGCAGAAAACGCTAATTTAAGTTGGAAATATGCTGTAAAATGTCATTTCCTTTGCAACCCAAACAAACTAAGGGAAAGAGAAATATCACTTGGAATTCAGAGTTTGTTGTGAAATTTTGAGAGTTCTAGAAATTTGGCAAAACCTAAAATAATGCTTGGCATTCATGGGATGTGTATTTTAGGACTCCAAATTAAACTTGTAGATAGATATATATTGAAAATGTGTTAATTTGGTGCTGTTTCTGTTTCTTGCTACAATTACTGTCCTATGAACTAAATATTTGTCCTACACATAACCTATTTAAATTGTTGTGTCATGTAGATGACATATTTGTATTTACTATATATTTTAAAATCATGGTTGTATGCCCATGGAATGGAACATACCCAAGTGCCACATAGGAAATTGATCATAGAAAACCCAGATTTACTTTTGTGGTGGATCAGAAACATACCACTGTGTTATTTATTATCCCAATTAAAGAGAAAGTGCTAGGTGTTATGAAGCTAAAATGCAGGCAGGCTGCTGAAAAGTTTTTCCATTCTGTCGATGATATGTATGATTAGAGGTTATATAGGTTTAAGATTTGTCACTATTATATTTAGTTATACATTTCTATTGTCTATCACTTGGACCACTGGATACTGATGGTAATTCAATTTTTATGTAAGGTATTGAAAAGTCAAGCCCCAGCTCATATAGAATGGGATATCAACATGTATGGCAGCGTTTATAGAAATGTGGTAGTAGAAATCATTTGAAGCCTAAGTAGTTTATCTAAAACATTTTTATTACTGGAATTTTGAACTAGAAACCTATAGGATAATCTTAAACTACTACAAGTCCTGAAGACAACTTCCTTATATATTTGCTAAATAAAATAATGTACATACAAGGCTGAGGATGTAGCAGAGTGACAGAATACTTTGCCCAACATTTATGAGGCCCAGGGTTGTTCCCCAGCACAATACACATGAATGTCAGAAGTACCACCACCAAAACAAAACAAAACAAATTTCTTTATTATAGTATTGCACAAAGGTTAGTTTCATTTCTTTCTCTTTTATAAAATATCAGAAATAACACTTGGATTTGCTTTGGTGAGATCAGGATATTGCTCACTTCTATTTGTTGGTTATAAAGAAGGGAGCATTATGGAAAGAAGGTAGGCTAGTTCTAGTACTTCTTATCCAGGAGAAAGAACATTTGATTTCTGAGTCTTTTGGGGAATAATAGCTTTGTATTGAAACAATGCAGTATAAATAAATGTTTGTTAAATGAACAAGTTGATATCACCAAAGGATAACAGGTGCCAATACCTGTGTACTCTTGACCAAGTAAGCCAGAAGCAGAACATGTACAATAGTCAGCTGTGGCTGCCATAGCAAAGTACCATAAACTGGATGTCTTAAACAACAGAAATGTATTTATCACAGTTTTGAGTTTTGTGGAGTCCAAACTTTCTTCTCAGCTTGTAGACAGCTGCCTTCTCTCTGGTCACATATGGCTTTCCCTCTGTGTGAACATGGAAGACTGATCTCTGCTGTGTCTTCCTCCTCTTATAAGGATACTAGACCTTTTAGATTGAGAATCCACTCTATGATAATTACCCCCATTAAAGCACTATCTCCAAATATAGACACATTGAGTGTTGGGACTTCAGCTTGTGAATTTTGGGAAGGATATCACTCAGTCCCTAACATGGAGGAATACTGAGATTATGCAGAATGTGAACTATCTCCTTTGGCAGGTTGTCTCATAACCACTTTAAATATCTTAACATTCTTTACTTTGAAAACCAGTAATAGAACCACAAAATCTGCAAAGAGAAGATATGAGAAATTTTAAGTTTATATGTCTACAATGTGTGCCAATCTTTAAAATTTAAGAATACCAATATAAATTCTCTTCCTGATACCTCTCAAACCAAAATAAACAAATAAGCCAAAAGCATACACACCCAAATTTAGTGTTGGTTCAATAGGAGCCATCTCAGTCTGTTTGAATTTCACTTAAATGGAGAAACAGAGTAGTCATGAATTGTATATTCCCAGCTATTTAGCCATATTTATTGACCAATTAGTAGTCTGTCAATAAACTTTCACTTTCATGTGACTGACCTAGCAAAATTATAAGGCAGTCTCTTTGGCATAGTTTTTGTGAATCTTTGTGTAATTTCTACTTTTAATTTTTAATTAAAATAAATAAAACCCCTCCCTGGCTGTAGGGATTCAATCTCTGTTTTCTATTGGACTGCTAAGCCACTTAATTCTATTATTTTTTACAAACATATATAATTATTTTAAAATAAATATACTTTGAACAATACTGGTTATATTGAACTCTAAGGCCATATCTAATAGGCCTACCAGTATTTTATCAAGAATGTTAAAGATTATTTAAATATCAGTTAAGAATAGTATCACTTGAAGTAATTTGTTTGATATATTTAGAAGAAATGACAATGTTGGTGTATATCTGGTTTTATTTTAGTATTTCCTTCTAAATGTGTTTTGTTCAATTTTAATTTTACAAATAAGTTTTTCACACTAAAGATTATTGTTCTTCAACTGGTTCAGGTAGATTATTTCTATCTAACGTTGCTTGATTTAATGCAAGATGTGTTTTTTAAAAGCATATATATTTTGGCATTCATGGCAAAAGCAAACGTTTCTTTTTCTTAAACATTGCAATCTACTTAATTTCTTCATTTTTACTCCTTCCTGTTTTGCTCTCCACTAACCATCATAATCATGATTTGTTTTCTCCTTTCCTCACACAACTTTTGTGATTTCAGTTATAGTGAGAGGAGGCCAGGGTGCAGCATCCTAAACTTTGGGCAAAGCAGAGAAATCAAATTCAACAATTCTTTAGGATGATTTCGATATGAGTTTTAAAAGTTATAACTTAATGGCCATATGGCAGAAAACCTTACAAAGCTGCTTCTACTTAAAGTGGCCTTTATTTCTGAGACAAAAAACTTAAATGAAAGTTTTCATTTCTTATGAAAGAACTTATTGTACTCTGGAGAAATATCCCAATATTTGAATATATATCTATTATTAAATATTAAGTTTAGGCAGGCACATATTTAAGACAACAAAGCATCCAAATGAACTGCTTTCCTGGATTTTAACAATTATTTTTCTGGGATGTCATCTGGAATGTCACTAGAAACTTTTGTTCTTCTTTTCTGGTATAAGTTTGTTTGCATTTATTAATGTGATTTCTTTGCAAGAGACAAATTTAACCTCAGTCAAATTATATATATATATATATATATATATATATATATATATATATATATATATATATATTATATATATTATGGTTCGGAGACAGAGTCAAGCTAGTACTGTTCTGAGGGATGCCTGGGTGACTCCTGGTTATGTCAAAAGTGTTTGCTCAAAATAAACTGTTTGCTCCTCACCCTGACATCTGCTATGTGTGGATGCTCTAGCTAGATGTCAGGTGTCCACCAAAAGCTCAGGTGAGACCATGTAAGAAGGTTTGGAGGATAAATGACTGGGTTATAACCTTAACCTAATCAGTGAATTACTCCCTGATGGGATGGGATTAATTGAGTGGTAACTGGAGGCAGGTGGGGTGTGGTTGGAGGAAGTGGTTCATTGGAGGCATGGTTATGGGGTATATATTTTGTATCTGGAGCATGAGCCTCTCTCTCTGCTTGTCCTGTGAGCTGCTTCCCTCTGCCACACTCCTCTGCCATGATATTCAGCCTCACCTCAAACCCTGAGGAATGGAGCCGGCCTTCTATGGACTAAGACCTCTGATACTGTGAGCTCTCAAATTAACTTTTCTTCTTCTATAATTGTTCTTGTTGGGTCTTTTAGTCACAGCACGGAAAAAGCTGACTAGAAGTACATATCGTCTCAGCTGGGATTGCTACAGGAATCAGGGAAACCTCCAGGATCTCAGAGACTGAAATCAGAGAATTGATTCATTTGTTTAGTAAGGTTTGATTGAGAACCTAATATGGACTAAACCCTGAGATAAGTATGTAATAAAAACAAGGGAGGGGAGTGGATATGGGGATAGGAAGTATAGTATAATGAAACACATTATTACCTTATGTACATATATATATGACTGCATGACTAATTCTACAACATGTACAATCAGAAAAATGAGAAATTGTACCCCATTTATGTATGATATATTAAAGTGCATAAATGCATTCTACTGCTATGTATAACTAATTAAAACAATTAATTTTAAAAAAAATTAATTGAAGGAAAAAAACAAACATTTTCTGATTTCTTAAAACTTAAAGTGTATTTCAATGAGGTTATTATCTGTTTATAGTTCTTATTACACTTCTTTGTTAGTTATTGATTGGATTTGTTTTCATGAGTTAGATTTCTTCATGTGATAGAATACATAATTTCTGGCATCTCTTGGCTGCCTCATTTCAATTTTTCAATTTGAAGATAATTTTTCTCTGATAGTTCTATCAAAAACTATCAAGAACTTCTCTATTTCTATGTGTGCCATTAATTTTGAAGTTATAAAATCTTCTCTTTTAAAGAACCATATCACTTTTCATTAAAATGGTATATTTTTTAATTTTGAAAAATGCATCAAAATTTTGGCAATGATAATAAAGTGTTTAGTAAGAGGAAAGAAAAGATATTTTTAGTTCATGATGCTATGCATCAACCAAAATTCTGGCTCAGAAGTTTGTACTGTTTCACATTGATGTAAACTGACAGAGGTTTGGTAATTTTGGAGAATGCAGCTAATAAACTATACTTAACAAATAATAAATATATAAGGTAATGAATGATGACATTTTAACTATTCTTTTTTTAATTCTTGATATTTTTTCTAATTCTTGATATTACTTGTTTGACCTTGAATTAGGCCTATATCTCAGGATTTTCATATTAGAATTATATGTGTACTCCTAAAAAAATTGAGGTTATTGCCTCAATCCAGACCAATTAAACTGAATTTCTGACAATGGCATCTGGACAGTGGTATTTTTTTTAAGTTCTATAGATGATTATGATACACAGACAACTGAAAACTACTAATCTTTCTTTATGCCATATATAAACATGAAAATGAAAATGTTTCTCTGCCCCTTTGATGAAGGCTCAGGTTTTGATTTCCTGCTATAGAATGACCTCAGAATCTGTGAGATTTCTGAGTTCTGAATATTAATCGTTATGTGTAGAGACCTAATACCAGGGAGTCCTAACATCTAAACATATGCAGTCTTAAAACACAAAGAGGATTTAAGAGAATTTTGTTGTAGTGTGGTCCTTAAAATAAAAAGCCTGTTCTGGATAGTCTTAATGATGAAGCCAGAAGAATGCAGTTACTCAAGGCTGGATTATTTTGAATTAACATACAACTGTTCTTTTATTTCCTAAATCAGGGTTTTGCAATATTCTCTATTGTATCTTGTACATTTTTTCCTCTATGATATTCATTTTGGGCCCGTAGATCTATAAAAGGCTATTTTTCCTTACCAAACATTTGCTTTAGGTTACTTCTAAGTGTCAGGGTATTAAAAGTGCTATTGGGCTATTATTAAGTCATGGAAAGTTGAAGGTTTTAGAAAGTTGAAGGTTTTACTTTTTGGGAATGTTGAATATCATGGAAGGCAAAAAACCAAACAAGCAAACAAATGATAAGTATCTCTGAAAGTGGGGCTTTAAAACTATACTTTATTCTTATGGAATGTTTGTTGCTATGGTAATGGAAGAAACAGTCATTTATCCAATATTCAATTCTTTATTTAAAAAATCTATTTGATAGCGAAATGAATCTGACCTAACTTTCCTATGTGCATATATGACAAGACATTAATTAAAACAAGCTAACAGTAAACAGCAGAAAGATCAAGTAGAAGAAAGGGAAGGGGGGAGGGAAAAGAGGAGGAAAGAAAAGTACTAAGGGCTGAATTAGAGCAAATTGTATTCCATGTGTTTATAATTATGTCAAAATGAATCCTATTGTTATGGATAACTAAAAATAACCAATAAAAATAAATAAAACACAAAAATTTTATTTTGAGTCTAGTATGAGGCAGACAGTGTGTTAAACATCTTAAGTACAGAGCCAGATTAAAGAAAATGCTATGATAATTGGTACAGAAATAAATATATATAAATTTATAGGTGGAAAATATTTGAATGATGCTTAAGAGAAGATAAACTTTTCCCTAATGCCATTTTCTTATAAAATGGCTTAAAAAAATTCTTAGGATTCTTCCATCCAGCACAGTTTCCGTCTTTTCTATACTATCTTGTTCCTTAATGGGGATTAAATGAACAAACAGTGGGGAAGATATGGTCCTGGCACGTGCTGAGCCTTTGACCCACTGACAAACATTGCTTTTAAACTTTGCTTTTAAGATCTGAATCATTTAGTTATCTCCACTTTTTAGTTGATCCTAAATCTTAAGCTTTGTTAGGGTTCACTGGTTATTTTCCATAATTTTGGGGTGATCCAGGTCTCTTCTTCAGGTGGAGATCAAAAGCCCAAAACCAGAATTGTGATCTTCTCAATGTCTCTATAAATTTTGGAATCAACACAAATTGATTTGCTCCATGTTCTCAGACCCTTCACCTGTTTGTATAGATTTTGAAGGTCTTCTGTACTGGAAATTTGAAAGCAGTCTGCTTTTTTTTCATTAATTATTATTTAAACATCAAAGTTTTTAATTATTATATGGCATTATTAAATTACAGATTGATGTTAAAATTATTCCTTAAGACAGTGTTTCTCAAGCAGGGGAAATTTTGTCCCCTTAGGGCTATTTGGCAATGTCAGAAGACATTTTTGCTTGTCACTACTAAGAAGTTCTACTGGATAGGGTTAGGAATGCTACTGAACACCCACAATGCACAGGACACCCCCAATAACAAAGAATTATGCAGCCCCAAATAGCCATAGTGCTGCAGTTGAGAAACCCAGTCTTAAAGTTTTTTCAAGAAAAAGACCAGTATATTGTTAAATTTTTAATGTATGCTTGAAAGCCATGGTTCTATAATTTTTATCTAGGGAAAAGATAATTTAAAATGGTTTATGATTTGGATCTTCTTTCCTTTACCCATTAATGTATTGCTTCTAAAGCTCCAAATTGAGTAGATTAAGTGATTTCCCTTCTAAAATGCTCAACTACCTATAACCACGAGTGCTTCTCTTAAGTGCAAGTGCAAGCTGTCTTCTCAGCAAGTTATGCCAGATTCAGTTATTAAGAAAATGAATACCCTGTAGATAAAACATGTTCTCATTTCAAAATAAATTACACATTTAAAGGACGCTGCAGCAATTTTCCAAATATGTTTCTCCTGTACAAATCAAAATTCTATTTGTGTTCACCACATAGTTTTACCACTACCTAGGCTCGATTTCTAGATTTGTAAGGTAATGCCAATGAATGTGAATATGCATGCTCTCTAGGCTGCTAAATGTCTGTGCTGTGAAATGTCTCTGTATGTTTGTGTATAGTTTCTGCACATATCACATCTAGAATTACTATTACCTCATATAACATTTTTAAAGAAATGTTGTGATATTGTGAAAGTTTCTTTTTAAATTTTTTTTTGTAGTTGTAGATGGACAGTATGCCTTTATTTTATTTGTTTCATTTTTATGTGGTGCTAAGGACCAAACCTAGTGCCTTACACATGCTAGGCAAGTGCTCTGCCACTGAGCTACAGCCTCAGCCCCCGAAAGATTCTTAATCCATAACTACATATTTATACTTTTGTAAAATACTCATCTTTATATTATTATGTCTGTCATATACCCTTAATTTCCATTTATGAAATTGATAAAGAAGAATGGTGCCATCACTTCCACAAGTCTTCTCTGACTTCTCCAGTCTGGAGTACTGCCGTTGGCTGTTGCATCCCAGGTATGCCACTATTAATCTACTACGAGATTGTTTCAAATTGTCTATTTGTGTTCTGTCTCCCACAAGTGACTGTAAATTTTTCTTTATACCCTAGGTCTGTCACATTGCATGGCATAAAGTAAAGCATCCGTGTTTGTCAACCTACAGCATAGTGTGATAGTTTCTAAAACAGGTCAGCTCCATGTCAATGACAAGCCTTTTTGTTATTTTGCTTGTTATTTATTTGTTTCCTTGTTGTTGTTTTTTTTTGTCAGTCTTTTCCCAGAGTTCTATCAGTATTTTATTATATGAGTTAGAGATGTACAATTTCCTTATCTCTTCCCAGTCTCTCCTGTATTCTTGAAAGAATCCCACTTTTGCTCAGGTAGCTGTCTATCCCCTATGACCCACATGACTCGGAAATGGTCATGCTTGAGGCTACAGGGCAGTGCAGTCTAGTAGGCCAATGTTGGGAAATCCATCTTCCTGTCCAGAGAGTGGTTCAGGAATCTGAAAATATACCTCATGCACTTGAGAATTTTGCAGTACTCAATGACTAACTCAAGAGATTTAGACAAATTCAGTTGCAGAAGGATGAAAAGAAATATTTCCCCCTTTTAAGTGACACGGTTCTTTCCTCATCTACTGCACAATACACAAACACTGAAGCTTGCTGCCATGGTTAAGCTGGCAGACATTTTGCTACTGTGGAGGAAGCCTTTCTAATAATAGAACTAACAGGAAGGGGGGAGAGGCAAGGAAAGCAGAGCAGAGCAGAGCTGCAGCTGTAGCTGCACCTCACCTGGAGCCTCTCCTGCCTTTTGATTTACATTAAGTGGGAAGATGTTTTTCTGTATTTTTAAGCCTTTTGGAGCTGTGCTTTCTATTACTTGTAGTATAAATAATAGAATTTAAGAAATTACCAATTCTTTTCATTTAAAAATCATTCATATATATATTCATACACACACATACATATATATATATTTTTTTCCCAGTTATAATTATCCATTACATACTAAGCCATTCTCTCTTCTCTTTTGCTGCACCTCAAAGTGTCTGCTCAAATGTTTTATTTTGAGGCCTGCTGAAAATTGTCTTTTAGTTCTCAACTTGCCTCAAGTGACTTATCAAGACTCCTTTAAAACAAATATACCCTAAGAGAGATCCTAGGGCCACTTGGTAATGCATGACATTCTTTACATTTTCTCAGTCTTTCTGTTCATCACTGGATGCAAGAGATTATGTAATACTAGATCATCGTGGCTAGGAGGTCAGATCCAGAGAGTCTTTTTCAAAAGTTGGCATCACTATTTGTGACCTTGATAGAGTTATTGAACTTTGCTAAACAACGATTTTATTATTTAGAGCAGGAGTGGACAAACAATGCCTCACAGGCAAAATTCAGCCTACTGAATTTTTTTTCTAAGTATTTGAATACAACCACACTTATTTGATTATGTATTACATGTGAAGCTTTTGCAATACAATAGCAATTGAGTACTTGTGGCAGAGACTGTAAGATTGGGAAAACCTAAAATATTTGTTATTTCATTCTTTGCCAAGAATGTTTGTTGACTTCTAGAAAGTAGGCTTAATAAAAGGATCATAGGACTATTGGGAAGCTTAAATGAGATAATATACATAGGTAGTTAGCAGAGTAATAGACATTAAACCTGCAATAAATGTAATTTGCCATTACTGTGGTTGCTAATAATAGTAATGTTCAGGAAAAGGTCAGTGTCTACAGGTCTAAAGTTACTTGAACCAATAACTTTACCATTTTTTTTGAGGTTGGAGGAACTGACTATGATGAGGACACTGAACGGTAATTATTAACATGGTGAAAAAAAACAGTATTTCTGGAATTGGTCCCTCAGGTGAAGTATAGATAGCATTAAAAGACTGCATGTATTTATAGCACTTTAGTGAGATTGCAAGACTTCACATCTTATTTTTCATCTAGGAAAAAAATAAATGTTATTTTAAAAATCATAATTAATTTCTATTATTAATTCAATAATTACAATTATGCATGGTACTGCATTAGAAAAGTGTATATCACTAGTGTTTGGCCAGACAGTGGAACAATTAATAGAATTCCCATTTCCCCTAAGAGGTTTATTTGTCATGTCAAAGTTACTCTGGTCTGGTGTAACACAGATGGTGTTGTGACAGCACAAAATGATGAGTGCCACATTGTTCCTTCTAATGATTTTCTTCTGCTCAATTCATCTTGTTGTGTAGTCTTGGATCTCTGCTGCATGCCTGCTTTGAAAATACAGGAATCTAGTAGGGGAAGACAAAGAAGATGCTGCTTCTTTTGTAATTTTTCTGATTGTTATGTGGGTCCAGGCAGTACTAAAACACAATATAGATAAGAATATAAAAGAAATCACCAGCTTGGTCTTGTAAGTGAAAAAAAAAATCTCTTTTAAAAACAGTAGAATGTACAGGTTTTTTTTTTTTTTTTGTAGAATACATTCTGTTGTCTCTCTCTATGGCATGCGACTATATATGATAATAAAGTATAACTATTTTTCATATTAAAAATGGACACAGTTAAATTGTGACTCTTTTTCCTAACTCACTCTTGAAAGGATATAAAGCTGGTTAGAGAATCAATGAAGGAATCAATAAAAATAGTGTAAATGTCAATAGAGAAAACAAGAGAGTTCATATAACGAGGAATTTCAAATTCAAAACCTGACATTATAGTAATATACTTGAAAAGTAGACATTGATTAAAATTGATGGAGTTGACAGCTTAGGAATAAAATAAAATTATATTCAAATTTACACTGTTCTGAAATTCACCATGTAACTTTCTATTCTTTTGTATTTCCGTAATTTCTGCTTATTTAGATATTGAAGTAGATGCCAATCAAATAGAAATTTCCTTCATACTGGAAATCTTCCTTGAATAATATCGTGGGAATAATTGTAGTAAAATTTAAAACAGTTTTTCTTAACTTGTAGAATGTACAAAACTGTTTAAAAATATTTTGCATACATACAAATCATTAGCTTCAGATTAATCATAACTTTTTTAAAAATTTGAATAATAATTTAAACTGACAATCATACTAACTCCATATTGAAAGGGTAATGTTGCAAGCTTTCACTAAGGTAGTGCTATTAAGCTTGATAAGAGTTTCTTTGAGCCATAGATTGATTTTGTTCTTATTTTCAATAAAGAAGAAAACCTTAAAATCACCAGAGGGTATTATAAATGGCTTTAATTGTTAGGTCATTCTGCATATTTGAATCAAACTTCCTGCAACAGAAAGTGCTTGTCCCAGATGCCAAGGACATGGTTTTGAGAAAAAGGAAAAAGAAGGTTTATTGCTTTGCTAGCAAAGGATAAACACAGGGGACTCCTGTCCCAAAGGCTGTGATTCTCCCCAACAGGAGGGACAGGAGCAGACATCTCTTTTTTGTAGGGGGTGTGTTCAAAGGAACTTAACTAGGGGAAGAAAAAGTAACACTATCTTCCTAATTTTGTTATGGAAGAAGAGAAGGGAGAAGAGAGAGAAAGAAAAAAATGTTCTTTTTAAAAAATAAGCATCAGAGCTATATCCATTCCAACTTCACATTCACCCACTTCCAACTCTACAAAATATGTTCAGTTGAAACATTTGGATGGCATTCATAAAAGTGCTCTCTGATTTTTTTAAAAAAAATCAATTTCTTTCTTCAAAATATAAAAAAGGAAAAAAAATGCTAGGGAAGAGGAAACCTTTCAGTGTTCTAATAGAAATACTTTTGTTTTCAATAATAAAATTTGCAATATATTTTTTTTAATATTTATTTCTTAGTTCTCGGCGGACACAACATCTTTTTTGGTATGTGGTGCTGAGGATCGAACCCGGGCCGCATGCATGCCAGGCGAGCGCGCTACCGCTTGAGCCACATCCCCAGCCCTGAGCCACATTCCCAGCCCAAATTTGCAATATTTTGATGCTGACATGATGGCTTCAGGCTCTTGAAAGTAATAAACATATCACTGAGATGTGACACTGGAACAAGCTGCATATAATCATTTCTGTGATCTTCCCAAGAGTGATTGGTGTCATGCAGTAACGGTTTCATCTCATACCCTATTTGGAACTTGATAAATACCTTCTCCAGTATACTTAAATGCTTAGTTACCTATCTATTGCCAATTTTTTTCATGCACAATTCTGAAAAATGGTATACTAAGTAGATAAAATATGATATAAACATTTCACCTCTTTTTCCAAAAGTGAATCAATGATACTATAAGTATTTTATTGATTACCAACTAGGTAAGACAATGTGTGGAACTGGCATTCCCTATATAATCTTTTTTATTTATTTATTTGTTTATTTTAATTGTAGAGCATTATTTTTCCTTATTAGACACAAAAATTCTATTAAGGTTAATCCAAGTACATGTTATGTAGTGTACACTACAAAAGAAAAATATTACTCCCAGTTATTACATTTTTCAATAATAAACCATACAAAAATACATCATGCTTGTTCATCTTACACTGCATGTAGGAAAAATATTATTCATATTCTGTACATGGGCCTGGTCTTGTCTATTGCAAAAGAAGTATGCTCACAATGTTTTCATGACTGCTGTTAAACATAATACGCATGGATATGCATGCACACATCCTAGGATCTGCCTTTAAGAAGACATCCACAGCTCTTTTTTTCTGGGCAAAGCTGAGCATCAGAATAGATTCCTGGGACCTGGAGATGAAATGGTTTGTTTAGGAGGATGGAAGACTAAATTGCATGTGATTGAGAAATGAACTTTCATCTTGTTAATTTGTTGTATTTATTTATCTCTCTTACAGGAGATTAGTTGTGCCCCAATTAATATAAACACATCTCCTAAAAGAAAATTACACTCACAGCAATGAATCTGACTGTATTTATATCCATAATGATGAGAGAAATTGCTTAATATCTCTGGTATCTTGACTTTTTAATCTGTAAAATATGGGTAATAACACTTATCTACATTATCATTGCAATGATTAAATGATAGGAATTATGTGAAATGGCAAAGTTTCTAGTCATAGCAGTAAATACTCAATACATTTTAACTGTTAAATGTATTGAATTTATTATTTTGTTGCTTTGAAATATAACTAAATTAATCATTAACTTATTGTGTGAATAGAGATTATATTTAATTAAGGCTCAGATAACTTTCTCATTGCTTTAACTTATTTGATGCTGGAAAACATTAGCTTGGTTCTAGTATGGTCCAATTGATAAGTCCCTAATCTGTCAGCTCACTTTACTGCTAAATCAGCTTTCTCAACTGAGTTGTGTTATCTATGTGTTTTAATTGTTAAACAATATAATTGTTGTAATGTGATTGGCAAATTATAAGTGTTTGATAATTGGATATAATTATTATTTGATTATTTTTCTTTTATTATTTATCTTGACTTTTAGTGGAAAGTAACAAAGATCTAAAGGTATAAAATTATTTATTTAAAGTTCCTCCTCTGTTTTATGCATTTTTACCTTTAGTGAAAATAAAGAAAATCAAACTACCTTATCAATAAGAAAGGACTCCATAATAGCTTACAGGGTCAAGTGCAGAACTGAGCACTTCAATCTGTCTATCTTCTTGCCATTTGCAGATGAGCTCTGAACTGTCTCTAAACAATTAACTATAAGTATATTTCATCATTTAAAATATTTCAACATATTCTT
Source organism: Spermophilus citellus (assembly GCF_964194105.1). Taxonomy (NCBI): domain Eukaryota; kingdom Metazoa; phylum Chordata; class Mammalia; order Rodentia; family Sciuridae; genus Spermophilus; species Spermophilus citellus. Next base: position 79,851,038 of record NC_138188.1, read on the forward strand.
TTAAGACTTCTGGCAGTTTTCTGATAAATACATTGAAAATTTAATATGCAAATTAAGATATTTAAATTTATTGGAAAGACATTTGATCAACATTTTCTTATCTTCCATTAATCATTCATGTTAATGTATACATAATGGCCAGGAGGTGGACTGCAGGATAATGTCAGGGTTTGAATCCTGGTTTGGCACATTCTGGATTTGTGATTGTGAAAAAATTACTTAATTATGGTGAGCTACAGTTAACCAACTATGAATGAAATTAATAACATCTAACTGTGGTGTTGCTGTGATAATTAAATGAGTTAGTATATGTAAAATACATAGAATTGAGATGATTGTTTTTATTATTATTATGGTGGAGGCACAATTTAAAAAAACAATTTTATCTCAAGAATGCAAGATACTTTAAATATAAAGAAAATTGAATTAATAGTAATTTTTAAATTTGAACTTCAGTATTTTGTTAATTTTTAAAAATGTGTGGCCTACTTTTTCAAATATAGCTCTTTGGATTTTAATTGCACTTGTCACCTTTTTATCATATCCCAAATTTCTATTTTGATCATTTTTCCATATTTAATCTTTTTCTCTTCACATTTCAGTGTAGATATTTTCTAGTAATCTATTTCCTGTTCACTAGTATTCACTTCAGCTATATCCAAAGTGCCATTAAATCAGTTTGTGTCTTCAATTTCAGTTCATAATTTTTTTAGTTTTAGAATTTTTGTTTTTCTTTTTAATAGATTCTATATTTCCACTTATTTATTCAACTTCTACTCTCTTAAGTATATTATTTACAGATATTTTAAAATTCTACACTTGCTAATTCTAATGTATTTCTCTTTTTGGGGAATATTTCTATTATACACTTTTTCCTCTGCTTTTTAATGTTGTGGTCTTACATTATAGCTATAATGATTAAATGCTAGATATCATGCTCAATAAATTTTGGTAATATTTGAGGTTCTGAATAATATTATTTTTCTCAGCAGACATTTTATGTTACTTTTGGAAAAGTGTGAACTATTAGGGAAGCTTTAGGTAATGTTAATTCAGTTTTTATAAAGGCAGTACTATATATATATATATATAGTACACGATTATCTCTCATGTCTGCATCTATGATAGTCATTCAGGAATCCCAACAGGAAGAAGATCAATGTTGTGCTCATGCCTGTGGAATTATCCCACATCTGTTTAGCTTCTAAGCCACAGCTTTCTGCTTCTCTGCAGCTTGAATCTTGCTCAGAGCATATAAATCAGAAAATGTTTACTGGGAGAAAAGTCATGCCAAATACGAGGCTGAGTCTTATGCTTCTTTCTTCTTTGGAATTTTGGCCCTCAAAATCTTCTATTATGGTAACTCTCTAATTTCTCCAAACCAAAATTATAAAAGCATTCTATTTGGCCTATATGAATGTTCTCAGTGAAAGAGTTCATATGGAAATACCAGTCAGCATGTCCATGTGTGAAAAAGCTAGTACATTAATTCTAAAGGAAACTATTTACATGCGCCAAATTTCTCTACCTTTCACTTTCAAAAGCTTAGTTTATTTCAAACATTTCTTTTTTATACACATACATAGACTTTGACCTCTATTTTCTTTTTTGTAGTCCTTAATTCTAGCCCCTCATTTTTGTTGCTCATTTCAGAATAAGTAACCTCCACTTAATGGCAAGAATAAGTCATTCTGCATCCACTGTTTATAGGGTGTTATAATGCACTCAACCCAAATTGTTCAGAATACAGTGCTAGTTTTACAAAGACTCAAATGGAAAGGAAAAGTTTTAAGTTTTACAATGTAATTAGTCATCAAAGTTAATCATTATTACATCATGTAAAACCTATTTAAAATTCTGTAATGTCCTCAGTCTGACTTAGCCTCCCTTCTCCAAATTAACTTTTTTTTTTTTTTTTTTTTTGGTGCTGCTTTCAAATCCTCTGAGGCCCATTGATTTTAGCATGTTGGAAAACTTAAATGTCATAGAGAAATACAATCTTGTCCCTGCTGAGATGAGAAACATGCTAGCTCAGATCTCTGCACAGGCTCCAGTGGTGGCACTCTGTTGATGGTGGCACTTTTACCTTCCATTCTTTTTACTAAGGCATTTTTTTTCAAAACTTGACCACTTTTTTGGGATGGATCAGCCTTGCTCTATCAAATTCTTTGCCTTGATGTTGAGCCTGAACCACTGGTCCTCACCTCCCCTTCCTTCTCTTGTGTTTCTTTTTGCAGCTCTTGCTTCCCTCCCCCCCATTATCAGTTCTTGTTGAAACCATCAAGGTAAAATGATTAGATTGTGGGAGTTGTAACCGAATCAGTCCATTCTAGTTTGGACTGATTGGATGATGCCTGTAGGCAGCTGAAAAATTGATGGAAGAGGTGGGTCACTAGGAGTGTACCCTAGATTCTTCCTGTGGCTCCTTCTCCCTTGCTCTGCTTCCTGAATCCACCATGAGCTGAGCAGCTTTCCTCCACCAGGCCCATGTTCTATAATGTGCTGCTTCATTTTGGACCCAGGGCAATGGAGTTGACCTTCTGTGGACAGCGGCCTCTGAAATCATGAGCCCCAGATAAACTTTTCCTCCTCTAAGTTATTCTTGTCAAGTATTTTGGTCATCACAATGCAAAAGCTAACTAAAACAAGTACTGCCCTTACCAATTAGCCTTTTATGAGCCAGTTGGGAATTTGGAGATTGTATATGTAGAATAAAAATATTAACAAATTTCAAATCATTACTGTATAAGCAAATTCAGATTCCAGTCCTTTATAAATTTGGAGCCACCTGCAGTTCTGTATTTTTTATTCTTTTCATATTTGCCTTAGAAAATATTTAAAGTGGATTCAGTAAATATGAGAGAATGTGGTACTTTGAAGAGAGCAAACACATTTCCAATATATGAGTCAGTTGATTTTGTGGGAGTAATATTTAGGATTAAAGGTTTTACCTAATTTATATGCAAGCATTTAGGAATTCATCTATCAGGGAGATGTGGAGTACTTGCTTCCTTCTGAAGATCAGAGGCAAAATTGGTGTATACCATATATATTCCTGCTGCATTTTTTTCCTCTTTTATGTATTAAAGAAAGTAGTTTCTGATCCAGGATGGCTATTTATCATGGGTTGCATTTATTTCTCAGTGTCTTAGTTCTTATTATGGAGAACATCATTGGAAAGACATCATACTTTCATAGATGACTAATCTGTGATTAAGATAGATCACCCATTGCTTCATAAGTAACATCTGGCATCAAAGATAATTCCATTGACTTGAAACCTCATAAAATGTAACATCATTAAGTTGAAGAAAAGACTGTCATTCTCTCTTATTATAATGAAACATTCCTACCAGAAAGTCACATAAAGGTACTTTATAATTTCCACTAAAGATCTATGAAATGGAAAACACATTTTTTTGAAGCTATCCTAGTAGTTTGCTTCCCCATAACAGAAGATCCTTGAACAATGAGGAAAGAGGTATAATTCTGAGACATAGAACATGCTTTCCAGAGTGGTCTCTAATTTGTCAACACTTGTTTTGCTGATCTATAACCACAAATACCAAAAGAAGAGACAATTGATTTCTAATGAAAAATATGTTTCCGTAGCCATATGGTCCATAAACATTATGACTTTCCCCTCAGATAATAAATTAAAGTGAAAAAATCTTACACAGAATTACATCATTGATAGATTTGAATTGATGAGAAAGCTTTATTGTTTTCTGGGAATAAATCAAGAAGTCATTTTGCTCCCCCAACCCCAATCTATAATGATGTCAAATCAATGCTGGGAAATCTTCTGAGTTTCTATTAGGTAATCATTGCTTTAACAACATCAAAAATGTATCACACTAATTTAAAAAATAATAATATGTTAAATTATTATCAAATAGTGATAAAACTTTGAGAATAATAAAACCAGGAACATTTTCTTTAAAGAAACTTTTTTTGGATCTAGACTATGGTTCACAAACTAAATATTATCAAGAATTTTATTTACTTTAGTATTGATTGCTTTACTGTTTTTGAGAAGTTCAACTTATATTATCCTATGATACAAGGAAAAATTCTGCTTATGCTATCTTTTCTAATAGCATAAGAAATGTTATTTGAAAAGAATTAAAATAATATATACTTTAGGTGAAAAGTGTAGTGTGAATTAATGGTTAACATACTTCCTCGTTTTTAGTATTCAGGATCATAAGAATCTATAAATTGAAAAATCAGTTTGCTGCATAATACTAATACATGCAAACATACACAGTTGTTGAAATCATTCTCTATTTTTAATCAAAATGTTTTAAACTAATGATTTAGCCTCCTCTTGGAAACAGGTTTGACGGTATCATAAAATGGGAAGCAGTTGAGTTCATGATTTAAAGTTGTTTCTGTGAACAATACATTGAATTCAGATTGTTTTATCACTGTTTTCAATATTTTAAAATAGAAATGTGATCTGCATTAATATTATCAAAGCATTTAGCTTCCTTTCAGATCTTGGTTACTCTGCCTGCAAGAGAAATCCAAGACCAAACCAACCAAACCAAACCAAAATCCCACCAAATTTTAACAATGATTGAATGATCATTAATGAAAGTCCTAAGAAGTTTTCTATGAATAGTATCAAATAAATTACTTTGAAGTTTTGTGTGTGTTTGTGAACTTAAAATATCCAGTAATTTATGGAATATCCAGTTTGGTTTGTCCAAGATTGTGCAGTTATTACATACTAAAATATGATTCAAATACACAAATATCTGACCTAGAAGACTGGACTCTTTTCATTCTGTCATTTCAGTGACATAATTGTCAATTTTTAAAGTCTCAGAGAAGTCTGAGTCTTATAAAAACACAGATCAGTTGCCAACAGCAGTTAAACCCAAATTTAGCTTTTAGTTAAGTGGATCTTCTATGTGAGGAAAAGCTTTTTAGGCTCAAAATAGTTTCTTTAAATAGAAGGATCAAGGCCCTTTTAAGCATAAGAAGATGGATGCCTGCAACTTGTTAGGTCAGAAACTGAAAAATCTGAATTTTATGTTATTTGTACAATAATGAATTAGTCTGCAAAGTTTCATATATACAGAAGCACATATATACATTCACACCCTGCCCACAGAACACAAGACTTAATGGCTCAGAGACATCATTGTTATTGCTTTTATCATTATGATTGTTATTTGTGGTACTGGGGACTGAACCCAGGGCCTTGCTCATGCTAGCCAGGCGATCTACCACTCAGCTATATCACAAGCCCTTAATTTTTGCTTAAAACAAGCAGCAGCAGCCAGAACAATAACATCCCTCAGCATGTCAAGAGTTTTAAATTGGCAAATGCTAGCCATTGATCTGCATGGGCAGTGGTCTTCACCATAAGAGAAAAAACCCCTAAACTTAGGACACTGAGCTTTTTTTATTGTGGCAGTTGGCAATGTCCCCATTTTCTATTCTGGATAAAATTTTTCATTATTTTTAAATATAAGCAAATCTGGAGTAGTGATGGAAGGCATTCCTTGATTTATAAGGAAGTGTAAGAAAAAATCTCTGAGAAGGAAAGCTAAGGACTTTCTCTTTACTATCATGGAAGGTCTCTACACCATAAGGAGATACATACTAAGTTCACATATTCAAGCTTGCCCATTGTTCAGGAGGTTTGAACTCTGCTGGAATTTAAGAAATTCATGTAAACACTCAGCATTGTCTTGCACCAGTAATCCCTCTGTCTTGCTGTACTCCTTCTATAACCTCTGGTTTGAACTCCAGTTTATGTACTCCCTGCACTGTTCTTTTTTTAAAAAAAATTTATTCTAATTTGTTATACATGACAGTAGAATGCATTTCAATTCATAGTACACAAATAGAGCACAATTTTTCATGTGTCTTGTTGTACACAATATAAACTCACATCATTCATGTCTTCATACATATGCTTAGGGTAATGATGACCATCTTATTCCACATTCTTTATTATGCCCATTCCTCCTCCTTTCCCTTCCCTCCCCTTTGCCCTATCTAAAGTTCCTCCATTCCTCCCATGCTCCCCTCTCCCTCAATCCCCATTATGGATCAGCATCCACTTATCAGAGAAAACATTTTTTTGGGGGGGATTGGCTTACTTCTCGTAGCATAATATTCTCCAACTTTATCCATTTACTTGTAAATGCCACGATTTTATTCTCTTTTAATGCTGAGTAATATTTCATTGTATGTATGTATGTGTATGTGTATATATATATACATACATACATATATATATGTGTGTGTATATATATATATACACACATACCACATTTTCTTTATCCACTCATCTACTGAAGAACATCTAGGTTGGTTCCACAATTTAGCTACTATGAATTGAGCTGCTAAAAACATTGATGTGACTGTGTACCTGTAGCATGCTGTTTTAAAGTCCTTTGGGTATAGACTGAGGAGTGGGATAGCTGGGTCCAATGGAGGCTGCCTTCCAAGTTTTCCAAGGAATCTCCACACTGCTTTCCATATTGGTTACACCAATTTGCAGTCCCACCAGCAATGTATGAGTGTACCTTTTTCCCCACATCCTCGCCAACACTTATTGTTGTTTGTATTCTTAATAGCTGCCATTCTGACTGGAGTGAATTGAAATCTTAGAGTAGTTTTGATTTGCATTTCTGTAATTATTAGAGATGTTAAACATTTTTAAATATATTTGTTGATTGATTGTCTAGCATCTTCTGAGAAGTGTCTGTTCAGTTCCTTAGCCCATTTATTGATTGGGTTATTTGTTTTTTTTTTTATTTTGGGTGTTAAGATTTTTGAGTTATTTATATATCTTAGAGATTATTACTCTATCTGATGTGTGTGTGGTAAAAATTTGCTCCCATTCCGTAGGGTCTATTCACCTCACTGATTGTTTCCTTTGCTGAGAAGAAGCTTTTTAGTTTGAATTCATCCCATTTATTGATTTCTTGCACTCTAAGTCTCTTGTTAAGGAAGTCAGGGCCTAATCTGACATGATGAAGATTTAGGCCTACTTTTTCTTCTATTAGGTGTAATAGTCTAATAGTCTAATACACGTAGTGGTCTAAATCCTAGGTCCTTGGTCCACTTTGAGTTGAGTTTTTTGCCAGGTGAGAGATAGAGGTTTAATTTCATTTTGCTGCATATGGATTTCCAGTTTTCCCAGCACCATTTATTGAAAAGGCTATCTTTTCTCCAATATAAGTTTATGGTGATTTTATCTAATATGAGATAAGTGTATTTATGTGGGTTCCTTCATTGTTCTTTAAATCTTTTCTATCTTTGTTTTGGTAAGTTTCTTAACCTGAGAGAGTAAGCTTTTGTCTATTAGAAAGTATGATGGCAGGCAGAAGGAACAAAAGATATAGTGAGTGAAACAGTGAAGGAGTGAGATAAATACTAGGTTAGAGTCTGAAATGCCTCCTTGTAGCCCTTTGGAAGGTGTTCCATGTTTTGAGGGTGGGAGAGAGCCCTGCCTCTTTGTGTCTCATGGTTGACATGGTCACTGGTATTGGTGTACTATATCCTGTTGGTTTCATACTACATTGCTTCAATTCCTTTTTTCCCCCCTCACTCTCACCTCCTGTTCTTGCTGCCCAAATCAAGCATTTCCCTTTTAGACTCAGCTTCAAGATCTGCTTTCTACAAAATTCCAGCCAAAACAAAAATATTTTGTAGTTTAAGAATCACAAACTTCATTGTACCTGCATTGTTTTAAAATTAAGATTTTTTTAAAAATTGTAAAAGCATTGGGAACATAAACTACCAAATTATTTCAAAGTGCTTATGTGGAAAACCACTAATCTTTTCCTCGACTGCCTCTTAAATGCTGACTCAATCCACAGAGGTAGTATTTTTTAGCACTTGAGCAGTAACTTTTACTATTTAATATCTCTTTCATATGTGTATGTGGTCTTAAAATACCAATTTTAGAGAGTCTCTTTTTAGTATTTATTGAGGTGTTTGAAAATTATCATTTTTATAGTGCTCAGACTCATACTTTCTGCTAATCCCATTCATCAATTTAATTTTATTTTGGTTTATAATTGTCCAATTTTTAAATTTATTTAATGACTGAGATCATACCTATGATCAAAAATTCCTCTAAATTTTCTATCACAATATAATAAATACTAAAGATCATCTTTCCAAACATACCAACATATTAAATAATCTACCAGTTCTATTTCAGTTTCTTGAAAACTTTTTCCCAGACCTCTCATCATTTGCTTGGATCTGGAACAAATGATTTCAGATGTCATCTCTTGCTTTCCTGAGTATCTCTCCTCTGATAGGTATCCTATGCTATGAATCTCATTTCCTCATATTCCTGGGTTAACATCTTCATTTTGCTGGAACACGTTTTCTCATTTTCTAAAATGGAAGGTAAATATTTTGAGACCCTTTGAGATAGGGCCAGGTTATATAGGGATTATCTATTTTCCAGACTGGCAAGAAAGATCACTTAGATTTGATTTAAATTACTTTGATTTTTATTAAATCAGTAAACAATATTGGAAAAATACATAAGGCTTTTGCATGCATTTATATGAGTGAATGTACTTAGTCTAAGCTGTGCTTGTTTTGTGGTCAGTGAAGCCATGTAGTGTGTATAAACCTCAAGATAATAGATGCTATGAACTGGATGTTGCTGCTTTTTTATTCTGTTGGCTTGTAAGAAAGGGTTACGTCAATATTCAAGGGTCTGCCTAATGCTTTCAGGTTTGATTTATTACTGAAACATTTGGCCATGGCTAAACACTTCTTTATGTAAAAATGTTTTTATTTCCCCTGTATGCTTGATTGATAGTTTGGCTGGATATATTATTCTGGATTGAGAGTAATTTTCCTCACAATTTTGGATGTTTGGTCTAACTGCTTTTTAGCATCCCATATTGCTCTTAAGTAATTTAATGTGATTCTCGTTTTTATTTCATTGTGTCATTTTTCTTTTGCCCTCTCTCTCAAAAAGTTTGATCTGCTTTCTAACCTATTGAGTGACTTTTGAGCATTCTCTGACCCCCTAACCACCTCCATGACACTGGCAACAGCTGCAGGGGTAGAAAGAAAAGGAACTTTCTGTTTAAATAGATGTTTATTACTTGCTCTCGGCTCCTTTTAGGCACTTTTCATAGTTCAATAAAATATCTCCAGGTTTCCTTTTCATTGTTTCATATTACCAGGACTATACATTTCAAGGTAGATCTGTATTTCATTTGGTTTCAAGAACTTTTTGATGTGCTTGATAATGAAATCCAGAAATGACTCAAAATAAAGAGTTTAGGAAGGATGAACTGGTGGAAGTCATTGAAACTGTTTAAATAACACAACTTGGGAGAAGTGAAAGTGGAAACTATGGTTAAAGAATTGAATGCAGGGCTGGGGATGTGGCTCAAGTGGTAGCGCGCTGGCCTGGCATGCGTGCGGCGCGGGTTCGATCCTCAGCACCACATACCAACAAAGATGCTGTGTCCGCCGAGAACTAAAAAAAAATAAATATTAAAAAAAATTCTCTCTCTCTCTCTCACTCTCTCTCCTCTCTCACTCTCTCTTTAAAAAAAAAAAGAATTGAATGCAAATTTATAAACATCGAAAATGTGAAAATAAACAAGAAGAATCAATAGATCATGAGTAGGAAACAGTGGAATTTCAATCTACTCCTTTTTATGGTAGAAAATAATAAATGGATAATGTCTCCATTTAGTAACTAAAATAATAATAGTTTGAGTATATTGCTTAAAATTAAAAATGTAGCCACTCTCAGAATTGATTTAAAGTAGCTTCTATTCACCCATAGTAAGAACTCAATTCTAATATACTCTGGGGATGGACAGATATCAAATTATTAATGTTTATTACTATACCCCCTCTTCAAAGAAAAAGTGTTCATTTTTGTGGTATCTGTTACTATAGCTTTTTTGAATAAAGTATTCAGGAAATTGGTGAGAAGAGATATCACAGAAGAGAAGGTAGAATGAAAGTTGCTAAGATTTACTTATTTGAAATAGAAGAATATGGGTTTCATGAAAATTTACTAGATATTAATTCAGTTTCAGAGACCAGTAAATATTTTAGTTGCTTTTAAATTATTCTTAACTTTTTAGTTGAGATTTACTAGATTTACTAGTGTTTGTATAGTGATTGGGCTACAAGGGATCTTATTTTTATGTGACTTGCATTTACAAATCCTAGGCTACATATTTAGTAAGATAACATTTATTACTTTACTTATATTCAGTATATTAAAAGGGAGAAAAGGGAGTTTGAAACTGTTAACCATTGAAAAAAATAAAATAGAAATGATAGCCAGAAATATGTTATTATTATTATTTTTAAAATTTTTCTTACCAACCACTTACAAGTCTTAATAATGAAAATCCAACTGTGCCATAAGCAGATCTATTTATTTTGTGTATAATTTTAGGATAGAATTCACAAAGTTTCACTGTTGTAAGGGATCTAGAAGATTAAATGACTTGTCTAAGATGTCTCAGTCAATAACAGTGCAAGACTTATAATTTGGATTTTTGGACTAATTTTTTTTTTACACAATAGTGTCCTGTTATAACTTTAAGGTTGTGATTCTCAAATTTTGTATTTATTGAAGAATCATTAAGCATAAGTTCTATAGTTGACAGAGTCTACACTTGAACATACATTGTTTCAAGGTTGTTTCTATTAAAGTTGTGTAGTGGTCACTTGGATTCACAAAAAAATTCACATCAAATTGCTTTCGGGACTGATTAATGATAGTGAAGTAATTTTAGTTCTGTTCTTCCAGAAATAAATCAGATGAAATCTGATCTCATTATGCTGTAATATAAACTTTCAAAAGCTGAAAACAACTGATTATTATCCAAATAATTATACAAAGTAGTTATTTCACAACATGGTTACCTTGGATTAATCTGTTTGATGCCTATAGAAATATTTAACAATTGTCATTTACATTTCAGTCTTAGGAACCAATCTGGAACTCCTTTCCTATAGGCAGTAACAACTTGTAGGCAAATGGAATTTCTGTATATCCCATCTGCAGCATTATTTTATATTTTTCTTCATCTGCATTATAAAACTTTATGAACCTGGGCTGTAATACAACAATGTAGTTCACAGTCTATTGGTATTGCTGCAATCAGTCTTCTGAGATGCCTGTGTGGACATGATTCTGCAGGTAATGAGCTGTTTCAGTTCTGCTTGAGTTTTCATTGCCATCTCCACCCCAGCAACAGCTGCGTTTTACTATTGTCATTTGGAATACATAAATAAAAGAGAGAACACTGATATTCCTTTCAATATTGTTTCCCAATAAATAATTTGGATAAGTGAAAAGAGTGTCAGTTACTTTTTTTTTAAAAAGATACCATAAAAATTCATAATAATATAGTACATTTTTATACATTGTAATACTTAAAAGTAGAAATTCTATGATGGAATCATAATATAAAAGTTCTCTGTCAAATTTTAGTAGGTCTTATTTTCTGTAAATTAATTTTTTAAAATGAAAAAAGCATATGTCCATCTATAACAAAATGCAAGTTGTAACAATACAAATAAAGTCATTTTGCTTGGGCGAGTATACAGAATTATCCAATTCAGAGGTTGACCAACTATAACCTGAGTGTCAAGTCTATCCACTGTATGGTTTTATAAGTAAAGTTTTATTGGCACACAGCTACTACCATTTGTTTATGTATTATCTCTATATACACAGGTTCTTACAAAAGAATAGATTTGTTGTGATGGATATCATATGCACGATAAAGCCTAAATTATTGACTACTTGACCTCCTATGGAAATGCCTACCATTCATTTATATCAATAGTTTGAAGCCTTTACAGAACTTTTTCGGTAAAGAAAAAGAGCTTTAAACAGATACAAAAATCTGGATTCCATACTTAAAGATTTAAATTTAGTTGATTTGAGTGGAACTTAGAGATTCCTACATAATGTGAATGTGCAGCAAAGATCAAAAGCTACTATTTTCCTTCTGCATTCAATTTACTCATCAAGTACAATACATTTTTATCAGAGCATGAGGTGCCAATCAGAGACACTCAGATTTGTCAGATTAGTTATAATCAGATGAAAATCAATCAATCAATCAATCAATCTATCTATCTAACTCAATGAAAATGACTTCCATGTTTTCTTGGTTGACCAAATGAACGTTTCTTGAATGATCTGACCTGACTTGAGATAATACTGAGAAATGAGAACTTGTAAAAAACACCGTGATTCAGAGGAAGGAAAGATTATTTGAATTAACATGTCAGAGAAGACATCACAAATGAATATTTTGAACCATGTCTACATGCCTCAAATACAGGTAGGAATCAAATACAGATAAAAGTGCTTGTAAAGATCACATTTTTCTTTTTTTTCAGTGCTGAGGTATTAAACCTAGGGTTTCATGCACGCTAGGTAAGCACTCTACCTCTGAGTCACATCCCCAGGATGAGTTCACATCCTTTAATTTTTTCTTCTCCACAAATCTGTCCTAAAGGCTCAGGAATCAGATATCATCCATTGTGGTTTCCCTAAGCCCATGCAATTCAAAAAAATGTATAGTTCAGGAACTATCAGTGTTGTGAAGTGTGGGCACAGCATAGCCAATCAGACAGACATAGACTTTGTTGTATAAAAACTTTCCACTGTTATACAAAATACATGTATGAAGATATGAGAAAAAAAAGAATAGTGTCACCTTAGATTGGGTAGAAAGAAGTGCTGGGAGGGGAGGGGAGGGGATGGGGAAAAGGAAGGATAGTGGAATGAAACAGACATTATTATTGCTGTGTGTATATACGTGACTGCATGACCAATGTGATTCTGCAACCTGTACACTAAGAAAAATGAGAAATTATATCCCATCTGATTCAAATATATGATATGTCAAGGTCATTGTAGTGTCATGTGTAACTAATTAAAACAAATAAAAAATTAAAAAAAAACTTTCCAGATAGTGACAATAAAGCATGTTACACTGTGGTAATGAAGCCAAGCTCTTTGTTTGTTTGTTTTTGTTTTATTTTGTTTTGGTACTGGACATTAAACTCAGAGGCACTTTACTACTGAGACACATTTTTCAGCCATTTTTATTTTTATTTGGAATCAGGGTCCCACTAAGTTGCTTAGGCTCTCACTTACTGAGGCTGGCCTCCAACTTGTAATCTTCCTGTCTCATCCTGCCAAGCTGAGTGGAAGTTTAGACTTGAGGGTTAACCAATAGCATTAGTACTTTTCCAAAATTAAATTAGCATAAATTTGGTCCAATGGTATTGACCCAAGTGCTATATAAACCCTTGGACTAGCAAGCTCAATTGGCAACCCTAAGGGGGTCCTCTCTTGCCCCTGCCAGAGTTCTGTTTCTATTCTTCACACTTGAATAATCCCCATTGCTTTCACTTCTGCCTTCCATTGTTCCATGAATTTCATTCTTTGAATTTGTGAGACAAAAACCTGGAAAGAAGTTAACAGTCAGCCACTGGGGTCTATTGCAACACTGAAGGGTACAGCCCACCATTTAGAGGTGCCACACTGAGGGCTGTAATGGGCCATTCAATGATAGTGGATAAGAATCAGGCCTTGCCAGCTGTGACCCTCAGAGCTGGCACTGACAGGCATCCCTTACTGTGATTAGCTGCCAACAGAAAAAGGGATTTCCTGACTGAAGAGGCCTGCAGCTTGCACATGCTCCACCTACCAACAAGTGGAGAGTTGAGTTTCCTCTCAAACTCCTGTTTCAGTAAGAGAAGGATAGGGTCCTCAGGTCAAGTAAGAAAATTGCCTTACTCAGCTTTAAATGATTAGATAGAGTTTTCGAACTAAATACATTCCGAATTGGGAAATTTTGAAAGGTTAGTTTAAAGTGGCATGGAAAGGGAGATGGTCAAAGGGAGAAGGACAAGAAGTATAAATTTAGAAATGGCCATAATTTTGGAATGACTATCAAAGAATGGAAGGGAGGTGGTATGGTAAACTAAATTTTGGAGAGTAATTAGGATTAAGATTTGAAGCCTTTTTTTATGCCTTGTTGAGGAGTGTGAACTTTCCATAATACAATAGGAAACCCTAAGAAAGTTTTGAATTATGGAATGACATGATCAGTGGGGAAAAATATCATTCTGCTGATATGTGGGAAATAGATTCAAGAAGGAGAAAGTTTTGACGTAGAAAATCCAGTCTTGGGCCTTAGAGGCTGGTCCAAAGGAGCAAGACAAGACAATAATGAAGGAGACAAGCAGATGAGTGGTAATGATGATTTGAAGGTACAATAGATAATAGATCTGTGAGACTGCTTATATATAGATGTAAAGAGAGAATTTGAGATGATGAAACATCTGATTTCATCTTTGTCCAAGAAAAAGCATTTGGATTGCCTGATATTGACCTATGGCATTTACTATTTCAGTTTTATATCTCTCTTGCCTCAATTCTGCTACTAAAATAACCATAAAAAAGACTTAGGCTCTACTGAGACCACCAATACAAAGTCAATTTGCTTCATGACCCTTGAGAAGAGCGTTGATTTTGAGTATTTCATTTTGTAAATGGCTGGGGGCTCATGCTGAAATGAGCTGTGACACATTCAAAACTATCTTAATGTTGCAATATGCAGAAGGCAAGGATATTTGCATACCTCTGTCTGACAGCCTTGGACAAGAAACTTCTTTCACCTTAAAGATCCATTCATCCTTCCAAATGATCCCATTTAATGTATGACTCATATTCATTCAACTGCTTTCCTTGGAACATTTAAAGGATCCATGGGCCATTTACTTCTTTTAGAGATTGTTAGCAATGCTATCTTGGGGATTTATGCTTCCTTTACCATGTTTCTTGAACTGTGAGGTGGGTCTTTGTTATTCATTTATCCTAGTCCTGAGAATGTGAAAGAAGGAATAAGAGAAAAATAGCGAGAAAGGCAATGTTTGTATTTATTGTTTGCACATTGAGCATTGGCAAAACAGTATTCTGCATCCAAATGATAAATATTCAGCAAGGTGTGTATCAACTATAGAATTACCCGGTGAAAAGAATAGGTTTTATCTGCATTCATATTGATTCCAGGTTAGTCATACATCATCTTTATTGAAAACAGCACATGGCTTGCTGTGAAAGTAATGTTTCTTACATTTTCTTGCTAACTTGCTGCTCTTTACTCCATGCATTGTAAAGTTGTTTCTCTCACTTTCATAGCAAACATTAAATGTAACTAGGTATGGGAATTGGAACTAGCTGAAATTAGCTAACCTATTTTTAAAATGTGATTTTTACCCCTCTCCTTTACTGTATTTCCTACTAGACAGTAAAACCCTCAATAATATCCCAAATTATACTTCCTCTCCATATGTTAATTTCTTACCTTATGTTAATTTCAACCGCAGTATGTGTTTGATATGTATTTAAAATTTTATCTATTCCCTTCTTCACTCACTCTCACATTGAACTCTCTTAAAGACTCTGTTTTAGGTGTCTTATGTTAACTATGAGTCATTTTTCTTTTCATTACAATGTTCTTCTCTTATCTCTAAGTCTAAAGCTCTTAGAGAGAGTTCATACTCTTTTGGAAGGTTTTGATCTACCTAAGTTTGCAGGGAACTAATCTCTCCTTGGTAAAGAAGAGAAAAGCCAATAGCAAAGAAGGAAAAGCCAATAGCAAAGTTCAATGATTTTTTATACATAATTCCAGAGAATTATCTGCAGGAAAGAGAGGCAGAATTCTCCAATCAACATTTCCTCATTGCGTCTCTATAGGGAAATGTTCAAAGAAACAGTTCATATCCTATTTTTAGGGAAACAGCTAGCAAGTTCCTCATTTTGAAACTAATGAAGCATGATGGTGCTAATTATATCTATAGCAGAGGGTTACTGGAAGAAGAAGAATGTTCTAGAAATGGGAGTTGTTGGAAATGTTTAAAGTCAAAGATGGAGACTGATCTGAAAAATGAAGGATGGATACAAGTGGAATAGGCAAAAGAGTGGATACAGCAGAGATGATAAACAATGGGGAGAAGGTAGTAGCTACTTCAAATAGAGAAACTGGCCTAAAAAAACAGGTAAGCTAGGGACTGGGATTGTGGCTCAGTGATAGAGTGCTCGCCTAGCACGTGCGAGGCCCTAGGTTAGAACCTCAACATCACATAAAAATAAATAAATAAAATAAAGGTATTAAAAAAACAACAACAACAGGTAAGCTAGCTTCAGGTTGTAGTGGAAGTTCCACCTCCTGTATGTTCTTTTTCCAGTTTGGAATGAGGTCTGCCTCTTTGAAGTCAGCTACAGATTTAGCTCTCACTTCTGTGCATTTTACCTTGATTTGATAAACTAGAGTTGAATTTCATGTGTTTTGATTTTAATTTTTATTTGCTCTTCTCAATTTCATCCCAAATCCTGGGATTTTAGTGCTAAACAAAACTTATTTTTTACTGATTCAACTTAACTCTCCTTGATTCAACTTGCCACTTACTTTTGTTAATTTATAAATCTGCATCATTCTCTGGTCCTAATGAAGTAGTAGATGATATGATTTGAAAATCATGATTCATTTTGAGGTACTAAAAGACTTTTGTACTTGAGTATTTAGTTTCTCAACTGTATATGACTTCTTTCTACTCTCCATCTAGACCTGTGTATAAATAAATGTTCAAAAGAAATAAAATAAATGAATGAAGACAATGTACAAAATATAACACTATTTAATCTTAAAAAAGAAGGAAATCCTTCCATTTGTGACAACATAGATGAACCTGGAGGACCTTGCATTAAATGATATGAGCCAGACACAAAAAAGGTGAAAATCTCATGATCTCACTTAGACATAGAATCTAAAAATGTTGAACTTGTAAGGCAAAATAGTACTTACCAGGAGTTGTAACAAGATGAAGGATTGAGAAAATACTACACAAAGAATACACAATTCCAGTTAGATAAGAGAAATATGTTCAATAGATCCATTGCCTGCCATAATGACTACAGTTAATAATAATGTATTGTGTTCTTGAAAATTACTGAGAGATTTTTAAGTTCCCACTACAAAATATGATGAGTATGCCAAATAATGGGTATATTGATTTAGCCATTTCACAATGTACACATATTTCAAAATGCCATGTTATATACCATCAATATATATATAATTTTTGTTTGTCAATTTAATAAGAAGAATGAAGAAAGAAAGATAAGGAACTACTTATAATGTGTTCAAAACTTCCAGATTTTTAGGTATCAGAAAACAGCAAAAAAAAAAAAATTAAATTATTTTGCAAGTGATGCCTTTGTTGTTCTTTGAACTAGTCAGATATCAAATATGTGATATACATGGCTCTAGATTTGATCATATAGAAACAAACACATAAATTCTTCAGAAAACTTTCATATCAATGTTAGCAAGAAGAAAATAAAGGCAAAAGAACAATTGTATGATCCGATTTTGTGTGTCTATTATAGAGTTTGAAGGGTCAGGGTGAGGGGTCTACTTTAGCTAAGCTGTTCGATAAAGTTATTTTGATGAAATTATGAAATCTGTATATGAAATTTCAGTTCAGACAGAGAAGATGAGAGGAATCATTCAAATAGTGAAAGGAAGAATATAAGGAGGTACAAATGTAAAGACAGATGAGAATGAGCTTGATTGTTCAAGGAACAGAATTAAGGCCATTATACCTTTATTATAGTGGGAATGAAAATTTTAAAAAGCTTTGAGTATAGTATGACTGAAGATTAAAATGAAAAAATGCATATATGTCTATATTTTAGTTTTCTACATACGTGGGTTTATTTCCCCAATAAACCATATTTGGTCCAATTTTTGTAGCATATTTTGGTGTGTTATGGCATTCCTGCTTAACTTTGTGCTTCACTTAATGGGTTAAGTGAAGGTCAGACATTTTGAAAGAGTCAACTTCTAATCTGTGGCAGGATTTTAGCTTGCAGCAAATCTATCAGTTATCAAAAATCAAAGTAATTTTTTCTTCCTGTTTAATATTTAAAATGTGATAAAACTTCTCTCCATTATTATAGTTTCCAGCAGGCTTAAAGTTTATGATGTTATATGTAGGCAATGCTAAATGAAGGAAATGCTAATAAAATTTAGCCATAGGTTCATTTTATGTGAATACAAAACAGATATGAATTTTGCTTCTTCTTTCATCATGGCTTGTTGAATTTTAAAGCTTTTAGATGTGAATTTGAATCCTATATATTTTTCTTACTTTCTGTGGCCACTTAGATAAGTTAGAACATCTTCTGTTCTGTTCTGTTCCTATTATCCTAGTCTGTGAAGTAGAAGATCATTTTTATGAGATATTTTTTATTTTTATGAAGACTAAAATATGGAGTTGAGGTGTGTGGAAGTACCTAACTTGATGTTTATCCATGCTGTTTTTGCTACATGATAAATGCTTGAGTTTGTGGCTATGAATGTGCATGCTTATTCACCCCTTTGTTTTTCTCTAATGTGCTTTGCCTTCTACAGTTCAAGGACTTATTGACCCACAAAAATAATTCTCTGAGTGAACAATGTTGAACAACACCAAAAGCATATGGATATTTGGATCAGAAAGTGTGGGACAACTCTCTCTTTTTTTGACTGATTATTAAGTTATGAATTTTGGAAACTATTCCTACTCTTTTGTAGTGGTTTAGCCATCCCCTTTCTGAAAGAAGAAGATTGGCTGCTGGACAGGAAGCTTCACTTTCATCCAGGGCACTTAAGGAATTTCTTTGTATTCTGAGATCAAATTTGCAAACACTGTCTGAAATGCTCTATCTTCTTGGTTCTATGGACTCTAGAAAATATTCAATATTTCAGTGGTTGAATCCCCAGTGGATTTCTTATTATCTTGCCTGTTCTGTATTTCAGAATCTGCATCTGGCACTTATTTCCTGTTCTCTATCAGCTGTCATGTCACTGACTGTGGAAAACTGGACATGTCTGAAGTTGATCCTTGTCTAGGTGCTTGCTAATCTGCATCCTGTCTGCATCCCAGGAATTTGCTTCTGCTTTGTTGATTGTTTTCAATTAATTTTTACTTTTGGATAGAGTGACATAGCAGTGAGTTACTTTTTTACTGGCAAGATGGTAGAAGAGTTCAATGAAATTAAGGGGCCACTGGGGAAGATAGAATAGGGGCAAGATGTGATTCTCAAATCACATGATGATACCATTTTAAAAAATATTTTGTTTTAAATCCATCACATGAGGTCTACAGGATTTAAGAAGTTTCAAATGTGCTAAATTATTTTGGGCTGATGATTTTTAAATTCTTTCTTAGTATTTCTTGTGTTCAAAATAAACAAAAGAGTGAGAAGTGTGTTGATTCACATCAGTATCATCAACATATTTGTTAAATGACTGATCTTGAATGGTGTCTTTCTTATATTAACAGATAATGTAAGCTGTGCCAGTCTTTTTAATATTTATAACCAAAACAAACTTCATGCCATCTTGGAGAGCATTGGGCAATGCCACTTCCCTTGCCTTAATTTACTGTCTTCCTCTTTCTCTCTCTCTCTCTCTCTCTCTCTTCCTTTTGTTCTGTCTCTCATTCCCAATGCTTTAGATGAGAAGATGAGATAATCTAGCACATGGCAAGCACTCTGGCAGAGGTATGTACACTGGGCTATGGGAACATAGGTGGTAGGAGAATAACTATTTTTCTTCCCCCAGACACAGGAAAAAGTTGGAGGAGGAGCCAAGCCTTAAAGTATGTGCAGACATTTTCCAGGTGAACAGGGAAGATGGGAATTCCTGTTTATTGTAATTTAACAACCTTGAAAATGTAACCTTTTAAATATTTAAGATACACTGGTGTTCATTTAAAAATTTTTCCTAATCTCTAAATCTCTTGGTTCCGTCTTGAAGTGGATATGGGTTGAGTGTGTCCTTCATTCTCTGAATGACATGACTTGTATTTTAGCTTTGCTTTCTTTCTCATCTGCCTGGTGGAATCAAATGAGATAAAGAGTTAAATATAATGTAACTAAGTGTTTTGCAACTTTCCCAAACAACTGCAAATTGGATAAGGAATCTTGGATTCCTGGCTAGCTGGAAAATTCATGCTGGCATAGGTAAACTGGATTTATTTAGAGTGTAACTTATTTTCTCCCAAAGAAGGAAATAGCATATGTGCAACTCAGAAGAAAAGCAGGAGTTGACTGCTTCAGTGCTGGTTGATCTATAACCTTCCAATTTTCTGAAGTGTTTGTGAAATGAATATTTAGATCATTCCTAAGGTTCAGACTTGGCACACTCTTTGGCAGGCTAAAGATCCACAAAAGTTATCTTATGCCTAGCACTTCATTTATAGATGAGTCTACAGTCTTACTAAGTGAAGTGTTTTTCTCAAGTCACAAATTCAGAGACTGGTAAACCCCAACTTCACAGAAAAGTACTGTATTTGTTATTATTGAAATTTCTCTAATAGCTAATAAAAATTAAGTGAGACTAAAACAAGGAATCTTAACTATCTAAGAGAAAGCTTTCCTTTTTTGCCTGTCTTAATGTTTTGCCATATAAGACTCTCATATTAAATGGAGTCAGATTGGTTTCTCTATCCTTGGCTGAGGAATTTCTGTTTATGTCTCCTTCATAGATCATATAGCCTCTGAAGGCCAAGACTTTCAGCTCTGCTGTAATTCAAAATAAAATGGAATATACACAAGTATAAGTAAAAGGTTCAAAATACACATAGTTGTCATACTTCAGAGAGTTTACATCTTTCAATAGGTCCCTGTGCCTCTCTTCACTAGCACAATCCTTTACCAATGGCTCCTTTCCATATTCATTGCTCCATCTATCCATAAAATTGTGTTTTCCGTTTTTCTCGCCATAGGTGCATCCTCTATGTCATCTTTAAATATTTGTGTTCTACACTGCTGCAGTCTGGCTGGGCAAATAACCGGGAGGTGACAAGCAACTTGAAGGTTCAAGCGGGAACTACTATATTGCGAGTGAACTCAACAGGAACTGAGCGAGAACTCAAAGTAGCGGCACCCGAGATAGCAGGCACCGCTTCTCTGCGGGACAGCAGAGGTATATATACTTAACTAATTACACACAGCTTAACTTAATTAACATCATCCGACGTGATTCTGCAATCTGTATTTGGGGTAAAAATGGGAGTTCATAACTCACTTGAATCTAATGTATGAAATATGATATGTCAAGAGCTTTGTAATGTTTTGAACAACCAATAAAAAAAATTAACATCATCTAGATACAGCAGTCAACCAATAAGGAATCCTCATCATCTTAATGGCTCAGTGGCGTTGCCTTACAAACCACTCCTTCTGGCAAACTGCCAGTCGCCATCTTGACTTGATTTCAGCCCTCAACACTACACTAAATCAAACTTTGGGATACAGAAAAGAATAATAAATAGTTGTTTTTGATAAAAGTAAAATAATAATTTTCTGTTTATATTCAGGTAACTGTTTCTTCCCAACATGAATATCTATGTGTTGAATAAAACTCTTTCAATGATGTGTTTTAATTTATTCTAGTTTTTAAATTTTAAAATGACAAATGACCATAAAAGCAGGTTTAAAGATATGTAAAAAGGTTTACTAAATAGTAGTTACTCATAACCTTGCTCCCTTAAAATAAGTACCATTGTAGTTTTTACTATAATTCCCTAAATTATTTTCCCTAGAAAAAGAGTTCTTGGTATATCCTAGATATATTTTTTGGAGACCTCTTATATTAGTATTTGTGATATCATTGTTAAAATTTGTGTTGTGATTATTAAAATATAAAATTTTAATCAGCTCATTCCTCAAGCTATTGTACTAATATCCTGTGGGTGATGAAATTTGAGAACCTGAAATTTGAGAACCACTAGTATCCTGATGTTTGATAGTGTTACCTCATTTTTATTGTATTTTTTTTTCCTGTCCTGGAGTGTTCTCCTTCTAAAGTCTCAGTTAAGAGTTTGCCTGTGGAGAAATGACTTCAAAGGTTTTCACTCACTACATTGAGTTTATATTTGGTTTTTAATCAAAAACAGAAACTCAATAAAAATAGCACTTTACCTTAGCTAATGCTTTTCCTAAATCCCTGGAAAACATTCTAAAGACCGCACATATTACATTAGCTTTACATATCCTGCTGTAAAATCACAGCCACATCTGCCCAGTAACAGCCCGGAACAGTGAGAGCATCATCAGGCTTCCTCTGTGCTTCAGTGGCTTCTGGGTCCCAGCATTTTGCCTCACAGCATACTGTAGTCCAACTTGGAAACAGATGAGGTAATGTAAACGACAGATGATAACTGTCAACAGGCTGCAGAAGAAATGAAATATTTGAGGGAAATGCGGTAATATTTTTGACTGCTGGAAAATTTCTTCGCTTCACACTAATGTCCTGACTTTCTAGAGATCACTCTTTGCTATCAAAGAAAGACAATGGGGACAAATAATTCACATTTTTGAGGGTAAAAACAACAGAATATTTAAAATCAGTATTATTCATATATAGCTTTCTATTTCAAATAACTGCTTTTTTCTGGATCTGGATCTAAATAATGGCACAATTAATTTTAAGACAAAGGTAATTTGTACTCAAATTGATCAATACACAAATTTATTGTAGCAATGTGTGGATCCCATCTCAAACACTGTGTTAAGATTTTGAAAGGTTTTTCAACTAAAATGTGAATACTGAGCCTAATCTTCAGAGTAAATTGCTTACTTGCATTTGTCTATTTTTCTATTTTCTTTTCCACATTATAACATCAGCCTTGTATCCCCATTACCTGCTGTGTCTGTCACTTAGGATATGCATGGAATATTCCCAAATTCTAAATTGTTATATTAGCAATGACTATTTTGTTCCTTCTGAAGACAGCTCTCCTTGCTCCACTTACCCATTGAAAGTGTTATTTTATTTCCTATAAACTAAAGACTGTAGTCAAAGCATATCATTCCTTGTCTTCCAGGGATGAAACTCTAGCTTCATGGTGGTGGAGATGTGGAACCCAGCGCCTTGTTCCTGCTAAGCGAATCCATTGAGCTATATCCCCAACCCTCAAGCTTTCACTCTAACCTAGTTTTACCTTTCACTGTGTTTGCATTATTGCCCTCTTCTGGGCCTGGGAATTTTCTTACTTCTAACTTGAGTGCTCCTCATAGCTCTTGAAATCCTGTTTAGAAACTGCATGCCCAAGACTTCCTTTTCAAGTCCTTTTCTGATTTTCCTGGATGTAAGGAGTTTTCCCTCCATTAAAATGTCATCAGCTTTTGTAAACTGCCTCAGGACACTTATCACATGCTATCTCACATCCTTTTACTGCTGTCTGGTCCCCATGTGCATGTTTCTCTGGTATTGGATAATTAACTTCAGAGAATTAGGCTTGCCCTCCACTCAACCAAGTACAAAGTAAGTGTTGCATATTTATTTATTGAATAGATAACTGGTTGGAACAGAGAAGAGTGCGGTGCTGGTATAATATTACTTGAAACTGTCTAATTTATAAACAATTGAAATTTATTTGGTTTATGGTTCTAAAGTCTGCAAAATTCAAAAGCACAGTGGCAGCATTTGGTGAGCATCTTTGTGCTGTGCCATCCCATAGAGGGAGGTGGAAGAGCAGGAGAAAAACTGTGAGAGGTTGAGAGAGCAAGAAGGGGTCACTTTTATACCAAGCTCCCTGTCAGGATAGCTAACCCACTGAGGGCAAGGCTTTCAAGAAAGAATCACCTGTTATTAGGCTCCACCTCCCACCACTACTGCATTAGAAATTAAATGAATTTTTGGAAAAACATTTAAATGATCGCTCCTGCAACCAAGACTTTATTATATATACCCAGAGAAAAACCAGCATTTTTCAGAATGAGATACTACCTCTTGACTATGCAGACCTAACTTCTGCTTATACATTTTATATGATGATCCTGGTATATTTCTAGTAGTTTAGGAGTCAGATTTTTTTAAAAATATATTTTCCTTGGAATGTGAATGATTTTAAAAGGTTGAATGACTTGACTAAGATAACTGATGGGAACCAAGTAAATGTACACTTCCAGCAATTGAATTATTTTTTTTAAAAAGTTATAATCTTCTTAATGTGGGTTTATTTAGTATTTCTAGAATTATTTGATTATGGCTATCAAAATTGGTGGCTTTTGAAATTCATTTTTATCTTCTTGAATACAACCCAATATAGTGATTTTAAAAAATCTATGGTGAAAGATTCTTTTCAGAACTCAGAATATATGATAAAAGACTATGAATATAGATTAAATATATGAAGTAGGAAATTTTATAAAGGGATTTGTGTGACTTTTGAAGTGTGTGAGATCTAAGTCTTCTCCAAATTGTAGGTGAATTATGACAGTATATTCAGTAAATAACCTGAAATTGGCTCTGAGCACAAGCTATCAAGCAATGTTTTGATAACTGTGTGGGTAATTGGGCCAAAATGGGCCATTAAAAAGTAAGATAGGGATGCTTATTATGTCATTTCAAAAATTTGAGACAGATGTAATGATTCAGAACAATATTCTGCTGTAGATTTCTGTGATCCCTGCTAGAGCAGGAGATTCAATAGATGGCCCCGTCTGATTCAGACAGCACTTCTCCATTAAAAATTTAATTAAAAAAATTTTTTATTAATCATCAATTCCCTTGTACTAGGTAACATGTATTTAGGGAAATGTAAATTAGTTACATATTGAGTTTGACTTTAAGATGCCTATAGTGCAGATGAAACTAGTACAATAAGACCAATTATTTCTTTATTCTAAGTTTACAATTTTATCAGTGCTCTTATTTTGCTTTTTCAGTTCCTTCACTAGTATAAAGGAAAATCACTTTAAAATGGCATAGCCATATTTCAATTTTATAAGAATACAGTATTTCTCACATATTCACATTCTGCATATTTGATTCTTTTTCCCACTTGGCACCACATAGGATCCAAATAACCAGATTTAAAAAGAAACAAATTGCTTATGAGATCATGGCTATGCACTCACCAACCCTATCCATCTACTTTCCTCTTTCTTCTTTCTTTTCTAGGTAAATTGCAAGATGTTCTAAATTCACATTCTGTAGGGAATCTATAGTCACAGTGGGGGTGGTGTTCAAATGTTATGACTGATTGACATTGATAAATAGCATGATCCCATGGAACAGATTTTTTTCCCCCAGCCTCTGGATATGCCTCCCAGGGAATTTTCACTAGCCTGACAGACAGATGTCAACTGTGAATAGAAACATGTATCTGAAAACTCAGTAAGGAAGGAAGCTGTCTGCAATTGTGATGCAAAGGATAGGAAAAAGAAGAGCGATGATTTTGACATTTCACAACATCTTCTCAAAATAAGGTTTTTAGAAAGCATCTCTTGAGACGATCTTTTCCATTGCTTATAATTTAGATTATTTACCTGTCAACCCTGTCAACATATCAGTACTGACAATCTTTAGCTTTAATTATACTGAGTTATACATCCTTCCAAAGGAGGATCAAAGAGAGGTGCAAATGTTTGATAACTAATTTCTTAGAAGAAACTTTTGGTTAAAAAGAGGATATATATGACAGAAAAGAAACAAGGCATTTGGGAATAAAGGGACCCTTGGTCATACCCTGGTAAGAAGTCAGAATTGGAACTCTTATGTCCAAAAGCAAGCTACACCTTCCTAAATTTTCTCAGGGCCATTGAGCTCCATTTACGTATATTATCATGAAATTGCCAGGAGATGAATCAAAGTGACTGAGGAAATTGTGCAATTCAAATGTTATCAGTAAGCCCATGGTGGGGAGAGTGAAATTTTAATAATAGGTGATGAGAAAAGGAGAGGAAGACTGGAGAACAATACAAGGAAGTGGGAGAAAAGAGCAAAGTAGTATGGGTGAAAAAAAAGATGATGATGTCTCGATGGAGATTTAGGTATTTTTGAGAATGGGCCACCTAGCACTTACTGGGATAGGTGGCAACAGATGAGCTCAAAAGATTCATGGCTCCACTTCTGGGTTAGAAGATTTTATGATTTTCTTTCTTTCTTCTGTTGACTGTAAGTAAAAATATATCATTATAGCAGAAGTCTGGTGTACATATGGAGATAGCTCTAGAGCTAGCCAGATCCTTAGTGAAAATCAAATTAGTAATTAGTTATATTATTGTTTGCACAAAGAATTTCTTTCCTTTCACATTTTCCCTGTGTACCTTTTTTTTTTTTTTTTTTGGCAATGTACAGAATCCTATTGTCTTATTCCTAGTCACTTGTACCTTATTTTTTCTGCTGATTTATATGTAATTAATAAACAATTACATCAAATACTATGCAATTTAGTTGCTGAGTTCTGAAAGTTGACATTGGAATAATAATAGTTTATTATCTCTGCAGCAAACATGAGAACAGCACTGATCCCTGATTTTATTGTGGTCTGATTGAACTAATATCAATTGATGGTAGATATTAACAAGAGAATCTTTTAAGGCAGTTAAGTGATATTATTAGTTACATGTTTTACAGATCTCATTTACAGAAATGAGTATCTGATAATGTCTGCTTCAAACAATTCTGCAAATGAAAGAATAAATTCTTCCTGAAATGGCTGATGATAAAGCCCACAGTTCAGGTACCTGGTCTGTGGAATTTCCTTGGCGGGTGTGTAGCTATTATTAGTCTATCTGTCAAAAGTATTGGATTTTTGTAGGAATATTAACTCTGATGCATAATTCTCCATTTAATGTTTGCCATAAATGTATTAATTAAAATTCTTTCTCATTTTAAGTGCTTACAAGCCGAAAAATTAAAGCTGTCTAAAACTTCCTATTAAGGATATTATAGCTTCCACATGTACTCCCTCTAACACCATTCTGACTTAAGTGCTATACTTCAAAAGAGTGACCCTCACCCTCTGGCATTGAGAAAATCACAGAAAAGTCCCCATTTCTCAGGTAACTGAGAGTCATTTTATGTGCTGTCCTCCTGATATCCCTGTGACTGGGGGCTTACAGTGTGCTTGTGGCTGCATTTGAACAATCTGCCAAGCAGAGTTTCTGACTGTTCTCGAAAGTCACCATGCTCGTTTCTGTGTGTTAATGATTAGAAAATGGGCATGGAGGGTGGGAGATCTTTCAAGACTGCTGTTAAAATTTCTCCTCCATTGTTAAGCATTCCCTGTTCATTCCAACCCTGCGATTTCCCCATCTCCTAGTGCTCTGAATGCCTGTAACACTTATTATCACATTCTCTCATTATAGCTTTTAATTGTGTGCCATTTCTAACATTAGGTGTTTCTGGTATCCTGTGCTGTAATTGTTGACTCTGTGTAGGAGAAGATTGCCCTTTCAGTTTCTTTTATCTCTGCTATGGGGCTTACTACCAAAGGGCCATTCCATTACTTGAATAAATTCCAGCATTATTAAACAAAGGAAGAGTAACCACTATCATACATTTAAATGGTTTAAAATTAATGTTTTATCCTAATAAGCAAAATAATAAAATGGGCTGATTATTATTAAATATCTGATTGCCTAGATAGACAATTAGTTACAGTAAAGATAGCATTTTCAAATTTGAAGAGCATATGAAAGAATATATGTTGTTAAAATACAAGGAATTCTTTGTAGATCAGTAGGAAAAGAGAGTGTTTAACGATTTTTTTTAGTTTTTTTTTTTAAGTATTGGAAAACAATGATTGTTTGTCTACTGCTCAATGTGATTGGGAACACCCTACCTGAAGTAAGCCAGTGCTGTGAGCAGTGATGGGCGTCTTGTATTTCTATAATCATCTGTTCTTGTTTATAGAGAAGACCTAAAATAATTTCAAAGCATAAAGGAGTGAAATTCTAGTTTTAGCTAATAGAAGAAAGGTGATGCATAAAAATTGTGTCAAGAGGAAAGCAGTCACAATTGTGTCAACTTCTGACTTGAAAACTACAAAAGAATTCTCTAAGCACATATGGAGCATCCTTTAGTCTCAAGGGCTCTTCCTATCTCTGGCATTTAACCTTATGGCCTTTGTGTGGATACTTAAACTTTCTCAACTTTAAAATGAAGCCAAGGCTTTATATTTTTCATTTATTTATTCACTAAAAGATTTTTTTCCATGGTTGACTATGTACCAGGAACTTTTTAAAGAACTAGAACATCTATCAGAAACAAAACAAAGCATCTTTGCTTTAATGAACATTATAGCCTGGTATAATATGGGGTATGTGTGTGTGAGAGTGTGTGTGTGTGTGTGTGTGTGTGTGTGTGTGTGTGTGTGTTTATGTTAGGGGAGTAGTTAGGTATGTTGATACATCAAACATATAGAATGTAGGCATTCAATAACAATATCTGTCCTTGCACCAAGAATTTTACATATACTATTTTTGATATTAATATAGTCCATATTTTAAACATGGGAAAATTGATTTAGCAAGAAATTGGTTTGGTAAGAACTAAATATTATCCAAGAACTCATAAGTGGTACAGTCTAGATTAAATATTCCCTCCTAATAAATGTTATTTATCTTTCCTTTTTCTTGAAACTACCTTTCATGACATAACATACTATTGTTATACCATGTATAGTTATTTTAGGAACTGTAATTCAACATGTATCTTTCCTGAAAGCTCAACATAATGATCTTTTAATGTTACAATGACGCAAAACCAGAACATTCAGTAGAGACCGTCTTTCAAGTTTTGAATTTTGAGGTTTTCACTCAATAATGATGTACTTTCTCACCATATTGTCTCATGATGCTGGGCAGCCCCAGGTCACAGGGTAAACAGTAGATACTCTGTGGTTGTACAGTGTTACCAAGTACATTTGGTAGGCATAGACATTAAGTCATTTTTGACTTGTGATGTTTTCAACTTAATATGAGTTTATTGGTGTGTAACTGCACTGTAGCTTGAGCAGATCTCTATAAAACTTCCTTATAATGAGATACAGTGAGTGTATGTACCATTTTGGCAAATACCATGCATATTTTATATCATTCTATCCCCTCTCTATTAGGTTGCCTAAACTCAAAATTATCTGATGAATATATGAATTAATAAATGACCATGCTAGGTTACATGGTGGTCCTTTTGTCTTTCTTTTACATTTTATTTTCCAGTATTACTGTTGAGTCACATCCCCTTTGCTGAATTAGTCTTTTAAGAGCTAATGTTGAAGCCTTGGCGGAAATAAGTTCTCTATCAAAAAAGACATGTTTTACTGCAATAAAGTCAAGTGATTCATTTTCAGCAGGGTTACTAGGGGGCCTCAGGCCAGTAGTGGATTAGGCTTATAAAATTCCCTTGTCTCCACTAGCTACCTGAGATGTGCTCAGGTGGCTGGTAACATTCAGTCTCAGCTTTAGAAGGCTCTATCAGGTCTCTAGAGTCTCCATGGAGGGACTTCCCAGGTTTCTTCTACCTCTTCTTCTTCACATCATCCTGCAACTACTTTAGTGTAATTACAAAAGGAACTTATAATTTCTCTGATCATCTAGCTCTAGGTATTTTTAATTTTTCCTAATACCAGCTCTTTTTTGCTTCATTATCTTTGGATAAAGTGATAGAAGCATTTCACATGCATTGCACACATGAAAGTATGACCAGTGTGTAAACAATGTGTTGTAAATGAATTTTATTCTGCTATAAAAAGTCCAGGGACTGAGTGCAATATATATATATATATATATATATATATATATATATATATATATATATATATATAAGTTGTAGATGGACACAATATCTTTATTTATTTATTTTTATGTGGTGCTGAGGATCGAACCCAGTGCCTCACACGTGTGAGGCAGGCACTCTACCACTGAACTACAGTCCCAGCCCCAGATAATTTCTATTGATAGAAATTACCTAGTCGACAGTCTGATGAACAAGCAAAATCATGTTTAAATAAAAATGATGTATAAAGATCCTATTATATTGTAAGTCACTTTGATATTGACTCCACATATGTGAGCTTAAGGCAAAAACACTTGAAAAGTTAAAAAAAAGTTTGTATCCATTGTCTAATATCTCAGGAGTCAGAAGCTTGTTTTTTCTTCTCCTTTGTAGGTTCTGGCTTTTAGAATATGGCATATGGTGGGATTTTCATGTATTTTAATGAAATGCACAAGGCATAGGATTAGAGTTCAAATTCATCAATACCAAATGAATAAAAGATTGGTAAGGACTTAGAAGTTTAGGTTAAAGAGTCAAGTTCAGCCATAGAAAAATTTCAAATATAATAATACCATCTATATATTGATTCTTTAAGCTTACACAGTTTTTCATATTTATCATTTCATTTTCAACCTTTTGACATTCCTGAGATACAGATGCAGGTGTTATTATTCATTTAAAGGAGCAGATATTATTACTCATTTTAAAGATTAAATAGCAACTATAGTTCGTTGTAACTTTTCCATGTGTTGTAACTAGTATTTGGTAAAGCTGGGACTCAGATTCAGTTCTTGCTCTTCTTGATTCTGTGTCTTTTCCAGAACAGTAGTGCCACCCTCTGCTTTCCTATCAGCAGTTGTTCCACTAAATTGGTGTCAATGCTCTAGACACAAGTTCCTTTTTTTTTTTCCTATCCTAGAACCTGAAGGAACATTCTCAGAATCATTCTCCAAGCCTTTTCAGAGACGTCTGTAAACACAGAATATTTATGTCTCTCAAAGAAAATTAGCATTATTCAGTAGCAATGATTGAAGGATCTAATGTGTCTTTCTGAATGCTATTTCAGGGTTTGGATTAATTGTACCTGATATCAGTGACCATCAGCTAGGTGTATGTTGAAAAGAGGTACAAGGGTAAGAGTATGAGAGCACACAGGGTGCAGGAAAGTGACACAGCCATTCCCACACAAACAATTCTTAGGCAACAATCGCACAAGTTCTACGGAGGGACAGGAACATGAAGGCTGCTTAGTTAGCTTGCTGACAAAAGTTGTCTCTTAAGTGTGTTTTAGTCCATATGGCAGAGAGCATTTCTGGCATGAGTGCTTTCCAAATAGCAGCCTTCTTTTTAGGGACTGGAACAGATTTCAGAGGTGATAACCTACCTTTGCCTTGGGGCAGATGTATTACTCTGCAACAAGAAGTTGATGCTTAACCTTCACCTGGCCTCAAAAACCATTCAGTGGTAGGAGCCAAGCAATTTTAGATATTTCAACCTAACATACTTTCAAGCCTGTAGACTTCCTTGCTCTGTCTCTTGAATATTATCTCTTTTGTGCAAAAGCAAGTCCCTTAATAGTCTGGCAAAGAGGTTTTAAGAAAGTGGACCAATAGAATTCTGATATTCTTTTTCTGGGAATTAGGCTGCTCCCTTGTAAGCTGCCCAGGTGGGACTGAGAGAGTTGTGCATGTTGTAAGATCAGACAGCTCTTATTCCAGCCCTGGAGTAATTGTCCTTATTGCCTTCTGGTGCTTGCAAATTGTTACTGCTGCTCTGACAAAGTAAAAAAGATATAAGCCATATTTGCAGACATATAGTGTGGCCTTGCAGACCTGGAATTTTCAAGAAGAAAGATATTGATTTGGGGATGATATGAAGTGTCTTTTTCTTTACAA